>NC_056628.2:66329715-66987215 GCF_002870075.4 Lactuca sativa
AACATTCAAAATGTGAAAACCCGATCAGTTCATATTCATATTGTGAATCTCACTTACTATTATTCACATTGTGAATTTGAGAAGGTTCACAATGTGAATCTAAAGAGGTTCACAATATGAATCTGAAGAGGTTCACAATATGATTCTGAACTGAAATATCGTTTTTTTAATATTAATAATGAATCTATGTTTAAAAAGTATCAAAAAGTATGAATTTTGATGTATTTATTAATTTTTTTCTATAATAAAATAGACTTTAACTTTTCAACAAAGAAAGTGAAGTGAGTTTTTTTTCGAAACAAAGTTCGCTTTTTTATATATTATCATTGATCTTTATAGAAAAAGGACGGAAAATCGTGAAAAACGGTATATTCGGTTTTTTTTTTGATAAAAACATGGCCTAAAAAAATTTTAAACGAAAAAAGGAAGTGACTTTTGTTATAATCCGGTGCATGTATGCCCATTGTAAAAGTCTACAACCATTTCTTTTGTCGTTGATCGCTTTAAATTTCGACGCTTTGGATTTGTTCCTTGGTCCGTTGATTAATAATGGTTCTCTATTAAGCTTTATATATATATATATATATATATATATATATATATATATATATATATATATATATATATATATATATATATATATATATATATATATATATATAGGGAAAAGATCAAATGAGAATATTTAAAAGGTTGAGAACGCGAGAACAATTGTGAACCAATCATTTCATAAGGACATAAAAGAAATTTGACATATGTATTTAAATATGGATAAGCTATG
This sequence comes from Lactuca sativa, assembly GCF_002870075.4. Taxonomy (NCBI): domain Eukaryota; kingdom Viridiplantae; phylum Streptophyta; class Magnoliopsida; order Asterales; family Asteraceae; genus Lactuca; species Lactuca sativa. Next base: position 66,330,497 of record NC_056628.2, read on the forward strand.
ATAATTAATTAGTTTCTATAAATATGTGATGTATTTATTTTCCATGATAGTAGGAATGTATTAAACTTATTTTTTATTTAACAAGATTAATAAAATATCATTTAACATGATTTAAAAAGAAACATTTTTATTTTTATTTTTTTACCAACGACATATTAAAAGTATTGTAATACTTCTCATATTATCCAAATATTTTTAACGACAAATGAATATTTTTAACGACATATTAAAAACACATTTATAATCATATATGAATATTGTTGTAAGCATTAATGTATAAAACATAATTTGGATATAAAAGATTTCTATACAATCATACATTAATCTTAAATGAATAAAACACAACATTTAGATCAAAAGTTTCCAATAAAACCATAATTATAAATGAATAAACCACATTGCATACATAAGTAGATTATACATCTCATCATAAATGAATAAAGAAAACAAAGTTAGAATATACTAATTAACTATTTTCCCTATAATCAAAATTAATACAACTCAAACAAAAATTTGAATACAAGAATTAACTATTATTCTATAATTCATAAATAAATAAGTCATTTTGCAGTGTTGGGTTGAAGTCCATAATCATAAATGAATAAGTCTTAACATTTCCACTTTATAGTGTTATCTTGACCACGACCATTCCAACATTATATTCCAGAGGATCTTGGATTTCACTGTACAAATGTAGAAACATAAATCTATTAAAATTTTAATCATAAAGGAATAAAATACAACACAAAGAAGAAAATACATAATAATCATAAATGAAAAAAATCAAATTATTATGATTAGAGTCTTATTTATATATGATTAAAGTCTTATTCACATAAGCTTCATGTATACATTATATTCATAAAGAAAGAACAAGGAATATAACCTATAACATTAAGCTTTGAATGATACAGTGGAATATTTGTCAACAAAAAATACAAGTACAACCTCAGGGGCATCTTTAACATAACTACATAGGAACACAAATTCCACCAGCATATGACAAAATCAAGCTAGAATGCAAAACAGAACCTGAAAATATCAAAGGCCAAAACCTGAAATGTGTCCAAAGTTTTTGCTTAAGGGTAGAAAAAGCAACGACGACTATTGAGGTGAGAGGTTAAGGTTAATGGATGGTTAGTCGATCATTGCAGAACACGGTAGTCGATGCTTACTGGTGGTCATCGTCGATTGCCACGACTCCAAAGCCAGTAGGGAATTTAGAAGCAAGATTATTTTTGTTAATCCATTCCTAAGACAAAGATCCATTTAATTTCTCCTTCGTGCTCTGCTCAAGATACTCCTTGTCATGTTCCGCTTTCTTGTACTCGAAAAATCTTACTATGTAGTTTCTCCGAGCTAGTGTCCCTTCTTGTTCTTGTGATTTTGGTGATATTGCGGGGGTTAGGGTTTGGTTCTGAGGGGGTTTGCTGAAGCGAAAAATGGAAATTAATAGAATGAGGACGATGATAGAGAGATTGAAAATGGAGGTTTTCAATCTCTGTGAATCGTCTTTGTCATTATGTCGTCGACGTTCAAAGCAGGTAAATGGAAGGGTTGGGGAAGAGTCGTATGGTGCTGACGACTCAATTAGGGTTTAAAGGTTTGAATAGGTGAGTGAGAAAGAGAAAAGGGGGGGGGGGGGGGGGGGGAGTGAGAGATTCCAGCAACTTGACAAAAATAGGTTAACGTTTAATGACCATATTACCATTTTGTCTATTAAAATTTTACAATCTCATCCTTATAAATTATATTAGCCTTAGATCGTAATATTTGAAGAGCTCAGATCTGTTCTCGCGTTCTCAACCTTTTTGGTGCTCTCATTTGATCCTACTCGTATACATATATATGTATATATATATATATATATATATATATATATATATATATATATATATATATACTTCCTACGTCCCATATTAATAATCCATGTTTTATTTTTGGTTTGTCCTAAAATAATAGTCTACTTCTAAAAATAAACAATTCTTTTTCCAAAATGCCCCTCATTATTCGTTAAATGACCATGAAATTAAATGTAACTACCATTGAATAAAATGCAACAAAAGGGTAAAACTGTTATTTGATTGAATAAAGTTATTGGTAATTAATGCGTGCTTAATCTGTGTTTTTTCGTCTGTAAACAATAATTTTGGGACGGATGGAGAGTTTATATATATATATATATATATATATATATATATATATATATATATATATATATATATATATATATATAGTTAGGTTATTGTGTTCTAACTATCTATTATTGATTCTGGACCAATCATTTTAGTTATTTTAAGGAAGTAATTAATACATATTACATGCTAAATATATAATGAATATTAATATATCTTCAACATTTAATATGCATTAATTACTTTTTTAAAATAACTAAAATGACTGGTCCAGAATCAATTCAGATACACACAATATATAGTAGAAACATTTGAACCTAACTCTTTTTCTCTCTCTCTCTCTCTCTCTCTCTCTTTGTCTATATATATATATATATATATATATATATATATATATATATATATATATATATATATATATATATATATATATATAGTTAGGTTATTGTGTTCTAACTATCTATTGTTGATTCTGGACCAATCATTTTAGTTAGTTTAAGGAAGTAATTAATGCATATTACATGTTAAAGATATAATGAATATTAATTAAATCTTCAACATTTAATATGCATTAATTACGTTTTTAAAATAACCAAAATAATTGGTCCAGAATCAATTCAGATACACACAATATATAGTAGAAACATTTGAACCTAACTCTCTCTCTCTCTCTCTCTCTCTCTCTATATATATATATATATATATATATATATATATATATATATAGGTTCAAATGTTTATAGCAAAGAGTGTATGCCTAAATGTACCAATGAGAATTCAGAGATACAATAAATCATTAATTAATTCAAAAAGGGTATAATGGTAAACTTAACATATATAATTATGGTAAAAAAATCATTCAATTAATCTCTCCTTAATTAGTTAAACCCTAGAAAACCAACATCCCTTTATCATTCAGTCGTCGCTCACAAAATTATCCCGCGTCCTCACCGCCGTTTCTTCGATTTCGCTACTGTGCAACACCGTCGATCATCCATATTCACCGGGTCATTCATCTACTACGTATCTATTTTCCCGTTCGAAAGGTTTGTGATTTTTTTTCCCTGTAAATATTTGATTTTCATTTCTTTTACTCTCGCATGTGACTTCTGCTTCGCTTCTGTGATGTCAGTAATCCCTCGATCAATACCCTCATATCGATCATACCATGGAGCATGAACAATCACAAATAGTCATGCTGTTTTACTCCAACTAACCGTCTTCAAGTTGTCAGGTATGATTCTCCCTTGGTTTGATTTCTCTTTTGTCTTTGTTTGAAATTAATTGGATTTCACTGATTGAGAATTCAGTAATGGAATTGGACCTGTCTTATCTAAGTGTTTGATAATAAAACATGCTTTCCAAGTGTTTGATATAATGTCAAAAAGAGAAAGTTTTTTGTGTAAAAGAGGCAAGAAGTATATTATTCTGTTAAAATATTCAACAAAGAATATTTATATATCTTTATGTTGTTTATGCAAATCTCAATTTACATGTTGTTTCAGTGGCTTACAAGCTATCCAAGTGTTTGATAATAAAACATGCCTTCCAAGTGTTTGATATAATGTCAAAAAGAGAAAGTTTTTGTGTAAAAGAGGCAAGTTTGATAAGTTTTTTCATATCGATTATTCTGTTAGAATATTCAACAAAGAATGTTAAGAATATTATGCAACAAGTATATTATTCTGTTAGAATATTCAACAAAGAATATTTATATATCTTTATGTTGTTTATGCAAATCTCAATTTACATGTTGTTTCAGTGGCTTACAAGCTGTCTAAGAGGAAAGTTAATGAGAACTTGCATTTACTGCATACCATCCTTTTTGGAAAACGAACAAAGGTGAAAATCAACAAATTAAGCAATCTTTTTTTTTTTTTATCTTTTTTCGTATATGAAAGCTAAGTATATTATTCTGTTAGAATATTCAACAAAAAATGTTATTTTTTTAGTCACCTTTTGTGTTAACATGATCCTTTCATGTATTTATATTTCAATTTTTTTTGTTCGTTGGATATATTGTTGATAATACAAATTCTTTAAGAATATTCAAAATCATTATGCAAGAATAGTTTATTATGTAATGAATATTATTACTATATTTTGATAGAGTTGTAGTTAACTATTTATATATTTAATGTGCAGTTGTTACAAGTGTATCACTACAAAATATTTGACAATAAATTTGTGATAAAAATGGTTTGAAGACCTGATGGGAAAGGCTTGAAGAATGAATTACAGAATGATCACACTCATTGTTTAAAAATGTTGTTATTTTTTAAGAATTACACTTGTTATTCTTTAAGAATGTTGTTATTATAAAGAAAATGTTATTCTTGATAATATGTTGTACAATTCTTTAAGCATGTTTAATATAAAAAGTATCTTGAATGAAATAGTATTCTGAAAGAATAAAACCACAAATATATTTACTAGTTTATTGTTGATTTTTTATCATTCTGACAAAATAAAATTGGTTATTATTAAAAATAATATTAAAATTTAATTAGAATTAATTTAAAAACTTCAAATTTTTAAAAATATGGGAATTAATGATCCCTTAAAACCCGAAAATTTCCTTTTTTAAAATAGGTTAATTGACTAAAATACCCTTTTACTGAAATTTGTGTGATTATATGATACATGCTACCCTATGGTAATATCATAGACCCTCAGATCATGACTGTTGATTCTATTCATCGAGTGGTCCAGATTTGTCCAATTGAACCGGTAAATACTAAATCTTATCCGGTTAACATTTATGAAAAAATCAAATAAGATGATGACGATAAGATTTTGAATGGGTCAAAGTTTGACCAAGTGTTCCTCATATCCAATTGAATCGGTAAATACTAAATCTTATCCGGTCAACATTTATGAAAAAGTCAAATAAGATTATGATGATAAGATTTTGAATGGGTCAAACTTTGACCAAGTGTTCCTCATATCCAATTGAATCGCTAAATACTGAATCTGTCAATAATAATGAAAAAGTCAAATAAGATGTTGATAAGATTTTGAATGGGTCAAAGTTTGACAAAGTGTTCTTCATATCCATTTGAATCGGTATAATACGATGTACACCTTATAAAACATTTCATATAAACTGGAAGAGGCGCATTGATCTAGCATTCGTCTATCATGAATGCCTTGCCATTGACCACAAAACCTTGGTTCTCTCTCATGCTCGCTACCTCCTCCTTTGTTTTTCTTTCTATTAAAATCGAATAAGCCTAAAAAGTCTTATGTTTAATCCTAGCCCAGGTATAAGAAATCTCTATCTGTTCGTCATTTTGTTTAACAAATTTTTTATGTCATTTTGTTGATCCGCACCCATCGCTTTGCACGGGTAAACGGCTAGTATATATATATATATATATATATATATATATATATATATATATATATATTTAGGATAGTTCAAATAATAACAGTAAATAGTGTGAGAACGTAAAAACATTATTTTTATGTTATTATTCTTCAATGAATTTTGTATCTACAACTTTATGTCATTATTTAGCAATGAATAAATGAATAGTCACATGTTAAAACAGATTTTAAAAATTACTACAAAAATGCACATACATAAATTTATAATAGAATAATAACATTCTAATGAATTTATAAATAATTAAATGTTAATATTCGTATTAGAATTACTTCAACAATACACATATACAACTTTCATTACAGAATAATAACATAAACATAGTGTTTTTACGTTCTCACACTATTTACTGTTTTTATTTGAACTTACTTCTATATATATATATATATATATATATATATATATATATATATATATATATATATATATATATATATATATATATATATATATATATATATATATATATATATATATATATAGAGAGAGAGAGAGAGAGAGAGAGAGAGAGAGGTTCAAATATATATATATTTGAACTTACTTCTATATATATATATATATATATAATATATATATATATATATATATATATAGAGAGAGAGAGAGAGACAGGTTCAAGTATTTTAACTAAGTATTGTGTTATTGTATGCATAAATGTGGGCCAATCAAAATTAAATAATTAAATAAATAAATAAGGCTAATTTACTCATTTGTTTAATAACTTCCAAAAATAATCCCTATAATTATGGTACCTCTCAAGTTTAAATCTCGTTCCCCTCTTTATCTAAAAATTGATTCTGAAAACCCTAAATTGAACAATTCGACACCAATGACCCTTTGTATGGTTGCCCTTCATCTTCTTCTTCATAGAGCGGTACCATGCACAAGCGCGATTTCTGCGTTTTTTTTCTATAAGAACCGATTTTTGCAAAGGGCATTTCTAGGACATTTCGATCGATCGCAAGGGGGGCTGAGAAAGCGACTTCGATCCTCGTCTTGGCATCATCAGGTCAAAAGAACATCAATTAAAGGAGCTCATATGGTGGTGAAAATTGATGAACGATTGGGGAAACCGAAGGTAGCTTATGTCACCGGCAATTGTCGCAACTAGGGGCTTCTTCGTCAGCTTCCTAGTTGATTTCATCTTTTATCTTTTCTCTTTTCCTTTTTTTTTTGTTCTAGCAGTCTCTAGTTGTTCTTGTTTTGGCTGATTTGAAAGAAACAGAGGTAGGAAGGCATAGTTGGAAGGTGGTTCGGTGGAGGCAGGGAAGAAGAATCGAAATCAGATGGGTGTTTGGATTGAGGCTGTGAAATCAATGAGCAAGCAAAATAACGAAACAAAGGGTTGTTGTTGGCTGGATAATCACATGTTTCTATAATCTTCTTTCTTATTTTGATTGATTTACTGTAAATCAATGAAGTTTAATCGTTAGGTTTAGATGAGTTTTTGGGTTTGATTGGTTGAACACAAATCATGGTTGTTTTGGTTGCTTATTTGACAGATGAATGCTTCAACTAAATTGAAAGTTGTTTTCATGCACACCAAGCGCTCGCTAAAATGCTTTAACTGAATGATATTTCTTCGTTTATAGCATTCTATCAGAAAAGAATGTTTTTTATGATAATCATGAACATATTATGTTAGAATTCCCCGAATTAATATAATTATTGGTAAATGACTTCAAATTTTATCAGAATGGAATCACGAATTCTAATTATGTTGGAATGGAGTATGAATATTTTCTCACTAATTTATTCATTGGATTTGTTTCTACAGAAGCTGATGTTTGAAGAACGGACCACAAAATTTGAACGACGTCTCTTAGTAACATTATTCTTTTAGAATGTATTAGTGTTTTCGTTAGATTTTGATGTTTTTTTTCCACGATTTGAAATTATTTTAGTTTTATTCTTTAAAAATAAATGTAATTCTTAGCAATTGTTACATGTATTCTATAAGAATTAATGTAATTTTTGTTTTAATTCTTCAATTGATGGTTCGAGAATTTTGTTATTCTACAAGAAATTTTTAAAGTCATGATCAAGAAGTATGTTCAAGAATATTTTTATTATTTTATGGTTCAAAAATATTTTTATTTTTGAACATATTCAAACATATTCTATTAGAATGTCCGAACTAAAAACCTTATAATTTGTAAAATCGGATTTTTAAAATTAATAGAATCTTTGATCCCTTAAAATATGCAAATTTCCTTTATTAAATATATGTTAACTGACTAAAATATCCTTCTAGTTAAATTAGATGGTATTTTTCAATTATATTTAATTAAATAATATGTATTAATCACTTTATTAAAATAAATAAAATGATTGGCCTACATTTATGAATACAATAACACAATAGTTACTTTGAAGAGAATAATCTAAGCATATATATATATATATATATATATATATATATATATATATATATATATATATATATATATATATATATATATATATATATATATATATATATATATATATATATATATATATATATATATATATATAATCAGTAAAAAAGAGAGAAAGAGTCGGACAGTAAAAAGTGCCATAGCTTTTGAGGCTCTTTGTAGGTACGAAATGATTTCCTCATAATTTGTCATTGGATTTTGGAGAAAGGCCAGGCCAAGGACGGTGGCCGTCCGTGACTCTTTACCGGGAAATTACATTGGATTTGACATGCTGATGTGTTCACTTGGACCCCACACGTATCAAATTGAAATATACTAGTTTATAAATTTTTTAAACGTTACTTAGATGAAAAAAAAAAATCATTTAGAAAACACTATTATGAAATAGCAATTAAAAAAATTATATTAACACCTATAATTTCGGCAGATCATCGTATGCTAAAAGTTACGTAAGCTGCGAAAATATGGGCGTGACCGCTAAAAATAATGTCAACCGTGTTGTTTTTTTATAAGTATTTATTGTGTACTTTTCTTTTTTAGGCAAAGTTGTAAAAATGGTCCGTGTGATATGTGTTTTTTCTGAAGTTTAGTTTAAATCTCGATTTTTTTGGCTTCATAGTCTTTTTTAATTAGTTTTATTGTGATTTTGTTCCCTCAGAACATTGAAAGACTATTATACACTTAGTATATTTATTTTTGATTTTTTCTTAAATATTTTATAATTATTAAATATACAACTCTCTCTCTCTCTCTCTCTCTCTCTCTCTCTCTCTCTCTCTCTCTCTCTCTCTCTCTCTCTCTCTCCTTACACCCGTTCATAACTCAAGATTACACAGTAAAAAAACTCCATTTTTTAGGTTTGTTTTACAAGATAAACACCCACACTCATGGATTTAAAATCGTTTTCGGCACTAAAAATCCCAGAAATCGAATATGAAATCATTGTTCTTCAAACCATTTTTGAAAAGAAAATAAAACCCTTGAATTCAAGGGTAGGAGGTAGCCGAAGGATGATTGTGTTGGATTATAGTGGATAGAGAACAGGCGACGGGGGTCACTGTTAGTCCGATAATGGTGATCGGCGACGATTTAGCAATGGTGGTTGCAAAAAAATGCTATGTCTGTCTTCGTTGTTGCTTCAACTTATCCTTATTAGTGCTTGTTAGCAAGAAGTGTGCTCCGATATGATTGTCTTGACCAGATTGTTTTTGTAATGATCAGGGGAAGCAGGGTAAGCAAAGTAATAGATGTGATCTACTTCAAGTAGTAACGGCTCAATCCTTAACGCTTTTCTTTTCATCCCTAATGGAATCTTCCCTCTATACTCAACAATGACTAGAATTTAGCAGGAACAACAGATCGTCTCCTCATCGGTCGATGTAGCTACCTAGACAGTTTTGGAAATCAGTCTGTGAAATCCTCCATGATCATGAGATGGGATCGAACCACAAATTCAATTAAACAGAATAGAAGATGAGGTTGTTCAATGGATGAAATCAAAACCAGAAGGATCTACATCTCGTTTGGGAGTGATGTTGGACCTTCAATCGAAGAGTACAAAGAACTAACGAAAGCTTTGGATGAATTGGAGCAGTCTTTTATCTGGGTTATCTAGCGTGGTTAGGTAAATTCAACAACATAAAAGAACTAGCGAAAGCTTTAGACGTGATGTTTGGGAACATGGTTTTAACAATTTAGGCACCATAACTGTTGATTATGGATGAGTAGAGAGTACGGGTGAGGAGCAACAACAAGAAGAATGGATGGGGGAAGTGGGTTTTTTCCTAATATGGAGAGAGAGAGAGAGAGGGAAAGAGAGAGAGAGAGAGAAAGGTGGGTTATTTGTATTTTTAATAATTATAAAATATTTAAGCAAAAGAAATAAAAATGAAAAATATATATACTAAGGGTATAATAGTCTTTTTAGTTTTACGAGGGACCAAAAACATAGCGAAACTAGCTCAAAAGGACCACGAAGCCAAAAAGCGGGATTTTGGACCAAGCCTCAGAAAAAATACGTACCATAGAGACCATTTTGCAGTTTTGCCATTTTCTTTATGTTTTATGTTGTTGGTATGTATTAATTGTTTTATCATGGTTTTTGAAAAACATATATTTTCTAGATATGCGTACGAAAATATTGTTTTTGTTTTCTAGCTTTGAATCTTCGTAACTTATTGATACAAACTCTATTTTTGGTAAAAAAAATATATAATTGTGTTCTATTTAGTATGACTTATCCAATGACGTATCACACTCAAAATTAATACGATGCAAATGAATACTTTTTTTCATCTAAGGTAGGTTTCTCAATAAAAAAAATATGAAAAATAAACAAACTTTGAAACTTCGTAACCCTTTCGTATAAACTTTGTTTCGGATAAACTATCCATAGACATGCCACACTCCAATTTTGGAGGTCATCAAGGTGTATTTTGAAAGCTCCTAAGTAGGATGATTGTGTTCTTTTTAAAATTTCCCAAATAAAATTGTATATTAGGAAAATAATGATACAATATGTTTTTATGGTTATTTAGGAAAGTAATTTGACTTCTAAATGTACCATTACAATATAAAGAAATTAAGTAGCCATAATATCAAAAAACAACTTACACAAAACACTATCAAGACTACTAATCATAATCCATATCATTAACAGTACACTTAAAAACACAACGGCTATTGTTAAAGGTTATAACTTATAAACAATTATGGCCAATAACAGAACCCAACTACAAATTAATCATATATTAAATTTCCTATTCTACTTTTCAATATGTCTTACGGAGCTAACCAAATGATAATTTATCAACGAATTGTTATGACCATTTTCATTACCAACCCAACAAATAAACCTACACCATGGTCCATGTGAAATTAAAATAAATGAATTAGGGTCAACGAGTGAGAATTTGATATGCTAAAAATAGAAATAGAGGGGAATGTGAAAACATGCTCCCATTTTTGCAAAAACATAAAATTGTCTTCCAGTGTTAGTGTTTGACCTCAAGCGCCTTTTAATCACTTCGCCTCCGCAATCAAAACATGAAGAACTTGTGAAACATTCTCATTGATGGACCAATTACAAAGAAAAATTTGCTGATGGTTATGCAATAATTGAAGAACTTGCCAAACATTCTCATCACTGACATTCTTCAAGAGATTCATCTTTTGGGATGAAATGTTTGGGGACATTTAAGAAGGAGTGGATGATTTATATGTAAAGTTGAAAGATATGAGTAGAGACATGAAGAAAATGAATCAAACCATCCATGTTATTCAGGTTGGTTATAACAATTGCAGCGAATTAGTATTACTCAAGATTATGACTTGAACGAAAACGAGAACATGAAGACTCAAGGTATGTATTTGTTCAAAGAAAGATATGATAATTGGAATCCTCAAAATGAGGGAAATACATATAATGAGTACTTTTAAAAAAAGATGCAAGGAAAATGGAGGCAAAATGGGCAAGAATTTTATAATAGAGAACCAACATCGGAACAAAGTTGGAGAGGAGAAGCCAAATTTTGAAGAGATGTTGACCAAGGATGATAAAGCTTTTGAAAAAAGGAACAAAGATACTTAAGAAATGGTGAAAATAATTGGGTTTACAACTGATACCGCACTAAAAAAATCAGCAAGCGTCGATCATGTGAATCGAATGACAAGTTAGGTAGACTTTTCCAGTTTTACAAGAAAGTGTTCCAATATTTTTTCCAAGTTTTGTGGAAAAGAATCCAAAAGGAAACATGTTATAAAGGGTAGAGTACAACTCAAGACTCAGATAAAAAGAAGCTTTTGGCGGGAGGCAACTCGTACTTTTGGTTTGGTTATTTTTTTTTGTTTTAGCTTCTTTTGTTTTAGTGAATTTGTGTTATTGATTGAGTGTTGATCAACCCATCATCCATCATAATAGTTTAGATGGTTTTTCTTGTAGTATTTGATTATATAAGTAATAACATAAAATCCTTTGGTGCTGAAGTTTAGAGTTTTCGAGAATCTACAAATAGCGTTAAATGTGACACACCACTCTTACATACATGATGCATAGTTCTCTTTAGTTGCGACTATTAAATGGAAAGTATGCCATACCTGACACATCTGTATCCATCACATGACACGTCCTTTGTTCAGAAGGGATTAAACATGTTTTATCTTCTTACCCCCTTTTTACTTCTTGTTTCTTTTGTTCACATCCTTAATTCATCATCAAGAGGTCATTATTCTAAAGAAAAACTTCTGAGCTTTTCTTGATCAATCCACTTTTAAGTGTTTACAAAGAATGGTCAATCATGTTTACATTCAATTACAAAAAGTATTATGCCTTATTTGAAAAATCTACATAATGAAAGGCTCGTGTAGTTGTTGAAAATGAGATCTCGGTTCCACACACATTAAACTGGCACTTTGCTACTATTATGGGGGTTAACTAGTGAGAAGAATCTTGTCTTGGTTAGAAGTTACATGGGGAAGGCTGGAGTTCCACTTTTTACTTGCAATGCTTGGAGGAACTTGTTAAAATAGAGGAAATGATATTTAGAAATTTGGTGCTTAAATTATTTCCTATTGTCCAATTTAATCCAGGTACCACAAATTTAAGAGATAGCATACTTTTCAAATTCTGAGTATGAAGCATTGACAAATAGTGTAGTGTGGTGGAACTCATGTAGAGAGTTGGTTTATACACGCGAGAAGAGACATTGATTAATAACAAGTAGTTTTATCCTTACATTGTGGGTGCTCTAGGAAGAAGCCATTAGGATTCAAAGAAGACGAAGTGTAGAGTACAATTACAAATGGACCATACTTTTCATCATTAGCATTATAGAGCTCTATTCATTCACCACTTCATCGCTTACTCCATCGCTTACTTATGTCTTCCGTATCACACCTTCAAGATGAAGCTAAGGTCTTCACTCATGGTTTATTTTTGATGCACCATCTCCTAAATCCTAGAAACCATTTGAATCTTTGTTACCAATTAGTTTTTTCTAGGACAAAAGGCCATGGGAACGAAGTTCGTAAGTCTGATGTGAAGTGGACATTTTATTATATGTTTAGCTAATTTCTATGGTATATCCACAGCCAACGTGGTTGATACACGATTTATATACCGGTTTTTAATTTATAAACCTAACAAATCTTAACTAGCTAGAATGTAATAGACACTATACGTAATCGAGCAGTAGAAGAGTTGATGTAAGTTGGTTATCGAACATATTGAACAATAATAATTAAAAGCTAAAATATCTACTAAAGTTAACTAATTTAAAGAAAGAAAATAAGGGTTTTTTTTTCTAGTTTTGCAAGTACAAAAAACTTAAGAGCAATTAACAAAAACAAATTACACTAAGAAAAGCAGAAAACGGTTTTTAAGACAAGATTTTAAAAAGGCTTTTGTTAAGATACGGTTTACCTATTATCTATGGTTGATTTTATGGATAGTGCACTGGATTTATGTTTTGTTGTTTACCAATTCCTATTATGATTAGAATTATGGTCAAGGTTATAATCCTTTGATTTAATTAGATTATTTATTCAGTGATCAAGTGGACAAACAATCAAACAAACCAGTATTTAGTTCGAATTGTGAAAGACTTGAAATAATGATTGATATCTAACTATAATAGACACCAAATCTATATATGAATGTTCATCACATATTATCTACCGCGTTAATTAACCAACTTATCTATTTAACCCTAGGTCTTTCATCAAAAAAACTAGTCATATGAATTCATAAGTAACAATATCATAAGATTCAAGAATACCAAGATAGAGAGTTCATCTAATCCTAATAAAAGTCAAAAATAAAAAAAGATGGTTGTATTAACACAATAGGTTCCTTATCAAACATGCATAATGAATAAGTATCTATTATAAATACATAATCCTTTAAATCAACACATATCACATGTACTCTAAACGAAAGTTAGGGTTTTTAGCCCATAACTACTACAGATAAACATGTAGAAATGAAATACACTTTGCAAAACATAATGAAAACAAAGCAAACCAAGTGTGAAGAAGTAATTTTACGTTAGATCTCTTTAAAATCAAGCTCTTAGTCGAATTCTGGTCTCCAAAGCCTCCAAGGTCTGTGGTCTTCAAAAGTAGGTAATAACTTGATGCATAAGTTTGGGTTAAGACCATAATAAAATAATTTATAGTTGCCTAAATACGTCTCCCACGAAATGAAAAAATAGGTCCCCATGTTGTAGCGTCCATGATTTTGCGTATCCGACAAGTCAAAGTCAGCTTCTAAAATACATCTTTAGACACATTGCAACGGTGTGGAAGGCAAATGTCTATGTGTGGGATCTTTAGATTCCACATTTTGACTTTTTATTGATTTGATTCATCCATATTGATTACAGCTCTACATTTTGCTTCCTTTTAATCCCGAGTACGTCTTCACTGCTACAAATCAAATTTTAAACATTAAATACCTTTTGTGCTAAATTAAGCAAAAATATAGCTAAAAATACTAAGATAATGCACAAAATATATTAATAAATATAGCAATATCAGCGGTTCAAAAACTGTTTGGATTTAAGTTAAAGCAAATGGATTTAGGTTTTGTAGAAGGCGTGAAGGTTGTTAAGAAGGGGTCCGATAAGTTGGTGATGATTTGTGCTTGTGAAGAAATTGTTACTAGTGAAATAGTGGTCGAGCAAATGAGGAGAATATGGACCTAATGTAAGAGGATATCGACAGGCTGAGGGACGTGTTTGAAATGGGTTGGCGATTCTTGTTAGAAAATGAAAAGTGATCCTTATGCAATATGAGGTGAAACATGTCCGACATCACTATATTCTGAAGTGAAGTCCATTCCGAAGTCTAGATTACTCCGAGATAGAATCTATGTTTAGAAATTTTTTGTGTCTGTAATGCATTTATTGTTCCAAGTACTTTTTTGTATGATTGTTGTTATTTTCTAGTGTCATACAATAGACAAGATCAATAGCAACGGATGTGTCATTCTCTTGATCTTCAAATGTATCACATTCCATGTGCACCTTTTCTTGATTTGTCTTTTAGTTATTACTTCTCTATTTAAGGAGTCATCTACCTTGTATCCCAAGAGAGAATGATATAGATAGATAGATCGATAGATAGATAGATAAAGAGAAGGTACACCTTTTTCACCATTATCAAGAATCATTCAGTTAAAACATTCTCTTACATTCTTTTTGTTTCAAATCACTTTACATTGTTGATACTTATTATTATCCTTTTCATATTGAGCACTTTGTAGATTATCGTAATTCGAAGACAAGATTGATTTACCAGACTTGAATGGATCTTTATTATTAATAGACATTGATCTTAAGTTAATTCAAGGTTTGAGTTCTCAAACCGTGTCCGTGCAGTTCTTTGCTTTCACAATTGGTATCAAATCCTAACTGGCTATCCTTTGAATCCATAAGAACAGATTATAGTGTGTTGTAGACTACCTTGGTTTCTCAATCATTTCTGTGTTTAGAATAAAAGTTTTTCTATATACTACTTCAACTCTTATATCATAACTTCAATGGTTAGTTTTAATAAATCTCAACAAATGTATTCAATGAAAATCGCAAATATCATGGGTTGCCCAACGCGTGCCCCATTGCTACTTGTTGAAGAGTATGATCACTGGAAATTTAGAATGGAGATATTTCTGCTTGGTAAAGAAAAAGGTGAAGAAATATGGAGGTCAGTGAAAGAATGTCTTCATTTATGGTAAGACAAGTGGTTAGAGATGTATTTTCCATTATCATGGGTTAAGAAGAGTCCTGACCGACACCACTAACTGCAACAGACATTGAGAAAATTCATTTAGGTCAAATTGCCTTCTCTAAAATTGTTTTTGGTGTACCTCCATCTCTCTTTGAGCACATGAAGTTGTGAAGATCAAGTAAAGGGATTTGGGATACACTACAAGATTTGTTTGAAGGTTTGGAGAAGATGAAGGATAAGCGTTTAACGTCTTCAAAACCTTCACTACAGTTCCTGGTGAATATGTAGCCTCTGCATCAAATCGGTTAGGATCATGGTGAACAACATGACAACACATGGAGTAGTCTGAACTCCACTCGAGTACAACCTCAACTTCATCAATAACCTTGGAAAAGGATGGGGAAATGTTAAGTCTTGTATTTAGAGTAATGGATCTCTAAAGATACTAAAGCTCTATCAGTTGTTTGATGAACTACAAGGTCACGAATCCAACGTTGCTCAAACGTTGAGAGAACTCTCAGGAGGTTCTCTCTCTTTAGTTAGATCGGTCAAACCATTGATTCTAAACCCATCTGTTTCGGATCCATTTAGAGCCATCCCACCTATTCCATCTGCACCTACACCGCCTGTTCACTTGCTTCTCTAGTTCTGAACTACCCCTATGAAAATAATTTGATCTAGAAGCCACTGATTTCGTACTTTATTTCCAGCAAGAGTTGTCACTTCTATCTATGAAGTATAGACGTCCTTAGAATCCCAATCAAAAACCTTCTCAAAAGAGATTGCAAGCTTCTCACCAAAGCAATCCTCAACCTTACCCCAAACCTACTGAAAATCCACCAACATATCAACCCAACATCCTGAATCACTCCTCGGAACCTCAGGAAGTTCAAAACTCAGCCAAGCCCACAATTGTATGTGACAAATGTGGCTCGGAAACTACTATTGAAGGTTTCTATCAATCATATACACTTTAACTACAAAGAACAAAAGTAAACTAATCTAAGAAAACAAATAACAAAAAGTAAATAATACTGGGAGTTCTCCAAATTGCTCTTTCACCAAGAAGGGTTTTGTCTTCACCAAGAAGAATGGTTGTCATAAAGACGATTACGACACCAAGTTGTGTTAACATTAGGGTTTCACCCTAATTTTAAATATATACTAATCTATACAAGTATATCCCTTGATTGAAGGGATTGTCTCTTATCTATACTAGGAACCAATCTTAATAACAATGATATCAAATATTATATCTATTCAATACTTATCCATATCATTACCTATTATACAAAAGATTACATATAATAACTATACTAAGCGTTGTGTAGGAGTGTTTGACTCATCAGATCATAAGGTGAGACCTTACAATCTCCCTATCTGATGATATCAAAACTAATCTTCAATGAATTTTTAGCTCAAGCTCCCCCTGAGAGTAAGATTGAAATTTTAATTTCTTTAACATTTAATGAGTGCTTCCTTTGACAAGATGATGACAAGATGACTTTCCATTAATGATTGTCAATCAATGGAGGCAGTATGTACGAGTCGCAACAAACAACAGACAAATAGGTGACGAGAGGAGAATGTTGATGTCCGCTTGACTCCCCCTTTGATTGATAAAATCTAGGAGTTTCTGTTGGATTAGGTGTCTAAGCCTATAACTATAATTCGTATATACTTGAATTAATAGTAACATAGTCCTTTTGAGTTGCTTTCAAACCTAGCAATTGGACATGATGATTTTGGAGAGAGAAAGGTTGATTTATTATTTGAATAATAAATTAAAATAATTGATTTATTAATATATTATGAAAATAATATATTAATTAGAAATCATATTATATAATTAATAATTAATCAGAAATTAATTAGAATTAATTAAAAGTGCAGGGTCTGTTTAGTTATTTATTGAAAGTTAAGGAAAGAAGCCCAACGACCTCATTGGATGAGTAGGACGAAAATCACTTGGGCATGCCCAAAGAGGTTTTGTCTAAGCCCCTTGGATGAGAGGAATGGGCTACTTGGTCACCAAGAAAAGGGATTTAGGGTTTCCTCCTTAAACCCTAGCTTTGACACCAAGCTACCTTATCTATATAAAGGGCCATAACCCTTCACAATTCCGTGCACTCCTCCATATTAGAAGCTTTGGGAGAAATTCTTCTTCCCCTCCTCTCATCGTCTTGATTTTGTTGGATGTGATTCCATTAGAGGCACGACAATTGTGGTGTCTGCTTCCAAAGGATCAAAAATAAGGTTTCTTTATTATTTACTACAATAACAATCAAGGTATGTAATCAATAACCCTATTTTTGGTATTTCGAAAATAGCCTAGTGTTCTTAAGGTTTCCTTTCGATGTTCATAGTTATAGATTCAATAGAGAAAACATAGATCTTTATTAGGGTTGCATACACACTTAAGAGTTGAATTGCTATAATGGTTGGCTTGTTTTCTATTCAATTGCTATAATGGTTGGCTTGTGTTCCTTTTGCATAAAACCCATTAATGGTATCAGAGCTTGGCTTTTTTTTTTCTATTGAATTGCTGTAATGGTTAAATTGATCAAATTAGGGTTTATGGCAATTAAACCCTTTAGGCCTAGAATTTCGAAATTAGGGTTTCTTGCACCCTAAGTTTCAAAAATTTCAGAAGGGATGAAACCATTACCTTTCCTCCCAAGTAATCGATTTTGGACAAGGGTTTTTTGCCTCAAATTTTGACAAGGGGCTAAGGTTTTAAGAACCCTAGCCTCCACCCCCTTGTTTTCGAAAATAAGGCCTAGGGTTTGGAAACCCTAGCCTTCCTCCCCAAGATTTCAAATTAGGGAAGGGTTTCGAGAGTTTCCTTATTTGATATTTGTTAGTTTATTTGATTAAAATGAATAATTACAAATTTGGAATCCTTAATTGATTTAATCTACTTAACTGTTAATAACTGAATCGTTTACTTTAAATTTAATTAATTGAATATTAATTTCAAAATTTAAAATATGAACCTAGTATTTTGAAAAGTTTAAAATACACCTTATACTATATGTAACATCAAAAGTTTAATTATTACTATATATATAAGACCAAGTCATTCGAACCTTTAATATACCTCATTCACGAAGCCATACTATAAGGGGAGTTTAAGGAAGTGGTCTATAAAATGACCGCCATTGGGTATCCACTCTTACCCGCCGCTCTCTTTTATGGTGGATGCTCGTTAGCCGGATGGGTTTGATAGGACAATTAATTCTCATTAATAAGTATAATGTGATTAAAAAGTAACTAAACTATTTTATTTAAATCCCAATCTTAGTTGCTTTTGGGAAAATGTGAATTTGTATGCTCACCCATGAAATTGTACATTACACTTTATAGTAGTTAGTAAAGCGCATGTGGTTAACTGGCACACTAATAGTGACTATAAAGAGTAATAATGGGCATCTCGAAAATTATGATTGATTAATGGAGCGTGTGTGGTTAACCAACACATTAAAATGAGATGATAAATGACATCGAGAGTGCCAAGCTAACTTGCATGGTTATTCATATCTTGTTTGTGATCTTTGCTATCCCAATCACAAATAGAAGAACATAATCTAAGATTAAACATGCCATTGAATAGTTTCAACGAGTCTCAAAAGATCTAGGAATTTCACTAAACTAAATTTCCTCCAGATTTCGTTTTTCAATGGTGGAATTGGTAAATTGTCATTTACCTACCTTTAAAAAATTTACAATTAGATTACGACATCCCTTTTCTAAGTTGTGAATTTTATAGTTGGATCCTAGCCTTAATATTGCATTTTTGGGTTGTTATATTAAGCATTGTTCTTATCTAAATAAAAATACATTTCTTTTAAAGATGTCAACTCCAAATGATGCTTCTGGTTCCTCCTCCTCCAACCATAACTTTTCCTTGTTGAATATCTGCTCCAATGTGACATTGGATGGCACCAACTACAATGACTGGATGTGCAACATAAAGATCGCCCTTTGTTTCGAGGACAAGGAGTATGTCCTTGAGAAACCATTAGATGACATTGACGAAGAGAAGGCCACTCTTGAAGAAATGGTCTCCTACAAGAAACATTTGCAAAAAAAAATTGCTTGCATCATGGTGGCCACGATGACTCCTAAATTGCAAATGTACTATGAGGATGACTAGCTGTATGAGATGAACAAAGACCTTATGGAGAAATACCATAAGCAGGATCGTCAAGAAAAGTACGAGGTGGTAAAGTCCCTCGTAGTAAGCAAGATGAAAGAGGGAGAATCTGTTAGCAGCCACATGCAAAGAATACAACTATATATATGGACAAGCTTGTCAAGCTAAATGTGAACTTTGATGATGAGTTGGCTAACGACATAGTCTTGAACTCTTTACCAAGTTGTTATGATTAGTTCATTTTGACTTATCATTTGAACAACAATGAGACCACTTTGTCTCAAATTCACAACCTCCTGCAAATAGCTAAAGCGGGAAAAAGTGTTGCATGCCTCCACTCCTGCTAGTGCCCCCGTTTAGGCCATTATTCAAGGGAAAGGGAAAAAGAGGAAAGGTAATGCAAAGCAAAAATGGAAAGGAAAGTCTCAAGTTGGGTCGTCAAGCAATGAACCCAAAGGAATATCCTGTTCTGATGCTCCCCCTATCTCTGATCCTAAAGAGGCCACTTGCTTCTAATGCAACGACAAAGGGAATTAGAAATGAAGCTTCCCAAAGTATCTGCAAGACATCAAAGACATCAAGGTGAAGTCGACTTCTGTAGGTATATACACTATCTTATCTAAAAACTTATCATCCTCTCGTTCTTGGGTCCTTGATTAAGGATGTGGTATTCACATTTGTTCTGATTTGAGGGGCTAAGAAGAAGTGAGGATGTGGATCATGGTAGAATAAACTTGACCATAGGGAATAAGCGATCTTCACCTGTCACCAAGATTGGAGTTTATAGTCCAGTGCTTAGTGATGGTGTTAGTTTTGATTTATTGAATTGTTGCTACTCGTCAGAAATGACACGACACATTATTTCCTTTCATGCATTGTTTAAACAAGGTTTTAAATATTCTTTTAATGATGAGAATGGTTCTATTTTTGCTTATAGAAATGGTATTTTTTAGTTTGAAGCTTTACCTTGTGATAGTGTGGACAAAACTGTGATGTGTGTAGACAATTTTGGCAATAGTATATCTCAGATTGATTTGTCTAATGGTATAGACAAAACATGGTTGTGACATTGTCGTCTTCGACACATTAACAAGAAACACATCGCCCAATTTCAAAAGGATGGAGTGGTGGAATCATTTGACCTAAGGTCAGATGATAAATGAAAATCTTGTTTTTTGGGTAATATGAAAAAATCACCTTTCACTGGGTCTTGTGAAAGAGGTGAAGGTTTGTTGGACCTCATACACATAGATGTGTGTGGTCCCTTCAAATCCACCACAAGGGATGCCAATCAACTCTATGTAACTTTTACTGATGATTATAGCAGATATGGCTATATCTTCTTAGTCAAGCATATGTCAGAAACCTTAGAAAAGTTCAAGGAGTCTAAACATGAAGTCGAGAATAACCTGGGCATGAAGATAAAGATTATTAGATTTGATAGAGGCGGTGAGTATCTTAGTATCAAGTTCCAAGACTATCTCAAGGAATATGGAATAGTTTCACAACTGACACCTCCTAGGACACCACAACTTAATGGTATGGCTGAAAGGCGCAATCGAACCTTGTTGGACATGGTTCGTTCCATGATGTGTCAAGTTTCTCTTCAAATTTCATTTTGGGGGTATGCCTTAGAGACTGTCACCCACATTCTTAATCTTGTCCCAACCAATAAGGTTGCCAAAACACCTCACGATATGTGGACAGGGAAGGTTCCCTTGTTAGCACATATCATGCTTTAGGGTTGTGAAGCTTCCGTTAGACGAGAGACTCACGACAAGCTTGAACCTCGAAGTGAGAGATGTATTTTCATTGGCTATCCATAGAAGTCCTTTGGATATTTGTTCTACAGACCTAGTGAGAATGTGGTATTTGTAGCACGAAGGGGAGTCTTTTGAGAGAGAGAACTCATATGTAAAGAGGACAGTGGGAATACAATTGATCTTGAAGAGATCCAAGAATCAAACAATAAAGGAACCTCGAAAGATGCTAGGTCTCAACCTGAGGAAGAGATTCCAGTTGAATCGGTTGATGAGTAATTACCTATTAGGCGTTCCACTAGAGTTAGAATGAAACCTAAGTTATATGGTTTCCATATTACTACAGATGCTGACACGTGTATCAGTGATAATACACTGGTAAATTTAGATGAACCAGCTAACTACAAGGAAGCAATGGCATGCCCTGAGGTAGCCAAATGGCAAGAGATAACGGATAGCGAGATCAAGTCCATGTATGACAACCAAGTTTGGAATTTGGTTGATAATGTACAAGGTCATAAGAAATTTTGGTGCAAATGGATCTTCAAGAAGAAGATCAACATTGATGGAAAGGTACATGCTTTCAACGGTCAATTGGCTGAGAAGGGTTTTACTCAAACCCCATAGGTTGACTATGATGAGACCTTCTCACCAGTGGCTAAGATAAAATCTATTAGGATAATGATCGCCAAAGTTGCATTTCATGACTATGAAATTTGGCAGATGGATGTCAAAACCACTTTCCTTAATGGGAAGTTGGCTGTGGATGTTTACATGGGTCAACGAGTGGGTTTTGTAGATGCAAAGTATCCAAATAGAGCGTGTAAGCTTGAGATATCAATCAATGGACCGAAACAAGCTTCTCACAGATGGTATCTTTGCTTTGATGAGAAGGTCAAGGAGTTTGGCTTCTCTAGAAGTAAAGATGAATCTTATGTATATGTGAAAGCTAATGGGGTATATTAACCTTCCTAGTATTGTATGTTTATGACATACTTCTTATAGGAAACGACATTCCAACTTTGCAAGAGGTTAAGTCTTGGCTTGGAAAGTGTTTCGCTATGAAGGATCTAGGAGAAATTGCTTATATTCTAAGGATACGAATTTTAAGAGATAGGAGTATAAGACTAAGTGGACTTAGTTAAAGTACATACTTGGAAAAGGAACTAAAACATAATACCAAACCGAGTGAGACTCAGAGCCTGAGTATCGATGCAGAGATAGCATAAATAAGTACAGTTCCATATGTTTCCTCTGTTGGATTTATCATGTATGATATGACATGTACTCGCCCTAATGTGGCCTTTTCATTGAGAATGGTCAGTCCACTACTAGAAAAACAGCCTTTTACGACGCTCATTGCGCGTCGTAAAAGGCTCAGACGACGCGCAAATACACGTCAAGGAAGGCCCTGTCATAAAGAGAGACGACGCGCTTTTGTGCGTCATCTATAGATGACACACACTTACAACGCTCATTTACGACGCGCAATTACGACGTGCGTTTACGACACGCAATGCGTATCAAGGAAGGCCCTATCATAAAGGAAGACGACATGCATTCGCGTGTCGTAACCTTACGACGCACGTGTTAATGACATGTAATGCGTATCAAGAAAACACCTATCAAGAAAGGCCATGTCATAAATGAAGATGACACACATGTTTGCGTGTCATAATTTTAAATGTTTTTAAAATTATATATTTTTGATAGATTTACTAATTTTCAAATTAAATAACACATTAAAAGTCTCATAATAAAAAATAAAATACCATAAACAATAAAGATAATTCATTGCACTAGTATGTCAAATACAAATAATCATTCCAATAGTAAGTAAATGTAACACATTGCTAATATTGCATAATATTTATTAAAGAAAACAAAACATGTACAACATTAAAAGAAACCCATGACTAAATTCTCCTTTGACAATCTCCTTTGACAATTTCCTTTCTAAAAGAATAACATGAATGCAAGAACTTTGCATGAGAGGCTGTACGACAATTAGGTGAAAGGACCAATTCATCCATCAAACACACAATCAGCACTCAGCAAACCCACTCCACTACCCTCTCCAACAGCAAGTCAAATTAAGCGTCATCCAAGTGTTAGTGCCAAATAAATCAAAACATTCATCAATTTTAATGTGTTGGGAGGAGAGCAATTAGGTGAAAGGACTGAGAAATTCATACCCATGCTTATCTTAGCAAACTTGGTTTGGAACACCTGCACAATAAAATATAAATCGTCAAAAGACTAAATGACTATCTTACCCGTACATTGAAAAGTCAAAGTGTTGATAGATAGTTTTGTTGGTGGTACCTAAGAAAAGTGCAGAAGGTTTTCCCGGCTGAGACTTGAACTCGGGATGAAATTGGACGCCCACAAAATACGGGATCACCAAGTTCAACAATCTGTGCAGATTAAAATAAAAAAAAAACTTAAAACTACTAAAATCTTAGAGAAAATCAGTCTTTTAAAACTAACTATATACCTGATTAACTGGAATTCCCTCTTTCTCCCTCAATCATTTCCATCACATAACGAATACTGTTCGAGCTTTCCACCTCCAGGCTGATGGTTTTCAATGTCAAAATCTTAACAAAAATCCGCATGTTACCTTCAAAGTCAAATCATCTTTCAGGTTCTTTCCAACATTTTACCCCATTTTACCCCTTACATCTTTCATTCAATTTCTGTTTTTTTATTCAGGGATCATCTATAGGGACTTGAAACTAGAGAATATATTACTTCAAATAGATGGACATGTTTTATAGAGTGACTTTGATTTATCATTCAGAACTCAGTGTAAATCCCAAGTATGTCCATTTCTATTTAAAAAAAATGACTTATATTCTTACAAGATTCTGGATTTATTTATTTATTTTTGTCGTATGTTAATTTTAATTTTGTAGGTTATAAAACATCCTCATCTTAAAAGAAGAAAATCTAGAAGCCAACCACCACGTACATTTGTTGCAGAACCTTCTACACAATCAAATTCATTTGTTGGGACTGAAGAATACATTTCTCCGGTATGAAAAGTACTCAAAGGGCATTTACGTAATTTCACTTATTTATGGTTTCTTTATTTTACCCTTTGAAATTATGATGATATTTCAGGAAATCATAACAGGAGTTGGCCACTCCAGTGCTATTGATTGGTGGGCAGTGGGTAAGCTTATTAATTTTCATGCATTAAAATTTTTCTTTAAAATATACACAATTTATTTGAATTACCTTATTTTACCCATTTCAATACTTTACCTAATTTTTTATTATATTCTTTTTTTATTTCAGGTATTTTATTATATGAGATGTTGTATGGTCGTACACCATTTAGAGGAAAGAATAGGCAGAAGACATTTGCTGATGCAGTGGAATCCCCTCTATGTCCTGAATCTTTGACTTCACAGTATCAATGTTCTTTGAGCTCTCCACCTCCAACTTTATGGTCTTCCCTGTCAAAGTCTTAACAAAAACTTGCATATATGATTCAACAACTGACAATCAGCTAAATTTTCAGTCAATAAATAGGAATTTAGGAAAATACAAAGCTTAAGTTAATAGTGTGTAATATAAATGAAAGTAATTTGAAGTTACTGATTGATTTTGAATCATCCTAGTTGTGTGTTCTAGATTAGTAAAAGCCGGAAGAGAATAACAAAATGACAAGAGTACACTTTTGAATAACACGATTTTACCTAAAATAAACTTGGCCAAATCAAATACAGAAATGAATGAACAAAACCTAAAAAACTCTGGTGTAAACTAATACGGACACACAAAGATCAGTCAATTATGTGTGATCAAATGAAAATCAAGTCAATCGACACAGGAATTTGTGTAGAAACAATTGAAATGAGAAGTGATAGAATAAGATTCGAATCATGATCGATGTAGATACCTGTAGGAGACATCGGCTTGGGACATGATAGGGTGATCGTACACAACAACTTTATGGTCCTCCCAAACTCACAACCAGCTCCAATCTAGATCCATTTCGGATGTGATGATCTGCTAAAGTTTTACCATCCTCGAGGATCTTTCCATCAATGATCAAAATCTGTTGATGCCATGGAATCCCCTCTTTCTTCTGAATCTTTGCCTTCACATCACAAATGAAAGGTCATATATGATTCAACAACTGACAAATAGCTATAATCTGTTAAAAAGGGTTAGGTCGTATGTGTCTAAATTCCAAATTTTATCCCTAAACCATATTTCTTAGATGAGATAATATGAGATTAAGTTGTTAAGATCAAATGGGCAACATGGGGAATCAACAACCATGAATAACAAAAGCAGCAACAGCCAAAAGGTCACAAACATTTGGAAGAAGAAACTTGAGGTGTGGATTCCTGGATTACGGCTTCTGATAATAGCACTTAACTCGAATTTAGATACAATAAGTGTTAGGTCAGAATGACATTGTGAGATTTTTCTGTCAACAACTCAACATCAATGGACAACATGCAGAGACAACAACCATGAATAACAAGGTAACATAGTAGTTAAGAATGAGGTGGCAACTTCTGATAACAGAAATTAAGCAGAAAGAAGGAGACACATCAACAAAGGATGCGATTACAGACAGTGAGATGAAATGATAGGAACCTACTGAACCATGAATTAAACAAAAGAAGGAGCCACATCAGCAATAGATGCAATTAAGGCTTACATGATCATACACATATACCATGAACTTGTATTTATCTCTTAAAACAAAGTATTATTTATTAATAAGACATAATAAGAAAAAGAGTAAATTAAAATACACAAGTACCTCTGGTGGAAGACCATTCTAGCCACTAATCCTACTCCCAAGAACATTTGACATAACATTTGAAGATGCCATGGGACTTGGACTTCATGGCGCAGTCTATCAAGCTCATTAAACCCTTGATTTGGCAGCATACTTGAAACCCTCACAATATCTGAAAAAATAAAAGGATTTGAAGCAATTAGTTAAAAAGTGGTAATATGAAATGATTTAAGTTTCATCCGATTCATACATGAATGAAAATACTTCATCAATTCAAGTTCAATGATGAGGATGAAGGGCGTGACTTGTTCCAGATCTTGTGCAAAAGACATGATTGCCCTTGGGTTTAAGCCAGGAGCAGTTTCAGGGAAGGCAGCAGCTGCCTTTGCCTTTGGGTTGAAGGCAAAGGATGGAGGGTGACTTGTTCCAGATCCAAGCAAGAGAGACTCTACAGTTGCCATATAGCTCGCTTCTACAACTCATACACATAAAATCGTTGTCATATACGAATCCAATCGTTGGGTGATTGAAGGCGACGAGGTTGCGTTTGCTTCTTAGAGAGAGGGAGGGCGAGAAAGTAAAAACAAATCTCACAAATTAGAGAGGTTATCGAAGCTAGTAAGAGGAACGCCAATGAAAAATCCAAGGGATTATTGAGAGAAAAACTGAGTTTTGTTTGTTTAAAAGCTATCGAAGTATCAATGAATTTCCAATCTAGGAGAATTCAGAAAGCAGAGAGATAGGTACCTGATTTGACTGGCGAGATTATTGGGAACAAAAGGAAGCCAGCGCGTATACGGAAGTGACGGCAATAAATCGATTGACTGATAATTTGAGAGAGCAAGAGAAGACCCACTTGCTAGCGATTTGGATGAATAGCTGGCTTAGACTAAGGTATTTGAGGCTGTCGATCAGTTTTAGGAGAGAGACTATGAACGATATCTATGGTATAGAAGAAGAAGAAGACGACGACGACTTGACTTTCTTGTTCACAAGATCATGAAATTATGTTTTACCTGGTATTTTTTGGAGAGAATCGCTTGAATGTGGGGTGAGAGAATCATGAAGGCGAACCTTCGGAGAAGATGGAGGAGTGTAGGAGAATGGGGGAGAGACGAAGCATCGAATGGCTGAAAACCATAGTAATAGTTATAATTTTAGGGCACGCTATTAGGGAAATAAAGATGACCCAAAGGCAGAAATTTGTGGAGAAAAGAATGTTGACCTCTGTATGGCTGCAGAGCTCCAAAAAGGGAGAAAGATCGACAGCCACACAATCCTTTTAGGGTTTCTTTGGAAGACGATTTTACAAAATACGAAGAAGAAGGAGGAGAGTATCAGGGCGGGGTTTTCAATTTTTTTGGGATTTCATTCCCCCCCCCCCCCCCACTTGGCAATTAAAAAAATAGAAGAACGCGCGTCCGTGAAAAAAAATTATAAAGCGACAGTTTTAGACGGCGCACTTTTTTTATGGTAGGTGCTCTCCGTGTTTTTAATTTTTTTTTGTTGGACACTAATTTTAAGGCACGAATAAACGCGTGTCCTCTATCCTTTAAATTTTGGAAAATTGAAATTAATTTTTAGGGCACGCACAAATGCGTGTCCTCTATCAGCGCGTGTCATT
This sequence comes from Lactuca sativa, assembly GCF_002870075.4. Lineage (NCBI taxonomy): Eukaryota > Viridiplantae > Streptophyta > Magnoliopsida > Asterales > Asteraceae > Lactuca > Lactuca sativa. The sequence continues at coordinate 66,358,473 of NC_056628.2, forward strand.
GTTTGCGCGTCGTTAAAGGGTTGTTTTCTAGTAGTGGTCGTTATAAAGGAAATCTAGGTTAAGCTCATTAGATAGCAGTTAAGAATATTCTCAAGTATCTACGAAGGACTAAGGACTAGGTCCTAGTACTTGGTGGCAGTGCTACATTGAGAGTAACTGAGTATAGTGATGTCAGCTTCCAAACACATAGAGACAACTTCCATTCTCAATCTGACTGGGTGTTTACCTTAAATGGAGGAGCGGTAACCTGGAAAAGTTCCAAACAAGAGACAGTGGCTGATTCTACCTTGGGATCAGAGTACATAGCAGCGAGCGAAGCATCAAATGAGGTAGTTTGGTTGAAGAACTTGATCGGAGACTTTGGAGTTGTTCCAGCCATTAAGGAGCCAATGGAAATTTTCCGTGATAATGAAGGAGCGGTTGCCTTGACAAAGAAACCAAGAGATCATGGCAGATCAAGACATATAGACAGAAAATACCATTTCATCATACATAGAGTAGAAGATGGTCACCTCGTTGTGAAGATGGTATCATCAGAAGACAATCCTGCAGATCCCCTCACAAAGGATCTGAGTAGGGTCAAACACATTCAGCATGCCAGGAGCATTGGTCTTAAGATGATATTAGTTTTAGTAGTTAGATGGTTATTTTAAAACTTGTAACAAAGTAAATGTAATTGACTTTTGGTGATTAAAATAGTTGAGAATTATTTATGAGTTTGTTTACTACCTTTTGTCAATTGTTTATTATTGTGTTTCATTTGGCGTGTTTTACTTCCCGAATAATTCGATTATTCAAACTATATTGTTGTTCATATTGGAAGCTAGTAGTGAACTAAGATTGTCATGAATTGGATTGTAGATTGTCTAAAGAGTTTTAGACATACCAATAGCATTGCTGCAATATTCATGAGTACTTTGAAATGGAGATTTAAGTATTGGATTAACTCACGCTCAGAGAATTACTTCATGGAATTTATCATGAGTAATATTGAGATGATAACACCTTATAATCTTGAAATGAAGACATATGAGTTGTTATTTACAAGTCAGTTGTGCATTAATGAAACATAAACACATCAGTAACTTGATGTTATAAAATGTATAGTTGTGCATGATCTGATGTGTAAATGGTGCAAGCATATAAGTCAAACTTTATTCGTTCCTTTTACCCTAACAGGAAAAGCGATATCTTTGGGCCTCTCGGTGATTTGGTGTTGAATTATAGTGTTGGGCCCGACCAGGACTAAATTGATGTCTTTGATTAGTAGTTCTATGTCATTACAAATTAGAAATCGGGAAACAAAGTATTGGACAATGAGATTGATTCTATTCCATGTCTCATATCCGAATGCTATCTTGTAGAATGGAGGATTATATGATCACTTATCTTAGGACACGTAACTGACTGGGTCAGATCTAGTTCGGCAGCGGCTTTTAGAAGCTACAATTTGTTGATCAGTTTAGAAGTTATACTGGCAGTTATAGTTATTAGAGTTTTCGAAATGGGAGACTGTTGGATTAGGTGTCTAAGCTCATAATTATAATTGGTATATACTTGAACTGATAGTAGCATAGTCCTTTTAGGTTGATCTAAACCTAGTAACTCGACAAGATGATTTTGGAGAGAGAGAATTTGATTTATTATTTGAGTAATAAATTAAAAAAATTGATTTATTAATATATTATGAAAGTAATATATTAATTAGAAATAATATTATTTAATTAATAATTAATCAAAAATTTAATTGGAATTAATTTTGGGATTAATTAAAAGTATAAGGTCTGTTTGGTTATCTATTGAAAGTTAAGGAAAGAAGCCCAAGGACCTCATTGGATGAGGTGGACGAAAATCACTTGGGCAAATCCAAGGAGTTCTCGTCCAAGCCCCTTGGATTATAGGAATGGGCTACTTGGTCAACAGGAAAATGGATTTAGGGTTTCCTCCTTAACCCTAGCTTTGACACCAAGCTACCTCAGCTAAGGAAGAGACTGACATTGCTTCCAGTACATTCCTAGTAAACTAAATTCATGTTAAGATTTTATTTGATTTAGGAGCAGATTATATCGCATGAATTTGATAGAAAACTTAAGTTGTCACCACTTACACAAAATTCCCCTATGTTAGTAGAAGTAGGTAGTCATAGGAATGCATCTATTAGCAATAGGTTAGAAGTCGTAATCATTGATTTAAACGTAAACAATTTTCTTCTTGAGATTTTACCTTTCAAGTTAAGTGAGTTCGACATAATTCTCGAAACGCATTGGTTGGGAAAGAAACGTATGGACAACGTGCACCCCAGTTTCCATGTGTCCAACTTAAAAAAGTGCCTATCTGATGAGACCCTCATCATTCCACTTGACGAGATCAAAATAAACAAGAGTCTCCAGTTCGTCAAGAAACCTATAGAAATCATGGACAAGGAAGTCAAAAGAACAAAGCAATGTCGCATACCAATAGTAAAGGTTTGTTGGAATGCCAAGCAAGGACCTGAGTTTACTTGGGAACGTGAGGACCAAATGAAACAAAAATACCCACATCTTTTACCTAACCCTTGAGGACACACTCGGAAAGCTAATTTCAGGACGAAATTCCTTTTAAGGGGGGGATGATGTAACAAACGTCAATTTTGGTCAAATGAAGTCAACAAAAGTCAACCAGGTAAACTTAACTTGTATTAGCGTTTTAGGTGAAATGTGATATTCTCTAATGTTTATAATGTACTACTAACAAGTTATAATACAAAGTACCTCTCAGATCGTAAATTATTGCTAATTAGGGTTGGTAGCATAAAATATTTGATAATTAAATTATATATTATTCGGGTATAAATAATATTCATAACACGATGTAGTGGAATTCACAAACCTTATACTACATGGCAAACTCAAAAGAAAGGCTACACATTTAGATTTTTGGTGAATTCGTCACAAAATATGACAAATTCTATACCTGACATAGACACCCAAACTTTAGCGGAAAGAATTTAGGAATCAACCAAATTTCCATGTAACGTATTATATATTTTTTATAATAATGATTATTATAATAATTTGAATTTTTATAATTCAAATTAAATATTTATGCATCATTTATACCACATTTCCTTATAAGAATACCATTTATTTATAAAAATGCCAAGTTTTTAAAAGAAGTTGACTTTTTTATAAAAACTCACAAGAATTAAGGATGTCCCCCACCTTAATCTAATTTCGTATATACAAAAGCACCAACCATAACGTAGTACACAACTACTCTCATCCATGTCCCTCATACCCCTACCCACCCACCACCCTACCTCCCCCTCCCCCATAAGTCATGGCCCCCTCCCTCTCTCACTTCATCATCTTTATCTTCTTCATTCTCTCATTTACTCTAAAGAACACTTCATTTTTCTCAAGATTAAATCTCTACAAGTTAGTTCCTAGATTTTTGGTAAGCTTTTCTTCACTAATCTAGTGATTATACACACAAATATACTAGTTTTGCTACAATTACACACATTAATATGAGTTAATATCCATAGGATAATTCCATCTTCAAGTGTTCTTCAAGCATCTTCAAGTGTTTTAAGCTTGAAAACCTTCAACTTCACCTCTTTATCCACTAAGAAATCCACTCAAGGTGAGTTTATACCCCTTTATTTTCGTTTTATCCAAGTATTAGGGGGGGGGGGGGGGGGGGGGGAATACAAGTAAACTTGTATAATAACACAAGTTGTTATGCGTGCTTCTTCTTTATGTTGTGTAAAAGTATTATTTGCATGGAATAATGTTATTACCTTGTTACAAGAACATTTATATGTGGTGTGTTTGTTTAAAATGAAAAACTATGAAAAATGAGTATAAATGTGCCACATAAAAAGAGTCATAAAAACAAAACGACAAAAACTATGGTTTTTATGAACCCAACATGGGATTTCTAGCAAAAATGGTCATAACGAGGTTATGGCACCATTTTTGTGTGATTTGACTGAAAATATGCCTTTTTAAACATATAAGGTTTACTTAACCTCCATAGAAAGGTAAAAATAAACTTTACAATGTTTTTAACTCAATATTTACCATTTAGTGACGTAGAAAGGGCAAAAACCAGAAAACTTATTTTATCATACCATTGGTTCATATATTTGTGCTTTGATGTATAATATATATTTTATAAACATCTAAACATGTTATCTTATATATATATATATATATATATATACACACACACACACATATGTGTGTGTATATAGGCACAACAAAACATTTATGATAAACTATAATGGGTCTAGTTTATTGGTCATTAACACTATTTTATCATTTTGTGACAAACAAATAATTATTTAAAGGTATAATTATTTCACATTATGTAATCACGATGGAAAGGTAATATTTCACTTACGAAAGGGTTTTCATTACACTATACGTAAACTTCTTGATATAATTATGTGAGACATAGTCTTCACCGTACTTACCAGACTACACACTAAAGTCCTGAATTATAACCAGAATCTCAGTAAGAGAGCATGACACTTATGTATAAATATATACAGGACTGACAATCCCACACCTAAGCTATTGGCTACAGCTAGACCGACAGCTCTGGGGTGATAATTGTCAAACATTCTGACACCTGAAGAACGTCGTAGCTGGCTAACTACGATTTTAGCAGGGTTGTAATAACTCACATGGGGAATCAACAATACGTTTGGTTTACAGGGTAACATACATTCAAATGGTTATATATATATATATATATATATATATATATATATATATATATATATATATATATATATATATATATAACTACGTAATACTATTTTAAGTATAGAAGTACTTATACATTTTTGGGTCTTAGGGTTTTTAAGACTACCACTCATTTTTAAGAAAATATTGGATTTTATAGGAACAAACACTATCATTTTACAAGGAAAAAGTTACAGTTTTTCACATACAAAACTCTTATGAACTCAACAACTTAATTGTTGACACTTTTCAAAACTACTTGTATTCTCTGGAAATCATTAAACAGCTAATCGCAAGGTTTTGAGGATGGGATGTTACGGCGTTACATTATTTACTTTTGTCATAATGTAATTGGTAATGAAACAAACAATATTTGGATACAATGTAACATTCGTAATTATAATTTTGATGGTTGTGTTGCTTTGATCATGATTATTCATTATGTTGTTTTACTGTTCATGAAGTCATCCACCCCCATTCATTTCCGCTATCCTGGTTTGGGGGTGTGAAATTGTATACAGAGATAAGAGTATATTGAATTCTGGAATCATTATGATGATGAAATCTAGAAGATGTCTATCCAAGGGGTGTCCAATGTTTCTAGAAGAGGGTAATGACTGATATACATGGTGTACAAGATTTTCCTAAGGTATTTCCATATGATTTACTAGGATTACCGCCAGAGAGGAAAGTAGAATTTAAAATTGATGTATTTCTAGGCACAACACTAATTGCAAAGGCACCATATCATTTAGCACCCACGAAAGTGAAAGAGTCAATGACACAACTCTAGGAGTTATTGGAAAAAGGTTTCATCATACCTAATTCATCGCCTTGGGGAGCTCATGTACTATTTTTAAAGAAAAATGACAATAAAATGATAATGTTCATCGATTATATGGAGATAAACAAGGCAACAATAAAGAATCGATACCCCTTACCTAGGATAGATGACTTGTTCAATCAATTGATTTGAGCAACCATCTTCTCCAAGATTGATCTGAGGTCAGGCTATCATCAATTAAAGATAAAGGGGCAAGATATCGAGAAGACAATATTTAGAAGAAGATATCGACACTATGAATTCTCTTTTATGTCCTTTAAAGTAACAAATGATCCAACAACATTCATGGATTTGATGCATCAAGTTTGTAAACTTTTTCATGATAAATCAGTAATAGTGTTCATCCATGACATATTGATTTACTCTAAGAACAATTAAGATAACAATAGACATCTTTGAGAGGTGTTAAAAGTCCTGAAGAAAGAGAAGATGTAAGCGAAGTTCTCCAAGTGTGACTTTTTGATTCAAGAGATACACTTCTTAGGTTACATGGTTAGCTCATAGGTCATAATGGTTGACCTAGAAAAGATAGAAGTTGTTATCAAAATGAGAGATGCCAAAGAATCGCACTAAATTTCGAAGCTTTCTGGGATTGGCGGGTTACTGTAGAAGATTCATCCAAAATTTCTCTTATATTGCGGCTCCACTAATAGCCTTGACCAAAAAGGGTGTTGCCTATACATGGAGCAAGAAGAAAAAAAAAGGCTTCAGGTAAACTGAAGAAGCGGTTATGTGAAGCACCAATCCTTGTATTGCTAGAAGGAACTGATGACTTTGTGGTATTCAATGATGATTCTAGAGTTGAATTAGGATGTCTACTCACCGAAAGAAACAATGTTGTAGTTTATGCCTTGAGACAGTTGAAGACTCATGAGCAGAATTACTTGACACGTGATCTAAAGCTTGCAACAACATTTTTTCCCTAAAGATATGAAGACTTTATCTTTATGAAACCAAATGAAAACTATTTACCGATCATCAGATCCTCCATTATTTCTTTGTTCAAAAATAATTGAACATGGATGGAACTACTCATGGACTACGATTATGAGATACTTTGTCACCCTGGTAAAGAAAACATTGTAGCTTATACCTTGTGAAGGAAGGTGAATCCAGAATGGAAAAGATCTAGATCATTCAAGATTGAAGTGATCCTGACAACTGTAGAAAATATTAACGAAACTCAAAATAGGGCTTCAGCTGAGAAATATAAGAATGAAGAACGTCTAGGCAAGACATTAGTGTTTGAAGAAAACAAATAAGAGTTAAAGACATTCCAGAATCGTATTTGGGTGCCAAAGATGGGCGATTTATGAGATATTCTTATGCAAGAGTCGCATAAAACCATATATTCTATACACCTAGGCAACACCAAAATGTATTTGAATTTGAAGCCCTATTATTGGTGGCTAAGAATCAAGGTTGATGTGGCAACTTACGTGGCTGAACATGTGACTTGTTTAAGAATAAACGTACAACGTCAGAAGCCATATATATACTTGGAACCTCTACTAGCACCCATGGGTATGTGGGATGACATTACCATGGATGTCATAACTATTGGGTTTTGTATACTACAACATCCTATGATGCACATACAACCCTAAATACCTTGGATCTATGTTTTCACTTATTATACATGCAATTGGTTTCCAAGGTATTAAACTTACAACTAGCATGCCTTTGATATAAACCATAAAGGATACAAGTTAACATAACATACCTTTTGATGGAGCTTGAAGTCTTGATGTATTTGTCCTTAAAGAGCTAAGCCACAATAGTGTGGAAGCCACAAATGGAATCACAACACATCATGGACAAATGAGGAACTTGAGAGAGAATTCCATGCACCCAAAAACACCTCCATATTTCTCTAAGAAAAGAAGTGGTGATTTTGGCTATGGAGTAACCTATTTATATGTAGGATAATCAAGGGTCATGGGTATAACCCAAATCCATACCCATGGGTTTTATGATCCATGGTTCATGTGGCCTAACTCTTTATGTATCCATACATAAACTTGGTCCAACATTGACCATAAGCCCAACTCATATAAATATAACTAATTAACATAATTAGTCCCTATAGATTTAATTAGTCTCTTTTGATCACTAAATGAATTCCAAATTAATTATTGATAAATATTAATTAAAACCATATGATTTCATATTAATATATTAGTACTTATAGTATACTAATAAATCATATATAACCTTTTCTCAAGAGTCCATCCTAACAAATTATCCTGATGATATGCAACCCAAATGAACCATGCTACTCTCGGGTCAAGTACAAACCAAGAATAGTTATAGGCTTAGACATCTAATCCACCAGTCTCCCACTTGGATAAGTCTAAAACTATTATTGTAAGTACGACTTCATAACCTGACTAGCAATCGTAGCTCTTAAAGTTGATGTCGAACTTTGAACAAATCAATGACGCGTCCATTAGATAAAGGATCATACATTCCTCCATTCTAAATATCATATGGATTGAGACATGGATTATAATCATTCTCTCTGTTCATTTGTTGTTTCCCGATTTCCGATTTATGACGACCGACTAATTGAACAAATCAAATCAGTGCAGGCTTGGTCAAGCACTTAGGGTGTCATCACTAAATCATCGAGGGGCCCACATATATCGCTTTTATCCCTTTAAGGGTAAAAGTAATGGATAAACTTCGACTCATATGGCTTGTTCTACTACTTGTTGAATCATACACAAAGGCACGTTTTATAACATCGAGCTACCAATGCGTTTTCGTGCAATCAATGTATAACCAACTCATAGTAACAACTCATATCTCTAGGTTTGAAGAATATAGGATATTATCGTCTCATGATCACTCGTGATAAATTCCATGAAGTGATTCAAATGAGCGTGGGTTGAGTCCAATACTCAGAACTTATGAGTACTCATGAGTGTTGTAGCAACTCTTTCCATGTCCAACATCTTAGACATCTACAAGCCAACTCATAACAATCTTGATTTAATACCTACTTCCAATGTATTAACGACTGTGGATGGTTTGAATAACTCAGTCAATCGGGAAGAATGACCTAGTTATTCTGGAAGTCAAAACATGCAAAGTGAAATATAAGAATAATACTAATCCTATATGGCCCCAACACTTTGAGAGTAAATAAAACACCTTTTATCTAAGCACCATATTGATTACTCATTATTCAATGTTTCAATTTTATCAACTTTATACTTGAATTTAAAAACACTAGTTGTCCCATGCTCCAAGCATGTACACTATTTTTTCAAAACCCCAGTTATGCCATACACAAAGTATGCACACTATGTTTGTTTACGATCCTTACTTAGTGAAATAGATCGATTGAACATAATTCTAATGATTCTCATTTCACACTCCCAAATCCTTAACGAAAAATGTAAGAATTCTAAACTCCTTCCATTTATCGAAATCTATTAGATTTTAAACTTATATGCACTGATCCTCTGTAGTGATTATGCACAAAGTCACAAAGACTTGTCACCAGACATTATAGAGTATTCCAATGGAGATCAACTCCATGGAAACGAAGTCTCATATTCAAAGTACATTGCTTTGAACATCCTTATTGCATTAAGTTTTCTAATCTTACACAAATTAAATAACTTCCACCTATGAGAATATTTCCATATTCCCATTTTGACTATCACTTCTGAACAAGAGTTGCCTCTTTTCAGAATATCTCAATATGGTCCTTCCAAAATTAACATTATACTTCCAATTGTACCTGAGCAACCAATCGTTGGTAAACCTTAGATTGTCCTCGACAATTGTTTAATCAATGTAGTCATATCCAATTCTAGACCTTTCCCCTTCTTAATGCCCCAGACATTTGGAAAATTTAGAAAGGATAAATATTATAGGACATGTAATCGATCCTATACACGAAGCATATGGGACACGATTCATGCTATAAAATTTTATTTGCCATGTTCTAAAAATTCGAACTGTGAAGAGGTATGCCGTAATCATAATCGAATTTTGAGAATGCAACATATATATAGAATTTCCTTATGTTGAACCATTCCAACATAACATTCATATATATCCTTGACTAAAGTTGATTAAAATCTCAATCTAAGCTTGTGAAATGGAATAAAGTATAAAATCCTCTCCTTTAATTATAGCAAAACAACTTTTCAAAGCGAATTGAAACTTTTGTTTCCTATTAATACCATTGCTAACTTGCAACATTTAACATATTAATCATGCTCCCACTAGCATAATGATTATTATCTTACTAGCATAACACTTATGCTCCCACTAGCTTTGACATGTACCCAGACATCAACTGGACTAGTAGAAATCAATACTTTATTGACTTTCTTACCAAAGTTCAGATTTCTGATACGAGATTGCTTTGATAAGATTTTATCAAAAAACATACAACTTTCCTTAGATAGATCACATGTGTGTCTAAACAATTATGAAGAGGGATGTCGTAATCATAATGTTTAGACCTTTTGCCATTTCTTACAAGTCCATGTTAGTGTGTCGGTTAACCACACACGCTCCACTAACGACTTTGAGAATGAAAATTACACAATTGTTATCTACTTAAAATCTACTTAGTGAAAAAATTTCCTCACCATCATTTTCATGAATCGGAGATAAACCTTATGACACTCAGATTTTTATGGTGTAAGTGTTCCTATCCATGTGAATTTGTCATAACCTTAATCACAAGAATATGTCAACACAATAGGTTACAAACCTCAAGTTGTGTGCTAGTGATTAACAATAGGTTTACTCTTGATTAGTTCTTGAAACCATTCAAGATCTTTAAGACTCCTACTGTCCTCTTGACATATAAGATTGAACCATTCCTTGACAAAACAAATATTCAAGAGTTAGTGTGTATTCTAATCAAGATAGACACTTCACACAATTAGTCTTAGTTGATCTTTGTTTTATCTAAAACATCACAACTTACCAATTTTAAATGTACAAGAGTAAGAAAACGTTTTACTCTACATTTGACAAGTGTTTTAAACCTTTCTTAAGATTATGTTACTCAAGGCTCAATCTTGGAGTATGACTCTAAGATTGGATTTTGGAGCGAAGTATTATTTATCTTTCGATTTAACCATTTCAATAATTCACGATTCCTCTCCTTAGCCAAAAAAATGCACTAAGGTGTCCTTAGAGGATCAATTGTGATATGGTTTCATAATCACTAAGATAATCATAAAACAAGATACTCAAGTACTCTTCCATCTCTTCCGATTGGAAAAACTTTTATTTTTCTACCTTATTTGATTCTTCTCATCCATTCTGACATACATTGAAACTTTTCCAATGTTTCAGAATTACACTTAAACTTGTAAGCATAACCATATTTACTAAACTTTAGTAAATCATAACGAATAATCTTATTAACCTTTGTGGTAAACCTGATCAGCGCACAACCAAGTGTACCCAATCCTTTAGTCCTTCACTCGACTCACACATACATGTGAACAAGGACTTAGTCTTAATTTCCCAAAGATAAAAATTCTCATTCATCAGACAATACAACTTGCATGATTCCAAGTTTCTATCCAACTGAAACTTGGGTGATGAGAATATTTCCTTTTTTGGTAAATTATGACACTTTTACAAATGAAAGAATCAAATCCAATTTTCAATATTGCTATCAATGGAAACATATAAACAACAATTTTTCACAAATGCTATTGTAAGGATACTTAAAATAAATCAAAACTTTTCTTTTAATTTAAAAACTTGCGGAAAAAACTTATCCTTACAACGCAAATACATATGAAAAACATGTTGTTATCTATTCCTAAGCAATATATCATAACTCTTAAACAACAACTCAAAATTCTGATCACCAAACTATGCGATCGAAATCCATCTTTAGGATCACAATCAACATACTCTTATAGGAACTTAATTGAGTTAGATAGTGGACTTTTCCTGAAGTAGAGTCAGACATTTTGACTTTACCATCCTTATGTACTTACAGGTAAATTGGGCAGCTTTGCCTGAAGTAGAGTCAGACATTTTGACTTTACCAATGCCCCTTCTTTTAGCAAAAGAAACATATGGACTCTTTGGAAATGGTACATGAGACTATCTCAAACTTATCCTTTCTCTTTATCATTAGGTCAAATGACTTGACCATGGCCGATCCTTTTCCATTTGGAAGAGAAAGCTTTTCTGGACTTCTAATGTTACCATTGTCAATGTCCATGGAAGTGTAACACCGTAAATTTCAAAACAATTTTTCATTTAAAAATAATCGTTTAATTCTTAAAAACACTTTTCTTAAAATCTCATTCATAATCAAATTACAAAACATAACTCCATTTTCACTTGCATAATAAACCAGGATCCTCAAAACATGACTCTTTCTCTGGTGTATACAATCGAGCCGGTGCCGTCCCGTGATCCTGAGAGAAACCTGAAACACATAACACAAAACACTGTAAGCACGAAGCTTAGTGAGTTCCCCAAAATACCACACATAACACATATTAGCCACTCAAGACTATAACTCTGTGGGTCCGTGGACCCTACTCTGTGAACCTTCTGGTTCTAACTTTATGAACCTTCCGGTTCTAACTCTGGGAACCTTCCGGTTCTAACTCTGTAAACATGCACAACATAAATCACATAGAAATAATGCAGTACAACACATAACATACATAGCATATAGATACTCTGTCACATAACTCTGGTTACCTACTCAAGGTAAAGTATAGTGAGAAGACTCACCTGGCAATCAGAAAGCAATTATCTGCACATGCGAACCTCGGACTCGCCACCGCCTAACACATAAGGCAATTATCTCTAATTAATACTCGAAGTCCCAACTCTAATTAACCAGCGATTACTCTTTCCCTCTCTAGTCAGGTAATGGGTAAAAGACCATTTTACCCCTCCTTGACCTCTATTACCTCTGTTGACCAAAACTCCCAAAGTCAACATAAGACAACTCAAGTCAACGGTCAACACTGACCAGACTCGGCGAGTACACAAGAGTGACTCGGCGAGTCCATGCGGGTTCTATAAATCCTTTTTAAACCTCTTAGACATGACGAGTTCCCTCTCCACTCGTCGAGTTACTCGGCAACGAATCGCGGAGCAACCCCGACTCGACTCGTCGAGTCTGCCTATGGACTCGGCGAGTTGCTCAAATGACAACCCTCATCTGACCTTCTGAGGTCAAATCTGCTTCACCAAACCATAGATCTAACTCCCTCAAAGCCAATAACCACGAAAAGGTCAAACCTTGGGCACTCATGCAAGGTTCTACAAGCTCATTTGGGTGAAACCCTTCATTACATAACAACCCTAGCTCAAAACGCCAAATAGAATGCATAAAGCAGGATGGAAGGGACTCTCTAGACCTCTTTAGGTCCAGATTTATGGCTTCACACTCAATGGGACACTATACTCCACAAATCAATCCATAAAAGAAGCTAGAAAACCCTAAAATCACCAATCTTACCCAAAACAGAAAAGGGAGAACGATTTGATACCTCTATGGTGAAGATGAAAGCTCAGAAGCTTTGAATCGACACCCCCCTTGACCTCCCTTTGCTGGAAATGACTACTCCATTGCACAACCACCTCAAGAATGCTCCAAAATGGTTCTTCTTCACTCTCTCAGCTCTTTGGTTCGATAGGAGTCTCTCAAAGGTGTAGATGGCCGCCACTGAAGGCCATAAGGGCCTTTAAATAGGTCCCAAACCCGGACAATTAGGGTTTTCCTTGACAACACCGACTCGGCGAGTCCAAATACCCGACTCGTCGAGTCCCTTCATTAAACTGGTCCCCAAAACGCGATCCTACTCGACGAGTTGAGGCGTCAACTCGCCGAGTCTCCTCATTCCCCAATATAAAATACTTAAATTCCCATACCTGGATATCCGGATGTTACAGGAAGTTTGGAAAGTTGATCTTCCAATCAAATTTGATTTACCAGTGCTCCAAATCATTGCTGATTTAGCAGCATCAAGCAAATAGGTAAGATCATTAAGGGTCATGTCTTGATCTGTCATCAGGGTGTGACTGAAGAACAAAGTCGACAGCCAGCTACCTCGACACCCGAGTCTCCCGGCTTACCAATAGAGATTGAGTGACCTTGAACTTTTCAAATATTTGAAACTTGTGGGATAGGAAGAATAATTAAAGGAGACGGAGGAAGTGAAGCATGATTTCCAGTCCCATTAATGCACAACAAAGGGGTTACTCTTTCACCTTGATTGCCATGTGGGATATCATCTTCAATAGGAAAGCTTGTTCCTAAAGATTTTGGAAGACCATAGTTGTCTTAACTAGACATCTATAATGGGAGAAATTCAAGTTTCGTTGATTTAATGTCCTTAATATAACACCTAATATGAAATATTAAGGCTAGAATCCAACAACCTATTTATAACTGGAAGAGGGATGCCATAATCCAAGTATAAAGTAGTTGAAGGTAGGTAAATGATGATTTACCAATTTCCACCTTGAAAAGGAAATATAATTAAGTTTTAATTGGATTTGAAGCTCCTAGATCTTTTGAGATACATTGAACTTTGAATGACATGTTTGAATCTCGATTTTGCCCTCTCAAGTTTGTGGTTGGGATGCCGAAGATGACAAACAAGGTGTGAATAACCATGCAAATTGACTTGGTACCCTCAACTATATCACCTAATTGATGTGTCGGTTAACCACGCACGCTCCACCAATCTATGATAAACTTAAGTTACCCTTCGCCACACATTATCAGTCCCATGTTAGTGTGTCGGCTAACCATACAAGCTCCACTAACGACTTAACAAAGGTGCAAAGTGTAATTTCATGGGTTAGCACCATTTCACATTTTCCTAAGTAACTAAGATTGGGAATTTATAAGTGTTTAGTTACTTAGTATTTATCATTATACTTTTAATGAAGGGACAATTATAGTCTTTATCCTACCCGTTCTACTAACGACCCTCGACCAGTCAAGGAAGCGGTGGGTGAGAGTGGACACCCATTAAACTGTCATTTTATTGGTAGTAACCTTCTACTCCCCTTATAGACCGGCTTCATGAATGAGTCCTACTAATGATAAGATTGAATTTATCTTATACATATAATATATTAAACTTTTAATACTATAATAGTATAAGGGTGTATTTTAAACTTTTAAAATACTAAGTGATTTAATCTGTTAATTAAACTATACTCTTAATTTAATTAAACTTAAACCATGTCATTATGGAATTATTAATTCTCTTTTAATTAAACAATTTAATTAATTTAATGAAGTCCATAAGGTTTGAATTTTAACTTTTAAAATTCTAAGGGTTTAAATTAAAGTATACATGGGGGGTTAACTTTACAAATTCCAAAACTTGAGGGCAAGTTTTGAACAATTCAATAACTTTTGGTTTCCATAACTTATGAGTTTAATATGGTTTTTATGGAAGACTTTTCAAGTTCCATAACTTGAGGACAAGTTATAGAAGACATAAAAAAACATTTTATGATGATATTTAAAACAAGACCTTTAATTTTTCATAACCTATAAACTTAATGAACTTTTAAATGGAAAAAAACTCTTCATATTCCATTACTTGAGGACAAGTTATGGAGTTTATAAAAACCATTAAGATCAAATATTCCAACTAACACAATAATCAAATAATTTTTCTATGATCTAGATTAAACTCTTAAGTAAAGATAATTCACATCAACAATTTTCAAGAAATTAGCTAATCATATAAACTAATACAAATCTTGAAAATTTGACAATTATCCTTTGAAGACTCTTGGAATTCATAACCTAAAGAGTTAATGAATGAGATATTTCACATCCATAACTTGTGGAAGTTTCAAAACTCTTAAGATCAAAACTTTTTTTAAAAAGACTTTTGAGCTCCAAAATTTTATGAAAAAATTTGTAACTCCTTAAAAACATTTAGATCAAACTTTAAAAACAAATAAAATAATCATATCATTCTATCTTTTAATAAATTGACCTAATTCAACTCTTGTAGAAAAGTGACTCAAATTTTACAAATAATTAGTTTTTCATAAAATCAAGTAATTATCTTAAAATTTGACGAACTTCATGTTTTCTTTTCTTTTTTTTTTTCAACTTTGAAAAAAATATATTTGCATCAAATATAATAAAAAACAACCTATGACTCTGATACCACTGTTGGGTTTTGTATAGTACAACATCCTATGGTGCACATACAACCCTAAATACCTTGGATCTATGTTTTCACTTATTATACATGCAATTGGTTTCCAAGGTATTAAACTTACAATTAGCATGCATTTGATACAAACCATATAAGATACTAGTTAGCATAACATACCTTTTGATGGAGCTTGAAGTCTTGATGTATTTGGCCTTAAAGAGCTTAGCCCCAATAGTGTGGAACCCTCAAGTGGAATCACAACACATCATGGACAAAGAGAGAATTCCATACACCCAAAAACACCTCCATATTTCTCTAAGAAAAGAAGTGGTGATTTTGGCTATGGAGTAACCTATTTATATGTAGGATAATCAAGGGTCATGGGTATAACCCAAATCAATACCCATGAGTTTTATGATCCATGGTTCATGTGGCCCAACTCTTTATGTATCCATACATAAACTTGGTCCAAGATTGATCATAAGCCCAACTCATATAAATATAACTAATTAACATAATTAGTCCCCATAGATTTAATTAGTCTCTTTTTATCACTAAATTAATTCCAAATTAATTCTTGATCAATACTAATTAAAACCATATGATTTCATATTTATATATTAGTACTTATAATATATTAATAAATCATATATAACCTTATCTCAATGTTGGGTCAAAAATATGGTTTATACTTCGCTTTTCTAGGAAAATATATTTTTATGTAATGTTGTATGTGTTTGCGGTTTGTGTGTACGGCCGTACATGTGTGTACGGCCGCACACCCTGTGTACGGCCGTACACAGGGTGTGCGGCTGTACACATGTGTATGGCTGGAGGTCCATATAAATAGAGGAGTGCATGTGGGAGTGTATGGTTAGAAAGAAGGCTAGAGAAGAGAGAGAAAGTTAGAGAGAAGAAGAATGTGTGTGTGTGTGTGTGTGTGTGAATCTATTGTAAGGAGCATCAATCATATTTATTCAATACATCATAGATTCATCTTCATCTTCTTCTCATTCTCTTCTATTTTGATCTAACATCATCCATTGGATCTGATTGATACACAAGCAATTTTGGGGACTTACAATTGGTATCAGAGCTTGGTTGTATCAATCAATTTTGTCAGATCTGGAGCTTATTTGATCTGATTTTGAAAAGAGAATAACGTTTTTGGATAGATCTCGCAAAAATAAGGGGGGTTTCTTCTTTTCATTTTTCATAAAAACGAGTTTTTGTTCGAGTTTTGGAGCAAAAAAGGGTGAAAAATGTCGTTTTTTTTCGCGAATCTGTTGAAGGTGTGCGGCAAGACTTTGAAGGTGTGCGGTTGAGCTCTTGAAGGTGTGCGGCCTCGGTGTGTGGCTTAGAGTGTGCGGCTCGGACGTGTGCGGTCACGGTGTACGCCTCGAAGTGTGCGGCTCGGTCTCGCCTCCGATTCTCGGCTTAGCTGCCTCGCTCTCGTATCAACAGCGTCTTCGGCTCGCACTTGGCTCACCTCGCAAGCAGCAACCTCGCACAACAGCCCTTTCATAAATAAAAAAAAAAAAAAAAACGGGTTTGAAAGTGCCGGGGATCGAACACTGGACCTCCAGGTCATTGCCAAGCGCACCTTACCAACTCATCTGGAATACTCTTTGTATCACTCCTCCGAAATTTAAAACATAACTTCTCCTTCTCGGTTATTATTTTCGAAAATTGGCACTTTTAACCCTAAAAATCAATTTTTTTATTTCTAAATTCTATTTTCAACCCAAATTTTTTTTGTTTTTAATTTTTGATTTTATTTTTATCTTTGACCTTAAAATTTTGACTTTGACTTTTAAAATTTGACCTTTGACTTTAGTCTTTGACTTTTTGTTTTAACTTTTAAATTTTCAAATTTATCTTTTCGGTTTGACTTTTAAGTTTGACTTTTCAAGTTTGACTTTTGAGTTTGATTTTTTTAATTTGACTTTTAAGGTTGAATTTCTCGGTTTTAAAGTCAAAGGGCAATTAAAAATATAAAAAAATTAAAAATTAAAAATTAAAAAAAACTGAGTTCCACATCAATTCCGGTAAATGAAGTTTCATGTACTCCATCTTGTAAAGCTATGATTAAATTTCTTCGCGAACAAATTTATTTGCTAAAAATGGAAAATAAGGACCTTAAATATGAAGGCTATATTGTAAGGAAAGGTCAGAAACCGTTAAAAGCTCAATTAGAAACCAATATGAAGGATTTCCAAAAACTCCAAGAATATTACAGCAACAAGTGTGAAAATTATGATCACATTAAGAAAAAACTTGCTGCTGTAACTGAAGAACTTGACGCTTTGAAAATAAAGTGTGGAAAAACAAATGTTAGTTTCAAAAATTACACTGCGCCAAGTAAGATAGTCGAGTCCTTAGTTGAAAATCAATTGAAATTCAAAGATAATCAAAACAAGGGTTTAGGGTATGATAGTGTTCCTCCCCCTGTCAATCATAACTATATATCCATACCTTTCACTCAGGAAGAGATTGACCGAGAACCATTTATGGTATATGGTAAACCAGTTGTTGAACAGGCAACTGAGGGTGTTGAGCTGAACGATACTAATGATTCTACTTCTTGTGCAGGTAAAGCAGTAGAGGATGAGAATAAGGAGAATACTACTGAAAAAACAAATGTCTCCTTGAACTCTCAATCTATTGATTCAAACTCAGTTGCTTCTGATCAACCTGATGTTGAGAAGTACAGGCCACCAAATCAAATGAAACGGTCGACTTGTTGCAATTGTGCTTGTAGGAACAACCAGAAACAAGGCAAGGATACGCCACCAGGGGCAGGAAGAAACAACTCCACAGTGAAGAAAAAGACATGTTTTCACTGTGGAACACCTGAACATATTGCCAGAAATTGTCCTAATCGAGCACACGTTCCCTACTATGCACAAGGCTGGCAAAACACGCAAAGTGGGAGATTCTACAAAAGAAACCCTTTGAGGCCACATTCAGACAATAGCAAATGGAATGCCCATAAGGCCAAGAATCAAACACATAAGGCCAAGAATTAAACTCCCAAGAACAAGAAGGGAATGTCGCCATGAAGTCAAATCCAAGAGATGCTCCCATGAAGCCAAAATCAAAGTCATCTCAACGGTCGACATCAAGTTCAAAATCAAGTATTAAGCCACCCATCAGATCGAAAAAAATGGGTTAAACCCAACTACAAATGGGTTCCAAAGGCTCACTCTCCCAAATCTTCTAACGATTCTAATATTTCGACCTAGTTTCAAAATGGACTGGGTTCCAAAGACCAACTGATCCCGCTCGGTGTCGGAACAGCTATGGAGGCATATCATCAGACTTCGGTTTGTTGATAGTGGCTGTTCTTGGCACTTGATAGGGGACATCTCTCAACTGTACAACATTCAGACATTTGTTTGAGAGTATGTGTCCTTTGTGGGAAAGGAAGAAAGGAAGTGATCACTCACGGGGTTTGTGCTTAATGCCATGAAGAATTTTCGGATCTGTTATGAGATTACGCATGCTGTTCTCAGACCTTCTGGATGCAAATTCAATCGGTGACTTACAGTTTGAGTTTTCTTCTCTATACTCCTGAGTTTTTCTTAAGCTGATTCACTTTAAAGAAAAAAAATTTTAGGATAGTTTAAATTTGAGCATTTACTTTCGTTTCTCTCCTATGCACAAATTTAGGGGGAGAAATAAAACAAAACAAAAACTTTAAAATTTAAAAAAAAATTAAAAAAATCAAAAATAATAATATGTTGGTTATGGAATGTGCTTGAGGGAGATGTTTTGGGAAGTGATATGATTATGAGATAACAGGCAACCTAAGTCTGCGTAACGTACCCAATGTTGAAGGGTCTATGCTCTGGTTTGATGTGTCGGTAGGCACGAAGAATTTAACAGACTTGACTAGGTGCAGATGAACTTAAGGAATCTATAGACTTGACAAATCTTGACCTAGTTAGTTCCATTTAGCTTAACAATATGACACTTGGATAGGTTGAACAGGGAGATATATATGGGAATCTACTCGTCAAATTAAATGAACCCGTATTTGGAATCGTGGTTTAACTTTTCCTCCATGTGCGGATTCTGTCCTTAATTCCGATATTGATGGGGAAACTGGTAAATTCCGATAAATTAGGTCTGTAGGAAATCATTTTCTTTCTTTCTGTTTGTTAGTCATATATTACCTCATCTGCGTGATTGGAAGAGATCCGACCTGGACTGTAACATATGCAACTCTATTTGTCTGCATATTATATATATATATATATATATATATATATATATATATATATGAAATTCCTCTTATTTGTTAGGCATATGTTGTCTCCTTTGCGTGACTAACAATCCGACCTGGTACACAGCATATGCACTATAAGTGATAATACTCTGAATCTATCTTCTCCCCTAATGATGGTCTGCTCATCCGATGTAAGGAGTACTTTGGAAGTCTTTGATTACCGGGGCATATCTAGAAGCGGGAAACATGTTCCAGTACAATTAAAATTGAACACTCAAAGATTGTCTATAGATCTTGCTGCACAATTTAGGTGGACAATAATATCCCTGGTCGTCGTCAGCCGAATGGTCCTTAAGATATAGTATCTAGAAACCTAGGATCAGATATAATATCTAGGAACTTAGGATCACATTGTCTTGTCACTTATAGTATGTCCTAATTTTGTTACAATTTTTCGTGTTTAAGTGGACAACAATACCGGCGATCGACCAGACAAAGACGTGAAGATGAAAGGTACCGACAAGCGGATAAAGGCTGTCTAAAAACTTTGATCCCAAATCATTCTTAAAGTTAGATATCATTTTATTTTTGTTAAATTTGTGAATAGAGGATGGGGGAGAATTAAACATAATTCAAAAATCAAACAAAAATCAGAAAATTAAAAATCCAAAAATAGTGTTATTTCTTGTTCAGAAAATCCAAAAATATTTTTGTTTCTGTTTTTATTTTTCTAGAAAATATCAAAAATCCAAAAATATTTTTTTTGTGTGCTAATTTTTATTTTAGTTTTGTTTTGTCTTGAAAAGTGATTTCAGGCGTAGATGAGACTCGTGGAGACTGTATTGAAGATCTTCTGAGCCAAGGCTTCATACGTGAGCAACGAAGAATTCACATTTGAAGGAGCAAGAAATGAAGATTATTCTTTCGACATTCAATCTGTCAACCCCAGAAGCATGGTGAAGCTGTACTTGAAGATTATGTGACAGATTTCATTGAAGCCTCCCCAACCAATAACCTGCTGAAGTGATCCAGAAGATTATTTCTCTCTGTTGTTCTCTCTGAAGATTCTCAAGCTAAAAATGCTATCTTTCAAGAATCTTTTCATCAAGCCTCCTCACCCAATGTGCGTTCAGAGTCAAATCTTGAAGAAAAGCCCAACCGCTCGAGATGAAGTCATTCATGAAGATTCATATGTTCATCTTGATGCTGTGACGAAATTTGAAGATAATGTTGAAGCCAAGCTCCCAATGAAGATTAACAAGAAAAAGCCAGCTACTTTTTAGGGGGAGTTTGTTGGGCCAATTAGAAAAGAAAGCTATAAACCAAGGGGGAGATTTTTGTGTCAAAAATATGGTTTATACTTTGCTTTTCTAGGAAAATATATTTTATGTAATGTTGTATGTGTTTGCGGTTTGTGTGTACGGCCGTACACGTGTGTACGGCCACACACCTAGTGTACGGCCGTACACAGGGTGTGCGGCTGTACACATGTGTATGGCTAATGTTAGGGTGCAAAGTCATGCTTGGATGTAATGTTTTAGGCTTTCCTCTTTGTATGTGTAAATGGGTTGCGTCTTTCCTATAAATAGGAAGTGAGTGACTCCCATTATGAAAAGAAGGAATGTAAGAGTCCATTTTGGAGTGTTAGACTAGAGAGAGAAATTGTATACAAACCCATTTGTATAATCTTTCTAGATCTAATAAGAGCTTACAAAGATTTATTTACTCCTTGTGTTCTTGAATTTGCATAATGAATCACTACATCTTTCTAATTCCGCACATGCCATCAAAATCAACACCTCTTCAATTGGTATCAGAGCGGGTGTTCTTGATTTCATCAAGAATTGATCCTTGATGGCGATTTTGATTTAGTGATTCAATTTTTAATCATGGATCTTTGTGATTAGAGAGTGTTGTGTGTTCTAGAAGTCGAATTTTTCCTTGATTTGATCCATAATTCGACTTTCTCTCTCTAGAATACTTGTTTGTGTTACTTTCTCTCTCTAGAAAACCCATTCAAAATCACTTTCTCTCTCTAGAATTCTTCAAGTTTTTGTGATCATGGTGAATTTGCCTTACAATTCTTGGATTATGATCATTGAAGGTATCAAATACAAAGTCAGTAAAGATCAATATTATGGGTTTGTGTTAAACAAGAAGATATATTGGGGAACTATGGTTTCTTATGGAGGATTGAAGGATGATCATGGTAGTTTGATATTTCAATCGCTTTTGTGAGATCAAATGGTTGGCTGATATTACATGTTCCATAATATCACGTAGTAGTGACAAGAGAGGAGAAGAAAAATATTTGTTCGATAAGAAATATGTTTCTCTTATTGAAGACCCAAATGATCTTCGTGCTCTTAAGGTAGTTGAAGTTCTTGACAATGGAGTTCAATGTGATGTTCTTGATGTTCAAGAAAAAGCAGTTCAAGTTGATTTTCAAGATGAAAAAGTTTTTTGCTCGATTGGAGTTCAAACCGATGATATTTTGTGTTCTTGTGATTTGTTTGAAGGAATGATTCCTTATCGGAAGTCGGTGATCCAAGAAAATCACAAGTATCAAACTCCAAAAGATTTGATTCACACTCAAAATGTTCATGTTGTTGAAAGTGGGTTTGTTCATGAAGTCAAGTCTTCAATATGCAAAAAGATGAGAAAGAAAAAGAAGAAGAAGATGAATCGGAAGAATAAGCGGGTTTACTCACAAAAATCGTCATAAGTTGTGAAGCCAAAATCCGTGAAGCAAATTTGGGTTCCAAAGCAACAATCTCCAAAGGTTGCATTGAATTTGAAGTCAAAACCCAAAAGTGTTGGTGGTTCTTTTGAATATGTTCTTGGATCATTGAAGAACACGAAGAACACGAAGAACGAGTTGTACATCTCGCATGGTGGGTGGTACAATGTCCGTTTTGGAGATTTTCTCATTCCGACAAAAGAACCAAGATCTTCCAAATTTGATTCGTTCGTTGAAAACGAAACTCGATTCATCAAAAAGGTATCTCAAATTCTCAAATGGATTCCAAAACATCCATGATTTCGATTCGTACTTTGCGTCTTTCATTTTTGATCGATTTGCCTCATTGGATCTAATCTGTTTCAACCCCATTGTTGATCCAATTATTTTTGTTTAGATCAAAACCATATTCAACTCATTTTGTTTAAATCTAATATTCATCTAATTTGATTCAATTGGAAAGCCCAAGTTATAATTCTTTACTGTTCATATATTCGGTTATTTGAGCCCAGATGATGATCTGTTTACTATTCGTTATCATACACATTTAACCGAGCCCAATCTACTTCTATTCATCTATTCGATTTCCCTGATCAAAAGAGTACATCTATTTTTTTCTTGTTCATCAATTCGATTATCATCTGTTTGACTGAAAAGTCAAAATTGAATACGGAAGAATGAGTAATTGAGAAGCGAAGGACGGACAGTTGATGTCGTCTTTTAGTGAGGTTCGATTGATGATAGTCGATTTTGGGAAGGATAGTTTGGAATCGGTGTTGGTGTGAAGAGTCAATGCAGAAAAGTCGAGTGAAAAATCAAAATCAATCAAAGTCGACAGCAGTTGAAGTCGATTTCGACTATTACCTGTAATCATTTGGTAACATTGGATTTGAGTGTTCAAAGTCAAAATCGAATCGAATAGGAACATAGATTTGATAATCAGTGCTTGGGATCGAACGCTTTGAGGTTGAGCGTATTGTGTTTGAAGTCACAATTGAAAGCTTTAATAATCGAATGTGAGGTGTTTGAAAGCCGATTTGTTGCTAGGTGGGTGTATCGCATCTAATTTCGATGGTATCATTTAGAATCAAGCCTTAATTCAAGATTATTGAAGTTTTGATTGATGTAGTTGCTTGGAGTTGAAATCGAATGTCTTGAGATTGAAGATCCTTTACTGGTAGTCGAAGGTTTGAAGGCTTGATTGTTGAGTAATGAAAGTTTGATTTTGAGAAATTGATTTGGTAGTTCAATCGGTGAACGATTTGTTTACGAATCGTTGAAATGTTGTTGTCGATGATTGATGATGAACAGGTTTTGCTTTAAGAATGAAATACAGTTTGATAACGAACTGGAAAACGAAGTTCTTGATTTTGGATGTTGATAATCGGGTTTCAGATGATATCGATTTGTGATGTTGACGTCATTTTTGATCGATTGTCAAGGATCGATGTTCGATTTTTGATTATTGGAGCCGATTTTCGAATGTGTGAAGACGATTTTGATCGATGCTAGTCTAATTTCGCATGTTTGAGAATCACTTATTTGTGAAATCGAGTTCGCATATGGAGTCGATGATCTGTAAAAGAAAATTTTGATTTGGGTTAAACTGTGCAAAGCAAATCAGGGTATTTGCTGTTGTTGAATGAACGAACGAAGCCTTGGTTTTAGATCGATGATTTGGTCCATATAAATAGAGTAATGCATGTGGTAGTGTACGGTTAGAAAGAAGGCTAGAGAAGAGAGAGAAAGTTAGAGAGAAGAAGAGTGTGTGTGTGTGTGTGTGAATCTATTGTAAGGAGCATCAATCATATTCATTCAATACATCATAGATTCATCTTCTTCTTCTTCTCATTCTCTTCTATATTGATCTGACATCATCCAATTGATTGGGATTCCACACTATCAATTGGATCTGATTGATACACATGCAATTTTGGGGACTTACACTCAAGAGTCCATCCTAATAGATTGTCCTGATGAAATGCAACCCAAATGGACTATGCTACTCTCGGGTCAAGTACAAACCAATAATAGTTATAGGCTGAGACATCTAATCCAAGAATAACCAAGTTTCCACGGAAAAAGAAGGGACATGACATGATTTTCTTATTGTAAATTGATTGACAAAGAGTACACATTTCATAGCAACAAGAGAAAATTGATTTATGGAGAAGTTGGAAAAACCTACGTGTAATAGGTTGTCAAAATTCACGCAGTACCCCTATATATTGTGTCAGACAGAGGTAGTCGATTTACTTCCGTATTCTAGAAGATTCTACAAAAGGACATGGGTATGAAGTTGTGTTTTAATACTGCCTATCATCCATAGACGGATAAACAGCATGGAAAAACTATCCAAACATTACAGGATATGTTGTGGGCTTATGCTTTGGAATTTGCTGGTAGCTAGGATGATCACCTACCATTAACAGAATTCACCTATAACAATAGTTATCACTCAAGTATCAAAATGCCTCATTACGAAGAATTATGCGGAAGGAAGTGTCGTACACCATCTTGTTGGTTAGAATCATGAGAGAAACACTTTGTGGGACCTGAGATAGTTCAAGAGGCCGCTAATAAACTTAAAATCATCTGAGAAAGAATGTTAGCTGCTCAAAGTCGTTAGAACTCTAGAAGTAACATTGGGGTTTTCGTTAAAGAACCAAGGAGCTTTGTGTAATTCATGTTTATATTTACATGGGAAAATGACTCTTGAGGGTAATTAACTTTTGCGTTTGTACTCATTTGGTCCCTTTTTTTTTGTATTCAATATACCATCGAACTTGTTGTTGGTGTTTACCATAGCCCTTTTGACCGGCTTTTGACCTGTGATAGCCGGTCAAAGGGCTATGGTAAACACCAACAACAAGTTCGATGGTATATTGAATACAAAAAAAAGAAAAGGGACCAAATGAGAACAAACGCAACAGTTGGTTACCCTCCTGATTCATTTTCCCTTTACTCATTTACAACAAATCCCACATCATCTCCTACTGATATTAATAACTTTTATGAGATTCATTCTTGCTTCTCTTCAAAACATAACCTACGAAAGGACATTATTCATACATGTACAACTTTGTAATGCACTTGAATATTTATTAGGGGAATCTTGACTAAGCAGGCGCATTTCATGACTACATTTACATTTCAATCAAATGATTTATCGTATCATGGATTCTAGACAAGTCTACAAACGAGTGGAATCATAAGTGCTATGATTTTTGAGTTTACTTAGCTTTAAGATCGAACTCATGGGATAAGATACAACATCAATATGTACAATACACCATAATATTGTACATATTGATGTTGTATCTTATCCCATGAGTTCGATCTTAAAGCTAAGTAAACTCAAAAATCATAGCACTTATGATTCCACTCGTTTGTAGACTTGTCTAGAATCCATGATACGATAAATCATTTGATTGAAATGTAAATGTAGTCATGAAATGCGCCTGCTTAGTCAAGATTCCCCTAATAAATATTCAAGTGCATTACAAAGTTGTACATGTATGAATAATGTCCTTTCGTAGGTTATGTTTTGAAGAGAAGCAAGAATGAATCTCATAAAAGTTATTAATATCAGTAGGAGATGATGTGGGATTTGTTGTAAATGAGTAAAGGGAAAATGAATCAGCAGGGTAACCAACTGTTGCGTTTGTTCTCATTTGGTCCCTTTTCTTTTTTTTTTTTTTGTATTCAATATACCATCGAACTTGTTGTTGGTGTTTACCATAGCCCTTTGACCGGCTATCACAGGTCAAAAGCCGGTCAAAAGGGCTATGGTAAACACCGACAACAAGTTCGATGGTATATTGAATACAAAAAAAGAAAAGGGACCAAATGAGTACAAACGCAAAAGTTAATTACCCTGAAAAGTCATTTTCCCTATTTACATTCATGTTTGTCATCATTTGGTTAGAAAGGAAGAAAAGCTTGAATAAGAATCAAATAAGATCCGATTGATTAATTCTCAATTGCAAAATCGATAAATCTCAGAGATCGCTCGAAGAACAACGTTTTCAAATGCGAAAAAAGTTGAATAAGAAAAAATGAATCAATAGATGAGAATAAGAATGAAATTCCTTAAACGATTTGACGATTCCCGCTTTAATACCACTTGATGAGTCAAGAAATCAATCAAGTAAATATTACAATCATATATATGAACAAGAGATGTAAATAAGATCTGGTTTCAACTCATACTATTTAGAAGGTTGTAAAGGTACAAGTGCTTGTGTTATATGTGTGAAAGTTAGAAATAACCTAAGCAACAACACTATTTATAGTGCCTTGAACAGATACAAAATGAAGAGTAAGACTTTGACTATCAGAGTGTTACAAAATAATTGTGCCTACTAAAATACATAGATATATCGAAGGTGCATAACCCTCCATATAGACTGCTATAAGAAACTTTGACTACTGCAAAAGGAAGACTTCGACACTTCGATATCATCAGCACATCTTTTGACTCTTCAAAGACAACTTTATAACTTCAACTATGAAGTTACAAATTCTTTGCAAAACTACATTTGTACGTCTTGATCATAGGATTTGTAGATGTGGTGGAATGACAATATAACGGTATACGATATAGCATGCAATAGCAACAATGAGATTGTTTAACATGTGATAGATTCAACAATTTATTAACTATAGTTTGAATTTTTCGTTAAGGTAGCAAATCCAAACCCAAAAACCGAAGAACTGACCAAACTGAAACCATAATAGAAACTAGCGATGGTTTGGGTTTGGGTTTATCAAAAACAATTTTTTTTGGTTTGGGTCCAATTTTTGGATATGTTAATCAGATAGAAATTGAACGGAACTCATTTTATAAAATGTTTATAGGAATAGATATTTTATCTATATAATAAATAAGTTTTGCATAATCTTCACATCAATAATAGGTCGTTGAAGTGGTTAAGGCGTTAGACCTTTGAACCTAAGCTTTAAGGTTCGAAACCCAAGACCTGCATGTCCCCGTTTTATTTTTTCCAAACAAATTGAATCTATCCCACTTCGTTGCAACAAAAAAAGCCAACACCTTCTTCATGCTTATATAAGGGTTTTATTTACTATATTGGTGAGTTCATCATACACACATCGCCAAAGGGATGTAACTGTTGGATTAGTGTCTAAGTCCATAACTATTTTGGTATGTACTTGACCCGATTATGAGCATGGTCCTTTTGGGTTGCCTTCACCATAGCAATATGTAGGATGATTTAAGGAGAGAAAGGTTTAAATATGATTTATTAATATATTATGAGAATAATATATTAAAGGAGAAATCATATTGTTTAATTAATATTAGTCAAGAATTAATTGTTAATTAATTTTGTGGCTAAAAGAGATTAATTAAACTTAGGGGACTGAAGTTGTAATTATAAGATAATTATAATTGGGCTATGGATCACCTAATAATATATAGGTTGGATGAATTCTATGGGAAGCCCATTAGAAATCGTCCAAGGGATATGTTTAAGGAGTCCATAGGCTGCTTAGGGCCTAAGCAGTCAAATTAGGGTTTCCTAGTTGTAAACCCTAATAGCCTACATGTATATAAAGGGCCCCTATGCCCCAAAAACGTGGACAACTCATTCTCTAGGGTTTTCAGCCGTTTTTGGGCAGCCTCTCTCCTTCTCCTCTTCATCCAAGTTGTATATGGTGTTTGTGACTCCATTAGAGGTGCAGCACTTGAGGCACTAAGCTTTCTAAGGCCAATTCAAGCAAGGAATTGATTGTTATTGCTATATAACAATCAAAGGTAATTCTATAAACCCTAATTCAGTTTGTAATTTGTTAGATCTAAGTTTGTTAGTCTTGGATTCAAAGCATGTGCAATAGAGAAACCTAGATCCAAGCATTAGGGTTTGTATGAGCACATAGGATTGTTCTTATGCATAAAACCCATCAGTGGTATCAGAGCCTTGATTGGTTTCAGTTGTATTTGATGCTTATATGTTTTATGAACTTGACATATTAGGGTTTATGGCTAATAAACCCTAAAGGCTAGGTAATTTTCGCAATTAGGGTTGCAAAACCCTTGATGGCGATTTTTGCTAGGGTTTCCCAAATCCTTTCCTTAGCCTCCAAGATTTTGAAATCTAGGGTTATCCAACCCTTGGATTTCGAAATTCCCTCCTTCCCCAAGGTTAGATCCTAAATTTTAGGGATTTGGATAATCCCATATCTTGTAATTATCTTTTAATTGTTAAATATGGTAATTAAAGATCTTGAATTATCCCATCCCTTATTTTCGAGATTTAGAGAGGGATTCAAGGGATTAGGATATCTTAGATGTATAATTGGTAATTATCCTCCTAATCTAGATAATCCCTTGTGATTTAATAATTTAAATTAATTGTTTAATTTATGGTAATTATTAAATCAAGAGTTTTAGTATTTAAAATTTTAATTTAAATGTCTTAAATTCGAAAATTTTAAGTGAGATTAAAACCTAATTGTTTTGAAGAGTTTCAAAACTTGTCCTCAAGTTTTGGAATTTAAATTGTTGATTAAAAGTTAATTTTGAAAGTCTAAATTCCAAAACCCTGATTTTGAAAAGTTCAAATTAAACCCTTATGGTATTATTAAATTAATTAAGTGTATAATTAAAAGAGATTTAATAAATCCATAATGATTTTGGTTAATTAAAAGTATAATTAAACCACCTAGTATTTTAAAAGTGTAAAATACACCCTTATACTATATATAACATTAAAAGTTTAATATTATATATGTATAACTAAAAAGTCAGTCTTACCGTTAGTAGGC
The DNA here is from genome assembly GCF_002870075.4 of Lactuca sativa. Lineage (NCBI taxonomy): Eukaryota > Viridiplantae > Streptophyta > Magnoliopsida > Asterales > Asteraceae > Lactuca > Lactuca sativa. The sequence continues at coordinate 66,387,967 of NC_056628.2, forward strand.
CTCATTCACGAAGCTTGTCTATAAGGGGTGTTTAAGGAAATTGCCTATAAAATGGCGATTGAATGGGTATCCACTCTTACCCACCGCACTCTTGACTAGTGGAGGGTCGTTAGCCGAACGGGTAGGATAGGACAGAAACCTTCCATTATAAGTATAATGAAGTACAAAGTAACTAAATGCTTTCCAAATCATAGTTACTTTAGGCAAAATGTGAAATTGTATGCTAACCCATGAAATTACACTTCGTACCTTTGTCAAACGTTAGTGGAGCGTGTGTGGTTAACCGGCACACTAATTTGGGGATGACATTGGTGGCGAAGGGTGGCTCGATGCTTATCATAGATCAATGGAGCGTGTGTGGCTAACCGGCACATTGATTAGGTGATTGTAGCATTGGGTGCACCACGTGATTTGTATGGTTATTCACACCTTGTTTGTGATCCTCGGCATCCCAGTCACAAATAGTAGGGCATAATCGAGATTAAACATGCCATTGAAAAGTTCAATGAATCTCAAAGGATCTAGGAGTTTCAATTCATTTAAAACTTAAACTTCTTTTTCGTTTTACATGGTGGAAATTGGTAAATCGTCATTTACCTACCTTCAAATATTCTGCAACTAGATTACGGCATCCCTTTTCTAGGTTGTAGAGTATTGTGTTGGATCCTAGCTTGATGTTTCATTTGGGTGTTACATCAAGAATTCTAATCAACATAACTTGAATTTTCTCCCGTTTTGTAGATGTCTGAATCTTAAAATGGTCTTCCCAAATCCCATGGAACAAGTTTTCCGAATGAAGATGACGTTCCGAGATACGATCAAGGAAATGAGAGTCATGCTTCACTTCCTCCACCTCCTCTAATTGTTCTCCCTGACCCACAAGTTCAAAGGCTTGAAAAGTTCAAGCTCACTCAAGCCCTTTTGGCAAGTAAACACGAAGATGGGAAACCTGTGTGTGCGCACGTCTTAGAGATGAAAACACACATTGATAGGTTAAACATGTTGGGTGTCGAGATTTCAAGTGAGTTGGTTGTTGACTGGGTTCTTCAGTCACTTCCTGAATCATATAGTGAGTTCGTTAGAGAGTACTATATGATGGATCACGACGTAACCCTCATTGATCTCACCTATTTGCTTATAGTTGCTGAATCAGCAATGATTTGGCGTGCTGGTCAAGCAAACTTGTCTGGTGAATCAAACTCCCAAACTTCAATGGACACTGGCAACATTGGAAGTGCAGAAAGAACTAAGTCTGTGATTGTCCGATATGCTGTGCCAAAGGAGTCCATTTACTTTTATTGCCACGAGAAGGGGCATTGGAGACGAAGCTGCCCTAACTACCTGAGAGATCTAAGAGATGGGAGAGTCAAGACGTATGGCTCTGCTTCAGGTAAAATCCATTATCTAACTCTTTTGAGTTCCTATTCTAGATTCTTGATACATGATGTGATAAGATTACATTTTGATGTTTTGTAGGATCGAAGAAAAGAGAGGAATCTTGAGGGAAGAAGTGAGCTGAATCTAGTCATGAAGAAATGGATTTCGATCGCATTACTTGAAGAATGGATTCTTGAGCTACTACTTGGAGTTAGAATAGATTGTTAAGAAATATGTAATAACATAGTTTTTCAATTGAATTACATTGTAAGGACAAATTTTTTCCGCAATAAAATGAATTTTGATTTTATCTTATTTATCCTTGCAATGGCATGTATGAAAAATTAATGTTTGAATGTTTCTATTATTAGCAATAATGGATTTGATTCTTAATTGTATTGTTTGTGGAAGTGTCAAGAATTTACCAAGTAAGGAGAGTTTCTCATCACCCAAGTTTCAATTTGACAGAAACTTGGAATCATGCAATGTGTATTGTATGATGAATGAAAAACTTTTACATTTGGGAAACTTAGACTAATTCTTTGGCAAAGTGTCAATTAAAGGACAAGGAGATCAAGTACACAAGGTTGTGTGTTGACCAAGTCCACCACAAGAGTGATAAAGACATTCGTCATGATTTACTAAAGCTTAGTAAATATGATTATACTTATAAGATTAAGTATAATTCTGAGTTGATTGAAAAAGTTTCAATGAATAGTAGAACAAATAAAGAAGAATCAAGTAGGCAGAAAGATAAAAGTTTCTCTATTCTAAGAAGAAGGGAGAGTACCTTTTATTGTGTTTTATGATAAGTCTTAATGATTAAGAACCATATCTCAATTGATCCTCTAAGTGAGTTTTAATGCATTTGCGTGTCTAAGAAGAGGTATCAAGTATTGTAGAAATGGATATATCAATAAGTCAATCATACTTCGTTCAAATATCAAGTCTTAGAGTCAAGATTGTGACATTGAGTGAAAAGTCTTAAGTAGGTTTATAACACTCATCAAATGTGGAATTTGGAAAAGTTTTCTTATTCTTGCACATTTGAAATTGGTAAGTTGTGCTGTCTTGAATAAGACAAAGACCAACTAGGACCAATTGTGTGAAGTGTTTTGTCTTGATAAATGCTTCACTAACTCTTGAATATTTGTTTGTCAAGAAATGTTTCTTGACAAGAGAATCTTATATGTCAAGAAGTCAGTGGGAGTCTTAATGGTCTTGAAAAGGTTTCAAGAACAAATCAAGAATAAACCTTATCGATCATCACTAGCACACGACTTGAGGTTTACAACCTATCGTGCTGACATTGTTTTGTTTCTGTGCCATTCCAATTGAGTTAATTGTGTATATGAGTTCTATGAGTTCTCATTTGAATACACACTAAAGCCTTAGTCGATGGAAAGTAAATTGATATGTAAGGACAAGTTACTAAACTACTTGGAAGGCATGGTGGGCACTCATGTTACCATAGGGCAAGAAATCAAGATTAGGAAAGTTCAGTCCATATGAGTTTGGATTTGTCGCAAACCTTGTTTTTGGCAAATTCACATGGATAGGAACTCATACACCATAAAATCTAAGTGTCATAAGATTCCCTCCTTCATGAAAATGACTGTGAGGAAATGCTTTCACTAAGAGAGATTTTAAGAAGATAGCAATTGTGAAAATTGTATTCTCAAATTCGATTATGGTTACGGCATCCCTTTCCATAGTTCGAATTGTGAGATTTGGCAATTAGTTTCAACATTTGGAACTTAGTAACATAAGTTATGAATTGTTTAAACACACATATGAGCTATCTAAGGCAAAGGTGTATAAGGTTAAGAAGCTTAGATAAAGGCTTATCGAAGCATCTGGTATTAGAAATATGAATTTCAGAGATTCAATAGGCATTGTTTTCTGAAAGTTCATTTGTTTTCTGAATACATGTCAAAGCTAGTGGGAGCATAAATGTTATATGATAATCATCATGATAGTGGGAGCATAAGTGTTATGCTTGTATGATTGTTATGGCGAGTATTGCAAGTTAGCAATATTAATTATAGAAAAACAAAGATTCCATTTGCAAAGTTGCATGGGTTGAAAAGTTGTTTTGCTATAATTAAGGGAGAGAATATTATACTCCATTTCAAAATCTAAAGCTTAGATTAAGAAATTTTAATATTTTCAGTCAAAGGATACATTGTGTGTTCTTAAAATTCGATTATGATTACGGCATCCCTCTTCATAGTTCGAATTGTGAGAACATGACACATAAAATATTATGGCAAAAGATTGGTAAAGTATCATATCTTTATGTAAGACATTATGCATCGTGTCCCATACGCTTCGGGTATAGGATCGATTGTAAATGCTATAGTATTTTACCATTCTAAAATTTTCCAAATGTCTAGCGCATTAAGAGGGAAAAAGGAATAGAATTGGTTTTGACTGAAAGAATTTAACAACTATCAAAGGATGATCCAAAGTCCGCTGAGGATTGATCGCTTGTAAGTAGTTGAAAGTATGGTATTGGATGGACCATATCGACATTATTACGAATAGATAAGATTCTATTAAGAATGAGTTGTCATATGGCAAATGTGGAAATGTTTCCATATTGGGAGTTGGATATTGAGAGTCTATGCCTAGATTAGAAACTTTTATGCAAGAAGGATGTTCAAAGGAATGTACTTTGAATGTGAGACTTCACATCTATGGAATTGTCTTGTAACAATTTCTAAGAAAGCACTTTGTAATTTCACTAGCCAAGTCTTGGTGATTTTTGTGCTATGACTTTACGAAAGGATCGTTGCGTAACATGTTAGAATCTAGCATATTCTAGTAGTGGAAGAACCTTGAGTTCTTACACTAATAATGGGGATTGAGGAATTGTGAAATGAGAATCATTGGAAAAGTTTTCAATTGTTCTATTTCACAAAGCATGGACCATAGGAAACAAAGTGTGCATGCTTAGAGCATGGGACAATTGTTGTTGTAATTCAAGTAATGAGTTGATTATTCGAAACATTAAATGATAAATAATGAGTGATCAATATGGTGGATAAATAGAAGTGTTTTATTTACTCTCACAAGTTTGGGGCCATATAGGATTAAGTATTATTGTCATGTTTCAGTTTGCATGTTTTGACTTCCAGAATAACTAGGTTATTCAAACATCCACGGTCAGTCATACGTTGGGAGTAGGTATGAATAAAGACTGTCATGAATCTGTCTGTAGATTGTCTGAAGCGTTGAGACATGGCACAAGTTTGCTGCAGAATTCATGAGTGCTTTGATAAGATTAGAGTATTGGATTAAACCCACGCTCACTTGGATCACTTCATGGATTTATCACGAGTGATTAGTGAGACGATAATATTGTATATTCTTGAAACCGAGACGTGTGAGTTGTTATTTGTTGGTCGGTTACACATTGATAATAAGTAAACGCACCAGTAACTTGGTGTTATAAAACTTATTGTTGTGTGTGATTCGATCAGTAAATGCAAGCGAGCATTTGAGTCAAAGTTTATCCATTCCTTTTACCCAAAGTGGGATAAAAGCGATATCTGTGGGCCTCTCGATGATTTAATGATGACACCTAAGCGCTTGGCCAAGCCGGGACTAAGTTGATGTGTTCAATTGTAGTCTGTTGTCAGTCATCATAAATCGGAAGTCGGGAAACAATATAGAGAGAATGATTAAAATTCATGTCTTATGTCTATATGATATCTTGAGAATGGAGGAATATATAATCCCTTATCTAGAGGACACGCTATCTGATAAGATCAGAGTTGACAGCGGCTTTTGAAAGCTACGATTGCTGATCAGGTTCTGAAGTCATATGGGAAATAGTTATTAGACTTATCCAAGTGGGAGACTGTTGGATTAGTGTCTAAGTCCATAACTATTTTGGTATGTACTTGACCCGATTATGAGCATGGTCCTTTTGGGTTGCCTTCACCATAGCAATATGTAGGATGATTTAAGGAGAGAAAGGTTTAAATATGATTTATTAATATATTATGAGAATAATATATTAAAGGAGAAATCATATTGTTTAATTAATATTAGTCAAGAATTAATTGTTAATTAATTTTGTGGCTAAAAGAGATTAATTAAACTTAGGGGACTGAAGTTGTAATTATAAGATAATTATAATTGGGCTATGGATCACCTAATAATATATAGGTTGGATGAATTCTATGGGAAGCCCATTAGAAATCGTCCAAGGGATATGTTTAAGGAGTCCATAGGCTGCTTAGGGCCTAAGCAGTCAAATTAGGGTTTCCTAGTTGTAAACCCTAATAGCCTACATGTATATAAAGGGCCCCTATGCCCCAAAAACGTGGACAACTCATTCTCTAGGGTTTTCAGCCGTTTTTGGGCAGCCTCTCTCCTTCTCCTCTTCATCCAAGTTGTATATGGTGTTTGTGACTCCATTAGAGGTGCAGCACTTGAGGCACTAAGCTTTCTAAGGCCAATTCAAGCAAGGAATTGATTGTTATTGCTATATAACAATCAAAGGTAATTCTATAAACCCTAATTCAGTTTGTAATTTGTTAGATCTAAGTTTGTTAGTCTTGGATTCAAAGCATGTGCAATAGAGAAACCTAGATCCAAGCATTAGGGTTTGTATGAGCACATAGGATTGTTCTTATGCATAAAACCCATCAGTAACATCAACTCCTCTTGATGCTTATAAAAAGATAGATCTATGCTTGATCAAAAGATAGATCTATGCTTCTACAATCGATCTAGCATGTAAAGTTACAACCTTTACGTGCTTGCATGGGACTTTGAGCTTAAAAGGTCCTTAAACAAGCCCTCTCAAAGCAAGAGCCACTCCTTTCTGCCTTGTAACCCCTCTAAGGGCCTAGATTCGAAACATCAACTCCAATCCATGCTTGCAATCATGGTTGGTGACCAAAATGGCTTAGAAAAGCCCTAAAACTTCACAAAATGGGATCTAGCAAATGGAAGAGCAAGGTACAGGCTTTTTACCTTCAATGAGCTGAAAATGGTGCACAAACTCAGATCCCTTTAGCCTCATCTTGTTCCTTCAAGCTTTTCCTTCCCTCCTTGGATCACAAAAGCACCAAAGTCACTCTAAATGCCTTAGATTGCTTCAATAACAGCTAGGGTTTGCTATGGGGGTCTTTTGGGAGCAAATGGGACGAAGGAGGCCGAGTTAAGGCGTTTAAATTGGGTGCAAACCCTTAGATTAGGGTTTTTGTCCAAACAGGGTCTACTCGCTGAGTCCACCACTTAAGTCTCGTGTCCCTTCCTGCTTCTACTCGGTGAGTTGGACCTTCAACTCACCGAGTCCAAGGCTAAAATGCAAGGTATAAAACAAGAGAATACGTAGGTGCTACAAATCTCCCCCACTTATTTTAGACTTCGTCCTCGAAGTCTGCTGCTCGATCCTGAAACAGCTCGGGGTAGTGCTCCATCATCTCAACCATCGGTTCCCAAGTCCACTCCGACCCCTTCTGGTGCTACCATTGCACCTTCACGAGTTCTACTCTTTCGTTCCTCAGATCCTTCGACTTTAGGTCAAGGATCCCTACAGGCCACTCGATGTAATTCAGGCTGCCATCAATCGGAATGTCCTCCAAGGGTACCACTGCTGAGTCGTCCACCAGGCACTTTCGCAGCTGAGAAACATGGAAAATGTTGTGTATCTGACTGAGTTCGGCTGGCAAATCCAGCTTATATGCCACCTTGCCCAACCGGGCTATAACCCTGAACGGTCCAATATACCTTGGGCCCAACTTGCCCCGCTTCCTGAAACGAATGACGCCTTTCCAAGGCGACACTTTCAGGAGAATCATATCTCCGACCTGGAACTCCAGGTTTGATCGACGCTAATCGACATATTTTTTTTGCCGACTCTGAGCAGTCTGAAGCCTGCTCCGGGCCTGCTGAATCTTTTTTGTCGTCTTGAGCACTACTTCGGTGCTCCCCATGACCCTCTGGCCAACCTCGCCCCAGCATATTGGGGTCGTGCACCTCCTCCCATACAACATCTCGAAGGGAGGACGGTCGATGCTCGCATCATAGCTATTATTATACGAGAACTCTGCCAACGGAAGGTAAGTATCCTAGCTACCTCCGAAGTTTAAAACACATGCCCGCAACATGTCCTTCAGAGTCTGGATGGTCCGCTCGCTCTGTCCATCCGTCTGCGGGTGAAAGGCAGTGCTGAAATGCAGACGAGTACCCAACTCGTCATGGAATTTATTCCAGAACCTGGAAGTGAACTGCACGTCTCTATCTGAAATCACCGAAACTGGCACTCCGTGCCGCGCCACCACCTCCCTGATATAGATATCGGCCAATTTCTCGGCCGAGATGCTCTCCTAAATCGGGATAAAGTGGGCACTCTTGGTCAGTCGATTGACGATGACCCAAATCAAATCCACTCCCCGTGCGGTCCTAGGAAGCTTGGTGATAAAATCCATCGTAATATCCTCCCATTTCCACAGCGGGATATCCAACGGCTACATCTTGTCGTGTGGTCTCTGATGCTCGGCCTTGACCTTCCTGCAGTTCAAGCACCGCTCCACGTACCATGCCACATCCCACTTCATGCAGGGCCACCAATAGTCCAGACGGAGATCCCTATACATGTTCGTTGCCCCGAGATGAATGGAGAATCGGGATTTGTGTGCCTCCTCCATCAAGATCTGGCGCACGCGTCCGAGGTATGGCACCCACACCCTGCGGTGTAAAGTCCATAATCCCCTGCTGTCATAGTCGAAGGAGGAAACCTTACCCACTATGCGCTCACTCTTCCGATGTTCCTCCTTCATGGCCTCCTGCTGGGCCTCCCGAATCCGCTCCAATAGCAGAGTCACTACTTTCATCTGCATGCAGATATCCCTAATCGGCACCACCTTGCGGCTAAGCGCATCGGCCACCACGTTGGCCTTCCCTGGATGGTAAATGATCTCGCAGTCGTAATCCTTTACCACGTCCATCCACCGACGCCGCCTCATGTTTAGATTCGGCTGATCCATAAGATACCTCAAACTCTTATGGTCTGTGTAAATGGTACAGCGAACCCCATAGACGTAATGACGCCAAATCTTGAGGGCGAACACAACAGCCCCCAGCTCCAAGTCATTTGTTGGGTAGTTCGCCTCGTGAGGCTTCAGGTGCCTTGACGCGTAGGCGATGACATGCCCTTTCTACATCAATACTATGCCCAAACCTGAGATGGACGCATCGCGGTACACAACAAAATCCTCCATGCCCTCTGGCAGGGCTAAGATTGGCGCCTCTCACAATCTCTGTCTCAGTGTCTCAAACGATGCCTGCTACTCAGGCCCCCAACGAAAGACCACGGCCTTCCTTGTTAGCCTGGTCAAAGGTACGACTATCTTGGAGAAATCTTGGATGAATCTCTGATAATAGCCCGCTAATCCTAGGAAACTCCGAATCTCAGATGGAGACTTTGGAACCTCCCATCTTATCATGGCCTCCACCTTGGCCGGGTCTACCGAAATCCCGTTCTGGTTGACAAGTTTCCCAAGAAACTGCACCTCGCACAACCAAAACTCACATTTGGAGAACTTGGCATACAAGCTCTCCGTCCTCAAAGTCTCCAGCACCTCCCGCAGGTGCTCCTCGTGCTCCTCCTGCATCTGGAATAAACCAATGTATCATCAATAAACACTATCACAGACCGGTCTAACATCGGTCTACACACGCGGTTCATGAGGTCCATGAACGCGGAAGGAGCATTGGTGAGCCCGAAGGGCATCACCACAAACTCGTAATGGCCATAACTCGTCCGAAATGTAGTCTTCTGCACATCCTCCTCTCTGACCCTCATCTGATGATATCCTGAACGCAGATCAATTTTGTAAAGCCAAGATGCTCCCTGTGGCTGGTCAAAGAGGTCGTCAATCCTCGGGAGTGGGTAACGGTTCTTCACCGTTACCTTATTCAGCTCCCTATAGTCTATACACATACGATGCGACCCGTCCTTCTTCTTCACAAACAGAATTGGGGCTCCCCAAGGCGAACTACTTGGCCTGATAAATCCCTTGTCTAGCAGCTCTTGCAGCTGCGTAGACAACTCCTGCATCTCGGGAGGAGCCAGCTAATATGGTGCCTTGGCTATCGGATCCGCACCAGGGACTAGGTCGGTCCTGAACTCCACCTGGCGCTCCGGAGGTATCCCAGGAAACTCCTAGGGGAATACGTCCGTGAACTCTCGTACTACAGGCACCTCGCCCTGAATCACCAGCTCTCCCCCACTTGGGGTCCTGATATGCACCAACCGCTGCGCGCAGTCGATCACTGCCCCATTGGGGCTTAACCAATCCATATCGATAATAACCTTGTTCCCCGGCAAAGGTATGGGAACCGGATCCACCAGGTAGCGCTCCTCGAATAATCTCAGCACACAATCTCAGAACACCGTCGATGCTCGCACCGAACGGTCATTTGCAATCTCTACGTCTAGAGGGCAATCCAACATGCTTGAAGACTCGGAAAATCTCTTGCTGAGTGCAAGAGAAACAAATGATCGGGTAGCACCCGAATCAAACAATACCTGAACTGGGATACCGTTCACATGGAACAATCCTAAACAGAGCACATACATAACATATCAAAATCACAGCAACATATCATAACAACATAAATAAGAAGTCATACCTATCACCACATCGGGTGAAGCGCGTGCCTCCTCGGTAGTCAACTGGAATGCCCAGCTCCTCACCACTGGAGCCTCTGCCTTGCCATGCCGGCCATTAGTGATCCGCAGGGTTGCTACAGCTGGCACCTTCACTGGCGCTGATGCTGCTGTCAATTGGGGGTAATTGGCCTTCTTGTGGCCCCTCTGGTTGCAGTGGAAAAACAACAACTCAGACGTGTAAATAACCAATGTAGGGGCAGTACAATCCCTACTGAAATTCCCCGTCTTGCTGCACTTGTAGCAGCCCGACGATCCCAGTCTACACGCCCCCTCATGTGGCCTGCTGCATTTCCTGCAGCGGCCCGGTCCTGACTGAACTTTCGACCTACCATCTGATCGCTTGGGCTTCTTCCCCGAAGCCCCACTCGACTGCCCCTCCTCTACTTTCCTCTTCCGGACATGCTCCAGATCGATCTCCCTCTCCCTTGCCCTGGCAATCATGGACTCTAGGGTAGGGCAAGCTAAAAAACTAACATGCTCCCGAATGTCGGCTTGCAGCATGTCATGATAGCGGGTCCTCCTCATATCCTCATCTCCCGCATACTGGGGTACCAGCAATGCCCTCTCCCGTAACTTGGCGGTGATCTCCGCCACAGTCTCCGTAGTCTGTCTCATGTCCAAAAACTCTCTGGCCAACTGCTGAAGCTCTACCACTGACACAAACTCTGCTCGGAACCGGGTCACAAAATCCGACCATGTCATAGCCTCAACAGCTGAGGCTCCCAATGAGTCACCAACAGACTCCCACCAGTCTCTAGCTCTGTCTCTCAAACACCTTGCTGCATATCTCACCTTCGACTCCTCAGGGCAGAAGCTGGTCAGTTGTGCGGACTCAATGCCCGCAATCCATCATCTGGTAGTAATGCGGTCCTTCGCCCCATGGAAATCCGGCGCACCACTGCCCATGAAGTCCCTAAAGGACAGTGTTCGAGATCCTGACTGGCCAGATGCCATGTCACTCCTGAACGCCCTGAGGCGATCCTCCATCAGCTCAACTACCCCTTCCTTGATCGACCCGAAAATGATGGGGGTCGACTCAAGGATGCCTCTGGTGATCTCTGACGTGATAAACTCGCGTAGTCTCTCATCTACTGGCTCGGAACCTGATCCCGAACCTGACCCCTCTCCTGAACTGCCAACTGCTGGCCTCGGACGTAGTACCACCATTCTGCAATACATACAAGCAACCATTAGTGATATTGATACTTCTAAAGGGATCACATATATTACAAGTTCCCTCGTCTTGCCTCAGTCCTCCTTAATTTGGGTACAAATCCTCTGCTTTCAATAGTACGGGCCCATACTAACTTCCACATCTATCTGTACCTTCCTCAAGGACAACTTTGACTCCACCAGATCCCTTTCACCACTGTTGATCCTCATAATGAGAAGATGATCTAGCATATAATGTTAAGCTCATACTACCAGGCATAACCTAAATAAGTTGTCCTACTATTGTCTACTCAATACTAGCATGCAATTCTCATAAGCTAAAGCACATAAGGCAGGCACATAAGGCATCATTCCTATATCCTTAGTCCTATTCTAACATGCTGTTCTTACTGAATCTAATAAACATAGCATAACATTGTATGGGTACTTTGGGGAATACTTACTTGAGCTCGGTCGGTCGCGCACATCACACACTTGTTCCTTCTCAAAACTTTTCTGTTTTATTCTTTAGAAAACCACTTTCTTATAAAATCTTTTAATCCCTCGGTTTAAGACCAGACGCCCCCGAAGGTGTGTCCGAATCCCTCAAACCAGGGCTCTGATACCAACTTGTAACGACCCAAATTTTCACGCCCAAAAATTTCATTTTAAATTAAGTGGTTAACAAAACTTTAGAAGTAAAACATCATATGATCATATCAATTCATAAAACATAACTCGTGTCTGAAAACCAAAGCAGGAAAATAATCATATCAATTCACGGCCAGAAAAGACCGATTTTGTTTATGCTTTATAAAAATCAGAGTATCTCTTTTAATAAAAAAAATGTTGCGGAATTTGTCCCCAGAAAAAAACACGATAAATATGTTATCAAAACATTTTCGAAGAAATGTATTTTATTTACGTTAAAACGTTTGGGATGTCATCGTCAATACAGAAACATAAGCATAAACAGAACTTACAATTATTTACACTAGTGATCCACATCTCTTTAAATCTCTCAGTGTAATGTCACTTCATATCAACACCTGTGATATAAATAAACTAAGTGGGTCAGGTTGGGAAACCTGGTGAGCAAATAGGGTTTTCAACCCACAATATTATAATTGTTATTTTTAAACATCAAACAATCAACCCAATTACCCATTCCCGTTATCCTCACATTACGTCCCTAAAACATCTAACACAAGGGACCTAGTCTAAGGACTATCATTGGGATGGACACTACTGCTAAGGGGATTCCTTGGCAATGAAAGTCCTAAAGGCAACCATGTGGAGGATGGAGTACATCTGGTGAGCACACAGTTCACACAGTTTGAATAACACACAGTTCGAATAAACACCTACAGGTTGCGAGCCTGCTAGTGTTCCACTGGACTGTCTAGAATAGTCCGTGGTCGTCATCTATACTCCCCTAGATGACAAGATCATCAAGAACAGCTATAACGAGGCCTCTCATTATTTTATTTTGTCACACAACAACTATTACATCTACCCATGTTTTACGCAACACATTTTGTAGATATAAAATACATATACAGTCTAAATCATTGAAAACATGTATAAAACATTCATCCAGCATAGATAGCAAGTATACAGATAATAAACACACATAGCACGTAATTTATATAAAATACTTCATATCTATGTGTAAGCTGAAAGTAACTATGCACTCACCTGAAAGGTGGTGACTCAGCACTCGGACAGTGCTTCGATGCTCTCAAAACGATTTTCCTTCGATAAACCCTAGTACCAATACCACTAGGGTTTAGTCTAACGATAACCGCGACAAATTAATTAGTCTGACTATTATTAAGCGTTAATAACACTCAATATAACTCATAATAATAGCCCAAATAATTATTTTAAGGACCAAATAACATTCATATAATTATTTGAAAGCTATATTAAAAATTGCGTAAGCGTAGCACACTTACAGCGAATTTTATCGAAAACCGGAACTTAATTGGAGCAGCGTTTTGAAACCGAAAGGCTCTTTTTCTCGGGACTCCAGGAGCCTCGGGGCTTCCCTCGGATGCTAAGGGTTTTAACTAGGGCTTAGGGGGGGTTGGAACTCTAGAGAGAGAAAGAAAAAAGAGAGAGAAGTTATTTTTGGTGTGAAAATGTGGGCAGCCTCAGCCTCCTTTTATAGCCTGGTCCTCGGACGTACGCTGGGCGTACAGGTCCTCGGACGCGGGGCGTAGTTCGCATCGTACAACACATGGCGAGGTCTCGGTGGTGAAGCGTGGCTTGTCTCGGAACCGTGCAAATGATCGGAACGCTGGGTGTACCGAGCTGCGGATGCTGGGCGTATGCGAAGGACGTGTCATCATCCGAAGCGAGGACCGTGGGCCTCAAGCGACGGTCAGGATTAAGCCACGTCATCAGTCCATGCCTCAGCTTCGCAAATTCACTTTCCAACTTTAAAAATTCGTAACTTTCACATACGAGCTCCGTTTTTGACGTTCTTTATATCCACGCGAAGGTGGGAACGTACTCTACAACTTTTGTTTAGACTCCATCAGCTAATTTTGGCTCGATTTTAAAATTTATATTATTAATAGGCCGGGACAGGATTGGTCTGTTAAATCCTCTTAACTTCTTCATCTGACATCCGTTTTTGCCCATCTTTTTCTCGTTACGCTACTCTTAACGAGATCTTTGATTCTCGTTCAGGTTGTGTCGGCTAAAAATCACTCGATCTAATATTCGAATTTCGGGTTGTATACTGCTAATCCGAAACTTCGAAAAATCATAACTTCTTCATACGAAGTCAGATTTGGGCGTTCTTTTTATCAATGTTCTTAGTTTAACATATTCTACGACTTTTGTTTAGATCGCTAAGGCTAAATCTCGCTCTATCGTAAATTCACTATTTACGCTTCCCAGTGCCGTGCCGGTTCCGTCACGAAACTTCGACGGGTCATAACTTCTTCGTTATAACTCGGATTTTGGAGTTCTTTATATGTACGGAAACCTTGTGACATATTATACAACTTGGTTAAGATTATTTATTCTAAATAATCTCTTGTCGAAAAGTCGTTTTCAACCCCTATTGCTTCTAATTGACTAGCCCGGATCTATGGATGTTACAATTATCTCCCCCTTAGGATGATTACGTCCTGGAATCATCAACGAAACAGGGTCGTATAATGACTCCATATTTCATCTCTTCATCCTAGGTAATAATCCTAACTTCTACATTCCTTCAAGTCTATCTCTTAAACTCATTGACTGTAAGAGTACTCGATCGTGCACCTGCTCTTTACCTCAGGTTAGACTCCAAATTATGACCTTCAAGTCACAATCTCGATCCTTACTGGATACGAACTTGAGGTGAGTTCTTTTATTACTACTATAGATCGATGTGTCATATTCTAATGACCTATCATCGTACGTTGCAACACTTAGACTTAGGTCTCTTAGAGTTAAATTCTAAAACAGACTACGCCTTCCTTCATGTTCTAATGTGATATAATCACACTTTAACATTAGGCATTTCTAGCTATCAACTTCTTTAACAACGAGCGCAATATTTCTATTGATCGCTTTGATTTCAATCGTTTGGTTTAAGTCGGACGCTACATCGATCTTGATTTTCTAAACCACATAGCATACTTAGCGTAGTCGGACTCAATTCGATATGACCACTAGGGTTGGAATATCAACAATCTTCTTAGTTATTACCGAAACGATGGTAACAACACACTTGAATAAAACGAAATCAATTACTAGTTTCTTGGTAACCTTGTAACTTTCGCTGATCCAAGTGTGAGTCCTGTGCTTCCGGTAGTATAGGCCTGTACTACCATTCACACCTACTCATACTCGTCCCAAGTATTGTCCCGCAGTTTTTTTCCAAGTCACCATACAAGAAAACCCACACAACAACTTAGCACATCAGATAACAAAACAAAGGTTTTATATTATTTCTTGAAAGGATTACATAGGTGTTCAAGTTCACCCTAGACTATGCCTCTACTAGGCTACATCATACGAAACTATGGCTACTACATAATCCGATCTTCGGGTATAAAGTCCTCATCCTTGATTCCTCGCATGGTTCTCTGCTTCGTCGAGGATCATGTGAAATGCTCTTGTCTTTGGTTTTGGTGGCACATTTGGCTTTGTAGCCCCTTCTCTCTTTGGGAAATTATTTGATATATGTCCATTGTTCCTGCATTCGTAACAGAACCTCTTGCTAGATGTACAAATATTGGCGTAATGCTTGTTCTTCCCATACTTAAAACAAGTCACTTCTTCGTAGCATCTCCCATAGTTCTTCCGTGGTGCCTTTGGCTTTGTAAATGCTTTTCTTTTTGGGCAGTCTTGCTTGAGGTGCCCTTCCTCATTACATTCATAACACACCCTGGTGTTGAATGTACACTCATCGGCGTAGTGCCCATGCTTTCCACACTTAAAACAAGTTACTCTCCCATGGTGCTTCGGCGGTACACTTGGTTTTGTAGCTCTCATTGGACATTCTTGCTTGAAGTGTCCCTATTTACTACACTTCAAAAAAACTTCTTCCTCGGTTGGGCATTCATGGGCAGAGTAACCAGTCTTCCCACATTTGAAGCAGGTTACTTCCTTAGGGCATCTACCATTGTGTTTCCTTCCATACTTGTCACCCCATTTTGCTTCACCTACTCCTCCAGACTTCGAGGACATGTTGATCTTGTCAGACCTTGAAGAACCCTCAAATTTCCTCTTCTTGCCAACCTTAACCTTGCTAGCGATACTACCATTGATCACTTCATCAACAAACTTAGCAACCCAGATGGTCGCCTCAAGAGTGGGTGTCTGACGTATTGGCACAGTAAGTTCGTCCTTACTTTGTTGAAGTAAACGCCTTGTTTCTTCCATCTGTTGATCAACCATTATCCGCACCATTGCTTGTACTCCGGTCATCGTGACTGGCCTAGGTGCAACTTCTTCTTCAACAGGTATTTGCTGAACCACTGGGGGTTGGTTCCTATTCTCATTTGCATTCACGTTTCCACTACGGGTCCTTGCCATCTTGATCTATACACCGAATAAGGTGAATCCAGATCTTTACTTAGGATTGATGGTTAAATCATCCTTATCACGCCGAAACGTTTATATGCTAGTTCTAATATCGTAGTTAAACGCTTAGAATCCTAAACACATAAGGTTTCCAGATCCGGTCAGCAACAGACCATAGATCCGAACGAATAACAGCATATCAGGCACAAGCATAAAAGCATTTTAGGCACAATTCCTAAAATAATCTAGTGCTCACACCTCACAATCATCGCTTAGCATTCTAAGTTTAAGTCTAGAAATAAATCCATATTCCTAGTTCGCTTAAACTAATGCTCTGATACCAACTGTGACATCCCCATTTTCACGGCCAGAAAAAACCGATTTTGTTTATGCTTTATAAAAATCAGAGTATCTCTTTTAATAAAAAAAATGTTGCGGAATTTGTCCCCAGAAAAAAACACGATAAATACGTTATCAAAACATTTTCGAAGAAATGTATTTTATTTACGTTAAAACGTTTGGGATGTCATCGTCAATACAGAAACATAAGCATAAACAGAACTTATAATTATTTACACTAGTGATCTACATCTCTTTAAATCTCTCAGTGTAATGTCACTTCATATCAACACCTGTGATATAAATAAACTGAGTGGGTCAGGTTGGGAAACCTGGTGAGCACATAGGGTTTTCAACCCACAATATTATAATTATTATTTTTAAACATCAAACAATCAACCCAATTACCCATTCCCGTTATCCTCACATTACGTCCCTAAAACATCTAACACAAGGGACCTAGTCTAAGGACTATCATTGGGATGGACACTACTGCTAAGGGGATTCCTTGGCAATGAAAGTCCTAAAGGCAACCATGTGGAGGATGGAGTACATCTGGTGAGCACACAGTTCACACAGTTTGAATAAACACACAGTTCGAATAAACACCTACAGGTTGCGAGCCTGCTAGTGTTCCACTGGACTGTCTAGAATAGTCCGTGGTCGTCATCTATACTCCGCTAGATGACAAGATCATCAAGAACAGCTATAACGAGGCCTCTCATTATTTTATTTTGTCACACAGCAACTATTACATCTACCCATGTTTTATGCAACACATTTTGTAGATATAAAATACATATACCGTCTAAATCATTGAAAACATGTATAAAACATTCATCCAGCATAGATAGCAAGTATACAGATAATAAACACACATAGCACGTAATTTATATAAAATACTTCATATCTATGTGTAAGCTGAAAGTAACTATGCACTCACCTGAAAGGCGGTGACTCAACACTCGGACAGCGCTTCGATGCTCTCAAAACGATTTTCCTTCGATAAACCCTAGTACCAATACCACTAGGGTTTAGTCTAACGACAACCGCGACAAATTAATTAGTCTGACTATTATTAAGCGTTAATAACACTCAATATAACTCATAATAATAGCCCAAATAATTATTTTAAGGACCAAATAACATTCATATAATTATTTGAAAGCTATATTAAAAATTGCGTAAGCGTAGCACACTTACAGCGAATTTTATCGAAAACCGGAACTTAATTGGAGCAGCGTTTTGAAACCGAAAGACTCTTTTTCTCGGGACTCCGGGAGCCTCGGGGCTTCCCTCGGATGCTAAGGGTTTTAACTAGGGCTTAGGGGGGGTTGGAACTCTAGAGAGAGAAAGAAAATAGAGAGAGAAGTTATTTTTGGTGTGAAAATGTGGGCAGCCTCATCCTCCTTTTATAGCCTGGTCCTCGGACGTACGCTGGGCGTACAGGTCCTCGGACGCGGGGCGTAGTTCGCATCGTACAACACATGGCGAGGTCTCGGTGGTGAAGCGTGGCTTGTCTCGGAACTGTGCAAATGATCGGAACGCTGGGCGTACCAAGCTGCGGATGCTGGGCGTATGCGAAGGACGTGTCATCATCCGAAGTGAGGACCGTGGGCCTCAAGCGACGGTCAGGATTAAGCCACGTCATCAGTCCATGCCTCAGCTTCGCAAATTCACTTTCCAACTTTAAAAATTCGTAACTTTCACATACGAGCTCCGTTTTCGACGTTCTTTATATCCACGCGAAGGTGGGAATGTACTCTCCAACTTTTGTTTAGACTCTGTCGGCTAATTTTGGCTCGATTTTAAAATTTATATTATTAATAGGCCGGGACAGGATTGGTCCGTTAAATCCTCTTAACTTCTTCATTCGACATCCGTTTTCGCCCATCTTTTTCTCGTTATGCTACTCTTAACGAGATCTTCGATTCTCGTTCAGGTTGTGTCGGCTAAAAATCACTCGATCTAATATTCGAATTTCGAGCTGTATACTGCTAATCCGAAACTTCGAAAAATCATAACTTCTTCATACGAAGTCAGATTTGGGCGTTCTTTTTATCAATGTTCTTAGTTTAACATATTCTACGACTTTTGTTTAGATCGCTAAGGCTAAATCTCGCTCTATCGTAAATTCACTATTTACGCTTCCTGGTGCCGTGCCGGTTCCGTCGCGAAACTTCGACGGGTCATAACTTTTTCGTTGTAACTCGGATTTTGGCGTTCTTTATATGTACGGAAACCTTGTGACATATTATACAACTTGGTTAAGATTATTTATTCTAAATAACCTCTTGTCGAAAAGTTGTTTTCGACCCCTATTGCCTCTAATTGACTAGCCCGGATATACGGGCGTTACAGATGTGCCGCTGCCGCGCCAGCTCTTTCCCCTTCGCTGAAGAGGTACTGAAAACAAAACTGTAAACTATAAGCACAAAGCTTATTGAGTTCCCCCATCGTACCACATACCATACAATCATATCACATACATACTGCCAGGCATTTATGGGGTGCCCGAGCTACCCGGTACAGCTATTCTGGGGTGCCGACCTACCAGTGTCAAGACATTCTGGGGCGCTGACCTACCCATGTCGAGCTATTCTGGGGTGCTGACTACCCTTCGGTCCTAACAACCGAACCTCGGGGACTATTTCACCCCTACTACTACTATCAGACATATCATAGAATAATCTATTGTCAGACATATTTGGGGTGTCCGACCTACCCTTCGGTCCTAACGACCGAATCTCGGGGACCTTTCCCCTTTCTGCTACCTCTATCTCATATAACATATCATGCTAGCAGCTAAACATATCATAACATACTGTTAGGCATATCTGGGGTGACTAACCTACCCTTTCGGTTCTAACAACCGAACTCTATCACTATCACATATCATATCACGCTAGTATATAACATATCAGGTAGTAGCAACACGGATGAATATCACAAAGACAAACATCTAACATACGATCCCTACTGGTGGGCCGGCATTGTAGTCGTAGACCCACCGTTACTAGAAGGTAACTCACCTCGTAGTAGCTGCTGAACTGTGCGGGAATCCTCTTGACTGCTGCTGTTGCTGCCCCGGAAATCCTCCGGCTATAATTCCCACAAAACACTTAGTCAGAAACTGACATCTACTCTTGGGGTAAAATGACCATTTTACCCCTGACCAAGTCAAAGTCAAAGTCAACTTCTAGTTGACCTGACTCGCCAAGTTGGCAGGCCAACTCGCCGAGTCCCTATCCTTCCTTTAGACCTCATACCCGTATCTACTCATCGAGTTCGGCGACGACTCGACGAGTTTTCCTTCTAAATGAACATCGATTAAAATTTCATCCGACTCTCCGAGTTGTATGAACAACTCGTCGAGTTCATCATCAACTGATACACAGGTCCTGTCCTTGACTCGCCGGGTTGTATGAACAACTCATCGAGTTCATCTTCATCCTTAAGAAGATTGCCTTGGACTCGCCGAGTCCCATGAATTTCCAGAATAATGGCTTAGTCCAGAACGTTGGGTCACTCCCTGGGACCCCCTTAAAACCTTTCCACACTCAACTGGGTCCTTATGACCCTAAACTAATATGGGACAGAACCTTGGACTCGCCGAGTCCAAGAACGGACTCGCCGAGTTGGTCACAACCACTCACTGAATCTTCGATTTCTGACGTACAACCCTTGATCAAAAGATAGATCTATGCGTCTATAATCGATCTAACACGTAAAGTTACAACCTTTATGTGCTTGCATGGGACTTTGAGCTTAAAAGGTCCTTAAACAAGCCCTCTCAAAGCATGGGGCCTTCTTTGAGTGCAAGAGCCACTCCTTTCTGCCTTGTAACCCCTCTAAGGGCCTAGATTCGAAACATCAACTCCAATCCATGCTTGCAATCATGGTTGGTGACCAAAATGGCTTAGAAAAGCCCTAAAACTTCACAAAATGGGATCTAGCAAATGGAAGAGCAAGGTACAGGCTTTTTACCTTCAATGAGCTGAAAATGGTGCACAAACTCAGATCCCTTTAGCCTCGTCTTGTTCCTTCAAGCTTTTCCTTCCCTCCTTGGATCACAAAAGCACCAAAGTCACTCTAAATCCCTTAGATTGCTTCAATAACGGCTAGGGTTTGCTATGGGGGTCTTTTGGGAGCAAATGGGACGAAGGAGGCCGAGTTAAGGCGTTTAAATTGGGTGCAAACCCTCGGATTAGGGTTTTTGTCCAAACAAGGTCAACTCGCCGAGTCCACCGCTTAAGTCCCGTGTCCCTTCCCGCTTCTACTCGGCGAGTTGGACCTTCAACTTGCCGAGTCCAAGGCCAAAATGCAAGGTATAAAACAAGAGAATACGTACCAAGAACCAGGTGCTACACCAAACCCATCTGTTTGGGTTTAAACTGTTGAAAACCAATGTTATGGGTTTGGTTCAGATTTAGGCCAAAGCCGACCCATGCACACACCTATTTTTCGTGTATCGAGCCGTATACCGAAAACAAATGTTGTACCCTCTACTGCCTCCTGCTTAATGAGAATTATTAAATGATGTATTTGTGGTGTTACCCCCACTGCAACTTAAGTATTTACAAACTTTTTTAAGTTTATGTGTAATGTTATTTGTATGTCATCCACTAATATAGTATCTAATTAGTGTAACCTCCATAAAAAAATTCTAAACATCACAAACCCCCTTAACTTGGAGCTTACAAAATACATATTCCTGATATCCAAATACCAAGTGTGATGTGTCTGTGTATAGTCATCGTGACATAGAACACACCGAAAAAAAATCATTTCATACGGATTGCATATGAAAGTGTTGTGAATGTTCAAAGTTGGCTTATTTGTCTTATTTTTTTAGTGACTATCCTATTTTTGAGCTAAAAATGAATGACTTCGTGACCTCCAAAGTAGAAGTGTGATATGTCATTGATATGCCTTGTTACAAAGAACAAAATAAAAAAGAATTAAGCCAAAGATATTTCGTACGAAAAAGCTACGAAGGTACAAAGTTTTTTTTAAAAAAAATTGCAATCCACATCTGTAAAGAATACGTATATTTTCGCAGTTAGCGGACGCGGAATAAAAAATAGTAATAAATTTTTTGCAGACCACTTCGTTTTTATCATATATGACTTAGAAAAATAATGGTCTTTTCCATTTTTATAGCTATTTAAAAAAAAATGTTATGGTGATTTTCTGAATTATTTTTAGGTATTTATTGAGGCATTAAAATGTGACGAAAGGGCTAATAAAATAATATAAATGTTTGGTTAAACCACTTTTTGGAATGAAGTATCTGGATGTTTGTTACCAACCCCACATGTATTAACGGAAGCAAAGATTCTCTACTTTCAAGTTTCAACAACAATTCTCTAGAAAAATGTGCAATTAAACAACTACTATTACGTATTCGCCTCTAATGATTTTCTTTTAGAATAGTAATAATAATTAGATTAAAATAGGTCCAAACTAGATGTTAGAGATAGCCTTAAAAAAATGATTAAGGAATACAAGTTATAGAATTGCAAACTATAAACGTTTTTATTGGAAAAATACATCAATTGTTCTAATCTAGACGTGATAAACTTGTCATGTTCTTGATTCAACGATAGGTATTCGATTTAATTTGTTCGATGATCATGGATTTTGAAGGTTGCTAGTTATGGAAAGTTTGGTTGTTTTTTGAAAGCGAAATGAACATATAAAAATAGATATGGCCATGGTAATTTTTTATTTCTAAAATGAGATAGTATTATTTAATTTGGGTGAGACAATAACTATTTTCACCCAAGATGTACCAAATGGAGGCATTTTGCAAATTGACAGGAAATCTATAAAGTGACGTGTTTCGTTTTCACAAACACAAAGTAGCATAATGTTGAATTTACGCCAACGTTTCTCTTCAATAATGCTCTTAAAGATGGAGTTCAATTCCAAACAAAACAATTTATTTTCTTGGGACTCAATTTAACCAAGCTAACTCACCCAAATCACATGAACAAATTTTCGATTCAATATATTTCCTTAGAGAGTCAACAGTGAACTCATCTCAAGGGTCGCCATCCGTGTACCACGAGTCATCAGATTTTATAGGACCTGATGGAGTTCCAATCTAGTTTCAACTCCATCCAGCTCCAATGCATTAAATTTCTTGATCTATTTATTATAATTAAAATATATCTAAAATTCGTTGATTCTACATAAATAAATTATATTTTTCTTCAAACTTGGAAAATTTTGTTATTAAAATTTCAATCAAATTTATCATTTTATATTATTATATCAATATAAGATACTATTATTATTATTATTATTATTATTATTATTATTATTATTATTTAAAGACATTAATATTTCAATCACTGCCACCTTATATTATCTAAATAATTAAAAAGTGGAAAAAAAACCGTAGCATACAACTAAACATGCTAATGTCATTGATGGTCCCCGTGGTCTAAGTCAATTTGGGTGTTCAATTTCTAACTCATTATTCATTATTTTCACAATCAACCGGCCAGAAAATGTCAATCTACGTAGAGGGCAAAGGAAGATTTTTGATGCGGTAATTATCACTTCATTCTGGTGCTTATGGAATTTTCGTAATACTTCTATTTTTGGGACGGTTATACCAAAAAAATCGGTTCTTTTTGATGAGGTTGTTGAGAAGTCTTTCTTTTGGATTTCTAATAGATGTAGTAGAGTAAAATTACATTGAACTGATTGGCTTCGTAACCCAAAGTTAGCTTCCTCTAAAATGTAATTTCTTGCTAGCGTCTTGCTAGTGTTTTTTATCAATAAAATTCTGCTGTTCAAAAATTAAAAAAAAAAAAAAAAAATTGTAACTCATTATTCATTATTCTTAACTCGAAACATCTTTATGATATATTTTTGTTACGATTTTAGTTCATGGCAAATGTAAAAAGAGTATTTGTCCTAACTAATTTCTTTTTTAATTAATTTACTTATTTATTATAAAATTAAATATATAATTAGAAAAAAATCTAATGTGTTCCACCACCCTTTACTACTCAACCCAACCGAACCCACCCTCATCCGCTTTTTCTACTGGTTTCCTTACCCTCTTCTTCATTTCCGGATCCTTTTGTCCGATTACTTCTTCTTCTTCTTCCACAAGCCACCAATAAATGCAATCAATCGATATAAAATCAAAACATAGTCAAACTAGAAAAATAATCCCTGCAAACTTATGAAAACTAGTAATAGAATCAAAACAAAGTTAAATTCAATCATGAGACCTGAAAATTTTAAGTACACCTGGACCTACACCATCGAATGTATAACATATGTGCACAAATCTAGAAAATAAAATCTCGATAAACCCCTCGACCTTCTACTCAATCTCGATCTGCTTAACACCATCTCTAGTCCCGAGATCCTCCACACTCTCCTCCCTTGGTTCTAATCTTCCATAGATGTTAGCAGTGAGTACAAGAGAATTGATTTCATATAATGAACTGACGAGGATATAATCTTTTATGAAATACACCAAATGCTAATAGTGAAATAGAATCAATATAAGTTTAGAATAAATGATGATTGTTACCTTGAATTAGTGATTGCAGATGATGAATTCTTGAATACATAAATACTTTTTGTTGAGTTTGATTTTCCAGATTGGATTTTTGTGGGTTCGTTATCGATGGTAGATGAGAGAGACGGGATGGTAGGATTTTGGAACAAAGTGTGAGGAGTTATGGTGTCTGATACATGGGAGACATGGTCGATGGATAGGGCGGTGAACACTAGTGGTGGATATCAGAGAGCAATAGTAAAAACCTGACCTTCTGCAGCGGAATTAGCGATGGAACCCTTCTGTAACTAATTAGCGTAGCTTTTTCGAGGGATCAGCGATGGATTTCACAAAAATCCTTCAACTAAATTAATTTCAGAAATTTAGTGAGGGGTTATCGAGGGCCTAACAACGAATTGATCTATCTTTTTCGACAAAAAAGAAATCCATTGCTAATTTGTCACAAATCTAAGATTTTTTAGCTAGGGAACAACGATGGATTTCATAAAAACATGGGATTTTTTTTCTTGCGCCTCGCCAATCGATCGCTGAAAGGCCCACGCCTTTTTTTCATTTCGCGCTATTTTCTTTTTTTCATTCCCTGGTTTAATTTCATTCTGTTAGAGAGCCCTAAACACGATTTCCTCCCAAAGCCCTAAATCACAATGTGTTGACTCAATTCCATCATCCGCCCAAAAAATCACCTCCACCACTATCCAGATGTGTCGTCTCTCTTACTTGCATCGCCTCTCATTGAATTTTACTTGAAGTAACGCCAAAGAACAACCTCATGGATTTCCTCTCAATCTGTCTTTGTTCTTTGTTTATTCGTGGTTTCCTGCCAATGCCATTTGATCTGTTGGTTGCTATAAAATTGTGGTGGTCATCCCAATTAAACTCTATGTAACGCCCACAAATTCGGGCAAGACAATTTAGAGATAATAAGCGTTAAAAATGATTTTTTAATAGAAGATTATTTAGGAAAAATAAACTTAACAAAAGTTATAGTATATGTGAAGAGGATTCCATGCATATAAAGAACCCTAAAGTCCGACTTCGAATGAAGAAGTTATGCTTCTTTGAAGTTTTGCGATTAAACCGGTACGTCTCTACATATCGTAAAAAGTGACTATTTGATAAATTACTTTTTAGCCTTAGTAATCTAAACAAAACTCATAGTATTCATTAAATCGAGAGTGTGCATATAGAGAACGTCCAAATCTGACTTTAGTAGAGGAAGTTATGTTTTTTCAAAGTTTCAGCACTGCGCTATAGCACTGGCACATAAATCGAATTTCAGATCGACCGATTTTTAGCCGAAATGATCTAAATGAGAATTGAATATCTCATTAATAGGAGTTCAACGATAAAAATACAGTAAAAAACGGAGCCGTATGTACAAGTTATGAATTTTACACAGTCATTAGCAGTGTAATCTTCTCAGACTGTTAAATTTAAGATCGGGCGAGAACTAGATGATGGGGTCAAAAGAAAATTTATTGTACATAAATAACTATGCATGGATATAAAGAACATAAAAAACGGAGCTTGTATGCGAAAATTATGAATTGTTGAAAATCTATAGTTTTACCTACGTCCGGTGCCATGTGGCAGCACAAGAGGCGAACCGTTAGCGCCTAAGAATGCTTACGATGTGAGAGGCATGTCTCACGACATGAGAAACCCCTAGGCAGCCTATAAATAGAGTAGAATATCACTCATTTCTTCACACATTTCGATTTTATTCTCTCCCAAACCCCCCAAGGTCATAAGGCCTTTCTCTAGCACTTCCTAAGTGTTAGTAGCGAAGCTCCAGGGCACCAGAAAGCCCCGAGAAATAAAGCTTTCGGTGTAGAAGTTTTGCTCGCATAGAGTCCAGTTCCTCACTAAACCACCTGTAAGTTGAGTTATGCTTACCGTGCTCTAAGTATAACTTATGTTTAAGTTCATTATCGTTATTATGAACATATAAACAAGATTTATTAGTGATTCCATGTCATTATATTGATTGATCTACTTACAAGAGAAGAGTATAGAATGGTCACGTTGGCTTGGTTGTTGGATTTTGGAAAAGCTATATGCCGAAATGATCATGCCTCCCGACTGTCCTGCCTGCCTGATCCTAACTTGATAGATCTTGGAATAGACTCTGAATTAATGATGAATCTAGGCTAATAATTAATCACAAGAAGTATTAGTCTAAGACTCAGTGATAATAATACTAGGTTATGTCGAAGGAAAAGACAGTTGCTAAGAGCGAAGCGTTGTTCGAGTTTCGAGTCATCACTTTAACAAGTGAGTGCATAGTTACTTTCCTCTTACACATAAATATGAAGTATTTAATATAAATACATGCTATATGTTCCTATATATCTATGTACTTGATATCTATTTTAGATGAACGATTTACAAATGTTTTACTTGATTTAAATTGTATATGTATTTTTATACCTATAATATATTGAGTAAAGATGGGTAGATGAAAGATGATATAGATGATGAAAGATGAAAGATGATATAGATGGTGAGAGATGAAAGATGAAATAGATGGTGAGAGTCCTTGACTTCAAAGATAACGTCATCTAGCAGAGTATAGATGACAACCACAGTCTATTCTAGACAGTCCAGTGGAACGCTAGCAAACTCACAACCTGTAGGTGTTTATGAACCATGTGTTCATCAGATGTACTCTAAAAACACATTGACATATATTGTGGGTGTCCTCCCTAGAATAATATATTCAATAAAGAAGATAAACCCTAGTAGCTATGGACTTAGTTCCTATTAGATAAACATCAGCAGCTATGGACTTAGTGCATAATAGATAACACTGGCAGCTATGGACTTAGTGCCTATTAGATGACACTGGCCGCTATGGACTGAGTGCCTATTAGATAAACCCTGGCAGCGATGGACTTCGTGCCTATTCCTTAGGACAAAGCCTTAGGATTAAATATAGAAGAATACCTATTGACAAGTATCATGGAGGAATCCCTGAACAAGTATTGTCAACATAGATGATACTTAGGGTAGATCCTTAAGAATAAAGAAGATAATGGGGATGAGAAATTGGGTAATTGTTTGATGATTAAACATATTAATTATATTATTGTGAGTTGAAAACCCTATGTACTCACTAGGTTTCCCAACCTGACCCACTCAGTTTATTGTATCATAGGTAGTGATATGAAAGATACATTCTGCTGAGAGATTTGAAGAGTGTTACGCCATTAGCTCAATTACTATAAGGCTTTTAATATTTCGTTATGCTTATGTTTTTGTATTGACGATGACATCCCAATGTTTTAATATAAATAAAAATACATTTCTTCGGAAATGATTTGAAAATATCTTTATCATATTTTTGGAAATAAATTCTACAATATTATTCTTCCAAAATGATACTCTTATTTTTAAATAAGCATAAACAAATCGGTCTTTTTCTGGCCGTGAAATAGGGGATGTCACAGTTGGTATCAGAGCATTAGTTTACAAGAACTAGGAATTTGTAGGATTTCTAGATTTAAACATAGAATGTTAAGCAATGATTTTGAGATGAGTGTCTACTATATTTAGGAAGTATGCCTGAATAGACACGAGCACTAGCTTATTTAGGGAAGATGCCTAAAGTGCTTTTTTGTGCTAAATGATTTATGTTATAGCTATAAAGACGCCTTATATGTTATAGGATGCTATTATTTTGGATCTATGGTTTACCGGATCTGGAAATTTTATGTGTTCATATTTCTAAATGTTTAACTATGATATTAGAACTGACAAATAACTTTTCAGAGTGATAAGGAGAGCTATACGTCAAAATTATCTATATCTATATTCTCTTGTCGGTACACCGAACACCTGCTTTGGTATACAAAACGTCATGGTGAAGACTCGTACCAGACTGAGCAAAGCTGGTGATATTGAATGCTACCTATCAGAACATATCGTAAGAGAGGTATCTTGCCTTTAGAATGTGTCTAATAAATAATACGTCTGGTGTGGGAGAAGTACACTTTCGATTAGCAGAAAGAACTTTTGGTATAATCCCTGAAGTTATCCCATCATCTGGAATTTCCACCACCAACCAAGTTGAAGAAGAATTATTGTTGAAGATACGTATGGAAGAAGTCCTAGTAGAATCTAGGGAAATTTTTATGATTTTTTGGACACATTCATATGTGTTAAATTGGTTTTGTGATAATAACATAGTTGACTACGAGACTATACTTGGGACGAGAATGAGTATGTATGAAAGGTAGTAGATGCCTATACTACCCGAAGCACAGGACTCATGTTAGGATTAGGGAAAGTCATAAGGTTACTAAGCCTCTAAGTAATCGAGCTATTTTTTTCATTTCCATAATTACCTTTGTTTTAGTAATGACAACGAAAATAAATATTTCGAGCTTAGTATTCATATCGAATCAAGTCTAACTAATCAATGAAGTAAGTTCTACATAGCATTCGACTTTATTTAAAAAAAATGAAGGAAAAGATAAATCGAAGTGATCAGTAGAGGTATTGTATTTGTCGTTAAGATCAAGTAGCTTGTAGCTAGAGATGTTACATGGTAGAATGTGATTAAATCACATAAGAACATGAAGGGAGATATCTTTCATGCTAAAGTATTACTCAAATAGACCTGAGTCTAATCGTTGCATCATATGATGAGAGGGCATTAGATCATGATTCATCGGTATGTTACGGTAGTTGAATTAAGTACCTTAATTTAGTTTAAGCTTACTCTGGAAAGAGCAGGATTCTTCGATGGAGATCAACATCAGAAGAAAGAGTAGGTATAGAACTATCAGTGGTCAAGAGGTCTAAGAACTAGAAACTCAATAGAAAAGACATGAGAGTTATGGTTATCACGTAGGATGGAAAGGTAGCATGTGGAGTCATTATAAAAGCCTTGTTTTGTTGATGATTCTAGGACGTAATCATCCTAAGGGGGGAGATAACTGTAACGCCCGCAGATTCGGGCTAGACAATTTACTGATAATAAGTGTTAAAAATGACTTTTTGATAGATGATTATTTGGGACAAATAATCTTAACAAAAGTTATACTATATATGAAAAAATTTTGCACATGTCAAGAAGCTAAAATATGACTTCGAATGAAGAAGTTATGCTTCTTCGAAGTTTTGCGATTTAAACCTGCACGACTCTACGTATCATAAAAAGTGAATTTTTGATAAATTACTTTTTAGCTTAGTAATATAAACCAAACTCATAGTATTCATCAAACTGAGAGCGTGCATATAGAGAAAGTCCAAATCTGACTTTAGTAGAGGAAGTTGTGATTTTTTGAAGTTCAGCGCAACAGTATGGGCACAAAAATCGATTTTTACATCGGACGATTTTTAATCCAAAATGATCTAAATGAGAACTAAAGATCTCATTACTAGTAATTCAACAATAAAAAGATAGTCAAAAACGGAGTCCGTATGTAAAAGTTATGAATTTCACACGGTCATTAGTAGTGTAATCTTCTCAAACTGTTAAATTTAAGATCAGTCTAGAATTAGACAATATGGTCAAAATAAAAGTTGTAGTACCCGGAAATACCTATGCGTCGATATAAAGAACATCAAAAATGGAGCTCATATGCGAAAATTGTGAATTTTTGAAGATCTGCATTTTTACCTGCATTTGGTGCCATGTGTCAGCACTAGAGGCGAACCCTTGGTGCCTACGCATGCTCACGACATGAGAGGCATGTCTCACGACGTGAGAAGCCCCTGGACAGCCTATAAATAAAGTTGAATTTTAGTCATTTCTTCACACCTTTCTGTTGTATACTCTCCCAAACCTTCCAAGGTCTGAAGGCCTTTCTCTAGCACTTCCTAAGTGTTAACATTAAGGCTCTGGAGCTCCAGAAAGCCCAAAGAAATAGAACTTTCAGTTTTAGAAGTTCTGCCCGCATAGAGTCTGGTTCTTGATAAATCACCTGTAAGTTGAGTTATGCTTATTGTGCTCTAAGTATAACTTATGTTTATGTTCATTATCATTATTATGAACCTATAAACAAGATTTAGTAGTGATTCAAAGGATTTATACTGACTGATCTACTTACGGGAAAGGTGTCTAGAATGGTCACGTTGGCTTGGTTGTTGGATTTCAGAAAAGCCATATACTGAAATGATCATATCTCCCAACTGTCATGTCTGGCTGATCCTTACTTGATAGATCTTGAAGTAGACTCTAAATTAATGATGAATCTAGACTAATAATTAGTCACATGAAATATTAGACTAAGGCTCGGTGATATGAAGTATTTAATACAAATACATGCTTTGTGTGCCTATTATTTGTGTTCCTGATATCTATGCCAGATGAATGATTTATACATGTTTTACTTGATTTAAATTGTATATGTATTTTTATACCTCTAAATATATTGGGTAAAGATGGGTAGATGAAAGATGGTACAGATTATGACAGATGAAAGATGAAATAGATGATGAGAGGCCTTGAATTTAAAGATTACATCATCTAGCAGAGTATAGATGACAACCATAGACTTTTTTAGACAGTCCGGTGGAACGCTAGTAGGATCACAACCTGTAAGTGTTTGTGAACCATGTGTTCTTCAGATGTACTCTAAAAGGCCGTTGACATGTATTGTGGGAGGACTCCCTAAAATAATATTGTTAATAAATAAGATAAACCCTCACAACTATGGACTTAGTGCCTATTAGATAAACACTGGTAGCTATAGACATAGTGTGTAATAGATAACACTGACAGTTATGGACTTGGTGCACATTAGATAACATTGGCAGCTATGTACTTAGTGCATATTAGATAAACCCTTGTAGCGATGGACTTCGTGACTATTCCTTAGAACCAATCCTTAGGATTAAATATAGAAGAATACCTACTAACAAGTATCATGGAGGAATCCCCTGAACTGGTACTGTCAGCATAGATGATCCTTAGGGTAAATCCTTAAGAGTAAAGAAGATAATGGGGATGGGATTTGAGTTAATTGCTTTATGATTAAATATATTAATTATATTATTGTGGGTTGAAAAACATATGCATTCACCAGGTTTCCCAACCTGACTCACTCAGTTTATTGTATCACAGGTAGTGATATGAAAGATACATTCTATTGAGAGATTCAATGAGTGTTAGGTCATTAGTTTGATTATTGTAAGGCTTATAATATTTCATTATGCTTATGTTTTTGTATTGACGATGACATCCCAATGTTTTAATATAAATAAAAATAAATTTCTTCATAAATACTTTGATAGTATCTTTATCATATTTTTAGTAACAAATTCCACAATATTATTCTTCAAAAATGATACACTGATTTTTAAATAACCATAAACAAATCAGTCTTTTATGACCGTGAAATTGGGGATGTCACACTCTTGGTCTTACAAATTTGATTAACTTTGAGGTAATTCATAACTTTTGTGGATGAAATGCATAATTTTAGGCCACGAATATTAGGGATGTTAAAAAGTCTCGTGGGACCTCGATCACGTACGAGGGGTAGTTGTTTAAAAAAATCGGGGCGGGGACAAGGTTAACCCCCGTTTTAATTTCGCGGGCGGGGGCGGGGAAGGGCAGTCCTGTTCTGTCACGAAACCCCCACCGGGACCTTGTTAACATGTTATATATATTTACATTAATATTTGTATTAATTATATAGATATAATTTATTTTTTCTTAAATTGTATTTGAGTTATTGTGACTTGAGTTGTATCCATGTACCCTAGCCATGTACGGTTAATATCTGAGTGCATCTTTTCAGTTTTGACATAAGGTTGTAAAGAGTAATAAGGAGTAATGATGTTTTAGTTTCCTTCCCAGTTCCCGACTTCCCGCTGCTATCGTCAATTCTTTCCAGACGGACCAGACGCAAGAGTCAAGGCGAAATCCATCATCTTGTCACTTTGACTTCTTTCACGTCGTTGCCTCCGCCAAGGAGGCACTACAGTGTACATCTTCATTGCCTTCATACCCCTTCATCTGTTCATCAGCGACACACAGATACAAGTCAGGTACTCGGCTTAGTCATCTATAACATCTTATGATGATCTGATCTTGGTACTAGAACTGATTAGTATAACATCTCAAGTATAACATCTTCTTATCTTCATTTAATAATTTTGTTCGTATACTGCTCTTCATCTAATCATCTTTTCACTGATTGATATATTAGTGTGTTATTCTCATGATTTTTATTAAATTAATCACAATGAACTAAAGAGAGTGCATGCCTGTAGAACGGAACTTCTAGAAGCAATAGCAATCGAAGCCAATGACTTCAAATTATTAATAGAATTAATTTGAGAAGTTTATTTATCTGCAACTCAATTGGGTTCACAATTCTTTTTGCTTTCCATTACCTTTTAATTGAGCTTTTACTTGCATAAACCCTTGTGTTAGCATAAAATCTCCCTTTGTCCCATGAAAAGTTGAAAACTGTAACATTTTTTTTATTTCGTTGATTTCCCAAAACTAATTTGCATTCCATACAAACTTAGGTCTTGTTTGATAGTTGCTGTTGGGGAAAGTTTTGTCTGGGAAAGTTTTCTGACCGGGAAAGAAACCATGATGTTTGATTATACGTCTTACTGACTGTACTGAATGATGAAAAGGGCCATATTACCCTTTGTGCACATTACCCTTTGTGACATGTTTATAATAAAAAACAACACACACACACACACACACATATATATATATATATATATATATATATATATATATATATATATATATATATATACATCTAGAAATCAATACGTTTGAACAAAAATCAGCATATATATATATATATATATATATATATATATATATATATATATATATATATATATATATATATATCCAACAATCAACATTTTATACAGAATTCAGCATGTATCCTCCTCCTATGCTCGAAAATTAGATGAAACAACATCTGATTTTAATTTTACCCACGGAAAATTTCAGTGATATAGAAGAAGAAAGGAAAAAAGATCTGATTTTGATTTCAGATAAAACAAAATCTGATTTCGTTTATCTGATTTGAACAAATTCTTATTTTGATTTCATAAAAAAAGATCGATGCCTATGGAAATAAATTCAAAAGAAGAAATGCATCAGTAAAAGAAAAAAAGAAGAAGACGAACCTAGGCGGAGATGCAGGGGATCGGCGAATTCTGGTTAGAGACAGAGGAGGATGGCGACGTCTAGTTCGGCAGCGAGGGAACATCGATGATGCATGATGATGCCTGATTGATAGAGGCGCTGATGGAGACAAACGGGGCATTTTTTTTAGGGAACAATTGTCCAAAGCGAGTGTATTTTTCATTCAGATTGGGTTTTGTGGCTTTGTGGGAAAGACCCATCTTACCGAGAAAGATGAGTATTTTTGTGCAAATCAAACGGTCTTTCCGACCATTCGGCCAGAAAGATCTTTCTAGAGCTGGAAAGACGCAAATCATATATATATATATATATATATATATATATATATATATATATATATATATATATATATATATATATATATATATATATATATATATATATATATATATATATATATATATATATGACAAATAATTGATATCACTAACACAAAAATTGCAATTTTATTTGAATTGTAACAATTGTTAATGTTTTCTGGTGTTGTGAATTCAATTTCAGGCTTCCAATATCATGACTTCTGCTGATCAAAGTCTGTCACATGAATCAAATACAGTTCATGATACTGCCAATGCTATTGATCAGGCCGTAGAAAATGAAAAAAAAAATAAATAAATAAATAAAAACTAAGAGTCGCGACATGGGCTCATTATGAACTGAAAAACATTAAAGGAACCAAAATGGTGGTGTGCATTTATTGCAATAAGGTATTAACTTACAAAAGCAACACTGGAACAAAAGGTTTGTTAGGTCACCAAAACTCATGTAAAGCAGGGAAATAAAAAAAAATCTATTTTCAAAGTCTTTTGGTTGGAAAAAAATTCTAAGACGAATGAAAGTGGGAGATTAGTTTTAGAAACCCATTGTTTTAATTATGAGGATTCATGAATGTATCTTGCTAGGGTGATAGCGCATCATCACTACCCACTTCGTATTGTTGAACATGAAGGCTTTAGAGTTTTTTTTTTTTTTTTTTTTTTTTGTCAAGGGCTTCAACCATTATTTAAGTCTATTACTAGAAACACGGCTAGGAGTGACGTCTTGAAATTATATGATGAGGAAAAGGAAAACTTAATGCAATTCTCGGAGACTATTCAAGGTCGTATTGCAATAAAGTGGACTTGCAACAACCAAAGAAACGGATACATGACTGTTACATCTGTTTTTACACTGCATGTGTTCTTACACTGCCTAGAGAGCACTCCGAACATTCTTCAATCGTTCTACTAGGATAGTATTGAAATTTTTGACCATGTCCTTCCAAGTTATACTACTCTTGGTTAAAATTTGAAGGATTCAGTGGTGTTTTAGTAAAAATGTGGCGTGAATGTCAAAGCAATGGCCTCCATGATAATGCATTCTTGAACAAGTCAAGAATGATAAAAAAAAATGCCTTAAAAATCTGGAAAAAAGAGTTATGACAAAGAGAAAATATCGTAGTTTCAGACCTCAAAGAGAAAATTGAATGCATTGAAAAAAATCGAATCTATTGCTTTGTCCTCCTCGGATCGGAAGTTGCTTATGGAATAGAAAAAGAAGCTATCTAATATATAATTGAGGAATACGTTAGATTTAAAACAAAAACCGTGTCTAAAATGGGAAGTCGAGGGTGATGGAAATACCTCCTTTGTCACACCCCAAAACCGAAACGGCGGAAACGTTCTGGAGTGGATGACGTCATGTCAAGTATCACAACACATGCATTATAGTAATCAACGTACAACAAAACATTGCATTAATAGTAATAGTTTTACATGGTTTACATTACAGAACATCAAAGTAATACAAGTAAATATGATAAGTACAACATGGTACTATGTTATCTTAAACAACAGCTCCGGGGATGTACCTGTCTAATGCTGACCTGAGAATACAAGTTATTTGAAAAGCGAGTATCAACATTTTTTTACAAATGCTGGTGAGTTCATAAGTATTTAGTGTCATTATATCCAAATAACTTTAATAAAAATGGTAGTTTTAGAGTACCCATTACATTAGTGTCTTTTCCCGAAAATCCTATATTTTCTTTAATAAAAGCAGTCTTCTACCAAGGCTGGACGAAGTTATGTGGTAAAAAGGTGGTTTTCCCTTAATCGCTATCATTATCAAAATACAGAATTTGATTATTAAAGAAAGCAAGAGGAATCAGGGAAATAACATATGCCTCAGCAGTGAAGACTACTGACTAAGGCAAAGGCATCATAGACTCCAGGAGAGTATCGAACAAACGATACGCCTGGCTCAGTCTAACAAAGAGAGACACAGACCCAGACGATACCAAATGAAAGGTACGGCTAGGAAGGTCTAAAAACAGAGGATATAGACCCCAGACAGTATCAAATGAAAGATACAGCTAGTAAGGTCTAAAACAGAGAATACAGACCGCAGACAGTATCAAATGAGAGATACAACTAGTAAGGTCTAAAAACAGTGTGACTCTGAGAGTGGGTTTCCAGCATACAGTGTAAATTGTTGGTGAAATTACCGTTACCTTAAGGCCATGAATTATAAGGTAACCTGGGATACTCGTAACCATACTAACCGACACTAGAGTACCTGACGCCCTACAAGTGTCTATAAATTGTGACATTTGTCACCCCTTGGCTTGGTAGGCCGTGGACTGTAGCTAGCAGTCAGGGTGTGGGGGTGTCAATCCCGTATAGATCTATACACACAATGTCCGCTCTCCCTATAGGAGACTCTAGTTACCAACTAGACGACGGAGAAGGCCGTGTCCCGAAGATGCATCCCAAATAGTGGGTAGTGCGTTTCCAATATAAGTGCTGAACTAGAGGTAGAGACTTATAACTGAACTGACTAGAGTAAACCTATATGGCTATGCTCGTATACATAATATATAACTAATGAATCAAACAACCTTCAGATGGACATCCGATCCCACCAGACCACATCTTAACGAAGAAAAGGAAATAGGGCGGACAAGCCTTCCTAAGTCCTTCAATCATTATTTATATGAATCTATACAAGCATAGACATACATACATCTAACTACGTTTGAGTGTGTAACAAGTGGAATCATATCGTGAAGTATAACCAAATCGTGATGTATAAACGAATCGTGTGGAATAACCGAATCGTGAAGTATAAGTGTACAGTGTGGAATAACCGAATTGTGAAGTATAAACGTACAGTGTGGAATAACCGAATTGTGAAGTATAAGCGAACAGTGTGGAATAACCAAATCGTGAAGTATAAGTGTTACCAAATATAAGTGTATCACGAAGTAGAAACGACAACAAGTGAAGTAAGAGCGTCTAATAGGCATAAGCTACTACAAGTATAAGCGAAATAGAGGCAATAACAAGTATAAACGCATCACGAAGTGAATGCGTTATCAACTAGGAGTTTAAACTAAGAAGGAGTATCAAAACATAGAAGAAAACCTTTATTCTTGAGAAAATCACAACTTGGTGTTCTTTGGTAAAATAAGTTTGAAAACCTTTAGAAATCCTTTGGAAACTTTTCATAAACCAGTTTAAAATGAACTTTGACAAAACAGTATAAGTAAGAGTTTTGAACAAGTGAAAACCTTTTAGAAAACCATTTATAGTATCCTACTTGGTAAAACAGTTTACAGTGTGGTAAATCCTTGTGCATGCGGGTTATCAATCACATGTGATTGATATGATAACAGGCATGTTTAACTTGTATTCCCCCTATAAAACATCTAAAAACATTTAAAAGGTTTATTCAGGGGTATGAACTCAGCTGGTGTAAGTGGATCCGACGAAGGTGCCGGTTGGGTGCTCGGTGTCAAGTAAGGACTTGAACACACTTAGTGACCTATTTAACATATGTTCACATACAATTAGTACATTTAATACTAATTTGACAAGTATACACACCCTAAAGAGCGGAAAACACTTGGTTAAGGGTTAGGGGTGTCCCAGGTAACATTTAAGGGCTTGAATGACTTAGGAATGGAGTTTACTCTCAAAGAGTAAACTCTATATACATAGTTCACGACCCTGGGACAACTCCCCATGAGTTTACGGCTGTAAACTCACGGTGAGGGTGTTCTAGGATGATTAAAGGCCTTAACTCGATCGTGGAATTTTGCTAGGTCCAAATATATAATGTATAAATGGGTTTAAGGCACTTAAATGGACCAAATGGGAGTTTACGGCCCTAAACTAGGGAGTTTACGGCCGTAAGCTCCTATGTACATATCTTTTGGTGTTTTAAGGGCTTAAATGGTAGAGGATAAAATCCCATGCATTTTTCCAAGTCAAATGAAGGAGTTTGGGCACCATTTGGGCACTAAATGGGAGTTTACGGCCCATAAACCACCTCTATGGGAGTTAACGGCCGTGAACTCCTACTCCCTTGGTTTTATTTAAGTTTAAGGCCCTTACAACTATGGTATTGTATTCAAGCTATTTTTCCAAGGCCATAGGGGGTGTTGAGGGCATTTCTAACACAAGAAAATGAGTTTACTCCCCATGAAGGGGAGTTTATGGCCCAAGCACAATCTTGGGCAGTAAACTCATGTTTACTCCCCAAAATGCTAGTTCAAGGTGTTCTAAGTCCAATTCCATAAGCCTACAAGTCATATCTAAGCCTTAGGGACAATTTGGAGGGGTTTTGGGGCTTAAAAACCCCATTAAATGGTGTTCACGGCCCAAGAGTGTTCTTGGGCCATAATCACATGATTGTTTCCCTATTTTATGTTTTAAACTCGAATTTGCAGGCTAGATAAGTTATACAATGAGTTAGGATAGTTTACGTACTCGTTTGGGGCTCGAAACGGACGATTTTTGGCTCGAATTTAAGTTGTAGAGAGAGAGTGGGGAGAGTGTAAAAAGTCTCTAATGGACTCCACTCACCCTTATATAGGGGTTGGAGTTGGGGCTCAGTGGGATTCTACCCGATACTACCGTTAAACGGGGCTTTTGGTCACACCCGATTTAGTGGTCGTAATAAAATTTAACTTTTTCCAAATTACTATGGAAATGTAATTTAAGTGTTTTTATTTACTTTATTACGACTATATCGACATAAACATATAAATAAATAAAACATTTATTTATTTGACAACCTCTAATTAACGGAACTTTTATAAAATGGAATATTCCGTTAACGGTAACGGGGTAATGTAACGGAATAAACTTTGGGTTGTCACATCATCCCCCCGTTAGAGGGAATTTCGTCCCGAAATTCAGGTCTAGGCAAGGAAGTAGGTATGAATGATAGAGGCAGGAGGGTACTTCCTATTCAGTTTGCCCTCGCATTCCTAAGTGAACTCTGGTCTGTGTTTGTTATTCCAACAATCCTTCACCTATGGGATGCGGATTCCGTCTCGTGTAGCTAGCGAGTTCCGACTGGTGTATCTACGAGGTTAGGGTTCTCAATGGTTTCTATCAAGATGAGTGGGATACGAAGAGTGACGTCGGGTATACACATATCAAGTCTAAGGAGTGGATCTATCGGGTGTGAAACTTGTGGAATATCCGAAAGTAGTAGTGGTCTGATGAGGGTTGGACCAATCTCCGTGAGGATTCTCAGATGGTCCTAAGCTCTAGGAAGGGTAGAGCTTTTCAGTACTTAGAACATAGTGTACTTCTATGGCAAGATCATAACTGGCATGATCGCCATTCCGAAGATCCTAATGTTCTCTCTCATACTGGTAGTGTAGTCCTTTAGGTTGGTTCTTAGGAATCTCGGGTTGTCCTTGGGTTCACGTTTACTGCCAATTGGCTTTTAGAGACTTTCTAGATCATCGGATGGGTTGCGTGTCTATGGTTTCTTTTTGTTATAGAGTGTCTGTCTCAAACTCGTGCAAAATGAACCTACACTTCTGATGCTTGAGATATTTCTAACGGAAACCCTTAGGGTCGAGGAGACAGGGTTTCACTACACAAGTGTTGGACTACCTCAGGAGGTGGTTCTACTATTTCTACGTGAGATAGTATTCGTGGAACACCTGATAGTCCGATGAATCTCGCGAGACGTCCCCTAATTTCCAAGGCGTTGGTTTATTCTAGTGCGAAAAGCGCGTGTCCCTGTATAACCCATCGACTAACACCTAGAGTGGTGTCAAGTCTATAATCTCTTCGGGATCTGGGTTATAAGACTTAACGCACTACTTTCGCACTTTGATCAAGTATTCTTGGCTACGGAGGTTATCCTATGGTTCTCGGTATTCTAGTGTTTACTTCGGAGTATGAAGTCTATCGTGTCCAGGGCGACGACGATTTCCTCCATGTGAGAGGGTGGAGGGTTATAGGCACTACTTGTCTGTAACAGGGCGGACGAAGTGCCTGAGTAGTGCAAACATCTTCTGCAACTACTTTTCCGAAGTTCCTGAGTGTTCCCGGTCTAGGTCAAATCTAGTGAGTATAGGTTCCATTACTCGGAACTTCAATCCCTTTACTAACTGAGGGTGTTAGCTACTATGTGGGCTCAACCGGTATGACAACAAATTTCGGATTTGTGGTCATTATAGTAGCTCAACCTGTAGTGGTTCTCTTGACTCCAGCTCCTATTTTATGGAATAGGATGAAAGGCTTTACTATAAGGTTCGTGGTAGAGCTCATACTTGGCTCAACCACTAATACTTTGTGTATGCAGGCCGTATATAATTAAGGTCGGCAGGATGTTTAGTTGTGCGACTCCACCCCAGACCCACAACCCAACGAGGAACATGGAGTAGGGAGGAAGCATACATCTTAAATCTTTTTGATCTCAACTATATACCACCTTTATGCAAATACCTGGTTATAGTGGGCAGTCCCATGAGTTCTATCCTCTGGGTTCACGAACCTGATGTGCGAGGTGCAAAGGGTCTTTCTGGGGAATCTACGGAGTATGCTTCGGATAGTTATTGTCTTCTGGAGTATCTTGCAGTGTCTTTCGCTTCGGTTTCCATCTGACTAAGAGGGGTCGGTCAACAGCGCGCGGTACCCTTCTTCGGGTACTTCGGAAAGTTTGAGATAAGAGGGACGACTGACAGATCGCATTAGGTTTCATTATTTGTGTTATGTTTTAGGTTCGGAAGAACCTTTATTTGCCGACATGGCTACGGAAAAAGTTCTTTTTATACAGCACTAGGGATGTACACATGGTTGCACTACGTCAAACCATGATCAATAGAGTCGTCGAAATTTGCATACTTCGACATGACATAAAATGAAGATCGATAGAGTCATGCGCCGAACAGGCACACAAGTTCTAGGCGTCTCGGGTTTCGTCCGGTGTATCACTGCCGCGGATACTTGGACCGATAGAGTCAACGCGGAACTATAGAGAGTCCTAAGTGTTTCCGAGTAGAGTACCTTTTCATGAATGGATTCTTACAAGGCATTTCTATAATCGCCTAACATATACTAGTCATGTATAATTAAGGTGGGAAGGACTGTTGACTGAGCGACTCCGCCCTAAATCTACAACCAAACAAGGAACAGAAAATGAGGCGACATTCACTCACTCTAGGTTTATCCATCTTAACTATACATGGCCGTAACGTATATGTTTAGCCATTATAGTTTTACTTGATGAATTTTAAATTTTATAACAGTGCTGTGACTTTCGCCTTATTGGGGAACTATTTACATTTGAATTAGCCTTTTAATGTTTTCAGTTTAGTTATCTGAAATCGAGAGACGTATCAAAATCTTCCGGGTTCCTTGATGCTTCTCCCTAAGCAGTAGAGTTAGGCTCCTCCTGTGTCCTTGTTGTATCCTTCAGTTGGGCAATCTCTTTTGAAGTGTCCAATCTCACCACATAGTCGGCAAACTGGATTGGCCGTCACATTGGTGATTGATGCAATACGCTCCACCGGAGTTCTGCAGACACGAGCAGTATGCCCCTTCATGTTGCACCTAGCACATATGAGTTCCCGGCATATACCATGATGATGGTAGCTACACTTGCCGCAGTGGGGAAGGTTTCCTAGGTATGGTCTTCTTGAAGTCAAGAAGGAAGGATTGACAGGGGTATTGACTGCCTCAGCTCGCTGCCCTTCGGAAGGTCCTTGAGCCGAGGTACATCCCTCCTCGATCTTGATCTTTCTCTTCAGTGGACTTGAGTGAGGTTCTTGGGTGGCTGGGGATGTAGAGGTTGGTTGTTGTTGTCCACTACTAGGATCGGAATTTCCGAAAGGGCTCTTACTAACATTGGCGTTGTTAGCATTCAGTTGAGCCATGACATCTGCTACGGCTGCTGAGACCGCAGCTTGGAAAGTAGCTTCATCGAATAGGAGAGTCGGTTTCTTGCTTGTGGACTGGTTACGCTTCTTCGGAGGCATGGTTTTTCCTACATGGAAAGGAATATATGGTAATGAGAGACGATGGCTAACCCTGGACATATCAGTCCTGTCTGTATTATGCATAATTTTTTTTCCCGTGCCTCGGGTACTGGTTGTCTGAGTGTCGACCTACATCCCTATGATGTAGTCCTGGTAATCAAGGTAGGAGTATGAGTATCGGAAAGGCCATAAGATGCGAGTCGTTCCTACTATGTTACCTTTATACTGGGAAGGTTTCACTCTCCGGCCTGGAAAGATTTGAGAACAGTTCGGAACGAAACCGCGGAAAGAGAGGCTTATAAAGACTTATGGCTAAATACCCTCAATAGAGGTGCGGGGATCCGCTCTAATCGTGTAACTGGAAACGAGAAACGACGATTTACCTAACACATAGCGTGAGTAATGTAACCAGTAACTCACTAAATTTGTATTATTTTATGGGTGTATTAGCGTGACGAACACGAGGTAAAAGACACTTCCCGGGTTCCATGTACTGGCTCC
Organism: Lactuca sativa; assembly: GCF_002870075.4. NCBI lineage: Eukaryota > Viridiplantae > Streptophyta > Magnoliopsida > Asterales > Asteraceae > Lactuca > Lactuca sativa. The sequence continues at coordinate 66,430,010 of NC_056628.2, forward strand.
CTCTATCTGCCTCGTATCTTTGACTGGAATCGGCGTTGGTTTCCTTCGGGTAGTTACCTAGGGTTCTCTTCTCATATGGACATACTGAATCTCTACTCCGCCTTACTTTCGAATCCGACTCCGGGTGTCATCACTTCATGATGGATGACTGGAATCTCGGAAGTTTAGGCGAATCTCTCACCACTGTCCCTAAAAGATATAGGCACTTGGTGATTTCAATAGTCCAGAACCAGTTCAGTTATTTCCAAACTGGAAATCTTCTCAATGAACTTCTTCAGGGCCGGAATCAACTCTTCTGTTAAGCACTGAAGTGGATAGGGTTTTCTACAGGGTTCGTGCGAGAATGGAAATGTCTAAAGAATCCTAAGATATTATTAACATTTCACTGGATGATCCATATCGAGTCCTTCTATGATTACACAGGGTATACAAATCATATATAACTTAGATCCGATAGGCCTTCGAATATATGATACTACTCTAGTTCCACATCCCAACGAGGAAAAGGAAGCAGAGCGAAACCACACATTCTTAGCCTATGGGATCCTTATTATATATAACCTTGGGAGTATACCCTCTGTAGTACTATGTATCCTAAAATACCCCTATGGTATTTTAATTTCTTGTTGGTTTTCTTATCTTCTGAATGTGATTCTGGGATTTGTGAGGGTCTTTTAGTGTTCCAAAATACTCCTATAGTATTTTAACTTTATGTTTGGCTCTAGCATTCCTAGTTGGTAAGTTTCAGACCTGTTACAACACCACTATCACTCCCAAGCACACGTTCATCGCATCTTGAATAAATGTAGTTGATCAGGTTACATTTATTCCAGTTTACGATTACATAACTACCCAGGTTTGACGGGAATGTTCAACATCCGAAGACTTTTATTCTTGTTCTTCATGTGATACTTGTGTTCGAGTGTTTAGATTCTGGATGTTATTATACCTTGGTAAAATATGGTTATATTTTAAAGTATAATTCTTGGTCAGAGTGCTTTATCCCTTTGTATTTATAGGCTGTATATCTTTTATGAATTGATATACTTAGCTCACTATAAACAATGCTCTGATACCAATCTGTCACACCCCAAAACCGGAACGGCGGAAACGTTCTGGGGTGGATGACGTCATGTCAAGTATCACAACACATGCATTGTTAGGGTGCAAAGTCATGCTTGGATGTATTGTTTTAGGCTTTCCTCTTTGTATGTGTAAATGGGTTGAGTCTTTCCTATAAATAGGAAGTGAGTGACTCCCATTATGTAAGAATGTAAGAGTCCATTTTGGAGTGTTAGACTAGAGAGTGTTTTAAACTCGAATTTTCAGGCTAGATAAGTTATACAACGAGTTAGGATAGTTTACCTACTCGTTTGGGGCTCGAAACGGACGATTATTGGCTCGAATTTAAGTTGTAGAGAGAGAGAGAGAGAGTGGGGAGAGTGTAAAAAGTCTCTAATGGACTCCACTCACCCTTATATAGGGGTTGGAGTTGGGGCTCAGTGGGATTCTACCCGATACTGCCGTTAAACGGGGCTTTTGGTCGCACCCGATTTAGTGGTCGTAATAAAATTTAACCTTTTCCAAATTACTATGGAAATGTAATTTAAGTGTTTTTATTTACTTTATTACGACTATAACGACATAAACATATAAATAAATAAAACATTTATTTATTTGGCAACCTCTAATTAACGGAACTTTTATAAAATGGAATATTCCATTAACGGTAACGGGGTAATGTAACGGAATAAACTTTGGGTTGTCACATCATTTTTCATGGTATTATCAATGGCAACAAGCAGTGAAACAGAATAAATAGATTAAATATAAACCGGTGTTGGGTGATACACCCGAAACTGGTAAAAAATGAAGCATTTAACTTTTTGTCTAAGAAATTCCAGCAAACACAGGTTGTCATCTTGAAGTTCAGTAGCGACAAATTCAAAAAATCGAACCTGGAGAAAAAAACATTCTCAGGGGAAGAGTTATCCTTGTCTGAAATAAAAAAGCATTGTTCGGCGTTGTGCTAGCGAGAAAGTGTCGGGACTGGATGGGTTCACGTTCATGTTTCTAAATTTTTTGGGGATGTTATTGAAACTGGTTTTTGAAATGTTATCGAATGTTTTGAATCTTTAGCTACCATCATCCATGGATGCAACGCCTTGTTCATCTCACTTATTCCCAAAGTGGGAGATCTTCCGACTTTAAAAGACTTTAGGACCATTAGTCTCATTAGGTGTTTCACTAAAGTCATTTCCAAATTTCTCTCTTTGTGCCTTAAAAGGTCAACAATACGATTACTAGAAGTGAAAAAGCCACACACACACACACACACACACACACACATATATATATATATATATATATATGGACTAAATATTCTTGATTGTCCCTTTATTATAAATGAATTGTGCTTGTTGGCGAAAAAATCCTAGAAGAAGACGTTCTTGTACAAAGTGGATCTAGATTAGGCATTTGACTCTTTAGTAAGTTCTGTAATGGCTCAAATGGATTTCGGTTTAAAATGGAGAAGGCGGAACCACATGTGTTGCTACGTAACCTTCCAGAAGCTTGATAGTAGGTTGATGATATCCTCTTATAATGTGCAATCTAGAATGCACGCTACGAAAGATAGACAAATGCTATGTTATATAGCGATACCGAGGGATGGACCCCAATATTGATCTCTGATGCTTAAGTTAGATGTCGATTAGGGGTGTAGAAAATTTTCTTGGGTTAAGAAAGTTCTACATTTATGCATTGGGGATGATTGTCTTTTATTGGCATTCAAATGTGTGTCAATATAGGGTTCTACCCGGTTTCTTGCATGGTCGGAGTAGAGACAACTACATGTCATGTACTAATCTTGTTATTTATTCTAGAGATCTATACTTCTGTGCATTTTCCATGATATTCCTTTTGAAAGGTTTTTACCTGTTGTGTGTTTCTACTAACTCGGGGATTATTTTTGGATAGTTGTATTTGCTCTTCATTGTTAGATTTGGACATACTCAGATCAATAATTACTCGTTGACCAACCTAGGTACTTCATTAAGTCCCCCAGTCTTAAGGGTAAAAATGTCACCAAAATTTTTCCTTTTAGACATATAATCTTTATTGGTATGCAAAACAACATGCGTGTCGCAGGCGCATGCTTCATTAAATGCTCCCCACCATTAGCTAGTCACATCAGTTTATTTGATTAGATTGCCTAATTAATGCTTATATGGTCCTTATATTTATATGGTGGGTAATTAGTATATTAGAATCCTCCACATCAACTTCTGTCATGGCTTTTAACATGTTGTCAACCTCTTCTAATATTGATAGCTTTATGTTGGATCGATACATGCATGAGTAACAGTTGTCTTATGTGCATGGTATTGAACTACCATCTCTGTCTTCTTGTATTCTCGATGCTCTCGTAGGTAATATAGGGTTTTATCTCATACATCTCATTTATAGGTTAATGCTTCCTCCTATCTCGTTTCGTGGAGTTTTTGTGTTCATATAGGGTTCACTTGATTCAACTATGTACCAATGTTGTTTCTAAAGTCATTGTTTTTAAGTGTTTTTGCGTGTCTTCTCATATTCCTCCATGCGTGTCTTTGTTTCGATATTTTTATCATTTAATGAAGTATAATAATAAGCTTTCCTTTAGTAGTCATCATTTCCCACTGGTTCATGGTCTTCATGGTACCAATAGTGGTTGGAAAAGAAAATTTTACTTGGAGGATTCGAGTTGTGTTTGTCTATCCAACATCCTTGGGTTGCTTCCATATTTAGATAATGGATCTCCATAAGCGTCATATTTGTATAAATATCTTCCACTGTTTTCTTGTTATTACATTAAGATTTATTTCTTTGCCGAGGTGGTACTTGCTTTGTGTGATATGAGCCCGATTTGGAAACCTTGTGATTAAGTGTCTGGCTTGTCAATTAATCATCTAGGTGAATGATACATGCCTTTTCTTGTTACTTGATTTGGTAGTCTAGCTTTGGCCATGCTTTTATATTTGGAGTAATGTTTGTTATAAATGCTACTTGTGTTACTATTACTCTCATTTAATGTTAGAGGAAAGAGTAAATACGCATTCAACCTATTAGGGTACATGTCTTGTGAGATAGATCTGTAGGACATTGTTTTAGCGAATGTGATTTCTATTTAAGCAACATCATCATTAGCATGTCTATCTGGGTCGCCATTGCGACTAATAGGGTTCAGGTCGAACATGTTTTCAATTGAACAACTTTTGGGTGGTTCCAATGTTCCCTTAGTTGATAGTCTTCCTTTGTTGGGGTGCAAAGCTCTCCATTTGGTAATGACTTGAAAGTTTCACCCATTTTATGACATGTGCGAAATTCAAGCCTTGTGACTTATGCATTAAGCTTCCCTATATATAGTAGTTTAATTTTTTTTAGGGTAAGAGAGCTCCTATTTTGTATAGATGAGTAGATTAGTTTGAGAGAGAGTATTGTATGAGCAAGCACATGCTACTATAAGTTTTGTTCTACTCTATTTTATCTATACAATTATGCTTAAAGGTTAACTCGTTCTTTTTTATTACGTACTTCTACATTTTCGCAATGTCAAATCAAAGCTTCAGTTCCTAACAACTGGTATCAGTGTCAAACCATGAAGATTTAAGAGATCAGTTCAAGGAACGGTTCCCGATTTGACAACATTGTTACAGAATCGAATCAAGATTCGAAATATTTTTTGAGTATCTCTAAATTTTCTAAATCGTATATACCTGTCTTTGAATTTCGTGTTTATCACGATTGTGACATCCCTAAATTTCACGGCCAGAAAAGACCGATTTGTTTATGCTTTATTTGAAAAATCAGAGTATATTTCTAAAGAAATATATTGTGGAATTTGTTCCCAGAAAAACATGATAAATACGTTATCAAAGCATTTTCAAAGAAATGTATTTTTATTCCTTTTAAAACATTTGGGATATCATTGTCAATACATAAACATTTGCATAAATAGAACTTACATTCATTATCACTAATGATTTATATCTCCTTAATCTCTCAGTGTAATGTGGCTTCGTATCGACACCTGTGATACAAATAGACTGAGTGGGTTAGGTTGGGAAACCTAGTGAGTACATAGGGTTTTCAACCCACAATAATATAATTATTATATTTAATCATCAAACAATCAACCTAATTACCCATCCCCATTATCTTCTTTATTCTTAAGGATCTACCCTTAGAATCATCTATCCTTCATTTATTCATTCCTAAGGATTGACCTAAGGAATAGGCACGAAGTCCATCGTTGCTCGAGGTTTATACAACAAGCACTAAATCCATAGCTATCAAGGTTTATACAATAGGCACTAAGTCCATAGTCGCCAGGGTTTATACATTTGGCACGAAGTCCATCGTCGCCAGGGTTTATACATTAAGCACAAAGTCCATCGTCGTCACGGTTTACACAACGGACACTAAGTCTGCATAGTCGCCAGGGTTTAGGCACCAAGTCTGCATGGTCGCCAGGGTTTATACAATAGACACTAAGTCTATAGCTACCAACATTTATCTAATAGGCACTAAGTCCATAGCTGGCAGGGTTCTTATATTATAACTGGTGAATACATAGTTCAAAAATACCTAATCCATACTCCCAGATTAATAACAAATAACTATGTCTATATTCTACTAGATGACTAGATCATTTTAAACATCGAGACCTCTCATCAATTTTTATTTCATCACACATCATCTAATTCATCTACCCATGTTTTACCCAACATATTTGTAAATATAAAATACATATACAGTTTAAATCAGTTAAAACATGTATAAAATTGTTCATCCATCATAGATAGCAAGTATATAGATAATATGCACACACATCACGTAATTTATATAAAATACTTCATATCTATGTGTAAGATGAAAATAATATGCACTCACTTGTAACGTGCTTTGATAGAATCTAACTAGAAACGGTCAGCGGTTCTTGATCGTCGGGCTCGGAATGCGGAACGCCTTCAGCAAACGAGAGAGAGATAGAGAGAAAGAGAGAGAGAGAGAGAGAGAGAGAGAGTCAATAATTGGGTGTAAGAAGAGAAAGGGCTTAAAATGCTATTTATAGGGTGATTTTGGTCTCTCACGTCGTGAGAATTCACTGCTCACGTCGTGAGCCATGGCTGTATCACCTCGTAGCTTCGTTATCTACATTCTAGGCTTGAATAGTGTCGGTTTGACTCCTCACATCGTGAGAATTGATGCTCACGTCGTGAGCCCGTTTCGTAGACTTGCCATCTGCATTCTAGCCTTGAAAAGTGGTGTTTTGACTCCTCATGTCGTGAGAATTAATGCTCACATCGTGAGCCCAGTCAGATTAGGGTTTCTGACACGTGTCATGCTCTTAAACAGCTGCATCTTCGGAAGGTCGTAACTTTTGCATACGAGTTTCGTTTTTGACGTTCTTTATATCTACACGTAGGTGGAGACATACTCTACAACTTTTATTTAGACCCCTAAGGCTAAAAAGTAACTTATCGTAAGCTCACTATTTACGATTTCTAGTGTCGTGTTGGTTTTGTCGTGAAACTTCGACATGTCATAATTTTTTCGTTATAACTCGGATTTCAACGTTCTTTATATGTACGGAAACCTTGTGAAATATACTACAACTAGTTGAGATTAATTATTCTAAATAATTATCTATAAAAAATCATTTTTCACACTTATCGTCTCTAGACTGACTAATCCGAATCTGTGGGCGCTACAACGATTTTCTAATTGGATTTATTTCGTTCCAAGTCAAATTTGTTGATCTAATCTATTTTCTTTCTTTTTTTGTATTTGTGAGCCAAATCTCTTGATCCGTGTACTATTCATTAAATAGCTCAAAATCAATTTGGTTTGTTACTGTTCATCCGATCCAACTTTGAGCCCAAATTTTCAAATCATCTCATTAAAGACCAATTATAAATACATAATCCTTTACTATTCATAATTCACTTGTTTGAGCCCAAAAATCAAAACTCATATTTGCGGCGAATCTGAATCCTGCTTTCACTTTCTACCGTGATGAATCGAGAAACTTACGATGTTAGATTAAGTGATTTTGTGTCTACTCTCCAAATCGTTTATCGACTTGTGATTTCATCATATCGTTCTTTAATTTTTGATTATCTGATTGTTCACATTAGCCTCTCATCAAAGTTTGATTGATTCTGAATCACTTTCTTGTTCGATCGCTTTGATAATCTTTAATTCAATAGTCTTGAAAATGTGTTCGATTACGATGGAAACAAGGATTTGATATTTTTTGGATTCGTAAAATTGATTGTTCAAAATCGATTATGGAATCGATCAATAATATTCATATTATTTGATGTGGTATCAAGAAATTTGTTTGATCGGGATAATTTGTTGAAATACCGATGACATAATGAAGAACAGATGAAGAACTTGGTGATTTTTGGCTAATATAGGTGTTTGGTCTGAAATGATTTCATGGAGATGAAATTTGGTATTTATGGATATTACCTTGAAATTCAAGACTATCGAAGCTGTATGTGTGATGAGTCATTTAAGAATCGATGCAGATCATATGAATATCGAAGTGCTTACAAGAAAAATCTATGGTGTTTAGATATATTTGGACTGGTTCTGATAATCACAAACAATTGGATGGTCATAGAAATTTGGTCAAAATTAGTGCTCCTATTTGCTGAATATCGAAGTGTTGATACAGTGCTCCCATGTGGAGTCAAAGGTTATCGAAAGCTTTGAGGGTCTTCGATGTTAGTTTGATAACTTCGGTTTGATGGTAGCACTTCGACGATACTTCGATGTGGATTCAAGGTCGAAGGATGGAATGGTCGAAGGTTTGGGTATCAAAGCTTTTTGGGGAAGAAGATTGATGGTTGAAGGTTTGACATTCAATTCTTTTTGGAACTTCGCTATTGCCTGTTGCTGCGTTCATAAGACAAGAATCGGGGAAGAAGATACAAAAGTTACATATTTGGTCCCTAGTCTTTTAGAATCTTGGCATTTTCACCCAAAAATAGAAACCTTTGCTAATTTTAGAGAAAATTTCTTGGGATTTCAAAGTTGATATTTTTGCAATGTATTTTCTTGGAATATGAACAAAACTTTTTCGGTTCGAGTCCAAGGCAATCCATAAATCAAAATCTCAAATTTCGACTAAAAATGTCAAATTTATGGGTTTTTCCGGATTTAAAGCTTCAATCTTATTCCACTTGTCGGGGGGGGGGGGGGGGGTATAACATTGATAAATCTAATTTGAGCACATTCTCATTCTCATTTAGAGGTTTTGTGATAATATTTCGATTATAAAAGAGGGGGGGGGGGGGAGAATTTGGCATGGGTATTCGAAAAAAGTTTTTGAATATTCCTATTTTTAGCAAATGATCTTCTATGTTAGATCTTTAATTCCGATGTGACATTGAGGAAGATTTGTTATTGATTATGAAGTGATTTAGATTTGGCATTCTGAAGTGGGTTTTTATGATGGGTTGAGATTTCTTGATTATCTTTGGGATGTGCTTTATGCTCAAGGGTGGGTATTTTCCCTTGGAGTTTTGGATGCTCAAGGTTGAAGTTGCCACCTGTAGCTTTGGAATGTAATGTTTCACATCCTAGAACCCTTATTAGAAGACTATGATTTGTTGATTCGATGATCGCATCTACATTCTTGTCATGATTGATGTCTTATTCGCTAGTTGCTCATTTGGAACTAGAAGTCGTGTCATTCATTCCAATCTTTGAGGGGGAGAATGTTAGGGCGCAAAACTCTCCATTTGTTGATGAATTGAAGGTTTCTCCCATTTTATGACATGTTTGGAATTCAAGCCATGTGACTTATGGGTTGAGTTTCCCTATATATAGCAGTTCAATATTTTTTGGAGGGTGAGAGAGATCCCATTTTGTATACATGGGTAGATTAGTTTGAGAGATAGTATTGTAGTTGCATGCACGAGCTACTACCAGTTTTGTTGTACTCCATTTTATCTATACAATTATGCTTAAATGTTAATTCATTCTTTTCAATTATACACAACTACATTTTTGGAATTTCAAATCAAAGCTTCATATCCTAAAATCCTTCAGTTCCTCCTATTTATGAGGTTGATGCTGAGTTGGTCCCTTCATCCTTTTCTGCTCTGAGCACTATCTCGGATAAACGTAAAGTTCTCCTATTTCTTATCAGTTTGGAGAATTTTTACGTGAAGTGATGACTCCATCCATACTTAAAGCGAATAATTTGGCTGATCACTAAGGTTCCATTAACACTAATTCTAATGGTATATTTTCCTCTTAACCATTTCATTCCCTTTCTTTTCATGTATATGCTTTGATGTCCCCGTCATGTGTTTCAAGTTCTTTCCTCTCTTGTGATACGATGCAGGAAGAGTTAAATGAAGCTTGCCAAGCTATTTCTCGTACCGAGGACATCTTGGTACTTGTGATTGGTAAGAAATCTAAATTATATGATGGATTGTTAAGCTTGCAAGCAAGATCATTACTTATCTGGAGAGGTCAATTTACAAGCAGCTGGGGGGATCAAGTTAACTAATATGGAAGTATTGTTTGAGGTTGGGAAACATCACACTGAGTTGAGTTACTAGTCTGTGCTGCATCAAAAAGATAGTTGTTGTGTAGAATTAATAAACGGTTTTGGAGGTCGAATATAAAGCTTGTCTTCGAGAATATAAAGTTTGTCTTAAGAAAAGATAGTTGTTGTGCAGAATTAATAAATGCTTTTGGAGAAAATCTTTTCTTGGTCTGGTTATACGTTCTAGTACGTTGTGGAAAGTGTTTGAATAGGGACAACATGCAAATATACCATTCTTGTGTTTTTGGTTGTCTTTACTAAACAACACTTTTTATTTGATGATCGAGATTACCCTGCTTGAATTTTTTTTTTCTGCTTTTGTCTTCTCTAACTCAGTTGTCTTTGTTCTTGTATGACCTGGTATAATTTATTTGGGTTGCCTTACAAATTAGGTTGTTTCCTTTGTTGAGAAATCTTTTTCTTTTTGTGAACCATGTTGATTTTATCGGGGTGTCGTTTGCCCTTTGTTGGTTATGTTGCTTCAATGCTTATGATGGTATGATTTGATAAATACGGTGTTGTTATTGTATCGTGGTATCGTTTTCCCATTGTAGGTTGTGTTTCTCCAAAGTGTAGCATGGTATGATTTGATCAATAATATGTTTCTATTCTACTGAGATATCGTTTACCTCTTGTAGATTGTGTTGCTTCTCAACATATCATGGCATGACTTGATTTTTACCATGTTGTTATCCTGATGGGGTGTAATTTTCCCCTTTTATGTTGTGTTTCTTCAAAGCGTAGCATGGTATGATCTGATCATTACCTGGTTTCTATCCTACCAGGGTATCGTTTTCCCCTTTTAGGTTATATGGCTTCAAAGCATAGCATAGTATGATTTCATCAATACCATGTTGTTATTCTACCAGGGTGTCATATGCCCATTATAGGTTGTGTTGCTGTAAAGCATGGCATGGTGTGATTTGATCAATACAATGTTTCTATTCTATCGGGATATCGTTTTTCCCTTGTAGGTTATGTTGCTTCAAAGCACAGCATGTTATGATTTGATTAATGCCATGTTGTTATTCTATTGGGGATATTGTTTTCCCTTTATAGGTCATGTGAGGATTCTTCGTAGCTTTTCCTTTGATTTCCTTTATAGTATTTTTTTTTTTTTTTTTTGTTTTTATACATAAAACTTCCTTAAGTTGTTGATATGCCATGATCTAAGTATCGCTTCCTCGCCCATTTTTTGCATAATATATGAGCCATCTATGTTTTCCTCTTGTATCATATATGGTCCTTCCCATACTTTCCTTAATGTAACGACCTAGATTTTCTATACATCTAATCTAAGGGAAATATCAAAGTTTTCATACCATTGCAGTATTCTACTCTAAATAAAACACTTTACATCGCAGGAATAATCATAGGTTTACAAGGAAAAACTAAATACAAAATTAACAAGGAAAGTACATAAATAGCAACCTAATATCTAAATCTTCATTGTGCTCATTGAAAGATCGTGTATGCCTAATAGTCGTTATAGAATGATATTACTAGTGACATATGATCATATAAGGTCACACGTTATATGAAGTTACTAACTATTGATTATTTATTATTATAATTCTGATTATTAATAAATATCAACACTTGTACTTCATTAGAAAAAAAATTGAAAATAATATTTTTCAACATATTAGGAATTATTGTTTCTAGAAAATAACAACAGAATAGAAACAAAAACTAGCTTAATATCATATAATATGATTATTAATGTTGTGTAAAACTTTTTGGTCAACTAAAGTAACAACAATGTTACATCTCTAACTAGTTAGTTAGTATAAATTAATTGACACTTGAATCTTGTCTCCTTTAACCTACATGGCCGAATTTTCAAGGGATGCTTTGCTATGTAATAAATAAATATATTAGTGTATATATATATATATATATATATATATATATATATATATATATATATATATATATATATATATATATATATATATATATAAACTAGTCATGAACCCTTATGGTATTTATGTTGATTTGTTTTAATGGTTTTAATATTTTTTATTCATATGGTACCTAATAAATAAATATATTAGTTTTCATTTTTTAAATAATAGATTAGTTTTTGAAATAACTTATTTTTTTTCGAAAATATTACAGAAAATGATGATGGAACCAAATTTGAAGATCAAAATGGGTTGAATTGCTATTTTTAATAGTAAGTGCAAACACAAATTTTCTGAAAGTGTTACTAAAAGTGTTATTGGAAAAGTGTTGCATAAGATTTCATAAGGGCGGGTCCTAAGGCAACTTTTTATGAAAGTGTTGCATGTTGTTGAAATAATTTCCTTCCAGAAATTTTCAACATTTTTGCAAGCATTTGATGTTTTCTCTAGTGTGAGCTTCAATACCAATATCAGTAGAGGTTTTTCGTCCCTTTTATGTCCCTTTATGAATGGATTTGAAAATTTTGTGATGGCTCACAAATTGTCATTAAATGGTTGGCTTATACATATATGTTTATATGTTTATATCATGTTTGTATTGTTTTATAATTATGTTGATGTTGTGTTTTGATTGATAAAATTAGTTTTCACACGAAAATAATATTTTCAACATAAATAAAGATCACAAGGAGTTTGTTTTTAATGAGATTTACCTTTCAAATAAGATGGCAAAATAGTTTTAAAAATAAAATGAGTTTTATCGTTTAAAAACTAGCTAACGGTAAATTTCGAAATTAAAATTATATAAGTTGAAAACTAAGATTTTTGAAACTTGGAAAACTCCAAACATTAATTTATAAAAGGAAGTTTTTTTAAAAGGTTTACAAATGTTCTAAAACGCTCAAATGATAAAACTTATTACTAGTTAAAATATGATTTTAAATTGTAAATTTAAAATCATTGTGATTTCGAGCACTTCATTTTCATCCCCACGACATGGAGTTACATTTGCCATGCCGTGGAGCCAGTATTGATCGCAACTCATATATTAGTATTGGTTGCAGCTTGAAAAATCTCAAACTCGATTCCACGATGTAGTTGATACTTTTCCACGTTGTGGTTACCGTTCATTGTGAAGATTTATATTTTTTCACCACATGCCAAAAGTTGGTTGTCTTAATTTTTTTTACAGAGAAATTCAGAAGCAGTGAAAATCTAGTTTACAACAATTACACGAGATAATCGAGATGTCAAAGCAAGCCGACAACAATCAATTTGATCTCGCCACTGCTACCAAGGGACGTCTGTTCTTTTTTATCCTTTTATACTTTTATGTAACTTTAATTATTTTATGCATATAATGAAGTCATTGTATGAAATATGTGTAGGGTAGCGGGTCGAAAAAAAAAAAATAACAAGCATACTTAAATAAAAATGCTAGATTTAAAAAAAAATTAAAAATATAGACTTGAGAAATGGTCTTACTAGAAATCTAGAAAATTTAAAATTTTGATATTATTGCATTAGACTAGTTTACTAGTGTTGTATGAGACGATGTGTTGAGAACGTGAATATTTATTTAAACAAATTTGTTATTATATATTTGTGACTTCCGAGTCATAGTGAATTCATGAGACAAAAGTACACACTTGTATAGTCTAAGGGACATAACATGTTTTGCTTTGTGAATATCTACACTCCATAAAAATACTATCGGTAGATGATTTATCTCCTAAGTTCTTTATTTTAAAATAAAGTGAGTCAAGTTTCAAGTTTATTTCCATTAAATTTCTACCTTCAGTCTACTTATATATTCAGTAGGCAAGAGTTTAAGATTAGAGCCAATTTTAGCCTTTGATACTTGGTGCATATTCCCCTGGAATATTTACATTTATCCATCTAATTATAAATGTTTGGATGGATGGGAAGAAAATCATTACATGGGTTTCATTGAAAGTCATAGGTTCTATTAGTGACCTTAAAAATTTTGAGTACTCCAATAAATTTCTTAGAAAGTCACGAACTATAATATTATTAGAAATAAAGTTAGAACTATTTGTTTGTTTATTTATGAAAGTTAAAATATTGAAAAAAGAAAAAAAAAGTTGTGAAAAAATAGAAAAAAAAGTGAAAAAGAGAAAAAAGTTCCATAAAATAATAAAAGTAGGAAACAATAAAGTGTAATTATATTTTTAGGATATATATATATATATATATATATATATATATATATATATATATATATATATATATATAGCGAAAGGGGGCTAAATAAAATGGCATAGGTGGCAGTAATGCACATTTGAATATTGTTAAAACTAAGAAGAGAAAGTTTATTAAAATTATGAGTATTTAGGGCTTGGAAGTACTTAGGTGCTTTATTATGGATTAGTGTCTAAGTCCATAACTATTTTGGTATGTACTTGACCCGATTATGAGCATGGTATGTTGTCTTCACCATAACAACATGTAGAATGAATTAAGGAGAAAAAGGTTTAATTATGATTTATTAATATATTATAAGAATAATATATTAAAGGAGAAATCATATTGTTTAATTAATATTAGTGAATAATTAATTAAGAATTAATTTTGTGGCTAAAAGAGATTAATTAAACTTAAGGGACTTATTGTGTAATTATAAGATAATTACATTGATGGGCTTATGGACTCCATAGAAGGAGGAGTGGACGAATTCTATGGGGAAACCCATTAGAAATCGTCCAAGGCTTCTAAAGAAGGAGTCAATGGGCTGCTTAGGGCCTAAGCAGTCAAATTAGGGTTTCATAGCTTGATAACCCTAATAGTCTAAGTATATGAGGAGCCCTTAGGCACCAAAAACGTATATAGCACTTGGATTAGAGTTTTCAGTCGTTTTTGGTGCCTCCCCTCTCTTCCTTCTTCATTCTTGTTGCTTAGTGGTGTTTGTGACTCCATTAGAGGTGCAACACTTGAGGCACTAAGCTTTCTGAAGCTAGGGATTGATTGTTATTGCTGTATAAAAATCAAAGGTTAGATCTAAAACCTATTTTATGTTAAAATGATTAATTGTATGCTAGATCTAGGATTTATAGCTTTGGATATTCAGTTGCATGTTCATTAGACAAACTAGATCAAAAAGCTATTAGGGTTTGCATATACACAATAGGTATGATGTATTGTTCGAAACCATTAGTGGTATCAGAGTCTAGGTCGTTTTTCTATTGAATAGATGCATAATTGGACTGCCAAAGATCTGAAAATCAAAATTTTTTGCTCACTGCCTGATGAACTCGCCGAGTTGCTCTAAGAACTCGACGAGTTGCATGAACTCGACGAGTTGGCTGTTCTGTTGACGGGATTTTCGAATTTCTGGCCAAATTTTGATGAGGATAATTACCAAAACTCGTTTCTATTGCCTAAAATTGATTTTTTATGTTTGGAATGTTTATCCTTATCAAAATTGATGGATTTGGTTAAATATGGATAATATAGGATTATTATTAGATAAATATTTGACCTAGTAAGTTTGAAAAGTTTCAATTTACACCTTTTAGGTTTAATAGTTTAAATTTGAATTTAAAAGGTGTTGTTTTTGAAATTCAAATAGTTAAACCTTAATGTTTTGAAAGGTTTCAAAACTTGTCCTCAAGATTTGGAATTTAAAATTTGATTAAAAGTTTTAATTTTGAATATTTAAATTCTAAACCCTAAGTTTGAAAAGTTTCAAAACCTGCCCTCAAGTTTTGGATTTTAAAGTTTAATTAAAAGTCTTAATTTGAAATTTTAAATTCTAAAACCCTAGTATTTTGAAAAGTTCAAATTATACCTTATGGTTTTGTTAATTAATTAAAGTGTATAATTAAAAGTGAGTTAATAATTCCATAAAGTTTTGGTTTACATTTAAATAAATTAAAAGTATAATTTGCTAACTTAGACCACCTAGTATTTTAAAAGTGTAAAATACACCCTATACTATATATAACATTAAAAGTCTAATATTATCTATATATATATATATATATATATATATATGTATGAGTAAACAGTCAGTCTTACCATTAGTAGGCCTCATTCACGAAGCTGGTCTATAAGGGGTGTTTAAGGAAATTGCCTATAAAAGGGCGATTGAATGGATATCCACTCTTACCCATCGCACTCTTGACTAGTGGAGGGTCGTTAGCCGAACGGGTAGGATAGGAGAGAAACCTTCCATTATAAGTATAATGAAGTATAAAGTAACTAAATGCTTTTACAAATTCCCAAATGATAGTTACTTTAGGAAAAATGTGAAAGTGTATGCTAATCCATGGAATTACACTTCGTATCCTTGTCAAACATTAGTGGAGCATGTATGGTTAACCGGCACACTAATTTGGGGATGACATTGGTTGCGAAGGGTGGCTCGATGTTTATCATAGATCAATGGAGCGTGTGTGGCTAACCGGCACATTGATTAGGTGATAGTAGCATTGAGTGCACCACATGATTCGTATGGTTATTCACACCTTATTTGTGATCCTCGGCATCTGAGTCACAAATATAAGGGCATAATCAAGATTTAAACATGTCATTGAAAAGTTCAATGAATCTCAAAAGATCTAGGAGTTTCAGTTCATTTAAAACTTAAACTTCTTTTTCATTTTTCATGGTGGAAATTGGTAAATCGTCATTTACCTACCTTAAAATATTCTGCGACTAGATTACGACATCCCTCTTCTAGGTTGTAGAGTATTGTGTTGGATCCTAGCCTTGATATTTCATTTTGGTGTTACATCAAGAATTCTAATCAACTTAACTTGAATTTTCTCCCGTTTTGTAGATGTCAAACAACTATTTTTTTCCTAAATCCCTTGGAACAAGTTTTCCAAACGAAGATGATATTCCACGATATGATCGAGGAACAAGAAATCATGCTTCACTTCCTCCACCTCCTCCAATTATTCTCCCTGACCCACAATTTCAAAGGCTTGAAAAGTTCAAGCTCACTCAAGCCCTTTTGGCAAGTAAACACGAAGATGGGAAACCTGTGTGTGCACACGTCTTAGGGATGAAGTCACACATTGATAGGTTAAGGATGTTGGGTGTTGATATCTCAGAGATGTTGGCTGTTGATTGGGTTCTTCAGTCACTTCCTGATTCGTATAGTGAGTTTGTAAGAGAGTACTATACGATGTTTCACGACGTGACCCTTATTGATTTGACCTATTTGCTTATTGCTGCTGAATCAGCGATGATTTGGCTTAATGGTCAAGCAAACTTGATTGGTCGATCAAACTCCTATACTTCATTGGACACTGGCAACATTGAAAGTCCAGAAAGGACTGAGCATGAGATTGTCCATGTAATGTTCCAAGGGAGTCCATTTGCTTTTATTCCCAAGAGATGGGGCATTGGAGACGAAGCTGCCCTATTTACCTTAGAGATCTAAGAGATGGGAGAGTCAAGAGGTATGGCTCTATTTCAGCTAAAATCCATTAACTAACTCTATAAGTTCCTATTTTTTGATTCTTAATACATGATGTGATAAGATTACATTTTGATGTTTTACAGGATCGAAGAAAAGAAAGGAAGCTTAAGGAAGAAGCGTGTTGAATCTGATCACGAAGAAATGGATTTCAATCGCATGGATTCAAAGATCAGATTTTTGAGCTGCTACTTTAGAGCTAGGGTACATTGCTAAGAAATATGTAATAGCAAATAAATTTTGATTTTATCTTATCCTTGCAATGACATGCATGAAAAATTGATGTTTGAAGGTTTCTATGATTAGCAATAATGGAATTGTGTAACATCTCAAATTTTCAATAAATTTTTCATTTAAAACAAAACATCATTATTCGACAAAAGGGTTTATTCCAAGTTTATTTCAAAAATTATAAATAGTAAATCTCCAGGATCTTCAACAGTGGCAGTGTGTACGCGTCACGCCGGCGCCTTCCCACGGTCATCACTAGTACCTGAAAAACATAAACACAACTAGTAAGCATAAATGCTTAGTGAGTTCCCCAGTTTACGACTTACCCACATACGCCTTCCGGCCCGGACCTTCCGGTCCACATAACATTGCCTTCCGGCCCGTAATATAATCGCCTTCCGGCCCATAACATATCGCCTTCCGGCCCGTATAGATTGCCTTCCGGCCCATAGTATCTTGCCTTCCGGCCCATAATAGTAATAAACATAACACATATAATATAACACACATAACACATAAGTCATACATCATACCGTTCTTCCTGTCACGTAAAGTCTCGCCTTCCGGCCCGTATAAGCATACATCACATATAAGCATACCTCATATATAAACATACATCACATATAAACATACATCACATGTAAAGCATCTACCTCTCTAGACATAGCGTAATATAACACATACGACCTTCCGGTCTCACAGTCAAACCCTTCCGGGTGAAGTATAGTGAGGAGACTCACCTCGTAGTATGCAAGCTATAAACCCTTCGAGCTACTCGCACTCGATCCGCTAATCCGCAGATTCCCTATAATACCACATACCTTTATTAATGATCTTATCAAACAAGACAACTGACCCTACTAAGTTATATACAGGTCAACGGTCAACCTTGACCGGACTCGTCGAGTCTAAAGGGTAACTCGACGAGTATAGACACCCTGACACTACTCGCCGAGTCTGAAGAACGACTCGACGAGTTCCTGTAGATCTTCAAGCTACTCGTCGAGTCTGAAGAACAACTCGACGAGTTTCAATAGGTCTTCAAGCTACTCGCCGAGTCTGAAGAACAACTCGGCGAGTTCTAGTGAATCTTCAAGCTACTCGCCGAGTCTTATCATTGGACTCGGCGAGTCCTCGCCATGCAGCCAATCCGCTGCCTCCTGTATTTCGCATGATTTCGAAATATATAGATATGGGGCTTCCTGGACTTTCACATATACTAATACCGGGGTTTTTAAACACTTATAACATCACTACAATCCAACAATCCCTTAAATGGGTTTCCTAAACCCTAAATTCGCATACAACATAAGAGCTACAGATTTCAATCCGGAAATTACCTGGAAACGTGATCCTTGTGTCTCCAAACCTCCAGAGCTCAACCCCTTGATCCTCCTTTGATCACCACCTTGCCTAACAACCACTTTAAGCTTCCACTAGCCTTCACCCTTGCTCCAAATGCCCACAGCCGTTTAGGTTACCTTCAATCGGCCAAAAGACGAGACATGACGGCCCTAAAGCCATTATATACGATCCAGAATCAAAACGGCTAGGGTTCAGCTGAAACAGCGTCGACTCGCCGAGTCCCTTATTGGACTCGTCGAGTCCAGTCGCGCGTCTGCGACCCAGACCATGCCCCTACTCGGCGAGTCATGCACCAACTCGCCGAGTCCCCTCCTAAATGTGCCCCAAAAATAATTTAGAGAAATACCTGAAATTCCGGGCTGTTACAACTCTCCCCCACTAGAACTAGACTTCGCCCTCGAAGTCTCATTCTGCGAATAATTCCGGATGTTGCTCCCGCATTTCTCTTTCCGGCTCCCAAGTCATCTCTGATCCTTTCCGATGTTGCCACTGAACCAACACCAGAGGTATCTCCTTGTTCCGCAGAACCTTGATCTTCCGATCCCTGATAGCTACTGGTCTCTCGGCGTAATTCAGGCTCGCATCTACCTGAATATCTTCCAACGGAACCACAGCTGCCTCATCGGCAATACACTTCCTCAGCTGCGACACGTGGAAGGTATTGTGAATCTGATTCAGCTCCGCTGGCAATTCCAACCGATAAGCTACCCGACCTACCCTTGCAATTACCCGAAATGGACCTATAAACCGGGGCCCCAATTTACCCCTCTTCCTGAACCGGATCACCCCTTTCCAAGGAGAAACCTTTAGAAGAACGAAGTCGCCGACCTGGAATTCGAGCTCGGACCGGCGTCTGTCCGCATAACTCTTTTGTCGGCTCTGGGCGGTCAATAACCTCTGCCTCACTCGCTGAATCTGTTCGGTCGTCTGAAGTACAATCTCTGTACTACCCATCACTCTCTGCCCCACTTCTCCCCAGCAAATGGGAGTCCGACACCTCCTACCATACAACAACTCAAAAGGTGGCATACCAATGCTCGTATGATGGCTGTTGTTGTAGGAAAACTCAGCCAACGGCAGATGCGCATCCCAGCTACCCCCAAAGTCCAACACACACGCTCTAAGCATGTCTTCCAATGTCTGAATTGTCCGCTCGCTCTGACCGTCGGTCTGGGGATGGTACGCGGTGCTAAAATGCAGCTTAGTACCCAACTCCTCATGAAATTTCTTCCAGAACCTGGAAGTGAAGCGTACATCGCGATCCGAAACAATCGAGGTCGGCACCCCATGCCGAGATACTATCTCTCTCACGTACAACTCTGCCAACTTCTCTGCTGATGAACTTTCACTAATGGCAAGGAAGTGTGCACTCTTTGTTAGCCTATCCACAATCACCCAAATCGCATCGACTCCCCTGGCAGTTTTCGGCAATTTGGTGATGAAATCCATCGTGATCTGATCCCACTTCCACTCAGGAATCTCCAAAGGTTGCAACTTACCGTGCGGTCTCTGGTGCTCGGCCTTAACTTTACGGCAGGTCAAACACCTCTCAACGAACCAGGCAACGTCCCTCTTCATGCAAGGCCACCAGTACTCCTTTTTCAAATCCAGATACATTTTCGTGGCACCGGGATGGATCGAGAATTTCGATCTATGTGCCTCCTCCATCAAAGTAGCACGCGTACCTCCCACAAATGGCACCCAGATCCGACCCCGAAATGTCAGAAGTTCCCGCCCATCCGTAACAAACTCTGAAATCAACCCAACGACCCGCTCCTGTTTCTGCATCCCAGACTTCACAACCTCGGCCTGTGCCCCACAAATAGCATCTAACACCGGAGTCATTACCGTCAATCTCAAACATACGCCCCGCAATGGCGTACCCTCCGCCCTACGACTCAATGCATCGGCTACCACATTAGCCTTGCCTGGGTGGTATAGGATCTCACAGTCATAATCCTTAACCACGTCTAACCATCTCCTCTGACGCATGTTTAGGTTGGGTTGATCCATCAAATACTTCAAACTCTTATGGTCCGTGTATATGGTGCAACGAACCCCGTACAGGTAGTGACGCCAAATTTTGAGGGCGAACACTACTGCCCCCAACTCTAAGTCATGCGTGGGGTATCTGGCTTCGTGAGGCTTCAGCTGCCTCGATGCATAGGCTATCACGTGGCCCCTCTGCATCAACACCGCACCCAATCCCGAAATCGATGCGTCGCAGTATACGACAAAGTCCTCCATCCCTTCCGGAAGAGCCAGTACTGGTGCTTCGCACAGTCTCTGACGAAGTGTCTCGAAGGAAGTCTGCTGCTCGGGTCCCCATGAAAATGTAACACCCTTTCGGGTCAATTTGGTAAGTGGCACCGCGATCTTGGAGAAGTCCCTAATGAACCTTCGATAGTACCCTGCCAACCCAAGGAAACTCCTGATTTCCGAAGGTGACTTCGGTGCCTCCCATCTCATTACCGCTTCCACCTTGGCCGGATCGACCAATATCCCTGTCTTATTTACAACGTGCCCCAGAAATTGAACTTCCCGTAACCAGAAGTCACATTTGGAGAATTTTGCATATAGCTTCTCCGACCTCAGTACCTCAAGGACCTCCCTCAAATGTCCCTCATGCTGCTCCCTAGACCGCGAATACACCAGAATGTCGTCGATGAACACAATCACAGACCGATCCAGCATCGGCCTACATACCCTGTTCATGAGATCCATGAACACTGCTGGGGCATTGGTGAGCCCAAAAGGCATCACTACGAACTCGTAATGCCCATACCGCGTCCTAAAGGCTGTCTTCTGGACGTCCTCATCCCGCACCCTCACCTGATGGTACCCTGATCTCAAATCAATCTTGGAAAACCAAGATGCCCCTTGCAACTGATCAAATAAATCATCGATCCTCGGTAACGGATAGCGGTTCTTAACTGTCACCTTGTTCAGCTCCCGGTAATCGATACACATCCGGTGTGAACCATCCTTCTTTTTGACGAACAGAATAGGTGCTCCCCACGGCGAGCTACTCGGCCGAATAAATCCCTTCCCCAACAACTCTTGAAGTTGCGAGGACAATTCTTGCATCTCTGGAGGTGCAAGACGATAAGGCACCTTCGCAATAGGCGCAGCCCCTGGAACTAGATCGATACCGAACTCCACTTGTCTCGCAGGAGGTATTCCCGGCAAATCCTCGGGAAACACATCTGGAAACTCGCGCACCACTGGAACCTCCTCCAATGTCTTCGGTCTCTCGGAACTCTCCCGCGTATCCATCACATATGCCACAAAGCCGTTACACCCCCGCTGTAGGCATTGCCTCGCCCTAGCGGCCGAACAAAAAGCTGATCTCGAACGGGTACCCTCGCCGTACACCGTAAGAACTCCCCCACTAGGGTCTCGTATAGTCACCAACTGACGCTCGCAGTCGATGACAGCGCTGAATCGGCTCAACCAGTCCATGCCTACGATGACACAGACATCACCCATCGCAATAGGAATTAGGTCAATCGGAAACGCGACCCCGAAGATCTCTAGCACACATCCCCGAAGAACCTCCGTAGCACAAATCACCCTCTCAGCCGCAATGGAAACACTCAAAGGCCGACTTAACGGCTCACGACTAATGCCGATGTGCTGACTAAAAGCTAACGATACAAACGATCTACTCGCACCCGAATCAAATAATACTAGAGCAGGCATAGAGTTCACAAGGAAAGTACCTACACATACATTAACATAAGCATAACATTTCGACCTTTAATTAAATACATGAAAGATAACATACCTGCCACAACATCGGGCGCAGCGCGGACCTCCTCTGCAGTCAGCTGAAAGGCTCTCCCGCGAGCCCTCGGGGCCTCGACCTTCACCGGTCGGGTCTCAGTAGTCCGGGTAGTAGATGCAGCTCCCTGACGAAGTTGCGGGCACTCGGCCTTCCGATGGCCTGTCTGGTTGCAGTGAAAGCAAACCATGAACCCCTTAGGGCAATCCCTGGCAATATGTCCCTCTTTGCCACACTTGTAGCAACCACCAGCTCGACACGCCCCCTCGTGACTCTTGCCGCACTTCGCGCAAGTGCGACCCTTCGAACCTCCCCTCCTCGAATCAGCGAACTTAGTCCGCTTGGCTGCCGGCTGAGACTGGGCCGGACGTCGATCCACCTGCCGAGACTCAGCCTCCTCCCTCACTTGAGTCTCCAACTCGATCTCACGCTTCCTGGCGTTCGCCTGAAGCTCAGTGAAAGTACGATAGGTGGAGTTTGACACAAACTCCCGGATCTCCCTCTTCAAAACACCCAAATAGCGGCTCATCCGCGACTGCTCCGTAGATACCAGCTCGGGGCAGAACATTGCCCTCTCATGAAACTTCCGTGTGATCACTGCCACGGAATCAGTACCCTGCTTAAGGGTCAAGAACTCCTGAATCAATCGCTCCCTCTCTACCGGGGGAACGTACTCATCCCTGAACATCTCCGTAAACCTCTCCCAGGTCACCGCCGTAATCTCTGCCTGAGTGAAGTTCGCCGTCACGAACTTCCACCAATCCTTCGCTCCCAGACGGAGCTGGTTCAAGGCGAACCGTACCCTCAGGTGCTCCGGGCATGAGCAAGTATAGAAGCACCACTCGATGTCGGCGATCCATCTCATAGCTGCAATCGGATCCTGCGTCCCATCAAATTCAGGGGGTTTCGTGTTGCTGAATTCCCTGAATAGTGATGAATCACCCCCTTGCGGCCTGGCAGCAGCCACCGCTGCGGTAGCGGCAGCAACTGCAGCTTCAGAAATTGCGGCGCACCGCTCCTCAAACTCCTCCATCAACGTGGTCTTAATAGACCTAAACATCTCCGGGATCTCAGCCCGGACCGCCGCAGCTACCTCTTCCTGAATAATCTGACGAATCTCCTCATCACTCGCACCGCTCGAACTCGCCCCATTGCGTGTGATAACCATGATGTCTCTGAAATACAACATAAAATCATCAGAGACTCCACCAAGTACAATTGTACTCGATACGCGCCCTACCCAGTCTCCGATTTCCAGGGATTCTGATTTGAGTCTTCTACTGATCCGGTGCCTTCGATAGTACGGGCCCAATACTACCGACCACACCGTATCAGTATTCGTCCCAAATCTTCCTCCCCAAATCCCGAATAACGAGTACTCTACTTCTAGTATGCACTAATTACTTGCACGCTACCAAATATCTCATATAAGCAATCTTCCTAGACTAAGGCATCACAAAACAGGCAATTCTATTCCTATCATGAATGCCTAGTCTTCTAGCATGCATAACAATTCATAATTCAGTGCATAACATAACATTGTAAGGTATTCTGGGGATCTTTACCGTTCAGACGCTGGCTGCACGTACACACCGTTCCATCCTTGTTTTACCGCTTTATCATTTATAAAATGTTGTGTCCTTATTATTTAAAAAAAAGATTTTCCTCAAATCCCCGGTCTGAGTTCAGTTGCACCCAAAAGTACACCCGAATCCCTCAAACCTAGGCTCTGATACCAATTGTAACATCTCAAATTTTCAATAAATTTTTCATTTAAAACAAAACATCATTATTCGACAAAAGGGTTTATTCCAAGTTTATTTCAAAAATTATAAATAGTAAATCTCCAGGATCTTCAACAGTGGCAGTGTGTACGCGTCACGCCGGCGCCTTCCCACGGTCATCACTAGTACCTGAAAAACATAAACACAACTAGTAAGCATAAATGCTTAGTGAGTTCCCCAGTTTACGACTTACCCACATACGCCTTCCGGCCCGGACCTTCCGGTCCACATAACATTGCCTTCCGGCCCGTAATATAATCGCCTTCCGGCCCATAACATATCGCCTTCCGGCCCGTATAGATTGCCTTCCGGCCCATAGTATCTTGCCTTCCGGCCCATAATAGTAATAAACATAACACATATAATATAACACACATAACACATAAGTCATACATCATACCGTTCTTCCTGTCACGTAAAGTCTCGCCTTCCGGCCCGTATAAGCATACATCACATATAAGCATACCTCATATATAAACATACATCACATATAAACATACATCACATGTAAAGCATCTACCTCTCTAGACATAGCGTAATATAACACATACGACCTTCTGGTCTCACAGTCAAACCCTTCCGGGTGAAGTATAGTGAGGAGACTCACCTCGTAGTATGCAAGCTATAAACCCTTCGAGCTACTCGCACTCGATCCGCTAATCCGCAGATTCCCTATAATACCACATACCTTTATTAATGATCTTATCAAACAAGACAACTGACCCTACTAAGTTATATACAGGTCAACGGTCAACCTTGACCGGACTCGTCGAGTCTAAAGGGTAACTCGACGAGTATAGACACCCTGACACTACTCGCCGAGTCTGAAGAACGACTCGACGAGTTCCTGTAGATCTTCAAGCTACTCGCCGAGTCTGAAGAACAACTCGACGAGTTTCAATAGGTCTTCAAGCTACTCGCCGAGTCTGAAGAACAACTCGGCGAGTTCTAGTGAATCTTCAAGCTACTCGCCGAGTCTTATCATTGGACTCGGCGAGTCCTCGCCATGCAGCCAATCCGCTGCCTCCTGTATTTCGCATGATTTCGAAATATATAGATATGGGGCTTCCTGGACTTTCACATATACTAATACCGGGGTTTTTAAACACTTATAACATCACTACAATCCAACAATCCCTTAAATGGGTTTCCTAAACCCTAAATTCGCATACAACATAAGAGCTACAGATTTCAATCCGGAAATTACCTGGAAACGTGATCCTTGTGTCTCCAAACCTCCAGAGCTCAACCCCTTGATCCTCCTTTGATCACCACCTTGCCTAACAACCACTTTAAGCTTCCACTAGCCTTCACCCTTGCTCCAAATGCCCACAGCCGTTTAGGTTACCTTCAATCGGCCAAAAGACGAGACATGACGGCCCTAAAGCCATTATATACGATCCAGAATCAAAACGGCTAGGGTTCAGCTGAAACAGCGTCGACTCGCCGAGTCCCTTATTGGACTCGTCGAGTCCAGTCGCGCGTCTGCGACCCAGACCATGCCCCTACTCGGCGAGTCATGCACCAACTCGCCGAGTCCCCTCCTAAATGTGCCCCAAAAATAATTTAGAGAAATACCTGAAATTCCGGGCTGTTACAAATTGATTCTTAATTATATTATTTGTGGAAATATCGAGAATTTGCCAAACATGGAAATTTCTCATCACCCAAGTTTCAATTGGACAGAAACTTGGAATCATACAACTTGGTTGTGTCATGATTGAGAAACTTTATAATTGGAAATTCAAGACTAATTCATTGACAAAGAGTCAAGTGAAGGACTAAGAGATCGAGTTCGCAATGTTGTGCATCAATCAAGTCCACCACAAGAGTGATAAAGATATTCGTCATGATTTACTAAAGTTTAGTAAATACGAATAAAGAAGAATCAAGTAGACAGAAAGATAAAAGTTTCTCCATTCTAAGAAGAAAGGAGAGTACCTTTATTATGTTTTATGATAGGTCTTAATGATTAAAAACCATGTCTCAGTTGATCCTCTAAGTGAGTCTTAGTGCAATGCATGCCTAAGAAGAGGAATCGAGAATTCTAGAAATGGTTAAATCAAAATGAATCATACTTCGTTCCAATATCAAGTCTTAGAGTCAAAATTGTGACTTGAGTGAAAAGTCTTAAGTAGGTTTATAACACTCATCAAATGTGGAATTTGGAAAATTTTTCTCATTCTTGCACATTTTGAAATTGGTAAGTTGTGATGTATTGGATAAGACAAAGACCAACTAGGACCTATTATGTGAAGTGTTTTGTCTTGATAAGAACTACACTAACTCTTGAATATTTGTTTTGTCTAGGAAAGTTTCCTGACAAGAGAATCATATATGTCAAGAGGTCAGTGGGAGTTTTAATGACCTTGAAGAAGGTTTCAAGAAAAAAAATCAAGAATAAACCTTAACAATCATCACTAGCACACAACTTGAGGTTTACAACCTATCGTGTTGACATTATTTTGTTTCTGTGCCATTCCAATTGAGTTAATTATGCATGTGATTTCTATGATTTCTCATTTAAATGCATAAAGACAAAGCACCTTAATTGATGGAAAGTACATTGATATGTAAGGATAAGTTGCTAAACTACTTGGAAGACATGGTGGGCACTCGTGTTACCATAAGGCTAGAAATCAAGAAAGTTCAATCCATATGAGTTTGGATTTGTCGCAAACTTGGTTTTGGCAAATTCACATGGATAGGAACTAATACACCATAAAATCTAAGTGTCATAAGATTTCCTCCATCATGAAAATGAATGTGAGGAAATGTTTTCACTAAGAGAGATTTTAAGAAGATAGCAATTGTGAAAATTGTATTCTCAAATTCGATTATGGTTACGACATCCCTTTCCATAGTTCGAATTGTGAGATTTGGCAATTAGTCTAACATTTGGGAGTTATTGATATAAGTTCTGAATTGTTTAGACACACATATGAGCTATCTAAGGCGAATGTGTATAAATTTAAGAAGCTTAGATAAAGGCTTATCAAAGCATCTGGTATTAGAAATATGAACTTCGGAAATTCAATAGGCATTGTTTTCTGGAAGTTAAGCTGTTTTCTGAATACGTGTCAAAGCTAGTGGGAGCATAAGTGTTATGCTTATCTGATAATAATCATCATGCTAGTGGGAGCATAAGTGTTATGTTTGTATGATTATTATGGCAAGTATTGCAAGTTAGCAATATTAATTATAGAAAAAAAAAAGATTTAATTTGCAAAGTTGAATGGGTTGAAAAGTTGTTTTGCCATAATTAAAGGAGAGAATATTATACTTCGTTTCAAAATTTAAAGCTTAGATTGAGAAATTTTAATAAATTTAGTCAAAGGATATATAGAGTGTTCTTAAATTTCGATTATGATTACGGCATCCCTCTTCATAGTTCGAACAGTGAGAACGTGACACATAAAATATTATGGCAGAAGATTTATAAAGTATCATATCTTTATGTAAGACATTATGCATCGTGTCCCATGCACTTCGGGTATAGGATCGATTGCAATTGCTATAATATTTAACCATTCTAAAATTTTCCAAATGACTAGTGCGTTAAGAGGGAAAAAGGACTAGAATCGGTTTTGACTAAAATAATTAAACAACTATCATAGGACGATCCAAAGTTCGCTGAGGAGTTGTCGCTTGTGAGTAGTTGGAAATATGGTATTGGATGGACCATATCGACATTATTATGAATAAATAAGATTCTATTAAGAATGAGTTGTCATATGGAAAATATGGAAATGTTTCCATATTGGGAGTTGGATATTGAGAGTCTATGTCTAGATTAGAAAATTTTATGCAAGAAGGATGTTCAAAGGAATGTGCTTTGAATGTGAGACTTCACGTCTATGTAATTGTCTTGTAACAATTTCCGATAGAGTACTTTGTAATTTCATTGGCCAAGTCTTGGTGACTTTTGTGCTATGATTTTGCGAAAGGATCGTTGCATAAAATGTTAGAATCTAGCATATTCTAGTAGTGGCAAGAACCTTGTGTTTTAACACTAATGATAAGGATTGGGAATTGTGAAATGAGCATCATTGGAAAAGTTTTTCAATTGATCTATTTCACAAAGTAACGATCATAGGAAACATAGTGTGCATGCTTTGTGCATGGGACAACTATTGTTGTAATCTGAGTAATAAGTTGATTTTCTAAAACAGTAAACGATAAATAATGAGTAATCAATATGGTGTTTAAAAAAAGTGTTTTACTTACTCCCACAAGTTTGGGGCCATATAGGATTAAGTATTGTTGTTGTGTTTCAGTTTGCATGTTTTGACTTCTAGAATAATTGGGTTATTCGAACCTCCACATTCGGTCATACGTTGGAAGTAGGTATGAAGGAAGATTATCATGAAGAGTCTGTAGATTGTCTAAAGAGTTTAGACATAGCACAAGTTTGCTGCAGAGTTCATGAGTGCTTTGATAAGATTAGAGTATTGGATTAAACCTACGCTCACGTGAATTACTTCATGGTTTATATCGCGAGTGATTGTGAGTCGATAATATTGTATATTCTTGAAACCAAGACGTGTGAGTTGTTATTTGTTGGTTGGTTGCACATTGATAATAAGTAAATGCACCAGTAACTTGGTGTTACAAAAATTATTGTTGTGTATGATTTGATCAGTGAATGCAAGCGAGCATTTGAGTCGAATTTTATCCATTCCTTTTACCCAAAGTGGATAAAAGCGATATCTGTGGGCCCCTCGATGATTTAGTGATGACACCTAAGCGCTTGGCCAAGCCAGGACTAAGTTGATATGTTCAATTGTAGTCTATTGTCATTCGTCATAAATCGGAAGTCGGGAAACAATATATAGAGAATGATCAAAATTCATGTCTTGTGTCTATACGATATCTTGAGAATGGAGGAATATATGATCCCTTATCTAAAGGACACGCGTATCTGATAAGATCAGAGTTGACAGCGACTTATGAAAGCTACGATTGCTGATCAGCTTCTGAAGTCATACGGAAAATAGTTATTAGACTTATCCAAGTGGGGGACTGTTAGATTAGTGTCTAAGTCCATAACTATTTTGGTATGTACTTGACCCGATTATGAGCATGGTCTGTTGTCTTCACCATAACAACATGTAGAATGAATTAAGGAGAAAAAGGTTTAATTATGATTTATTAATATATTATAAGAATAATATATTAAAGGAGAAATCATATTGTTTAATTAATATTAGTGAATAATTAATTTAGAATTAATTTTGTGGCTAAAAGAGATTTATTAAACTTAAGGGACTTATTGTGTAATTATAAGATAATTACATTGATGGGCTTATGGACTCCATAGAAGGAGGAGTGGACGAATTCTATGGGGAAACCCATTAGAAATCGTCCAAGGCTTCTAAAGAAGGAGTCAATGGGCTGCTTAGGGCCTAAGCAGTCCAATTAGGGTTTCATAGCTTGATAACCCTAATAGTCTAAGTATATGAGGAGCCCTTAGGCACCAAAAACGTATATAGCACTTGGATTAGAGTTTTCAGTCGTTTTTGGTGCCTCCCCTCTCTTCCTTCTTCATTCTTGTTGCTTAGTGGTGTTTGTGACTCCATTAGAGGTGCAACACTTGAGGCACTAAGCTTTCTGAAGCTAGGGATTGATTGTTATTGCTGTATAAAAATCAAAGGTTAGATCTAAACCCTATTTTATGTTAATATGATTAATTGTATGCTAGATCTAGGGTTTATAGATTTGGATATTCAATTGCATGTTCATTAGACAAGCTAGATCCAAAAGCTATTAGGGTTTTCATGTACACCATATGAATGATGTATTGTTCGAAACCCATCACTTTATACATAAATATACGCATTGAGGCAAGTCTTAATTGGTGAGTTCAATTCAGATTGTTTTGTGTGATATTTGTGAGCAAAATTTTGATGTTATGTATTAAAACAAGTTTTGCTTGGGGGAAAGCAAAATACATGTGTAGGGTATTTGATATTGCTAAAATTATCCATATATTCTAAGCAATATTTAAGTACATTTAGTTATATGTTGGTTAGTTATTGAGATATTTGGTACTTGTTCTGTGTGAAATTTATTTTTTTAGCCAAAATGATATTCTCAAAGGAAAAGGAGCAAATTAGAGATATAGGGACTAGGATATCGGATACATTCATCAAAGTGAAGAAACCATACATAAAAGTATCTACAATGTTGTGGGCACACCCTTTCCACGATGTGATGATATGTTGAACATAGAACCTTCCCTATGATTTGCATGGAAGCTTGGAGATCACGTAGAAAAAGTATCTCCTACGTCGTGGCGAGCCATATGCCATGAAGTGGCGACGTATTTTTGGTATCTTATTAAAATGAGTTTTAGGTCTAATTTCGAGAGATGATGTGATAGACTGCTTTTACTTGCGACTAAGAGCGATAAAAACCTTTTGAGAAACCCTTGGAAAGAAAGGAATCAATTGGAGGTAAAGGATTAAAGAAATCCAGAGGCGACAAACATCATAATTCATTCTGTTTTCTAGTTTAAATCATGTCTACTATAGTTCACTACATGCTTTTGTCTTTTTCAGATTTAGTTATTGGCTAAATACCCTAACTTTCATTTAGCATAAATGAAACCTAATATTATATGTTGATTTTGAGTTTTATTGATTAATTATGGTGGTTTTACTTGTGTTTGATGGATAAATATCCTATGATATTAAAGTTATATTTGTTTTATCAGTTATTCGCATGTTTTGTATATTTTAATGATCACTCGTACTGCGTGAACTTGATATCTAGTTATTTACTGAATTGCTAGATCTACAGATAGAACAAATCCTAGGGTTAGGCCCTGTTTGGTTGCCTTTTAATTGAAAAATTAAGAGGCAACCCCTGAATTTTTCAGATATATAGTGTTTGGTAACTTCTTAAAAAATACCTCTTAATCTTTTATTTACCTCTTAAAATTTCATATGTAAATATGTATCTGAATTAAAACAAAAGACGACTATGCCCTAACAATCACATAGCCTTTTTCTTTCTTTTGAAAATTGAAAGATGTTCAGTTTTTTTTTATCTTGAATTCATATGTGGTCTGTTCTTCCTTTGAAAATCGATGTTATGTGCTGAAATCGATGATGAAGTTGTAATGCTCTCCCCCACACCCTCCATACAATAAAATCAACCACTTCTTATTGAAATCAGTGATTTCTTGCTAAAATCGTTGATGAAATCTGGAGTTTATTTGTTGATTGTTGCTAAAATCGATTATTTTCTATTTTTGCTGAAATTATTTGATGGAGTTATGTTATGATGTTAAGGAATCTGTGATGAAAAGTTTATGAAGTTATTCTCCAAAGCTGATGAAATTATTTGCTGATTTTGCTAAAAAGTTTTTGAAATTTAAAGTTTGATTGATGAATTAGTGTATAATTGTGTTTATATATATATATATATATATATATATATATATATATATATATATATATAGTTAATGGAAATTATAATGTTTATTGTCTTCAAAAGCTTCAGAATTTAGTGATAATTAGGTGGGGGCATATAAGTTGGTATGTGTTTCAAGATGTGATTAACGTTAGAGATTATGAGAAATCTATGGATTACTTATTTTTTTTATTTCATGATTCTTTGATCCCGTATCCACATGAGTAATTTTATGTGGATAAAAGTTGTAATGTTTCTTGTCCTCAAAACCGTGTTATGAAGATTTAATTTATACTTGAATGTGTTCTTTGAAGTACAAAAAGAACCCAACTATATTTCCTTTGATTTGTCTATGACAGATAATGTTAAAGAAAGAAGAAAAAGTGAGTGCAAGTCCAGGTTTTATGTGCTACATACCTGGAAGTACTCAAATGGAAAATGCTTATGCCTAATAAAACTAGGCGTGAATGTAGTAGTGGATTTGCAAGTAATAGATTTTCCTGATTAGATGATTATTATTGAATTGGTTTAATCGATCAACTTCCGGTTGTTATTATGGTCTTTAGATTAGCCACATTTATCCATTCCTATGTTCAAGAACATATATGATTGTATTTGTATACATTATTTCATTAAATTTTATATTGATAATCTTAGGTGTACATTTTATATATTCTTTTGTATGGTTTATATGTTTGTTTTTTAAAGTTATTCAAGAAGTTGGTTTTGTTGTTTTATAAAAAAACATTGAATTCAACAAGAATAATTTAGAAGGGTAAAATGGTCATTTTATAATTCAGCGCAACAATTCAGAGCTTCCAACCAAACAACATGTTAAAAATTCAGAACTTAAAAATTCAGACACTCTTAGAAATTTAGATCTCTTAAAAATTCAGATCCTGCCAAACAGCCCCTTATATGGTAATATTTAGTAATTTTAACTATGTTAGAGAGCATTAATTATCCATATTATGTCTTTGACTTGCCTATGTTGATCGTAGATTGGTAAATCACTAGATCATATCATTCATAGTCCATATAACCATAAAATCAATTCAATTTCCAACTTGTTGCTTGGTCATAGTAATAGTAGCTCTTGAATTGATTAAACGCTATAAAATCGGAACAAGATCACTAGTAAATTTATAATTTGGTAATCAACTAAATAATCCATTGTATTAGAAATCAACCATAGGAAAAAGGTGATTCAAAGCTAAATGAAAGTAATCTTTAATCTTGAATTAAAACCGTTTTCTTATCTTGTTTGCTTCATATAAGTAATTTTAGTTAAAAAGTTAGCTGATATTTAAGTTTTTCCAAACTTGCCGAATAATATAAAACCACCCAACTAATAGTTAATCTCTTTAGTTTAATTAGTAGCAACTATTTTCTTGTTAAAATTTTTGTTCCCCGAGTTCGACAGCCTACTTACTTTTACTTTACTATTAGGAGACTAGGTACAGTGCCCATTTGTGTTTTAGCTGGTTAAATTAGTTAGGTTTTACAAATATTAAAACTAATAATTAAAAAAACACATCAATGCACTTCTTGTTCACCAACTTTGGCTATATAATCATATATTTTACTCACCAAATTATGCATGGATTTACACTTTATTACACCTAGTTACAAGATGTGTTGGAGTAAACCAATGCACAACTTATTTGCAAAATATAACTTGTGTTGGAGTAAATTCATGAAGTAATCTCTAAGCGCGAGTTTAACTAATACTCAAATCCATATTTTCAAAATACTCATGAATATTGCAACAATCGCTATGCAATTTCCAATCCCTATGGAGTATCTACAATCAATTCATGATAGTCTTAAATCAATACTTACTCCCGTAAGTATAACTGACTATGGCATTTCCAATAAATTAATATTCAAGAAGTTACATGTAAACTGAAACACAATGATAAACTAATTATTCTATGGCTTCATACTCTTTGAATATAAATTCTTCCCAATTATTTAATCAACATAACAATTACAAATTTATCTATAATATAAATGTTTCGGGGTAATTGACTTAATGTTTAAACTTGTCAGCATTTCTTCTAACAATGCTTTAGGCTTGCATATTATGTGTTTTACTTTAGTCATCACTATTGTAAATGAATCATCGAAAAGATATACACTTCGAAAATAGATCTCCATCCTTTACCCTTTTCTTGGATGTAGTGCAATTTCCTCCTTCTAAGCATTGACCTTCTGTGATCTCAAGAATCCTTATTCAACTAGACTGCCCTTTCAAAGAATATTCTAATGGCAATCTGTCACCCAAAATAAATCCAAGGTCAACTATGAAGTTTTCTAGACCAAGCACACTCATTGGATACTTTAGTTGCAATAATGTAGTCTTATCCACATTTGTCGAATCTACCACCATCTCTTACATGATACCTTTCATGCTACAACTCAAAATAGATACCCATTTAGATTATGACTCAAAATCATCTCTAAAATTCATGTCACTATAACTGTTCTTAATTATGTTCTCTACTGTTTACAAGAAACCATTATGTGGTATCTTTCAATACCTCAGAATGTTGTTGGCAATTTTCTAGTAATTTAGGAAAATTTCTAATACAATATGATAATGTTCAAAGCATCCGAGACATCAGAATAAGTACAAGTCATTGCATTCATGATCGATCCTAATCCAAAGCATATGGGACTCAATTCATCTTGTCATTTTCATGACTAGAACAAAAGGAATTTTTAGATTCACTCAACTCCTAGATGAAACATATGAACAATCTACTTGGAACTTTCATGTTGAAACCTTCCAATGTATTGTGCTTTTATTGAATCCTATTAAAATTTCAATATATTCCTTTAGATCCAAACCAATTCTTAATGTTGTTTTCCCATGTCCATCATAACAAAAGAATTCTCGAGCATTTGCACTTTGCAACTTAGAGACAATGTTTCATGTGAGTAGTATTGTCATCAACATGCAATACTAGGAACTCACCGACACTCCCACTAGCTTTGACATGTACTCAAGACTCATCTGGTTTTCTAGAAGGATAACACTCTTTGACTTTCTCATGAAACAACAGATTCCTATTACGTGATTCTTGTCCAAATCTATAAATAGATTTCTCAAGCTTACACACCATGCTTGGATAATTTGTATGTTTAAATCCTTTCTGAATATGTCATATACCGTTTGAAAGTTTACTATTAATCTAGTTATTTTAAACATCCACTTTACCATATCTTATATCAAAAAGGCAACAATGGTAACATTTAACTAAATAGACTTTTCTTAGCTACTTGTGAGAATATTTCCTAATAATCAATTTCTTGAGTCTGAGCAAAACTTCTTTTCCACCATACTAGATTTGAATCTGTGTATATTCCTCTCCATGTTTGTATTCACATTGAAGATGTAAACGCTGCCCATTATCATAAGACTAGGTTTTGGATCAACCAATTTCAAAATTAGTTATCCTTCATGGACTGAATATCTCTATCCTTATACTCGTCTAATGGCAGCCATAAGGCATTGCTTCCTAGTAGCTATTAGGCTTATCCAAATTGATTAATGTTTTATCACTAATAAACATATCTCCTTCCACAGTTAGACGATACTCATGAAAATTAGGAGGCGATCTAACTCTACCAAATCTACAAAGAGGCAAGGCAATGTTATTTGACTCAACTAATTTTCTAACCTCAGGTTGAGAGCTAGTGCCAACTATAGGTCAATTATCGGTCAAATCTCAAATTTATTCAGGCTCAATATGACTCCCACCGACTTCTTGGTTTCTTTTGAGCTATATGCACGACATTCTCATGTGTCTTTAAAAGAAATATCAAAAGTCTTTAGATGTAATGACGGAAGATTTAGGCTAGTCAATTTAGAGATAATAAGTGTTAAAAAATGAATTTTTGATATAAGATTATTTAGAATAAATGATATTAACCAAAGTATAGTATATGCCACAAGGATTTTGTACATATAAAGAACACTGAAATCTGACTTATAACGAAGAAATTATGACCCATCGAAGTTTTGCGAGAAAACCGGCTTGAAGGGGGGTGTTCACGGTCCAAGAACTAGTATGTGTTCTTGGTGAAAGATGATGATCTTGAAGATCTAACCAAAAGAGGTAATTTCATGGATGAAATCATGGAGTTTCACTAGATTAAGCAAGGTATCAACTAAACAATGGAAGAAACACTTACTTATTTGAAGATCAAGATGAAAATGCTTGATGATACTTGAGAGAGAATTGATTTTCTAGACTTGGAAGTGTGAGAAATGAAGAAAAGTGAAAGAATATCACACATAAGGGCATGAGTTCACGGCCACCTTGAGTTTACGTCCGTAAATTAATATTTGCCGCCGTAAACTCCTCTTGATGGAGTTCTTGGCTTGAATGCAACACGATGAACTTAAGTTAACTAATCTCTAAACCCAAACCTTGAATGTATTAGGCTTAGAACACTCAATCAGACCCTAAACAATACTAAAAGATAGCAGAAACAAGTCTGACTTTGATTGAATTGAATGATTGTACAAGATAGAAATTTCGGGTTGTCACAGTTTATCAACAAATAAAGCCCCTTAAATACCATGTAATAAAAAGGAATTTTTGGTGTCCTATTTCCTTAAGCTTGAGGATTCAAGTCGTATCGTGGACATAGTCGGAATTATGAAGTAATTTTTGAGTAAATTAGATTTGTAGTTCCAAAAAATAAAAAATAAAATAAAAGAATACCATATAATAACTCATTATTATATATTTGATATTTTCGGAGTTTATAATAATAGAAGAAAAAAGCACCAGCTGTTGGTGAAAAAAAAGCTGCTTCTAAATAATAATAATAATAATAAATAAACGGACATCTTAAATACAACCTTTTCAGAAAGGCCTGCATATTCGACAACAACCCGATTTCGTAAATACAGGCTTGAAAGCATTATCACATTGAGGAGCATTATATCGTAGCTAAAGATATCACTCGTAACTGAAAATATAAGTGCATATTTACGTGGTTTCTGTTCTTAATTCCAAACTACAAGATTGTATATTTATGTGGTTCATGTTCATATTTACGTGCAAAAGATATCACACATAAACTCTACATTTTGTTTTTCTAATTTAATGTGCCATTGGTTCATGTTTTAAAATACGCAAAATACTATTAAAATTCAAAATTTGACTTGCATGAATATATAATGGTATTCATGTTTTATTAATGAGCTGTAGCCACCATATAAACTCATTCGCTTCTATAGAAGATAGAATACTCATTTTCGTATTTTGTTTGAATGAAATTTGCCATCTGATCATATACATATAATTTGATAAACTCAATTACATTTACGAAAAAGTCAATCATAAGTATTAGAATTGGTCATTAAGCAAGATTGCTCATTGAGATTATCAAAGTTTTATCCAAATAAAAGACATATATCATTATCCAAATCCAGGCTGTTTTTTTGTATCTACGACAGTCTGGTATAATTCGTCAACGGAAAAAATATATAGACAAAAACAAACCTGCATTATCGGGCCCGACTTTAATTGCTAAAAGTTTAGAAATGAGATGCTCATCTTGATCATATTACCGGATATATGGATAACATGGTTTTAAACTCACAATTTCTAAATTGTTGTTAAAAAGCATAAACCATAAAAAGAAACATAACTGCATTATAATAATATATGTTTTGAGATTATTAAAATGTGTTCGAGAAATGAACTGGAATATTTTTTGATGGGGGGTGGGGGTGGGGGATGTTAATTTGTAAGCTTTAAAGAGAATTAAAAGATTCGAAAATGAATTTTCCATTAATTGATTACTCAACAATACAAACAAGCGAAAACATATATAGGAGATAACCAATCACCTCTAACTCAAAACTAACTATTTCCAACAGAAATTAAATAATTTCTAAGCTTGAGAGATAATCGAAAGATTCGAAAATGAATTTTCCATTAACTGATTACTCAACAATATAAAGAAGCAAAAATATATACCGGAGATAACCAACCACATCTAACTTAGAAGTAACTATTTCTAAAAGAAATTAAATAACTAACTTCAACAACTTGAAACTAATCTGTACACGTGACAATACAATATAATGCTAACACCCCCTTAAGCTAGAGGGCAAGGTTGTAAACCCAGCTTGAATGAAGCTTCGTTTGATGTTTTGGACCAGTTAGAGGCTTTGTAAGAACATTTGACTGATGAGTTGTTGGAACATGAGACAAGTATATGAGACCACTCATCAGTTTTTTACGAACAAAATGACAATATATGTAAATATGTTTTGTACGTTCATGAAATACAGGATTAGATGCAATGTCCCGGTTGTCACACTTTAGAGGAATAGGTGTGATGTTAGGTACTTGAAGTTCATGGAAATGACGACTTAACCAAGCTTAACCAAATATGAGTCACATTATGCTTCAATAATATTGTAAGAATCATCTTATTAAAGTACAATCCTTGATTGAAACTGGCTTTGAGATATTGAAGAACATGCAAAGCACCATCATAGTGAGCTTGTGATGGAGTTTGGTTGAATTAACGTAAGTATTGGACAGAAAAGGAGAGATCAGGTCTCGTATGTATTAAGAAATTCAGTTTACCAATGAATTGACGATAAACAGTTGGATCTTCATGAGGATTGTGCATGATTGGAACCAATTTGAGTTTTTGTGGAAGTAGAGTATCAACAGAAGTACATTCAGTCATAGAATAAGCTTCAAGTAATTCTTTGATTTCTAATCTTGAGAGAGAACTGAAAGATTCGAAAAATGAATTTTCCATTAGAGGTGTGCTTGAGAGGTCTAAAAGTTGAGTGTGTGTGTGTGTGTGTTATTTATGTAGATGTAGATCCATGTCCCTTTTTGTAACACCATACATATTCAATACATTTCTTAAACACCGAAATGACCATGTTCATTGTGCAATCTTTAATTCCACATGCCAAACCATGTTCTATAATCATGTCAATTGATATCAGAGCGGGTCTTCAAACATGAACGTGATTTTTTGAAGAACGATTCTCGGTTTGGCAAAATTTGTCAAAATTGGAGCGTTTTTGGTGAGTCTCTCTTTACGATCTCTCTTAAATTCATTGAATTCATGCGTTGGGTTTTTGATTTGTGATCATTTGACTAGTTGGATCAAATTTTTCTTGAAAAAACCCACTTGTTATGATCTAATAATTTTTTCATTGATCAAGTCGGATCCAATCCTATTCTTTTGATTGATCAATTCTAAATTTGAATTTGTTGTTTTGAATCAAAATTGAGGCCAAAAAGCATCTTGTATTTGATTCGAATCTAAGGGTTTGTTACTGTTCATCATGTTTGATTTAGCCCAATCACGTTTTCTATTCATTCAGAATAGATTAAGCCCAAGTTCAATTTGTGTACTATTCGTCTAAGCCCAATTCAAACGTTTTGATATCTGTTTAGTCGATCCAATTATCAAAAGAGAATATCATTCGTTCATTCTCACAGGTTTTAACTACTTGTACTTTTCAAATGTTCTGGAGTGTTCTCACGAACATGATTTCGTCTTGACTTTCTTAGCAATCGTTGCTTCTATAATTTGACATGTGAATCGATTTTATTCTGTTTGTCTTTAATCTCTAAATCGCTGAGGGTCAAGTTTTGGCTAAGAAATTGAACAGTGAATCTTTGATTTTGGTGAATTTGTTCAAAGAATACTTGAAATCGATGAAGAACAGGATGTTTTGGGTTTGATCTGAAATTGTTCTGAAAATTATTGATTTCGTGTTTGTCGATTTTGGTATGAGAACGTTAATATCGAAATGGATTGGGATGGATGTCTGATGTTTGACGTAATTTTTTATTCCAATTCACTACAAAAGTCAAACTCAAAAAGTCAGCATTCGTGTTCTTGGATGTTGAATGATCGACGCTTGGGTTGATTGCTTTCGAAGTTAGTTACTGGAAGAATTAGCTATGTTCAGTGTCTAGGATCAATGAATTTGATGATTGACTTTCGAAAGTCAAAGAATGGTTGACAACGAACATCGATTGTAAGCACTTGTTTTGATTTCGTTCTTGCTTGAGGCTAATATCAAAGGACTGAAGGTTTGGGAAATGACTGGGAAATTGATAATCGTTATTTTGATTGTTGATTTGGAGTCGATGATAAAAGGATTGCACGAAATTGGGTTTGGTTTGGGGACAAACGAACCTTGGATTGTGAATGAATGATCGAATGGTTAGACTGGAAATAACGAAGATTTTTTTTTTTAAAAGAACGAAGGCTTTGATGATCCAGGACTAACGAAAATTTTGGAGTCGTCGACTGCTTTGGGTTGAAATCAATTAATTTTAGTGTTGATTTTGAGAAATCGATGATTTGGCTTGGTATCATCTTGATTTCGGATGTTTGGGTTATGGATTGATTTCGAATACCTTCGTTTTCATTAAAATGATATAGAAAATTTTTCGTTAAAATTGACTATGGATTTGGGGAGAGAGAAAACGGGCAAATGATTTCTTACGAAGGGTGATCAAGTTTGGTACGAAGAGGAGAATTTTTTTTTTCCATACATTGAAAGGAAATTAGGAAGATGAAGTTTCATACGAAGGGTGGAGATGAAGTTTCATACCAAGGGTGTTGTGATTTCGTATGAATTGGAGAAGAAGAAAACAAAGTTTCGTAAATGGTCCTTAAAGTTTCGTTAGTCTAACATCTTTTTCAACTCTTCGTATGATTGGGACAACATTTCGTATGTTTTGAAGAAAAGGGCAGAATTGTCGAAATCAGTCCCTAAGGTTTTGAACATTTGGCGGTTCATACCCTATTTCGAAAAAGGACTAATTTTGCTGAAAAATTACAGAATATGCATTTCAGGCCCCTGCAGTTTATAAAAATTGACACTTTTACCCAACTTTGGAAAAGGGGGAGAGTTTTGCATTTTTGGCTGTTTCAGGCGCTCCAGGTCACTGTAGAATTTTGAAATTAACAATTTCTACCCATTTTTGAGAAATTTGTCAAAGGCGGTCCGTGAACGTAGCTAAAAATTGAATAATTTTTGGGTTTTCCGGATTAAAGCACAAAGTTTATGCTACATGTTAAGGGGGAGTTTTGACACGAAAAAATTCCGAATAGAGCACGTTCTCTTTCCGTGAATGTTTTATAATCAAATTTCGATTATAAAAATGGAGGAATTTATATGGAAATTCGAACTTGAATTTTTCATATTACGCGGAATTGAAGACCGAAGTAACCTTGAATATTTGAAGTACACAAAATGATGCAATTGGAAGTTTGGAAGTGATTTCGTTTTGAAATGGGTTTGGTTTTGAAATGGGTTGTGTTTTTATACTCAACTTTTGGGTGATCCATTTGGAGTTTGAGAAGCTCGTGATCATTCGTTGATGCTCGGTTTGTATGGTATCATATCCTAGAGCCCAAACTGAAGAATCATGGAAGAATTGAAGGTTTGAAGTTTGTTTCGACATGTGTCACCCTTGAGGCTCGGATTGCGTAGTTGCTCGATTTTGGAAGAATTGAAGTGGGTCATCCATTCCTAATTTTGAGGGGGAGAATGTTAAGGGTGCAAAGTTATTCATGTTTGACTTTGTAATGTGTTGACTTTTGTAAAACCCACTTGCATGTGGTGCATTATCCTTTTGACTCATGAGATATAGAGTGAGAAAGAGACATGTAAACACCTCTATATAAGGTGGGTTTAGTCCACTTGTAGATGTGTGCTTGAGAGGTGTAAAAGTTGAGTGTGTGAGTGTGTGTTATTTATGTAGATGTAGATCTATGTCCCTTTTTGTAACACCATACATATTCAATACATCTCTTAAACACCGAAATCACCATGTTCATTGTGCAATCTTTAATTCCGCATGACAAACCATGTTCTATAATCACAACAGCTAGAATAGGTGATAATATGATCAATGCCTATACATAAGTTTGTAACATTGTGATCACAATCTTGTAAAGAAGATTGATTACATATATAATCTTGTAATCGAGAAGGTGGGTGTTACACCCTTATTGATCTTCTTAAATTGTTTTCATTTGGAAACGATGTGTTATCTATTGAAGTAGGAGGATTTGGATGAGAGATATGAATAGAATAAGTTGGATCATCCAATTAAATAGGAAGACAAATCTCATTACGATTTTACATTTTATGTTTGAGTGAATGCAAAGGAAATATATACTCCAAAAATTTGATGTCGCGACTAACAGTAATCTCATTTGTGTCAAGTTTAGCACTTTGTAAGCTTTTTGAGCATATGGATAGCCGATGAACACATAAGGATGTGTATGAGGCATGAACTTGTCCCTCCTAGTCAATTTTGAGATTACAAAAAAAAGACATCTAAATGATTTTAAAATGAGTTAAATTTGGTACTTCATTACACTACTTCAAAAGTAGTCTTGTGTTGTAGATTTTTCGTTGTCATTCAATTGATTAGATGGATATCAATATTAGTACACTCTCAACAATAAGCATGACCCAATCATGATTGGAAGAACAAGGCTCTGGAAACATCAAGTATGTGTCGATGTTTTCGCTCAACTAAACCATTTTGTTGAGTATAATAAGAAGCTGATTTTTGGTGGATAAGTCATTTATACTAAAAGTAGTAAACTCCTTCATTATTGGAACCAAGTTCGTATGCATTATTAAATCATATAATATTGATAGTCTTCTTGAATTGATTTTGAATAAGAGTGATAAATTATTTTCATGAAAGAAACGGAAGAGATCTTGTTGTTTAATAAATGTAATCGAATGTGTCTAGTAAAATCATCAACTATAGTTAGAAAGTATTTAAAACCATCATGAGTGGATTGTTTGTATGGTCCCCAGACATCAACATGAACTAGATCAAAAGATTTATGAGAAGTAGATTGACCTTTTTGAAATGACAAACGTGTTTGCTTAGCTTGAGAATAGGTAATACAAGAATCAAATGTAATATCATTACAATTTGAAGACATGAGAGATAAATATCAAAGCTTGTTAAAAGGAATGTGTCCTAATCTTCTATTCCAGAACAAAGGGTTAGATGATTTATTGGTTACATTGAAACTAGAAACAAATGGAAAAACTAAACAACAAAATGAAAGAGATGTTTTGATTTTTCGATGATCAAAGACATAGAAATCATTGATCCTTTGTTTAAATACACCAAGAGTTAACTCATTCATTAATGAAGTACGATGCATAAGACATTCTTCATTAGTAAAAATGACAGAATTATGATGTTGTCTTTTGCATTTGGGGGCTAAAAGAAGGTTGTATTTAAATAAAGGAACATAAAACACTCCATGAAGAACAATTGGATCATGTAAATGAATATCACCAATGAAAGAAATTAAGGCATGATGTCCATCAGGAAGCCCAACTTAATGTGGCTGAATTAATGATAATAATGAAGAAAACGAATTACGATTAGAACAAATGTGATATCTAACCATGGAGTCTATGATCCAAGAGAAATTTGTATGCAATTATGATGATGATTTATAGACATTAGCAACAAAATCATGATAAGAGAATGAAATACCTTCAATATGTATTGCTCCACCAGTCACAGAAGAATTAACTTGACTTGTAGAAGATTAAGACATTGAGGCATGATTGTGAAAAAGTAGCAACAAGTGTTCATATTGATCCATAGTAATTGGGGTTGAAGGATTTGGTGAAGATATCGATGAAGTGACATTTTGGACATTTGATTTAGAGTCCTCTTTTTTGGATTTGGTGAATCTGAAGAATGCAGGAAATCCAATTAGACGATAGCAATTGGATTTAGTATGCCCTGGTTTCTTACAGTGATTGCAAATGAGTTGTTTCTTCCATGAAGAAAATGTTGGATTAGCTATCCAAGCTCATAACTATTTTTGGTATGTACTTGACCGGGTTGTAGCATGGTCCTTTTGGGTTGCCTTCACCAGAGCAACTTGACTGGATGAATAATGGAGAAAGAGGTTATTATGGTTTATTAATATATTATATGAATAATATATTAAAATAGAAATCATATTGGTTAATTAATATCGGTCAAGAATTAATTTTGTGGTCAAAAGATATTAATTGAACCTAGGGACTAGAACTGCAATTATAAGATAATTGGATTTTGGGTTGTGGATCCCTGAGAACGGGATGGACAAGGGGAAGCCCACATTGAATTCGTCCAAGCCTTGCTTCTGGAAGGATCCAAGAGACTGCTTAAGGCCTAAGCAACCTAATTAGGGTTTTGACTGAAACCCTACCAGCTCACCTATATAAAGGACCCTAGGCTTTACAATTCCGGCTACCACTTGAACATTAGAGATCATAGAGCTGATTTTGAGCCTCCTTCCCCTCTCTCCAAGATCATCCAACTTGCTTTAGCGTTTGTGATTCATTAGAGGCATCGCACTTGAGGTGCTAGGTTCTCAAAGCTCAAGATCTTCAAGCTACAAATGAAAGGTAATTTCCTAACCTTGGTATAGTTATGATTTTTTGATTTTTGTATGCTAGGATTAGGGTTTACAAGCTTTGGATGAGTTGCATGTACAATTAGAGAAATTTATATCCAAAGCTTTAGGGTTTGCATGTGCACCATAGGATTGATGTAATGCTCAAAACCTATCAGTGGTATCAAAGGCTAGGCTGTTTTCTATTGTATTTGATGCTTTGTTTGATCATTTATAGCTTGAAAAGTTGAAAATTCTGCCCTCTGACAGATGAAATCATCAAGTCACCTAATGAACTCAATGAGTCAGATGAACTCGACGAGTCCAGACAGTGACTCGTCAAGTCGGAGAGAAGATCTTTCTGGATTTTGGCATATTTCGGATTGGGATAATTACCAAAAATGTTTTTGATTAATAAAATCTGATTTTTATTAAATTGATATGATTATCCTTATCCAAATAGAAGATAATTGCCAATTAATTAGATAATTATTGCCTTATATGATAAGTTTAATTATTTGAATTATTTGATTGAATTATTTTGCCATGAAATTGAATTAGGTCAAATTTAGATAATCACTAAGTAATTTTTTAATTAAATTATTTGTAATTTGATCTAGAAAGTTTTGAAAAGTTTCAAGACTTGTCCTCAAGTTTTGGAATTTAAATATTTTGATTAAAAGTTTAATTTTGAAGCATTTAAATTCTAAACCCTAGAATTTTACAAGTTTAAAATTCAACCCTTATACAATTAAGATATTATAAGAATAATGATTATATATATATATATATATATATATATATATATATATATATATATATATATATATATATATGTATATGTATAAGATAAAGCTAGTCTTATTGTTAGTAGGTCTCATTCACGAAGCCGAACTATAAGGGGGTATAACGTTGCTGCCTATAAAATGACAGTTTAATAGGTGTCCACTTTCACCACCGCTTCCTTGATTGGTGG
Organism: Lactuca sativa; assembly: GCF_002870075.4. Classification (NCBI taxonomy): domain Eukaryota; kingdom Viridiplantae; phylum Streptophyta; class Magnoliopsida; order Asterales; family Asteraceae; genus Lactuca; species Lactuca sativa. The sequence continues at coordinate 66,474,985 of NC_056628.2, forward strand.
AAGGTCGTTAATCGAACGGGTAGGATAGGGCAACTAATTCCTCATTAATAAGTACAATGAATATATAAAGTAACTAAATGCTTTTATCAATTCCCAATCTTAGTTACTTTAGTAAAATGTGAATTGATGCTATTCCATGAAATTACACTTTACACCTTGTCAAATCGTTAGTGGAGCGTGTGTGGTTAACCGGCACACTAATTTCGGACTAGCAAAGCTAGAAAAGGGTAGATTGATGTTTATCATAGATTAATGGAGCGTGAGTGGCTAACCGGCACATTGATTAGGTGATTTGTAACATCAAGAGTACCAAGTACATTTGCATGGTTATTCACACCTTGTTTGAGATCCTTGGTATCCCAGTCACAAACTTGAAGGGCATATCGGGATTTAAACATGCCATTGAAAAGTTCAATGAATCTCAAAAGAATCTAGGAGTTTCAATACATTTAAAACTTAATTTCCTTTTCGTTTTTCATGGTGGAAATTAGTGAATTGGCATTCACTTACCTTCAAATTATTTGCAATTTAGATTATGTCATCCCTCTTCTAAATTGTGAATAATTGTGTTGGGTCCTAGCCCTAATTTCTCATTTGGGTGTTTAATTGGGGATTCTTATCTAATCTAAACTTTGTTCCTTTTCTATTTCAGATGTCTACTTCAAACAACAACAATGCTTCTGGCTCGAACCCTTCGGGCTCATTCTCACTCATGCACTTGTGTGGGAGGGTGATATTTGATGGGTCAAATTTCAACGATTAGATCTGCAGCATCCGCATAGTCACCCGCTACGAGGACAAAGAGTATGTTCTCGATAAGGAGCTGAAAGAGGTTAATGTCAACACTGCTACTCCTGAAGAAATCGATGCTTACGATGATCATGAGCGAGATGCTATGAAAGTTCATTGCAGCATGCTCGCGACAATGACTGTTGAACTCCAAAAGTCCTACGAGGACTACTACCCCTACAAGATGCATCAAGATTTGATGGGTAGTTATAATCAAAGCGTGAGGCAGGAAAGGTACGACATCATTGTTGCAATGATCACTACCAAGATGAAGGATGGAGAGTACATCATGGCCCACCTGCATAAAATGCAAAGATATGTGGACCGCTTGCTGAAGTTAAATGTTAACTTCGATGAGGAGTTGGCTATAGATATCATTCTACACTCCTTACCTCCTTGTTACAACCAGTTTCATATGACCTACCACATGAACAAGGAGGAGGTCACTCTAAGCAAGCTTCAAGGCCTGCTGAGGATTGCTGAGAGTAGTCTGAAAGACATATCCGTTGCATCAACTCCTGCTACTACCGCCCCCGTCTTGGATATTAAGAAAAGGAAGGGTAAGAAGAGGAAGGATCCTTCTAAGAGTCACAAGGGAAAGTCCCATGATGGTACCTCTTCTAGTAGAACCAAGGCTGGTCCCACCGCACCCTCCTCCAACAGGAAGGATGCAGAGTGCTATTACTGTCATGAGAAAGGGCATTGGTTACGAAGCTTCCCGAAGTATCTACAAGCTATCAAGGATGGGAAGATAAAGCCATCCTTCGCATGTATTTATACTATTCATTCTAACAACTCATCATATGCTATGTCTTGGGTCCTCGACACAGGATGTGGTTTTCACATTTGTTCTGATTTGCAGGGTCTAAGAAAAAGTAGGGATGTGGAGCATGGGAAGATAAACTTGATCATGGGGAATAGGAAAGCGTTGCCTATCACCAAGATTGGAGTTTACTCTTTAGTCCTTAATAGTGGGTTAGGTTTATATTTGAATAATTGTTGTTACTTGTCAGAAATGACACGAAACGTTATTTATTTTCATGGTTTGTATAAAAAAAGGTTTTAGATTTTCGTTTGATAATGAAAAAGGTTCTATTAATGCTTTATTTAATGGTACTTTCTATTTTGAAGCATTGCATTGTAATGTTATATATGAAACAGTGATGGTTGTAGAGAACTTAGGAAATGATGTATTGCATATCGATTCTTCCAATAGTTTGGACAAAGCATGCTTAGGGCATTGTTGTCTTGGACATGTCAACAATAACTGCATAGCCCAACTCTAAAAGGATGGAGTGTTAGAGTAATTTGACCTTAGGGACGATGACGTGTGTGAGTCTTGTTTGCTTGGAAAGATGACTAAGTCACCCTTCACTGGTTCTTGTGAAAGGGGTGAGGGTTTATTGGATCTCATACACACCGATGTGTGCGGGCCCTTTAGATCCACCACAAGGGATGCAAACCGCTTCTATGTGACTTTCATCGATGATTATAGCATATATGGGTATATCTACTTAATCAAGCACAAGTCAGAAACCTTTGAAAAGTTCAAAGAGTTTAAGCAAGAAGTGGAGAATCAGCTAGGCAGGAAAATTAAGATTCTCCGATCCGATCGAGGTGGTGAGTACCTTAGTCTTGAATTCCACGACTATCTCAAGGAATGCGGAATTATTTTGCAATTAACGCCACCTAGGATGATGCAGTTGAATGGTGTGACTGAGAGGCGCAATCGAACTTTGTTGGACATGGTTCGTTCCATGATGAGTCGTGCTTCATTACCTATCTTATTTTGGAGGTATGCCTTAGAGACTTTCTTCATATCCTTAATCTAGTCATACTAAGAAGGTTGCCAAAACACCTCAAGAGATGTGGACATGGAAAGCTCCCTCGTTGGCATCAAGGTTTGGGGTTGCGAGACTTTCGTAAGACGAGAGACTCATGAAAAGCTCGAACCTCGTATTGAGCGGTGTATTTTCATTGGTTATCCGCTTATGTCCTTTGGATATTTCTTCTATAGACCGAGTGACAATTTTGTCTTCGTTGCGAGGAGAGGGATTTTCCGAGAGCGAGAACTCATAAGCCAAGAGGAAAGTGGGATGCAAATTAATCTTGAAGAGTTTCAAGATTCAAACGATGAAGGAACCTCTAAGATTGGCGTTCAACCCGATGAGGAAACTCCTATTAAACCGATTGACGAGTCCTTACCTCTTAGACGTTCCAGTAGTGTTAGTGTTCCACCTATGTTATATGGTTTTCATATAACAAGTGAGGGTGATACGTTTATTAGTGATAGTACACTAGTAAATTTGGATGAACCTAACAGCTACAAGGAAGCCATGGCAGGCCAAGAGTCTGCAAAATGGAAAGAGGCCATGGACAACGAGATTCAAACCATGTATGACAATCAAGTTTGGAACTTGGTTGACAATGTGCCAGGTCTTAAGACGGTCGGCTGGAAGTGGATCTTCAAAAAGAAGACCGACATGGATGGGAAAGTACACATATATAACGCGTGATTGGTTGTGAAGGGCTTTACTCAAACTCCCGAAGTTGACAATGATGAGACCTTCTCACTAGTAGCAATGATAAAGCCTATAAGGGTTATACTAGCCATAGTTGCGTTTCATGATTATGAAATATGGCAGATGGATGTCAAAACCGCTATCCTTAATGGGAAGTTGGCTGAAGATGTTTACATAAGTCAGCCAGAGGTTTTTGTCGATGCAAAACACCCTAATAGAGTGTGTAAGCTTGAGAAATCCATTTATGGATTGAACCAAGTGTCTCGCAGATGGAATATTCTTTTCGATGAGAAAGTCAAAGAGTTTGGTTTCTTGCGAAGTGAGGATGAGTCATCTGAATATGTCAAAGCCAAAGGGAGTATAGTTAGCTTTCTCGTATTGTATGTAGATGACATACTGCTCATAGGAAACAGCGTCCCAACCCTGCTAGAGGTTAAGTCCTGGCTTGGGAAGTGCTTCGCTATGAAGGACCTCGGAGAAGCTACTTATATTCTAGGGATAAGGATAGTGAGAAATATGAGTAAAAGACTAATAAGACTTAGTCAAAGTACTTAATTGGATAAGGTACTAAAGCGTTTTAGTATGGAAAATTCCAAGAAAGAGGAGTTACCAATCCAAAGCAATACCAAGTTGAGTAAGACTCAAAGCCCAAGTACCGAAGTTGAGATAGCGGAGATGAGTCGAGTACCTTACGCTTCCGCAGTTGGCTCGAACATGTATTGTGACATCCCCAAAATCACGGCCAGAAAAGACCGATTTTCATTTATGCTTTTAAAATAACTTCAGAGTAAATCCTTTTGATTTGAAAGAGTTGCGGAATTTGTTCCCAAAAACAAAACATGATAAAAGAATATTTACCAAAACATTTCATAAAAGAAAGGTATTTTCATTATATAATCAAAACTCGGGATGTCATGTTCCGATACAGATCATAAAGCATAAACGATAACATTACAAGTTATTCAACAAATATATATATATATACAGACTTGTAAACAAAACAACTTGATGATTCATCCATCTTATGCCCTTGCGCCACTTCCTGTAATACAAATAAAATTGAGTGGGTCAGGCTTGGGAGCCTGGTGAGCATATAGGGTTTTCAACCCACAATAAATAAATTATATTTAATTTCACCAACCAACACTATTCCGATTACCCATTCCCGTTATCCTCACTTTATGTCCCTAAAACAACATCTATCTCAAGGGACCTAATCTAGGATTTTCATCGGGACGGACATTACTGCTAAGGGGTTTCCTCAACAATAGATATCCTAAAGGCAACCATGAGGGGGATAGAGTACATGGGTGAACACATCGTTCACAACACCTACAGGTTATGAACTTGCTAGCGTCCCACAAGACTGTCTAGAAGGAGTCTGTGGTCGTTATCCATACTCCGCTGAATAACTAGATCAACAACAACAACATCGAGGCCTCTCATCTGTTTATTACACACCAACTATCTACCCATGTTCTACCCAACATATTAGTAGATAAAAATATATATTTTTATACATAGTTTAAAATCTGTATTGCATTCTCATTCAATACATATTCCACATAAAATATGAGGCACACCCGCATAACACGTATTTTATAGAGAATAAATTATATCTATGAGATAGAAGAAAGTGAATACACATTCACACACACATAACCACAAAATTATACACATAACACGTATTTCGTATAAAATACTTCATAATTATGCGTTAGAAGAAAGTAACTACACACTCACTTGATCAAAAGATGATCGGACAGCACTACGACTTACAGTAGTAGTATTTTTCGGTAGATCTGGAAGATCTCCACAAAAATCGAACTTCTCGTGGGCAGAGCTTCGGCTCGGGAATCGCACTTCTCGGGATCTCGAGAGCGTAAAACTTCCTTGCTAACTTGGATATGAGATCCGGGGTGTCGGGATGGCTTCAGGGGTTTACACGTAGAGCTTCGGCACAAAAAGGAGGAGAAATGAGCAAATAAGCCCGAAACCCTCGCATCCTATTTATAGGAGGTTGAGGCCTCGCAGTACGTTGGGCGTACGCCTCCGAAATCGTCACTACATGCGTCATCCGAAGAACTCGAGTGCGAGGCGCGTCATGATTCGCTGTACGCTGGGCGTACTTCGGAAGAGTCCGGTGACTCCCCTTCGGATAATACCGAGTTTAATAATTAAATTTAAATATTAATTATTTAATAAACTTTGAAAATTCATATCTTCTTCATACGAACTCCGTTTTCGATGTTCCTTATATCCACGCGTAGGTGAGACTACGCTCTACAACTTTCGTTTCGTCTCCGTCGACTAATTTTGACTTTATTTTTATTATTTATTTTTAGTAGGCCGGGACAGAAAAACTTCGTTATAAATTCATAAGTTCTTCGTCTGACGTCCGTTCTCGTCTAACTTTTCATCCTTTTGCTACTAACAATGAGATCTTCGATTCTCGTTTAGATTGTTTCGGCTATAAACCGCTCGATCTCAAATCGAGTATTTCGGGCTGCATACCGCTAAGTCGAAACTTCAGTGAATCATAACTTCCTCATACGAAGTCAGATTTGGGCGTTCTATATATATTCGGAAACCTCGTTTCAACTACTACAACATTACCCAAAGATAACGAGTTTATTTTATACTTAAATTTTGACGCTCATTTTATTCTTAATTAATCAAATCCCATAATTAAGCAATTAAGCACGAAACACATAATACACAAATAATACACTTCTATTATTTCAAAACGGGTTACAAAGGTTAACCTAGACTATTACATTGCTAAAAGTAGCAAGCCCAGAAACACAGGCGTTACAATTCTCTCCACCTTAGAATGATTCCATCCCCGGAATCACACATCAACAAACAAATGCGGATAGCGACCCATCATGTCACTTTCCGTCTCCCAGGTGAGATTCGGCCCATTCATGTGTTTCCATCGGACAAGCACTAACTTGACCATCTTGCGTCGCAACTTCTTAGTCTTTCGGTCAAAAATTGCCTCTGGTTCTTCAATCAACCTTTTGTTCTCATCGATTCTCAACTCCGAAAGTGGAATCATGTCAGGAACTTCCCCCGTGAACTTCCTCAAATAACACACATGAAAAGTGTTATGAATTCCATTCAGTTCTTCTGGTAGTTCGAGCTTGTAAGCTTGGTTCCCAATCCTCTGAAGAACTTTAAACGCTCCAATAAACCTTGGACGTAATTTTCCCCTGTTACCAAATCTTATAAGTCCCTTCCACGACGAGAATTTAAGCAAAACTGAATCTCCAATTTCAAAAGTAATCGGTCTTCGCTTTTTGTCAGCATAGCTCTTTTGACGATCCTGAGCTGCTAACATTCTTTCCCTAATTATTTTCAACTTTTCAGCAGTTTGATGAACCATCTCCGGTCCCATAAGCTGCTTTTCCCCAGCCTCAAGCCAACAAGACGGCGTACAACACTTCTGCCCGTACAAAGCTTGATAAGGTGCCATCTTAATGCTCGAGTGAAAACTATTATTGTAGGAAAATTCTACCAAAGGTAAATGTTCATCCCAGTTACCTAGGAATTCCAGAGTACATGCTCTCAGCATATCTTCAAGCGTTTGTATTGTCCGTTCGCTCTGACCATCAGTCTACGGATGCTAAGGTGTACTTAAACACAACTTGGTACCCATTTTCTCTTGTAGACTTTTCCAAAACCTCGAGGTGAAACGGCTATCACGATCTGATACAATTATTAACGGAACAACGTGAAGCCTCTTAATTTCCTTCATGTAAGAATTCTCAAGCTTATCCATAGACCATTTCTCCTTGGCTGCTATGAAATGCGCACTCTTAGTGAATCGATCAACGACCACCCAAATCATGTCGTGACCATTCTTTGTTCTGGGCAGTTTAGTGACAAAATCCATAGCAATGTCTTCCCACTTACCCATAGGCACAGGCAATGGTTCTAAACTCCCGTACGGTTTTTGATGTGGTGTCTTTATTCTCGCACAAGTCACACACTCAGCCACATACTTTGCAACATCAAGCTTCGTCGGCCACCAGTAGTAGGGTTTTAGGTCCCTATACATTTTAGTGCTACCGTGATGAATCGAGTACATGGTTTTGTGAGCTTCTTCCATCAGAAGATCTCTGACTCCTCCTGTCTTAGGTATCCAAATCCGATCTTGGAACACCTTCAGTCCATGACTGTTTACACCGAACACCAACGTTTTGCCCAAACGTTCCTCCTTTCGGTCATTCTTCTCAGAAGCTTCCTCTTGAGCTTTCTTTATACTTTCCAAAATAGTCGAGACAACTTCAATTCTCAATGCTCTTGGCCTTTTCCTTTCAAGATTGACTTTCCGACTGAGAGCATCAGCAACAACATTAGCTTTACCGGGGTGGTAAAGTATCTCACAGTCATAGTCTTTAAGTAATTCTAGCCAGCGTCGTTGCCTCAAATTCAATTCTTTCTTTCCAAAGAGATATTGGAGACTCTTATGATCAGTAAAAAGTTTTCACTTCGTGCCATAGAGGTAATGCCTCCATATTTTCAGAGCGAAAACCACCGCTGCCAACTCCAAATCATGGGTCGGGTAATTCTTTTCATGCTCTTTCAGCTGTCGAGACGCATATGCTATCACCTTTTCTCTTTGGGTCAAAACACAACCCAATCCAACCACAGACGCATCGCTACAAATAGCGAAGTCTTCAACTCCATTGGGTAGAGAAAGTATCGATGCCTCGCATAGCTTCTTCTTTAGCTTCTCGAATGCTTCTTTATGCTTATCACTCCAAGCATAAGTAGCTCCTTTGTGGGTCAAAGTTGTTAATGGAGTAGCGATCGAAGAAAAGCCTTGGATAAATCTTCGGTGATATCCGGCTAATCCCAAAAAGCTTCGATATGTTCAACAACTTCATTAACAATCATCTTCAATTCATCTTCTTGATTTTCCTTGGCCTTCGACTCTAAGGAAATGGCTTTTAAGGCTCATCAAACAAATTTAGAAATTCCTCATATAAATTCATAAGAGGAATTGTCATGGAATTTGTCGATGGAAAGATTTCCCCAAACTGACAATCTTCTTGATGATATATCTTCATGTAATTGTCATCAAAGGTGACATAGTTGGTTTCTTCAATCTTTCTATATTTCTTATTCAGAACCCTATATGACTTTGAAGTTAAAGAATAACCCAAAAAATTCCTTCATCTACTTTCACATCGAATTTATTCTGATTTTCTTTAGAGTTGAAAAGAAAGCACCTAGAACGAAACACATAAAAGAATTTAACGTTAGGTTTTCGATTGTTCAAGATTTCATAAGGAGTAATGAGAAATATTTGTTGATATAGGAACGGTTAGGTGTGAAACAAGTAGTTGAAATAGTGTCGAGGAAGATTCACAAATGATAACATCGTCTTTGCAGCTTCACAAAGAGAGCAGTTTCGTCTTTCAACTACATCGTTCTGATGTGGAGTGTAAGGCGAAGAAAAGTTTTGATCTATCACTTTGCTAGTTAAGAATTCTTCAAATTCTTGTTTTTTGAATTCCGAACCGTTGTCACTAAGAATTTTCCGAAACGGCTTTCGTAATTGTAGCTCAACCTGCTTGATGAAATCTATCAGCTTCGGAGTTGCATCTGATTTTTGTCTAAGAAAAAACACCCAGGTCATTCTAGAAAAATCATCAACAATAACCAGAATATATTTATTACCACCGATACATTCGATGGCCGATGGACCACAAAGATCAATGTGCAACAATTCTAGTGGCTCAATGATTTTGGTATTGATGATGGTTGAGTGACTCTTCCTGATTTATTTTCCGAGCTCACAGGCAGCAAATAAATGTTACTTATCGAACTTCAGAATATGTAAACCACGAACATGATCACCAATGACAAGCTTGTTTATATCCTTGAAGTTCAGATGAGAAAGCCTTTTGTGCCATATCCAACTATCATCCGAAGATGCTTTTGTAAGCAAGCAAATAGATGGCTTCCCTTTTATTGGATTCGGATTCAGAGGATACATCTCTCCCTTACTTTTAGACTCTAGAAGCACTGCCTTAGATTTCTTTTCAATTATCTTTGAGCCTTCTTCATCAAATGAAACCTTCAGTCCTATACCTACAACCAATTGTAAAACACTTATCAGATTGTCTTGCAGGCCCTCGACACATGCTACCATCCTAATCGAGAATTCACCATTCATAATCATTCCATATCCTTTTATCTCCCAGTGACGTTGTTTCCAAACTTCACTCTACCGCCATCCTTTAAAGATCTAAACTCTCATAATTCTTCTCTTCTCCCAGTCATCTAACAAGAACAACCATTATCAATATACCATTCCGAATCGTACTGTTCGTCACACATAACCTGCAAAATTTAGAGAGATTTAGGAACCCAAACCATCATGGGTACTTGTGAGGATTTCTTTGAACATGAAATATCTTAGTTTTATCAACCCAAAATGATTTTCTTTTCAAAACATGATTCTTCCCTATTACGATTTTAAAAACTTCCACTTTGTTATCACAAAGATTAATTTCAACAAAATTGAATTTTCGTGGAATATATTCTTTGATTTTTGGAGGCATGCTTTTAGAAAATGTTTTTTCTTTCTTTATTAAGTTTGCTTCTTATTCCTTGAAAGTAACCTCAGGTTCCGAAACCACTTTACTTTTACCCTTAAAATCTTTTGAATTGTTAATAGGTTTTGAAAACTGTGTATTTTTAGAAAACTTTGATTTTGGCTTGTCAATTTGTTTCGAAACTTGTGATTTTGGAGAAAAATTTGACTTTGATTTCAAAATTTGAGAAGAATCAACTTTCTGAGTAGAAGATCATTTTGAATTGACGGAACTTTGATTTGAATTCTTATTTTTCCAAAAACTCTTTCTTTCTTTCCAATTCTTCCTATATCTAGCATTCAATTGTCTTTTCCTAGCAATAAGTTCTTCAGCAGACTTATGAATATTAGATTTCGGTTTTTCTTTTCCAACTATCGTTTCATGTTGTTCTGAAGAGGTCTCACTTGAAACATATTTTGTGCCACTAGGCCCTGCTTTATCGTAACAAAGATCCACACGATTCATGTTGTTCTGAAGAGGTCTCACTTGAAACATATTTTGTGCCACTAGGCCCTGCTTTATCGTAACAAAGATCCACACGATTCAATGGTTCTGAAACGTATTTTCATTTATTTTCCAAGAGGTTATTTCTGAAAGACCTTTTGTATCATCGACATTATCTATTGGCTTCGACCAGAAGAATTCATCGCATCCATTCACATTATCATCAGCAACCAGAGACGTTAGTTTAGATGTATCATTTTTTTCAGACTTTTCTTAACAAGAACCTGATTTGGTACAATTTGGACTTTCGGAAAAAACAGTTGCTTTTTCTTTCAAAACATTTGAATCTTTGTTTTCAATAATTCGAACGGATTCGATTGAGTTTTCTGAAATCAAAATTTTCTTAGGTTCATTATCATTTTGCACAAAAATAGAACAATTAATTTCATACTCTAAAGAAATTTCATTCATATCACTTTCATCAAATTCAGAAACGTCTTCGGAATCAAAAGTATTTTCTGAATGTAATTTCTTATATACTGAGTCATATTTTGCATAACAGTCAATTTGATTTGTTATTTATCCTTTTTATTTAACATTTCCTTCTGATGTGCACAAAAGTACCCACTAATTTTAATATTTATAACCTAACAAACTTAAACTATCTATGCACTTATAGGCAGTGTACCTAGTCAGATTACAATATAGTTTGGGTAAGTCGGGTGTCGATCACAGGGAACGGTGTTACTAATTAATTTAATTACTATTAAATTAACCTAATTATTAACAAGTTTAAAAGGGGCTTTATCTGACTTTACAAGATTAGACGAACTTAAATCAAATTCAATAAGTAAAAACACACTCTTGTTTAGTTTGAATCCACTTCTTCTTTATGGCTAGCTAATGATTATGGATTATTAAGTTGGTTTTTAGTTGTATTAGTAATTTTAGTTCTAACTTTACCAATAATTAACCAATTCATGTCAAACCATGTATGTTCACACACAATTAAACACAGAACTAATTATGAATATAAATATGCTATGTAAGATTTGTTATATAAACGCAATTATAGTCACAATACACGTTCTCTAGCACAGCTAAGCTTATTTACTCTAACTACTAACTAAGATTGGTCAATCCTAGCTCTAACAATTCAATGTTCACTAAATCATTAGGTAAACAAGTTCATGCACTTAATGGTCACTAAACTACACAGAACATGCAATCAAACAATTAGAGAAACAAACATAAGCATGCTAGGTAATACAAATCAAACACAAGCAATTTTACCAACTGAATAGATCCATAAAAATTAAGCTATTCATAAGTTAGAAGCATCATCTAGCTAAACAAGAGTAGCTAGATTCAGCTGCTTATCATAGCAACTAACAAACTAACACAATTCAAAGTGTAATAAAACATGTTCCTAATTAACTAAAATATGGACCTTTTCTCTTTTTGGTGTTGAAAACCTTTTTCCAGAGCCTTTCTTCCGCTCCAAATCGCCTTCTAGAACTCCTTCCTTCAGCCAAAAAGTCCCCCTCTCGTAATGATCAGGAATACTTAAATAGGCTCCAAAATCTCGCGCCACGTCGTGGCTATCCGGGCCACGTCGTGGGCTCCAAGTTATCCTTACCGAGCAAGGATTCCTCCATAACGCGATCTTTATCTTCTAGAATTCTCATGCCACATCGTGGCTAGCTTTGCCACGTCGTGGGTTTAGTAATTTTCGTGGATTTATTCATCTCTTGTGTTCCAAGTCTCCCATGTTCTACATATTGTCACTTTTGGTCCCTCTCTTCGAAAATACTTTTAATTGACTGAAAATAACAATTTAAAGTCATAAGTACCGTTATTCTAAACATATTATCAACTTATTAATAAAAATGTATTTAAATATTGCCTAAAAATAGGTATAAATATGGAAATATCACCTTCATCATATTTTTGTGATCTTTGGACTGAATTTACTCCTCAATTTCTCAAGTCTAACCTTGTATGAATCAGAAACGTCATCTAAAGAAACAATTGATTCGCATTTATAACAATCGGCATCGATTTCATCCTCTTTCAATTCAAGAAAGGGAAAAATCATTTTATGCAAATCTTTCCCTATTTCACAATCCAAATGCAAATGAGTATTATTATTATATAAACGTTTTGCAATCAAAGAAAAAATATTCCTCTGTTTTAAAAGTTGAATGCTACCTCTTTTAAGGTAAATAATGTCATCTTTTGATCTAGTGAGCTCTACTTCCTGTGACTCCGTTCTTAATCTTCTCTCTTCACTCTTAAATGTTACCCTATTGAGTTGATCATTCAGATTAGAATTACTAAGACGAGTTCTTTTTAAAGTATCACTAAAATTTGAAATAGTATACTTTAAATCATCTGGTTCAGAGTCATAACAAGACACATGAATATTAAGAGATTTTAGGATAGAATTTACCTTATCAACCACTTTCTCACATTCTTTCACTTGCTCTGAAACCAACTTCGCAGCAAAACAACTTTCAGAAGTTTGACCACTGTCAGTAGCATACCCTCTTTGTTCCGAAACTCTGTTCTAAACCATTAAGCACTTTCCTTCTTAACCCTACAATTCGTACTTTACCATAAAGCACCCGCCATGTGTGGCTTTCCTGACCTCATCATCCTCCGAGTCTGTAGACCACACCTCAACTCGTCCATCATCATCACTGCCTTCTTGTACGACCAACGCTGGATTCGCATTTGATGCATTCTTTTTCCTAAGCTCCTCTATCTTCTGAACATAATAGACTTTGTCATTTTCTTTTACACTTTTCACATTTTGCTTCCTTAACATACATTCCTTCGCAAAGTGATTCTTGCCATCACAGTAATTACAATCATAACGTGAATCACCCAACAACTTCTTTTCCTTTTTCTCATCATCATTCCTAGAGTTCTTAAGAATCTCATCTCTAGGCTTTTCTAAACTAGAATTACCTTACCTGAAATTGTTTTTGTAACGGGAGAAATTCTTCTTATAGAACTTCTTGGGATTGGATACCAAAAGAGCCTTGTCATCTTTTGAGATTTCGCTTTCCAAAATTTTAGATTCAGAATCTTCTTCTGCTGACTTCATTTCCTTTGCAACTAATGCTAAGGATCCCATGCTTGAAACAAGCTTTACTTCCTTTGTTACTTCCTCTTCATAAAATCTTAGAATACCCACAAGTTTGGCCAACATATAGCTCTTAAATTGTTCGTGTGTCATCACAGTGGACACAGTAACCTTCCATTCTTACCTAAGACCATTCATGAACGTGACTTTCTGTTTAATAACACGTTGCTCAAGATTATATTTAAGCATTCTGCTTAGCAAGTGGTTGAAGTGATTGAACGTCTGATCCAACTTCTCATCGGGTTTTTGTATGAAAGAACCAAACTCAGAAAACATAGTCATTTGCAAAGAGTGTTCAAGATCAGCATCTTCTTAATACAACTCCTTTAGCCTGTCCCATATACCCTTAGAAGTATCACATGCACTAACAAGACGAAAGTGTCTGGAGGAAGAGCAAATTGAATCATTCTCATAGCCTTTATGTTGCTCATAACTTTATTCTTCTCATCCTATGGAATATCAGTATGTTCAAGAACGAGTGCATTGTAATTTGCAAGAGACTTGATCAGTTTTCTTGTGCCCGTATGCGAGTTTGTCTCTTGAGTCATTGTTGGCCATATAGTGGTTCTGTGTTCTTCGATTCCAAGAACATAGTCTTCAAAGTGAAGCGCCCAAACTTCATAGTCTTCCGGAAAGAGGATTGGAATCCTTGTTGTGCATCCTATATTGCTCAAGAGATTGAACGAAAGGGAGTGAGGATCTTCATGTGTCATATTATCTAGAATTCACAAAAACAAATATAAAACCAGATCTGTAAAACGTGAATCAAGTTCAAGGGAAACACTTGAGATCTAGATCTAGAATCTACAATCGATTGAGACAACAAGAACATATCTAAAAACGTAAATGTAACATCCATAAAATTCATACCAATTTAAAACTTTTTCAACCAAGTAAAAAACATTAAGTTATTACAATTTATTTTCAAAATAGTTTCCTATCAGAGTTCCCAGAAATCATAGTCATAAATCGAGGAAATGTACGGTCATGCCTTCGCCTTCCCACGGTCATCTGCTGCACCTGAAACAATAATCGATAAAAGTAAGCTCGAAGGCTTAGTGAGTTACCCCCAAAATACCAACCTCCTATCACCATAATCATAACATACCATATAAACCAATACAAAACAACCATGCATCTCGAGTCTACAGTGTGACTGGTCCTCCCGCACCGGGCCTTCAGTCCACCTGGTCCACTCTCTGAGTCTACAGTGTGACTGAACCGCCCGTATCGGGCCTTCGGTCTATCTAGACCACCCTTCGAGCCTCGGCACATCTAGACCGCCCTCTCCGGGCCTTTAGCCTATCCGGACTGCTCATCGGGCCTTCGGCCTGACTATGTGCCCTCCGGGTCTCCACCCTGGGTATGTTGGCGTACAACACAAAGCAAGACCCACCTCAAACCATCCCTCGATCAAACAAGCATGTGCATATATAACAAATAATCACATAACATTCTATAGACAAACAAACCGATCTAACAGATCACATAGCATAATAACATCCTATAACCAGGATACCGACCTAACTGATCACTAACATAGCATCATCCTATATACCAGGATACCGACCTAAACCAGTTCACTAAAGATAATATCGTCCTAATTACCAGGACACGGATCTAACAGATTAATAAGCATATCAAACAAATACCAGTATGCAAATTGAGAAAAGGGTCGGCCTTGGCGCCTTAGACCCTATTGATATAGTGAGGATAACTCACCTCGAAATGTCGATCTGAACTGAAGAATCAAATTCCCGAATCACTGTCACTCCAAAAATCTTGAATTATCCAAAATAACGAATGAGAATTCATTGAATGGAAACATCAATCTTGACCAAGAATCCCTCGTATAATTATAGTCCGATTTGCCTTTCCTCTAATTTGGGCCAAGGCCCAATACCAAATCCACGACCCACAAGTCCTCATATACAAGGCCCATCATTGGCCCAATGTTCAAATTGGGCCCAACTACCTAATTGGGCCTAATTCCAAAATCCATTACCAAGACTTGGCCCAAAATACCATATCAATAAAGTCCAGCAAAGGCAGAAGTCCAACTAGTCCTTAAACAACCCAATACCCAAAGCCCAAATATCATAAGCCCAACAGAGGGAGTACGCGGGGCGTACTCCTTTGGTACGTAGGGCGTACTCCTATTCAAGTTGACTGGAAAGCGGGACCCTTAACCTGGTATGCTGGGTGTATTACTTTCTACACGGGGCGTACTCGAGTTTCACAAGAATCCTCATAAGTGCTTAATGGCTTAAGCACTTAAGCGCAAAGTTCAAAGCCATCAACCAAATATGCCCAGGACTCATAAAGTCTCTAATTTTATCACTTTGGACGTCCAGAAAGTTCATAATCCAAGGTCTTAATCCATTAAGACCTTTATACTACTTGCATGGGACCTCTTAGACCATTGGGACCTCATTTTTATCACTCAACACCCCATCAAGAGTCTAGAGGGACAAATCATCTCGTCCAAACCACAACATACAACATCTTGGAACTTTTGGGACAAGAAATGGTTCCAAAATTATAAAATGGCTAGATATATGATATACAAGCATAAAGTTTGAAGCTTTTTACCTTCCGGAGCTTCTAGGACACAAACCAACTTCAGATCAACTAGCCAATCTTCTTCTCCAACTTCTTGGTGCAATGCCTTCACCTTCAAGAGCTTAAAATACCCACTTACTCACACTCTCACACAAGAACTAGAGTTAGGGACGTTTCTGGAGGATGGAGGCTTAGAGTGATGAGAGAAAATGAACCATAAGGATGTTTATATAGATCCCAAACCGGTTTATTAGGGTTTCCTTCTAATATGAATACGCCCAGCGTACCTTATGTACGTGCAGCGTACTCCTCTTGTTCCCAAAATTACAACTTAGCCCTTGAGTTCTTCAAGGGTTTATCCTTCCATCCCCCCTGGGACTACAAATGACAACTTTTTGGGATGTTACAGTAAAACCCTAGCAAAACTCCACAAAAGAATAGCTTTAATTACAGTATCTCCTGCTCTCATACCAATTGTGAGAACAATAATTAAAGATCGATAGATTCTATAATAAAGAACGTGAATTAAATGACAATAAAACAAAGATCAAAAGTGTGTCGAATGCTTTGATTAAAGTAGCTCTAGATGAGTTCATAATAAAAGAACTTCTCTATGAGAGCTAGGTAGAGCGACCAAAACCGTAACCCTAATGATACATGCATGCAATATATAGGTTGGACTAGATAGCTAAGCCGAGAACGGACAGACCTAAAATGGAATAAAATAAACTATAATATGCATACATTTGACATAATACTATTAGACCCAACAATAAGTCATAAAAATGTGGTCGTGATGGTTAGTTTTACTCCATACATGCTATAGAAGGTCTTAATGCATTAAGATGTTGAGATTTTGTGTTTTAAGCAAATAATGGATATGCAATGTCATAAAGTTGGAAACATTATGACTCATGATGGTATTTTAGCCTTGGATCTGCAATTGGACAACTTAAGTCGAAGAAATAAGTGCTTAATGGGCTAAGAGGAGGGTTGTTGCGTATGCTGGGCGTACTGCAAGATACGTTGAACGTACGCAGATCTATCCCTAATACCTTGGATATGCTTATGCGCCCTGTATATGAAGCCTTCTCAACTGGTTGAGTTGACTCGGTTGTGTTGACCCGTTGACTTTGACTATGACTTTGACAAAGGTTGACCAATTTTGACTTAAGGGTAATTTGGGTATTTTATGCTATATTTGAGCCTTGGTGTCTATCTATTGAATAGATGCCATGTAGAGCCGATATTTAGAACAGTTTATCGTTCATCTTTTCGTCAGACTGTGATGTGAGTTTTCCTTACTATATTTGTAGGTCGAAGGCACCAACATCAGCCTAATTGGATTATTATCATGATATATATATATATATATATATATTGATCGATAATATGCTGAGTATGGAGGTAGATTTGTATGATTATATAATAGCTGCTGATGTACGTAGACCGGTAGATCTGTATGGCTACCTTTAATTTTTGTCTGTTGATAATGTCTGTTATATGTTATATGTCGACATATTTGTGTTAGGTTGAAACTTTACTGTTATGTGCATGAGTCAACAGAACGGGGGTATTCCAGTCTGATGATTGAGTCGACCCAAGGGTATTCTAGTCCAATGAATTATTGGGTTCGCTGTATATTGGTATTCCAGTCCGATAACTGATTCGACTTACTGTATATTGGCATTCCAGTCTGACGACTGATTGGGCCAGTAGTAATCCGGCTCGATAGTTGTGGACCTGAGGGTACTCCAGTCCGATGACTGATTGAACCCAACATGCTTGTTTGTATGTGATATGTGTATTGTGTGGTGCTACCTTAGGGGAACTTACTAAGCGTTGGCTTACAGTTTTGGTTTTGTTTCAGGTACTTCTGAGGACCGTGGCAAGGCGAAGGCGTGACTGTACACATCCTTGGATTTTATGTTGCTGATCTTGGGAGACTCTGATTTTAAATAATGATTTGGGAACAATGATTTTGTAAACACTTTTATTAGTAAATGGGGTGCTTTGAAAAGTTTAAATTGGTTGTGATATTTGAGATGTTACATGTTTTATCATCATTATAGCCAAATTCCTCATCTTGCTCATCATTATAGTCAAATTCCTTATCTTTTTCATCTTTAAAACCAAATTACTCATCTTGTGCATCATCCATCATGTTAGTAGTACACTTTTTAGTTGCCTCCTCATTTATTGTTCCAACTAGATGAAGATCAATTGCTACCCTTGGCTCCACAAAAGGGTTTGACCTATGTGTTGTCTGTGTACCTTAGGATTGTCTGTCTAAAACTAAGGATGTATAATATCCATATTTCTAAAAAGGATCTAGCACCATAGACTATGACTAATAAGTAGGGGTATTTATATCTAGTTTCTTGTTACAAGATCCTACCTTCTTTGTACTCTTGTTTTCCTTATTTGATTTAGGGGATATTTGTTGGTCGTCTACCAACTTCTGAATCCCTAAATTTGAAAGGGGAAATGAAATTTGTATGAACCCTAGTTTGTCCATGGTCAAAATACACTTTAATAATCTTATTTACTACAACATATATACTTAAATTGACCATATCTTGATCATTACCAAGCGGAAGTAGGCTGTAAACTAAGTGAACATCTGGGATGAGAACATAGTAGTATAATGTTTCTCCATTGACATACCCGAGTACGTGTACCATTGCATCAAGCTCGTGGACTAAATATAGATTAATATCAATGAAATCCACGTGATTGTCTTTCCCCTCCTTGTGTAATCTTGTAGGTGAACGTGATAAAAAAAACCCATGATTAACCCTAATCTTGAAGTAGTTTGGAATCCATTTTATAATAATGAAAACGTAAATAATGAGAATTGGAGTTCATTTTCCAGGAAAAAAAAATTCAAACAAAAAATCACACAAGAGTGACTGGGTACGAACCATACAACTTCTTCAAATTGGTTTTGGTAAAGGGAGAATGAATGCTCCATAATGCTAACACCATTTTGTCAAAAACCCTAATGCAAAGCAGATTGTGAGAGGTTGAAGATAAAAAAGCATATGATTTTTTGTGGAACGATATTAGAGATGGGAGCAAGGACGAAAGTGTAGTCTTCATTATGGGATCTCCTTTGGCGGTGACAAGTGGAAGGTCAAAAATGGCCCTCTCTAACGGAGATAGGTTGACAGGCCATGGACTATATGTGTTGGATTTTGTCTTAATGAAAGATATCCTTGTCACTTTTGGCAAACCACAAGGGCTGTTGTTGAAATTTTGTATAATATTAATAATAGATCTTACGAATTGATATTCGATAGTTTTAGAGTATGATCAGTCTTGTTACTGTTAGTGGTAATTAATTTATTGTTATTATATACAATATTAAATTTGAATAACACTAATTTCTGAACAAATTAAACCCTATTTATAAGAAGAAAAAAAATGAAAGTTATAGATGTTAAATATCACCAAATTTGATACCGTACAAGTATAAAATTGTCCTTGAAATGTGTGATTGTGACATGAAAAAGAACATCTCCAAAAACGGTAAAATAATGCGATTATTTTGTTAGCATGTAACGTTAGCTAACATGACGGGTGTTCGTCTCCACAACCTTGGGACGACGAGTATACCTATGTGGCCAACATAAGCGTTAACACCGGCATCTTTAATAAAAATCCAAATCATTTTTTAATAAAATAATTGAAAACGACATTTCTCAAATTTAATATCGTCTTACATTTTAATATTGTCTTACATTGTCTCTAGCAAATTTGGCCTCCATAAAAACCGAGGTTTCTTGCATGATACTTTCCCCGTCATTTTACTGTTCAATCGAACAATGGAGAGGGAAGACTTTCTTGATCTCCCACCGGGCTTCAGGTTCTATCCATCTGACGAAGAACTTATCGTTCACTACTTGCAAAAGAAAGTGAACTTTTGTTCAGTTTTTCCTTCAGTGATTGGAGAAATCGAGTTATACAAGTTTAACCCGTGGGAACTTCCAAGTAAGAATCATTGCTATTATTGTTGTGTTTGTTACTTAGATATTGTGAGTCCTAGGTTTCTCTTCAAACATATATTTGAGGAAAGGTTAATGACTCTAACATATATATAGAGACAGCAGAAACTTTGTTTCCATGATGTGAGTCAGTTAGCTTGTTTCCATGACGTGAAAAAGAAACGTTATTGATGATGAATTGATGTGATTCTTGTTTACTTGGCAGGAAAAACATTTTCTGGGGCGGATGAGTGGTTCTTTTTTAGCCCGAGGGACAGAAAATACCCAAATGGATCGAGGCCAAAAAGGTCTGCAGGATCGGGTTTTTGGAAGGCGATGGGGAAAGATAAGCCGATTTTTTCTTCTTCAGGGTCAAAAAAGATTGGACTTAAGAAAGCTTTGGCGTTTTTTAAAGGAAGTCCAACGAAGAATGTCAAGACAAATTGGACCATGAGTGAGTATAGATTGCCCGAGTCATCTAACCGATCATCTAGACTAAACGGATCGATGAGGGTAATATAATCATTTCCTCTAAGTTCATATATATCGTACTTACACTATGTTTATTGGTGATAACGATCATGGGCCAAAAATTAGGAAGAAAAATAAACTTACCCTACGTAGGTTTGCCCAGGTGGTGTCCCTCCATTTGACACACTAAAACTTTCCATTTCTGTATTTTTTTTTATATAAAATTATTTTATTATAAATAATGTTTTATTTTTATTTTTCCTTAAAGATATCACCATCATTTATAATTGTTTTTTATACCTAAAAAATAATATTGACATATTTCTTCATATACGATCCTGAATTGCCAGTTTCATAGTATTCTTTTCGTGTGTTTTAACTTTAAAATGAATAGTTTAGCTTGTTTTGGAATAAAAAAACAGTTCTATATATTTCTTTAATTTAAAATAAACTAAAAGAATTAGAGATCATAATGATTAGAAATAAAAGGTTGGGTTATGTTAGGTTAATGAAATATACAATGTTGAAATTGAGTTAGAGTTAAAGGTTATGTAGATGAATAAGGATAATAATCATGTAATAGAATGATGGATTGGATTTGAGTTGCTAATACACCTAGTCTTAGATACACATCATTTTTGTTTGTTGAATATTTTGTTTTATTATATGTGCTATTAATTTTTTATTAGTTGGATGATTGGGTGTTGTGTCGGGTACGACAAAAAGGCAACAAGTCAAAGAACAAATCCAAAGCAGAAGAAAACCCAAAAAATCAACTTCCGATTACAACACAGGAACTCCCTTCACCGTACATCGTTACAAACGCCAATTTGGACATAATTTCTGATAGTATGTTCAAAGATTTTCAATTTATTTCGGCTTCAATTCTTGCGGGTCAAGATCTTCCTTACATTATTGAGACTAGTTCCCCCAAACAGCTTCAAGGTACAAAAACTGACAATTATGGCTTAGCATTTGAAAACGGGCAGCTCTACGAAGAAAACATGTCATTTATTGCAAAGGACGAGAGTGCTAAACGCACAAACATGATATGTGATGATCCATACGATGTTCTTAACATGGTACATTTGGATGTTGTCATGAAACTCATAAAAGATGGATGAATTTTCTAGCTCAATTGGCATCCAAGACTATATGAACTTCCAATACCATGAATTAACAATGTCTATATTACCATGCAAGAACAATATCCATAATAAGGGTTATTACATGATGTACAAAATGTCTCTTTTGTGTAATACTTGTATTTACTTTGGCAAATAAAACTTGTCTTTTTTTGTTTCTATTAAAATGGTTCAAATATATACTTGCATTCACTAGTAGTCTAGACACGGACGTCTTTGAAAGTGTACGAGATGGGCAACCGTACATGACCCATGTCGTGGAAGGGGCCAATTTTACATATGATTAAGTTTATAGTCTAGCAATCGACAATCCAATAATCAAAAACAGAAAAGTTCATGTATTTTTTAATTTCAATAGCCAACGCTACAATTAAAAATTGCAACAACTCATGTTTTGAAAAATTGAAATTAAAATTAAAAATTGCATTTAAGCTAATGTAAATTTACGGTAAACAAAAACTTATGTTTTGTTCCAATTACAAACTTTCAAATTTGCAGCAACTGCAAAGCTCAAACGGCATTTTTTGTTCCTTGTCTTTCTGATTCCATTAGACTCTACCTCTCATTTATATTGCACTTTCGCTCTACCTTTTTATTGTTAACTGAGATTAAACAACTAAGTATTTTTCTATTCCTAATTTCTAAATCTTACGGCATCTTATTTTATATTCTAATTGTTGTCGTCGATTAACGAATGTAGCACACTAACAAACATATTCTAAATAACTGAATAGTGCTACGAGAGTCTCACGATTCATTTAGATACGTAAGATTGCATATTGTATTATCATTTTTTTATTGTCTTTATAACATTTATCGAGTTACGTAGTATGAACAAAGTTTTCTTTTATATATATATATATATATATATATATATATATATATATATATATATATATATATATATATATATATATTTGAGGGGTTCATTTTTATTTTTCACATTGAGTCCTCAAAATCAACAGGACGCCCCTGAGTCGAGCATAGGCAAATATCGGTTGGCCATATTGGTCTCATAATCGATTTAGTCCTTATATATTTTTTTATTCAATTAAGTCCCAAAAACCGGTAATCGTATTCAATTTAACCCTTGACCCGGTCAACAGGTCATCCAACTTTTGAAAATTACATTTTTGGCCCAGATTTCAAAATTTATTACAAATTTGGTCCAAAATTTACACTTTTGGCCCAGATTTTAATTTTTTTTTTTACAAATTTGGTCTAAAATATACCATTTTGGCCCAAATTTTAAAATTTTGTTATGAATTCATCCTAATTTTAGTTATTTTTACAACTTTTTTTTCTTCAAATAAATGTACTCATCTTTATCTTCTATTATTTTTGAAGTGTACTATGAATTTAGATAGAAAATATAATAATTTACATTAAAACGACAGTTACATAGTGCTAACAATAGGTCATTCATGTTGTGGCATTGTTATCACACGAATAAACATTATTTTCACACAATAAAGAGACTTAAATTAGTAAAAAAACAACTTTTAGTATCACTGTTTTTTTTTTGTGAAGTATACTATTAAGTTTAAGAGCCAAAAAGGACTAATAAGTACATTGTTGTTGACAATAAGCCATTTATGTCATAGTAGCAATATAACAATGTCATCGTAGCAGTATAACACACAAAAAACATTGTTTTTACAGACAAAAAGAAACATACTTAATATCTTATGTTATTGGAAATGCTCTAGAAACCATCAAACTGTACCATGTCAACCATACATAAAACTCTACCATTTGTAAACCTAGCGACACTATTGATAAACTTTGAAACGTTTATAAATATGACCCACTTTTATTTATTGAGCTATTAACTAAGACAACTTACTTTAAAAAGTCTACCTAATGATGTTGTGCTTTAATATCTTTGTTGTACTTAAAAAAAATCTTTGTATTTGGTTTATGGTTAGGTAGGTTGTTCAAAATACAATGCTATAATAAAAATCAATGAAATTAAACACACTATTATTTCTTGCATTTAACTCTTTCTTTATTTATCATATGTTTTTATGTTGAACATAGAACAAAAAATATATATTGTTTAACATATTAAACAAGTTAAAAAAGAAAATATTAATAAAACTCATTGGTATAAGTTTGAAACTACTGAACATCTATTTTTAATGCTAAATATAACTAAAAAGATTACAGGTTTTTTTATTTATTAATTACTATGCTTCCAAACGCAAAACATTCAAATTCATAAAGAAAAAACATTCGAATTTTTTTTGAAGAAAAAAAGTTGTAAAAATAACTACAATTAGGATGAATTTATAACAAAATTCTAAAATTTGGGCCAAAAAGGGTATATTATGGACCAAATTTGTGAAAAAAAACTTAAAATCTAGGCCAAAAGTGTAAATTTTGAGCCAAATTTGTAATAAATTTTGAAATAGAGGCCACAAATGTAATTTTTGAAAGTTAGATGACCTGTTGACCGAGTCAAGGGGTTAAATTGAATACGATTGCCGGTTTTTAGGACTTAATTGAATAAAAAAAATATATAGCGACTAAATCGATTATGAGGCCGATATGTAGTGACTTTATTGTAGTTTTTCTTTTATATATATATATATATATATATATATATATATATATATATATATATATATATATATATATATATATATATATATATATATATAAAGCATTTGGTTCAATACTCCTAACTTTTTATGTAATATAAATTATTAGACATAAAGTACAAACTTATAATGCAAAAAGCTAGCTAATATATTCCTTATTTGGAAAACAAAACCACCTTTATGATAACGCCAATTGGGAAGACATGTCATGTGCCTCTACGATTAAATATGTGTGGGTTATCCATTACCAATTTTGTCATAGGTTATGAGGATTTTTTTTTTTATTTCTCGCAAAAAAAAAGTGTTTTTAGGCCAAGTGGTTCAATAAATAATGTTCGATTTTGCTATAACATCCCTGTGATGCCTTTGTTTTCCGATGTAACGGTTGTCAGGTGTGACTTAACGGTTGGTTGTGGTTATGGCTTATATTTGGCCATTTAATGTCATTCATTGATCTTTCTTCTTCGATATAACCGGTCTTCTTGACATGTATAAATAAGGTATCATGTGAGGAAAACTCAATCATTTTAATCAAATTTGTATTGTATGTACCTCTTGGGAATTTTTTCAAACATTGTTTCTAAAACACAATATTAGCAACGAAAGACTCTAAAATCTAAAAGACGTAAACTAATTTTATTCCCAACAAATGACATACATGCAAAGATTGGAAAGAAAACAACAACCATAGAGGAGGTAAAAGTATGACAGTCTTTGTAGTCCTTTGAATCCTCAAAGGAAGGCTAGAATGTTGATGAAGATGGCAAAGATGCAAGCTAGAATCTCTCTATGTGTAACAACAAAACAAGTCACCAAACCACCATTGGATGTGAGTACTTCACTTGATAATAGATTTTCTTAAGCCTCTAATACAAATATCAAAAAAGTCTTCAAAAGCATAATAAACTAAAGCCCCAAAAACTACACAACTAATTTGCTAGAAAGAAGAGATGTGATGTATGCAAGCTCTCAGATTTTTATGCAAAGAGAAGAAGAAAATGTAAACTATTTCTAGCCTCTTCTCTTGTTTATATACTTACACACTTAGATGAAAAGCCTACGCTTTAATTTAATGAGACATTTCTTGCAAGTAAGAAGGATGGTGTATGAGCAAAGTCAAGGAAACAAAACCCCAAAAAAGGAGAGAGAGTGAATGCATTCCACATCATCTCTCTTATATTATGTGCATGACATATTCTAATGGTCTTCACTAAGTCCATAATGTTGTACATGATATTTAAATCATATTATGTGATTAAATATAACCAATTATGATACCTTTTATTATTATTTTCTCAAAAACACTAATTCTCAATTAAATACACGTGAAGATTTAGTTTATTAATAATCATATTACTTAATAAATAATTAATTAGTATTTACTTGTTATATGGAGTGACCCTATAAGATCATATATTATTAAAAAATATCATTTCATAATGATCATTAAGCATAAAGATCTTTCAATCCCCCAATAACACACTGCAAACTGTCATTCATCAACATCGAATTTCCAAAAATCTCAAACCTACACTTGATGTATTAGGTAAGTAATCATTTATCTCTTTTTTTCATAGATATCATATTGGACTTGAGATATGGATCACTGTCAATCTCATTAAGTGTTCAACTTTTAGTAACACCTTAGATGTCTAATTCTCAACGAATAAGAGGAACAAATCTCATCTTGACTACATACGCCTCTCGTATGGTTCATATTATGCCTAATAATAGCGTTTATAATTGTTTGTTTAAAGAACAACATTTGACTACATCAAAGCACAACATTCCTCATACTTAAGTCCTAAATATGTATTTCAGTTATTAATGATACAAAGATATTTCCATTATCAAGTATTCTTCATGATAGTTATCCATGAAGTGATCTTGAACAGTTCGTATCCGAGAGTTTTCTCTAGAAAGTATTTATGAACTTGGTTATAATGCTTGGTCAACCAATCCAATTCATATTAGTCATACTTGATTATTGTTCCCACAATAATAACCGAATATGGATTTTAGAGTGACTACATTACCCAAGGATTAAACATGTTAATATAGAACTAAAACAAGAAATTAACGAAAAAGATCATATTCCATATATATCAAAGTCATTACATTAATTTATCTCACATAGTTCTAACATTCAATACCAAAATAAAGATAAAATCCAATCACTAGAATAGCAAAGTCTGGTTCCTTGAGCATGACCTTCAAACTTTGCTTCACGAATGGGCTTCGTGAATGGGGTTGCCAAATTTTGATGCATGTGTACTTTACGCATACTTATTTCACCACATCAACCTTCAGCTTGAATTTGGTGGAACCTTCAGTTAATGTCCATGGTCTTCTGATGTGATTTAGGCTCTTGGGCTAAGGAAATAACACCCTCATCGTCAAAAAACATTTCGAAGGGATTATGAATAAAAGGAACAACCCCTACATCTCCAACGAATTTCTTCATCCAAGCAGCATCCTTTGCAGCTTCTGAAGCAAAATGTATTCTGACTCTGTAATGGACTGCGCTACACCTCCACAGACGAGGAACATATCCTCAATTCGTTGTAAGTATTTTAGGATGTTCTTTATAGCCATCCAATGACTTTTTCCTAGATTTTATTGATACCTACTTGTCATGCTCATAACACAAGCAAGATCAGGTCTAGTATAATTCATAGCATACATACATTACGGAACCAAATTCCAAAGCATATGGAACATATTTCCTCTTCTCTACCTCAGCCTTTATGCTAGGAAATTGAATGAACTTAGCATTGTGCTCTGTGCCATTGGTAATTATCCTATCTTGGAGTCTTCCATCTTGAACTGCTTCAAGACTTATCCAATGTACATCCTTTGGCTCAAACCTATTAATCGTTTTGATCTATCTCTGTAGATTTCTATACCAAGGATGTATGCTGCCTCACCTAGATCTTTCATTGAAAAATATTAGCCAAGACAAGACTTTACACCTTCCAAAGTCAGAATGTGATTTCCCATGATAAGTATGTCACCCACATAGAGAATAGGAGTGTAACCGAGCTCCCACTAGTTTTCTTATAAACACAAGATTAATCTTCATATATGATAATACCATACTTTGTGATTTCATCATCGTAATGATGATTCCAATTTCGAGAGGCTTGTTTTAATCCATGAATGCATCTCTTCATCTTACACACTTGATTAGGATGTTTTTGATCAACAAAACCTTTAGGCTGAACCACATAGACATCTTTTTCCAAGTTTCCATTAAGAAAGCAGTTTTGACATCCATTTGCCATATCTCATAGCCATGATATGTTGTTATGGTAAATAGCATCCTAATAGATTTAATCATAGCGACTGTGTAAAAAGTTTCATCATAATCAACTCCATAAGTCTGAGTGAATCCTTTTACAACAAGTCTTCTTTCAATGAGTGTAAATTACCATCCATACCAATCTTCTTCTTAAAGATCCACTTACTCCCAATAGTCTTACCATGGGGAGGAAGTTCAACCAAATCCCATACATGGTTTTCTCACAGGGATTGTATCTCTTCATACATGGTTTTAATCTATTTCCAAATTCACGATTTGTCGTTACATTTCGATAGCTGATGGGCTCATTAGCATTCATTATCATGAAGCACTCATCAATGAGAAATCCATATCTATCAGGTTCCTTGTGATAACCCGTTATTTTCGATCTTGTAAAAGTCATCAAAAGTCAAACATATCAAATTAAAGTCAAACTTATTGTTTTGTTAATTTAATAAAGATAAAATAAAACAATTTGATATGTATAAACATTGTGTTAAAGTGTTGTAATTGAAGTAAAACACTCAAGAAACCGAGGATTCTCGCCTTAACCAAAAACCCTTGCAAATCGTTTCTTTCTTCGGACCGCAAACCGGAGGCATCAAACCGTTTATAGCCGAGAACCTTGGACCGAAAACGTGCGAGGCCGAGAGCTACCTTCAATAGAAAACAAACTCGTACAGTTTCCTCTTCGGACCAAAAATGCGAAGCCGAATTAAGGTTTACAGCCGCAAACCTTGCGGGCTTATCTTCTCGGTTTGAATTCCCAACCGAGAACCCTTCCTCGGTTTGTGTTCTCAGCCGAGAACCATTAACCACCTCCCTTTATACTTTATATATATATATATATATATATATATATATATATATATATATATATGTGTGTGTGTGTGTGTGTGTGTGTGTGTGTAAACCGAAAACTTCCTTCATTCTTACACATTACATCCGAAAACTCTAACTTTTCTCTCAAGGAATCCAACCGAAAACACTCCTCTCCTCTCAAGAACATGTGAAACCTCTCATTTCTTTGATTTCCATGCGAAAAACACTTGATTCTTCTTGAAGATCTTGCAAGTATCATCCATTGATCTTATTATCATTCCAAAAACACCTTTCAATCTTCATACATTGGGCCGAAAACAACCAATTTAGCTAGTTTTCATCAAAAACACACCAAGAACACCTAAAAACTATTCTAAGGCTTATTGTAAGTTTTCTTACAATAATTAAGTGTTGTTTAACACTTTAACTTAATATTTAAATTATTCTTATTTGATTTAAATACTATATCGTGTGTAAAAATTATTAGGATACGGCTATAATCACGTATTCTATCTCGAAGATTATTCGCAACCTATTTGTATCTAAGCAAGAACACCCACACAAGGTGAGTTAATACCCCCTCTACTTTTCCAGATTTTTCTATGTTTTTAAGGGGACGGGGGGGGGGGGGGGGGGGGGGGAGGAATACAAGTAAAAACACAATTAATATTGTGTTTAAAATACAAATTGTTTATTTCACTCTTTTATATACATTATAAATATTATACGTAAGAATACTAACTAAACATTTTGTTACCAGACTTATAAACTCTCAAGGTTGTTAAAATTCAAAAAGTTTATATTACATAATTTACAAGCATATAAACTATAATGGGTATAGTTTATGGAATTTATGCACTATTTTATTAATTAAGGGAAAACGGTATGAAAACACACATATAAACTATAATAGGTATAATTTATGGGTCAATTCACAATATCGATCATCTTAAACATAGATATGGAAGAATTTCATCTTTATTTATTAAAAGGTTTTTCCACTTATTACTTGTAATTTCGTTGAAACAATAAATTTGTGAGACACTCACTACTAGAAAAACAGCCTTTTACGACGCGCAATGTGTGTCATAAAACGCTCAGATGACGTGCAAATGCGCGTCAAGAAAGGCCATGTCATAATGGAAGACGACGTGCATTTGGGCGTCATCTGTTTACGACGCACATTTACAACGTGCATTTACGACGCTCAGTTATGACGCGCAATGCGTATCAAGAAAGGCCCTATCATAAAGGATAATGACATGCATTTGCGTGTCGTAACCTTACGACAGGCGTGTTTATGACACGCAAAGCGTATCATTGAAGCATGTGTCATAAAGGAAGACGACACGCATTTTTGCGTGTCATAATTTTAAATTTTTTTAAAATTATATATTTTTGATAGATTTACTAATTTTCAAATTAAATAACACATTAAAAGTCTCATAATACAAAATAAAATACCATAAACAAAAAGATAATTCATTGCACTAAGGACCATGTTAACAAAAGAATATAACATTATATACCATAAGTACCCTCAAGTAATCAATCTCTTACAATGTTACTAAAATACCCTCAAGTAATCAATGTCTTACAAAGTTACTAAGAGACTTATACTCAATTGGTATGTAATATGGCACTAAGAAGCCCAAGAATTGTTTGTGGTTTTCCTGTTCCTGGTGGATCCTACATGGAAAAAAGGTAAGAATTAACATTTTCCAAGTACAATGCCTCAATAAGGAAATCAATGGTAAAAGGCAAATCTAAACAAGAACAAACTTTATACATATATACATTAAAGTATTGTAATACAAAATAACAACAACAAATACCAAATTACCCTTTGCTTACCTTTTCTTATGGCCACCTCCAAAAGTGAGAACTTGATAAAAGATTTAGGTCACACATTCTCTCATCAAGCTCTATATCCAAAAGTGAGAATTTGATAAAAGATTTAAAAAGTGAGAATTTGAAGTACATAATATATTAGGCATATGATAATAAGGAGAGAATTATCTTTTTGTTACGTTTTTTATTTTTAATGCTCCTTTCACTGCTGTAATCCAACACATATTAGGATAAATAAATAAATAAAAACTAACAGAGATTAATGTTCTCTAAAATGAAGAACATGATATTTTATAAAAGAGAGAGTTAATTGAAAATTGATGGATGTTTACCTTTAAAAAAGGAAAAAAGACCATGAAACTCACATCTGGACTTTATATAATCAAAACAATTAAATTAGATATGTTTCAACCCCATTGAAGTAAATGGGTAAAAAAAAAAACAATGACAAAACTTGAAATTAAAATTAAAATCAAATATTGATTCAACGGACACTAAAACGTCTTAATATCAACACCAGAGACAAGTAATTACCCTTTTTGGCTGATCTGTTGCAGCAGTCAGCAACAAAAGAAGTGTCACAGTTAAAAGGATGTGGCAGGTCGGAGGTTGGGAGATTATGAGGGAAGATATAAGTGAAGGGAGCCGAGATGAGGGCCAGAAATTTGGGCCTTCTTCTTACTATAAACCCTAGATGTCGGATAATGTGTGTGTATTATAACAAATCAGAAATTTATCTCACCACATATTGGGTTTTATGGGAACCCAAGAGGCATACAATGATGGTAAAGGCAACCACAAACAATTTCAGAGGATCAAGATTGACTTGTTGGATGAAGTTGAAAATTACCTTTTTGAAATTATCATTCGATCAAGAACTTAGAGTGACTGTATGATTAGATTGGAGATTTCCAATTGAACCCATCAACTAAGGACACACCGGAAACATACATGGTCGATTGTAAAAGTGGATCCATGTGTATGTAAAGAGAGACAGAGGAAGAGAAATTCAAGGTCATCATCAACTCTAACATTGCAAATTTGAATGGTGGTATCCTCCATTCCTATAGCAATGATATTGTTGTCTTGAGGATGAAAGGCCAAGTAGGTGGCAGCAGGTGGTGGGGGCATGAAAATTGCCATGACCTGAAGTCAGTTTAGCCACTTCAGTACCACATGAGAGAAAGAATCACTAACTAATCCATGAATACAAAAAAATGACCTGAACAATTTGATATGCACCGAGGGAACTAGAAAATTACCCTAACACTAGAGGGTTCATGAACTTGGCTGAGATTATTCCAGCTTGCATAAGCTTGAATAAGCATATTAGCATTAGACACTTTATATTGATGTTGACATCATTTAGATACCAGTACATTGAAACCAAATAAGATGAAATTAAACAAGGAGAGAGAAAGAGAAATAAAAGGTTCTAATAGAAAGAAATAAATGTAAGATGCTATAATATGCAAATAAACAAAGGTTTATTTAATCATTCTCATAACTGGTAGGCTCAACCAATGGTCCCTTCACTACTTCTCCTCTTTCTTGAATCCCCAACCACATCTTGGTGATAATCACCTGAAGTTTTGCCCCCAGTAAAAGGACTATCTGCATAATATAAAGTGATCAATCATTTTTTATTCTTTAATTTTGAAAAAGTTGAGAGTAATAAATAGAAAACAACAAAATAAATGCTTATAATCAAGTGGATTGTCACAGAACTGCCATTAAAGAGATATATCAGAGTGAGTTATCAAATTTAAATACCTTTTTTTATAATGAGTTTTGATGTTTATGAAATACCAACCAGGAGGTCCCAAGGACAACAAATTGCTACAGCCCCATCTATAAGAATGTTATCACCATTTGCACCTAGATATTTTACCTTAAATTAGGATTACTTAATGCTAGTCAACTAATTTAACATGTTCATGGATTGGTTAATTAATCTCATATGAAGTGTCTGAATTTGGTTTAATAGTTATAATCTCCAAATTCTCATCATAGTCGACAAATTCAATATAGTTTGGAGGATCTTAGAGATTAATACCATCATATTTGCTCCAAGACTTTTTCCAGTAGTGAAAAAAGGAACACCCAAAGATCTTGAGCGAATATGTTTGACTACTTTGCGTAAATCTCCCGTCCACCCACTATTATAAAAGAAATCAGTGCTTTCCTCAGATGTCTACAAAGACAAAAGTTGAACAACAATTAATACATAGTATGTAAATGTGAATATTCTAACCTGTGTTCTTTCTGGAATATCTATCTCCCAAAAAAAGGAAAAAAGACCATGAAACTCACATCTGCGTTCTTTCAAATTCATCTTCAAGCCTCCTTTCCTTCCCTTCACCACTATCATCATATCTAGTGATTCGTTCTAGTCCCAACTTGCGTTGCCTCAACAGCTCATCCACATCACCAAATATATCATGATCTTTCTGTAAGTGTTTGTTGCTGCATTAACTCATTACTTTTACTACAAAAAATGATTTTTTGTTTATTATGTAAATGTAAATTAACAGGTGAATGGTAGAAGAAAGGGCCGTCTAATTGGAGCATATGAGCTTGCCAAAGCTGTTGAACAATTGGGAGCTAGTGAAATTTTGCTCAACTGTATTGACTATGATGGTAACTAATTAATCAATAATCAAACAAAACACAACTTATTTTTCTGTTTTTTTATATTATTTGATTTTCAGGTCAAGGAAAAGGATTTGACATCGAGCTGATAAAACTAATCTCAAATTTTAATCAAAGTTATGGGCAAAATGTTAATCATGATTATACACGATAATGATTACTAAAATGTGTTTTAAGAAAGTCAAGAAAATCCTGATTGCCCTTCATCAACATCAGAACTTGCTTTCTTTAGTCGCTTAAAGTTTTTACTCTCCTGACATATTCATATGGAAAGTTTTTAAAAAAATCAAAATTATATCAGTTTAAAAGGGTAAAAGGGTAAATATGAAGAAATAAATTTATTAATGCTTTCTTTAGTCGCTTAATCTTTTTACTCTCCTGACAGATTCATATGTAGAGTTTTTAAAAAAATCAAAATTATATCAGTTTAAAAGGGTAAAAGGGTAAATATGAAGAAATAAATTTATTGATTGTACCGTTCGAAATCGGGAAACAATGGAAAAATCTCAACCGGGTGTAGTTTTTTGTTGGTTACATGAATAGGATGGGACTTACAAGCCTCAAAGGAAACCTTAATGTCCTTAATTTTCCATTTCCTGCAAAAAAAAATCAGGAGCAGATGAAAATACAAATATACAATACATATTTATATACAGATATAAGATTAGAAATGGAAAATAGAAAATTATATACCTACTATTATGGCTGTCTAATAAGGTGTTACCACGTCTTTCCCGTAGTTCTTTTGCTTGTTCTTCAGTAAAAGGCTGCAAAGAAAAAGATATTTGAAAACAATTTTGAGAGAAAATATAAATGTTAGAAGTTATAACTTAAAACCAACCAGTCTTGTGGCGTCAGTGCTAAGAGGAGATATATATTGTGTCTTGACTAGCCAAGACATGCCTTTATCTGTGGGACGTTCTTTTCTCATCTTCAGGGGCAATATGAAAGACAAATCTTGAAGAAGAAAATGAAAGATAATTGGTGAAGAACCACCTGAATGTAGAGCAAGAGAATATATACCACAATGAATTTAAAAGTTACAGTGAAGAAGATACCGACCTCTATGGTTAGACTTAAATCCACAAGTTGTCAAATGTTTTGTAAGTTCTTCTCCCAAGACTTTTTGCCAGTTTGGTGAATCCTTGGCTTCAGATACAGGCCATACATCTTTGTTGCAAGCACTGCAGGTTGGTTTAATAGGAGGCGACTTGTGGATTAGATGATACAAGATCATCATAGACGAATATTTGGCATGGGATAATGTATCAAGCTAAAAATGGGATTTCTGGCATTTGTTTAAGAAGGCATCACGAGTCTCAAAGAAACTGTTCACAAATACATCATCTTTATCTTTGGTATCAACAGTCATATTCTTCACCATAACCTGTAAACTTAACTACATCAACACTAACAACAAAAAAGAAAAAAGAAAAAGGAAGATCTTTAAGGTGTTTTTATGGAGTTTCTCACCTCAGAGAGTAGATTCTTTTCACCAGAATGGCATGTGTGTATTTCACTCCTAGAAAGATTCTTCTCATCATTAAAACATCTGCAGTGAAGCACACTATAATCATCAGTAAACACGTATGTTTTTATTTAAGAGAAAGAGATGAAAAAAAACAAAGAGCTCATTTACCTTGAACATAGTTGAATCTTTTTGTAGTGGCTGCAAAACCATGTGCTTCCAGATAATATCACTTCGTGGCACTGAGTGCAAACATGTTGTAAATGGGCAATCATAAAGTTTTCCTTCACAGGTAGAATAGTTTGGCCCAACTACAAGTAAAATCAAGAAAGAAGGATATTAGTCTAAGTGAGCCAGCATATACAACAAGAAAAAAGATTAACTTTTGCATCACTAACACATCCTTGACTGCAACATCAAGTTTATCCTGTCCTATGGCTTTCAACTTGCTTTGCAATCCACCATCACTAGTTTCTTCCACTTCAAGTTTCCTAACTATATTTTCATCTGCCCCTGACCAATAATCACTATCAAAAAAGGGCAAACGAGCTGCAGTTATCTTTGTATTCCCCTCTCCACTAGCAACAAAAAACTGATTGTATAAATTTGTGTAGTCCATAACAACACCATCTTCCGACCCTTTCTTTAGCATTGACTTGTACCTAAACATAAAAAACTTGTAATTAGAAAAATATACT
Source organism: Lactuca sativa (assembly GCF_002870075.4). NCBI lineage: Eukaryota > Viridiplantae > Streptophyta > Magnoliopsida > Asterales > Asteraceae > Lactuca > Lactuca sativa. The sequence continues at coordinate 66,510,061 of NC_056628.2, forward strand.
CTTTGAGACATTTTACCAAACACCTTATGTGCAGAGACAGAGAGAGGTACCACTGTCGTAGCTTATCCTACTTTGGTGTTCTTTGAGTCTCTAGATGGCAGTAAAAAATGTAATCTTCTCCTTTTATAAGAGGAAATGCCCATATAGAACAGGTGGCGAAACCCCATGTCTTGTAATACTCGAGGTATCCAATCTGATGATCATCATAACATAGGCAAAAAAACAAAAGAGATACTTTTAATCAAGTTCATCAACACACCAACACAACTGTTCATAAAGTAAAGAAAAGAGAAGTGAAAGAAGTTGAAGTACCAATATTTCATGATAAACAAAGGTCCTAAGAGATTCACCACTCACACTCTTTCCCACAAGTCTAAAGTACTTTACAGAATCAAGATAGGAGATATACACACAACGTTGATTTGGGCCCCCACACTCTGATCCAAACTCCTGCACACACATTCAAAATAGGCACACATTCTAAAGTATGTCTTTATCAATCTTATTAGAGAACTTTGTATTTGTCTCCCATAGATCTGCCAATGCCCTTGGTTTAGTGGGGAATACAGTATACTGTTAGGGTTGATCACCAGAGGAAACATCTACGTATGTAGTAGACCAAAGGCACAGCTCCGATTTAACCTCCCATTGGTGTTGCTTTCCTTAAGATTCTTGGGATCGTTGTATCATCTTCTCAATAGATTGAGGCATATCATTGAGTAGCTCTTTCATGGCTCTCGAGAGGTCCTTCATCTGTTTATCTTGAGCATAATTTTTTACCGATATATTTTACACAACCCTAAACCTTTAGTTGCTTTTTTGGTGGTTTGGTGTTTTCTATAGCTACCGCCGATTTTGATGGAACCCTAGCTTTCTGTCGATTCTTTCATGGTTGAATAAAGAAATGAAAAGAGTTAATTAGGTTATGGAAAAAAGAAGGGTGTTTTCGGATGTAGAAGATGAGAACAAGGCTTTATGGTCTCATGGCTGATGGATCGTACCTGTAAACAACGTGAAAGAAGGGGGAGACGGAAGCGGACGGAGGAGGAGGCTTCGTCGGTGTCGTCGACTAGAGACTGGAGGCGGAGGCGTCGTTCGCCGTATCAATAACTCTGAGTTGAATGAACATGCGATTCAATTTTGACTTTAGGGTCAAATGTACACTCGATTTTAAAGCCTTGGAATAATGAGGTTGTTGGTGAATGGTGACCTAAAATAGTAATAGGGGTTTTGTTATCGGTGTAGTGCTATAGGAAAGAATGGTCGGAGAAGATGGTCGAAGACACTTAGCGGTGCGAGATCGGAGGTTGGGTGGTGGTGCGATGCGGTTATGAAGACGAAGGCCTAGGGCTTTTTCTTGCTAATTGGAAGAGACGGGGGATTTAATTTTTGGGATTCAACAGGCGGGTGAAATCCCGCCTTAAAAATGTGTGTTTCATTAAAATGTTATAAAGCGTCACATTTAGACGACACACATTTTATGAAAGGCACCCTCCGCATTTTTTTTCTTTTCTGACACTAATTTTAGGGCACGCACAAATGCGTGTCCTCTATCCTTCAAATTTTGCAAAACTGAAATTATTTTTTAGGGCACACATAAATGCGCATCCTCTATCAGTGAGTGTCATTGTTTGCGCTTCATTAAAAGGTTGTTTTCTAGTAGTGACTTCGTGGTGTACTTACCTAAGTACGACCTTAAGTCTTGACTTATTAACTAGAATTTTCGGGAGGGAGAGTGTGAATTTGTGTATAGATCTATACGGGACTGACAATCACGCACCTTAATTGTTTGCTACAGTTAGGCCGACAAGCCTAAGGTGACAAATGTCATATCATTCCGACACTTGAAGAACGTCGCATCAGGCATATCAGTCATATAGTATGATTATAAGAACTCACATGGATAAAATACTGATTATTTGATGTAGTAATATACTTCTATTAAAGCAATAAAACAAGGTATTTACATCATATCTATTTTACAGGCCAAATATACCTTCTGTTACTTTTACTTTTTTTTTTTTTTTTTGGAACGGCAAATCTATACCTTTTTGGTTTTGGAATGTTTAAAACCACAAATTGGTATTATGGAAAATATAAATTTTTTCTTGGATCAATATCATTATTTTACAGGTGAACCGTTTATAGATCGTTTTCTGAAAACAAACACAACTACTTATCGAAATCAATGTTTTACAGTAAAGCGGATATAACTAAGAATATGTTTACAAAGAATTTAACACTTATTTATGAATGGTATGGTATAAAATAAATATATTTAATTATTAACCATACATTCGGATTTCAGGGAAAATGTACTTTCAAATGTTTTATTTAAATAATAAAATTGTATTAGTTTATTTGTAAGTAATAAATTATAGATTTGCTCACGAAATACACGAAAAGTAAAACATTATATTATTACTAATATGGTACAAATAGAAGTTCAGAAAAACATATAATGAGTATTGTTTTTATTAAAGTCTATGATTACTTTATGAATACATTACTATTCTATATAATGAAGATCCGATAAACAGTGGAATGTGTGTTTTCCGCATTTCTTCCTGTTCCTTGTTTGATTGTGGGCTTAGGGCAGATTCACCCAATGAGCTGTCCGTTCGATTTTTACTATATATAATTGTCTACACTAAGTAATCATAGGAGGTAACAGGACGGGTCAGACTAAGTACATGAATTAGAATATCAAATCACAGGTTATAAACATAATACAATTATACTTTTTAGTCTCAAAGTACTAAGATTATGATATGTTTACTAAAAAAATATTGGATTGTCTAGAAGAACACAATAACATTTTTAATAAAAAAGAACACATCTTTTCCACCAAAATACTTATGAACTCACCATCATAAATGTTGATACTCTCTTTTCAAACCACTTGTGTTCTCAGAAAAGTTAGTAGCAAGTACTCTCTCGGGCGTTATAAAGACGGAGCATAGTAGCATTATGTCTTATCTTTTGCTATAGTTTTAATGTTATACATGTAATGTTTTTAAAACAATGTAAATACTATGTTATTAATACAATGATTGTTGTTTCTTTGATTACTATTTTACAATTGTTGTGATACTGTATATAATTGTATACACTAAGTAATCATATGAGGTAACAGGACGGGTCAGACTAAGTACATGAATTAGAATATCGAATCACAAGTTATAAACATAATATAATTATACTTTTTAGTCTGAAAGTACTAAGATTATGATATGTTTACTAAAAAAATATTGGATTTTCTAGAAGAACACAATAACATTGTTAATAAAAAAGAACACATCTTTTCCACCAAAATACTTATGAACTCACCATCATAAATGTTGATACTCTCTTTTCAAACCACTTGTGTTCTCAGAAAAGTTAGTAGCAAGTACTCTCTCGGGCGTTATAAAGACGGAGCATAGTAGCATTATGTCTTATCTTTTGCTATAGTTTTAATGTTATACATGTAATGTTTTTAAAACAATGTAAATACTATGTTATTAATACAATGATTGTTGTTTCTTTGATTACTATTTTACAATTGTTGTGATATTGTACATGACGTCCTCCGCCCACGAACGTTTCCACTATTTCGGTTTGGGGGTGTGACATTCCTGACGAGTCCTGTGGGATATGTAAATGCCTTGTTTATTAGTAGGTTGAAGAAAAACAATGTGTTCATCTTCAAAAATCTCTTGTTCAGTACTAGTACCAACTTGAGTGACATCGAGTTGTGGTTCTTGATCTTCCTTAAGTTCAATGCGCCTCCCACTTTCTTCATTCATTAGAAACTTGTTTTCTAAAAATTCAGATTTTCATGAAATAAAGTTCTTATTCTCACTTGGGACGTAGAAGTAATAACCTATACAATGTTTACGATATCCTAAAAAGATGCATTTGGTAGACCTGGGATTGAGTTTGCTTTATGTTTCATGTCTAACAAAAACATCAACCCCAAACCTTCGAGTAAGATAAAGATGGAGCTTTTCCATACCAAATCTCAAATGGTTTTTGTCCACCTTTGTAGTTGGAGCCATATTCAAAATAAGAATGATGTATATTTTTAATGCACTAGTTTTTTTATTCATAATTTCTAGTCTATCACATCTAAACAACACCGTATGGGTAGTGAACCTGATCAAGTATAGTATAGTTTTGATAAGAAAGGGTGACGAGCTCAAAGGAACGGTAGTAAATTAACATTAGACTTTTTTTTATTATAGGTTACATTAACTAAATGAAAAAAATAAAGGGAGGGGGGGGGTGTAACATTCGTAACTTGGTAAGTTTCCTTTTATCCCCTTTAATGCAAATTGTTAACATTTTGGTCCCTAGTTGGTACGTGGGGCGTACTCTATGAGTAACCTTATTGTACTAGACAATTTGTTGATCGCATGTTTTACCCACATACACGGGGCGTACGTGGAGTACACATTGCGTACATGGTGCAGGGGAAAACCCTATATTTTAGGGTTTGCACCCTATTTAAATAACATTATAGAACCTCTTGGACATTATTGATCAGCCCCCATCACCTTATGACCAAAAAACCAAACCATAAGTGCCTCTTGTGAGTTTTAAGCTTGAAAGTGAGATTATGGTGGTGTTTTTAGTGAAAAAAGAAGAAGAATAAGAACTTTTGGTGGTTGCTTGGGAGTAGCTTGGGCTTGTAGATCCAGGGTCATCATCATCATTGGAATCCATTTGAGGTATAAAGTTCTCTATTTGATGCTTCATTATGCTAGATCTAGTTTTGGGACTTTGTTTATGCATTTTTGGGTCTTTTGAGATAAACTTGACCTTTTAATCTACTCCAGAAGCTAGGGATGCTAGATCTTAGCTCCATGGAGGCCCATTGTTCATAAAAATGCAAACTTTGTGAAAGATATTGGTCCATGAAAGTGTTAAGAGCTTTATTAAGCTCCTTTTTGATCTTTGAGTCTCATTAAGCCATAAAGGGGTGTAAAGTTGCCTACTTTACATATTAAGTCACCCTTTAGGACCATATCTAAGAGTTTGGCAAGATGTATTAGCTAATTAAGTGTTTAATGGAGTGGATTGGGAGTATGAGGCATACATTGGGCGTACGCCCCACGTATCAACAGATGAATTCTTGGGTTTGACGATTCTCAGTAGTGGGCCATGCTTAGGACTTTTAAGATTAGGCCTTGTTTTAGACTTATGATGTTGGACTTTTTCTAGTATATTGGGGTCGCATGGGTTTAGGGCCATAATGGGTTTTGGGCCCCATCTGGAAGATTGGGCCATATTGGTCTTTGGGTTGCCATTCAGGAATTTGGGCCTTTTGAGTAGTTGGGTTGGGCTTTGGTTTTGGGCCAAATAAGAAAAGGGTAAAATGGTCTTTTACCCTGGTTATGGGTTAAGTAGCTTAGATTCTTGTTCATGGTTCGAGATCCAATTATTAACTGGATATTATTTTGATGATGATAGCGCAGGGATTTTTTTCAAACTGGTAGACGAGATTCATTTGAGTGTTTAGCATCTAGAGTTGAGATTCCTCACCATCTTAGTGGGTCGAAGGCACCAATGTCTGCCCAGGGTTTGTTATGTTTAGGATGTTAGATGTTTATGTGAAACTTGCATGTGTTATGTGCTTATATGTAACTAGGCGGGATCCGATAACCATTATGTATACTAACTATCTTTGTGATTATTGCATGTGTTATGTGTTTATATTTTTATATGTTTATATGTATACCGGGAAGGGCCCGATGCCTGACAAATCTATATACCTAGCGGGGCTTGATGTCAGGTGGGGCCTCATGCCGGGCGGGGCCCATTATATGTCTATTAGGTATGGTATGTCACATTTTGGGGAACTCACTAAGCTTTGTGCTTATGGTTTTTATGTTATATTTTCAGGTACATCTGTTTCAAAGGGGAAGGGCCTGAGATGATTGCAGTACACACACCACCTTGTTCTGCATTTTATATTACTTTGATGTATTGGGATGTTATTGATACACTTTTGTTTCACTATGATTTCTATGATGATGTTTTGGATAATAGTTTATTAATTTAAAAAAAGAAAATGGTTAGTCTTAATTTTTGGGACGTTACGGAGGGGCTTATTATTAAATAAACAACTACTCTCGATAAACTAATTGGAAGTGAATCACTTCAGGTACATTGTTTTAAATTAGATTACATCTCAAAATCATGGATAATTACATTAATGCAATGGTCTTTTATTCATTATTCATCGATTCTCAAAATTGATGTATGTATTTGGTCCATACACAAATAGTAATGACTAAAAGGACTCTTAACGTCATCGTCATGTAATTAACTATTCCTAAATTCATTGTATAATTCGTATCATGCAAGATTTAATTTTTATTAACCCTAAACATTATTAGAATTATATCATGCATAAAATAATCATCTACTCATGCATACACACTAAAGTTCATAACTTTATTAACCTAACCCCTAGGTTTTGAACCAAAACTAGTCATAGTTATTTTATGGCAATAAAACAACTATAATCAAGAATATATAACTAGATTATTCTTTTAATCACATAGACTCAACAATAGGTAATAAAGCGATGATCTTTCACACATATGGATTGTTGGATTAGGTGTCGAAGCTCATAACTATAACTGGTATAAACTTGAATTGATAGTAGCATAGTATTTTTGGGTTGCCCCCAAACTTAGCAATTGAATAGGGTATCTTTTAGAGAAAGAAAGAGAATGATTTATTAATTTGTTATATGGAAATCAAAATAAATGATTTGTTAATGTTTTATGAAAATAATATATTAATTGGAAATAGTATTATTAGTATTATTTAATTAACAATTAATCATAAATTAATTGGAATTAAGTGGATTAATTAAATGTGGGAGGATTAAAGGTGACAATATTCAATAGTTGAGCATTGAGTAATTCTAGAACCTGCCATAAATGGGGGAACAAAATCTACAAGCCTTCTAGGGTTTCCTTGGGCTCTAAGGGTGCCTTGGATGCCTTAGGGAGGAAGCTAAGGGATTAGGGTTATCTTGGAGATACCTTCCTTATCCAACACCTTCCTAGTCTCCTATATAAACCCTAAGGGTTCAGAATTTCGTTCATGACTCTTCCTAGAGGCTTAAGGCCGAAATTCTTCTTCTCCTCTTCTCTCTCTTCAAGTTCCTTGGTCGCTAGGGTTTCGTTATGAACCATGAGAGGCCGGACACTTGTGGCGCTAGCTTCCAAAAGTCTTTCAAGGAGGAATTTTAGATTTTTTTCTATAATAATCTTCAAGGTCATTTTTCTTATCTTATTAATTAGTTTGTTCATAGAAAATTTTTGTAGATTAGTCATTAATAGTATGTTGCTATATGTAAAAGACATAGATCCAATTAGGTTGCATGTGTCGTAATCAGTTGAATTATTTAATTGTTTTCCGCTTAAGGCATTGTAATTGTAACCCTAATAACCCATAAGTTCTATCATAACCAAGTGTTGTCTTTCATGTATTTGTACATTGGTGAATCAAATAAGAAACTTGTTTTACATCTGTCGTAGCTCACGACATGAGCTTCTGATGCTCACGACGTGAGCTCAATCTGGACTGGATTTTAGGCCTAATCCGCCTTAAGAACTTTTATGAGATGCCTACTTACTATGTTTATCCCCAAATTCGATTTTGGTGTATCTATGATGATAATATAAAAACCTAGAAGTTGGGAGATTAGCATTTGACTTGATTAATTGTTTTGTGATAAATATGATTGTTTCTTTTTAAAAGTATAAATATTAAATCTAGATATTAGTTGAACTTAATAATTTATGTCAAATGATATTTGGTATTTTGAAAATTTTATAATATATCCCTATGGATCTTACTATTAATTTAATTAAAATATAATAAATAAATCCATAAAAATGGTTTCAATTTAATTACATTAAAAGTTTAATTTATTAAATGATTAAATTAGTGCTATTTTAAAATGTTTTAAAATACAACTTATACTATGTATATATAATTAAAAGTTTAATATATATTATATGCATAAGTATAGTCAGTCAAATCGCTAGTACACCTCATTCACAAAGTCATACTATAAGGGGAGTTCAAGGAAGCATCCTATAAAATGACCGTCATTGGGTATACACTCTTACCACCGCTCTCTTTTTTATGGTGGAGGGTCATTAGCCGAACGAATTTGATAGGACATAACCTCATTAAAAGTATAATGGTATAAAGAAACTAAACTATTTTCTAAAATCCCACTCTTAGTTACTTTTGGGGAATGTGAATTTGTAAGCTAATCCATGAAATTGCACATTACACTTTATGAGTTGTTACTGGAGTGTGTGTAGTTATCAACACACTAATGGGGGACAAATAAAGGGTGGTGATGAGTGTCCCGAAAAATTCTCGTTGATTAATGGAGCGTGTGTGCTTAACCGACACATTAAAGCGAGATGGTAAATGACATCTAAAGTACCACACTAATTTGCATGGTTATTCACATCTCGTTTGTAATCCTCGGCATCCTAGTCATAAAAGTGAGAAAATAACTGAGATTCAACAAGCTATTCATCAGATTCAATGAATTTGAAAAGATCTAGGAGTTTCATAAGATTGAAATTGGTAAAAGCATTACCTACCTAAAATAGATTCGAATTTGATTACAGAATCCCTCGTCAAAGTTTGAATCGAAGATATGGATCCTATCCTTCTTTGAATTTATGGGTTAATAATTAACGATTAAAATTAACTAACTTGAATTCTCTTTTCTCCCTTTATAGATGTTAAGTCAAGACAATAGTGGTCTTCCTCATCCATTTGGAAATAGTTTTCCTCTTCCTTCTAAAGATGATCTTCCACATTCTAATTAAGGTGAAAGTATGTTCCCTTCTTCGAGCAATGGTGGAAATGGATATCATGCTTCTCCACCTCTTTCTCCTCCTCCTCCAGTGACTCTCTCCACATCATGATTCCTTCGAGTCAAAAGATACGAAACTATACACGCCGTATTGGTATGTAACAATCAAGATGGAAAATCTACGTGTGAGCCTGTTCTGGAAATGAAATCGCACATTGACAAATTGGATAGAATGGGTGTCATTTTCCTAAGAGAGTATGCCACTGATTTGGTTCTACTTTCACTTCCTGAGTCATATAGTCAGTTCATTAAAAACTTTTATATGAGCGACCACATCGTGACCCTAATTGATCTGACACATATGTTGATTGTTGCTGAAGTAGAAATGCTTAAGAGCATAAGTGAAGCAAAAGTGCTTGAAGGATCTGAATCCAGAGTTTCCATGGACGTTAACAATAGTGAAAATGGTGGCCCAAAAAAGATTTCTCTTCCCAATGGAAAGGATCGGCCAAGATCAAAATGTTTGATCGTATGGTAAAAAGAAAAAGGATAGTTACATGTGCTAACCCTAAAACTTCTATATGTTTTTATTGCCTATTGAAGGGGCGTTGGTTACGAAGCTGCCCAGATTACTGGAAAGATCTTAGAGATGGTAAAGTGAAGTCGCGTAACTCTACTCCAGGTATATCCATTATCTAACTCCATTATTTTAATAAGCTCCTATTCATAGATTCTTAATACATGATGTGATGATCACATTTTGATGGTATTGAAGGATCTAAGAGAAAGAAGGAAGCTAAAGAAGAGTGAGCTGAATCTGATCGTGAGATATGAATATCGGTCACATGGTTCGATGATCAGATTTTGGAAGCTACTAATTAGGAGTTGTGATAATTTAATAGATTGCTTAGGAAATTTCTATAAACATTGTTTTCATTTATGCATTGTAAGGACAAGTTCTAATTTTTCGTTTATTATAAATAAAATTGGAATTTTTATTTATATAGTAGGTTTGCTTTATATTTCCTTGCAATGTAGTCTATGAAGGTGTTGGTTACATTTTTATTATTAGCAATATTAATTGTAGATTTGATTCTTATTATTTTACTTGTGGTAAATGTCATAACTGACTAAGTGATAAAGAATTCTCATCACCCAAGTTCCAATTGGACAAAAACTTGGAGTCATATAATTCAAATTGTGTGATATATGAGAATCTTGATCTTTGGAAGAACATGATTAATTTATTGATCACATGCTTTATGTGAGTCAAAGTGAAGGACTAATGAATCTAGTCCATGGATGTGGATGATTCAAATCATCCATGAACGATGCAAATTCTATTCGAAATGATTTATTGATGATTCAGTAAATGTGGTTATGTTTATAAGATTGAGCATAACTCTAACATTTTAAAAAATTTAAAGAGTGGCAGAACGAATAAGAATAATCTATTAGGGAGAAAGATAAAGGTTTTTCCAATCTGAAAGGAAAGGAGAGTAATTTAGTATCGTGTTTTCTTATCATCTAAATTATTGTGGAACAATGTCTCAATTGATCCTCGAAGAACATCTTAGTGCAATGGTTTGACTAAGAAGAGGAATCAGATATTGTTGAAATGGATCAATCGAGAGATAAGTCATAATTCATTTCTAATCAGGTTTTAGAGTCATGCTCTAGTAAATACACATCGTATCTTGAAACTTATATTAATTAGGTTTATGACACCTCATGAAATGTGGAGTAATAGTGTTTTCTTACTCTAGCACATTTGGAATTGGAAGTTGTGATCTTAGGCCAATTCCATGAAGTGTTTCTTGTCGATAATCCACACTAACTTTTGAATATTCATTTTTGTTCGTGTAGGAATGTTCCATGAGAGAGAAATTTATATGTCAAGAAGTCTGTGGGATTCTTAATGATCTTGAAGAGTTTCAGCAGTCAATCAAGAATAAACCTTTTAGTTATCGCTAGCACACAACCTGAGGTATGATAACCTATAGTGTTAAGTCGACACATTCTTCTTTCTGTGCACCTTCCAGTGGGTTGGAAATGCTTATGAGTTCTATGGTTCTCATTTGACTACAAAAGGCAGAGCATGTTAATCAGTGAAAGTACATTGGCCAATATGGGTGAGCTTCTTAACAACATGGAAGGAATGGTAGGCCATTGTGCTACCAAAGGGCAATAAATTTAGAATAAGCAAAGTTCAGTCCATGAATGGAAAGCTAAATTCAGATTTAGCTATAGTCATAAACCTTATCTACAGATTATAGGTTGGAAAGATAGATTCACATGGATGGGAACATGCACACCACAAAATCTAGTTGGAAAAAGTTTTCACTCGAATTCTTGAGAATGACTATGAGGAAACACTTTTGCTAGTATATTTTAAAGATCTAATAAGTATCATTATGGTTATTAGTTGTGAACTGCATTCTCTAATTTTCAATACGATTACATAATCCCTTTTCATAGTTGAATTTTAAGAAATGGAAAAGAATTTTTTAAACTTTCAGGGCATATAGCTATAAGTTTTGAAAGAGTTTAAACACACACATATGCTATCTAATGAAGGTGTATAAGCTTGAGAAGTCTAATTGAAGACTTATTGAAGCATTAAGTATCTACAATATGTACGTTTGTAAGGAAGCCAATAGTAATGATTTCTAGAAGTTTAGTTGATTCATGGATACATCTCAAAGCTATTGGGAGCATAAATGTTATGCTAAGTGTTGCAAGTTGGCAATATAATATGTAAGAAACACAGTTTACAAATATGCAAGTTGCAAAGTTTGGAAATTGTTTCATTATAGTTAGACTTAAGGGAGAGGTCACTCATACTTCATTTCGAATCTAAAAGATTAGATTGAAGGATGTCACACCCCCAAACCGTATAAACAAACAGCGAAAACATCTGAGGGTGGAGGACGTCATATGTAGTATCACAAGAATTGCATCATAGTAATCAAAGTAAACACAACCATTACATTATAATATGAATATTTACATTTGTTTGATATAAGGTTTGTATACATCAAAACTAGCAAAAGATAAAGACAAGTGATGGATAAACTAAATTTATCCTAGTTTATATGTCTAACCAGGTAAGTAGTTTATATTTGTAAAACTGATAAGGACTTCCACAAACTATACCTATTTTATTTTGACTGAAATGTCTTGTTCGTGATCTGTTCTAAAAACTATGCAATTATGTTTAGAAAACATCCCTAATGCTCTGCATATTACAAAAGGGATAAAGTATCTAAATGCTTGATGAAAACTCGTTGATTTGTATTAATTGCATTAGTTTTAACTCGTTGAAAACCTTTAAGTTTGTCTTGTATTATCCCCCTAAAAAACGTTTAAAAACCATAAAAGCGTAGGGGTATGAACTCACTATTTGACGTGGGATTCAAATGTAAGTCGATAGGGATGTTGAGTGTCAAATGAAGCCTCGGGCTCGAACAGATCCTATTAACATATAGTAGCACATATATGTATTAGATTAGGGTATAACACCACTAACTAGGGAAGGAAATCACCTTAGAGACTAGGAAACAGTTGAAACTAAGTGTTAGAATCACATGTGATTGAAAGAGGGTAGTTTGCGACCGCACAAAGGAGTGTACGGTCATGGGTGTTCGGCCCAAATGAGTTTGCGACACATGGGTTTACGGCCGAATGAGTTTACGGCCCAATGTGTGTACATCCGGGTCGTACACTCATGATAAAGTGTGTATTTAAAGTGTTTTAAAGTCCTTACTAGCCCCTTGGAAGTGCTCTAAGTCCCATACTTAGCTTTAGGATGAGTTTAAGGCCAATAATCGACCAACCACTAGGGTTTGCAGCCAATGAGGGGTGTTCGGCTGTACACAAGGGTTTACGACCATAAATCCTCCATGATCATGTCTTTTGGGTCGATTTTACAGTGAAAAACAAGCATTTCTAGTAGATAACTAGGATAGGAAGCAATTACTTACTATAAGGAAACTTGAAATGGGGTTTTTAGCCACTAAGAACTAGTGCGTGTTCTTGGTGTTCTTGGTGAGAGAGAAGATCTAGACAAAGATGAGATTAATGAGAGAGGAACATGGATTTACCACTAGATAGAGGAATGAAACTCAAGTCAAGGTGGAGAAACACTTACAATCTTGAAGAACTTTAAGCAAATTCCATGGATGTAGAGAGAGAGAGAGTGGAGAGAGAAAGCTTTTGAAGTGAGTAAAGTGGTAAATGAAGGCCAAGCATCCCTTATATACGGATGAGTTTTCGGCCAAGGGGTGGGTGGTGGTGTACGGCCGTAAAATCGAGTTTGCGGCCGTACACTCCTCTCGAAGGGGTGTTCGGCCCGGATGCTACGGTATGACTTAGAAAAACTTGTTCTCGGACCCAAACATTGATTGCACTGAGCTTAGAATATTCAATTAGACCCAAAATAATGAATTAATGAGAAAAGAAATAAATCTGAATTGATTGATTTTTAAACGGTTCGTACAAAAGAAGTTTCAGGTTGTCACATCATCCCCCTGTTAGAGAGAATTTCGTCCCAAAATTCAAACATAGAATACAAATCATGGACTCGGAAAGAGATGAGGATATTTTTGTTTCATTGAATCTTCACGCTCCCAAGTGAATTCAGGTCCCCGCCTGGCATTCCAGCGAACCTTCAGTATTGGTATGCGGCTTTGTTTTGTTCGTTTGATCTCTCCGTCCATGATTTCGACTGTTCCTTCCATGAAATTAAGATTCTCATTGATTTCAATCTCATTGAGAGGGATCATAAGGGTCCCGTCGGATAAACACTTTTTAAGATTCGAGACGTGGAAGACGAGATGGATGTTACTAAGCTCTTGAGTTAAACGAAGTTTGTATGCTATGGGACCAATCCTAGCAAGAATCTCGAATGGCCCTATGTATCTTGGATTTAGCTTTCCACACTTTCCAAAGCGTATCATGCCTTTCCAAGGTAAGACCTTTAGCAGAACACGGTCTCTAACCTGGAACTCCAAGGGTTTTCGTCTCTTATCGGCGTAGTTCTTTTATCTATCTCTCAAGTTATTAAGTCGTTCCAGGATTTGTACGATCTTTTCTTTCGTTTCACAGATGGTCCCTGGGCCGGTGAGAGTGTTGTCGGGGACTTGACCCTTGGCTAGCTGTGTGTCGCCCACCTCTACCCAGCACAGAGGGAATCTGCAATTATGGCCATAAAGGACTTCAAAAGGCGCAACCTTGATACTGGTATGATAACTGTTGTTGTAGGAGAACTCAACCAAGGGCAATCGGGTGTCCCACGAGTTACCAAAGTCTATGACACATGCTCTCAGCATGTTTTCCAATGTCTGAATGGTCCTCTAACTCTGCCCATCTGTCTGAGGATGGTAAGTTGTGCTTATATCCAGCTTAGTTCCAATAAATTTCTGTAATGAATGCCAAAATCTCAAGGTAAACTTGCTATCTCGATCAGATATGATGGACACCGGCACACGATGCAGTCGAACTATCTCTTGGACATAGATTCATTTGAGCCTTTCCATCTTGAAAGTTTCATTGATTGGCAAGAAGTGGGTGGATTTGGTTAATCGATCGACAATTACCCATATGGTATCGTACCCAATCAGATATTTGGGTAATTTAGTGATAAAACCCATAGTAATCATTTCCCACTTCCACTCAGGAATCTCCGGCTGCTGGAGCAGACCTGAGGGCTACTAATATTCGACCTTCTGATATTCCACTCAGGTATCTCCGACTGCTAGAGCAGACCCGAGGGCTTCTAATATTTGAATTTTACCTTGGCGCAAGTCAGACACTTGCCCACGATGGTAGCGATCTCTTCTTTCATATTTGGCCACCAATACAACTTCTTGAAATCTAGGTAAATCTTATCTGAACTTGGATGAATGGAGTATCTAGTATTGTGAGCTTCGTTCATGATAACCTCCTTGTAACCACCGAACTTTGGGGTCTAGATCCGGCTCATGAAATAATAGACTTAGTCTCTCTTGATCTCTAAGTTCTTCTCCATTCCTCTCAAGGCTTCATCCAACATGTTCTCTGGTTTTAAGGCTTCCAGTTGAGCCTCTTTGATTTGTGTAGATAAATTCGGAATGGATGGTCATGGTCGATGTCTTCACTTTACAACTTGAGTGTTCTTTCCGGCTGAGGCCATCTGCTACCACATTGGCCTTGCCGGGATGGTAGCATATTTCGCACTGATAATCATTGAGTAGCTCTACCCATCTCCGTTGCTTCATGTTCAACTCCTTCTGGTTGAAAATGTGTTGTAGGGTTTTATGGTCGGTGAAGACGATGCACTTGGTTCCATAGAGGTAATCTGTCCATATCTTTAATGCAAAAACCGCTGCTCCTAACTCCAGGTCGTGAGTTGTATAATTGACTTCATGTGCTTTCATCTGTCTTGAGGCATAAGAAATAACCTTTCCTCGCTGCATGAGCACGCAGCCTAGGCCTTGATTGGATGCATCGCAGTAGACAACGAAGTCCTCCATCCCTTCGGGCAGAGACAGGATAGGTGTGCTGCATAGGGCATGCTTCAATGTTTGGAACGCAGTGTCTTGCTTTTCACTACAACCAAAGGGTACACCTTTCTGATTCAGAGTGGTTAGAGGCTTAGCAATCCTGGAGAAATTCTGGATAAACCTGCGATAATAGCCAACGAGGTCTAAGAATTGACGAATTTCTGTGGACGTCTTCGGTACCGACCAATTTTCAATCACTTTGATTTTGGAAGGATCCACATGTATGCCTTCCTAACTTACCACGTGACCAAGGAAAGTTACTTTTCGGATCCAGAATTCGCACTTAGAAAATTTCGCATACAACTTTTCTGCCCTTAGAGTTTCTAGTACTAGCCGCAAGTGCTTGCTATGATCCGCCTCACTTCAGGAATAGACAAGTATATCGTCAATCAATACGATTATGAATTTGTCCAGGAAAGGATGGCACACCCGATTCATCAAATCCATGAATACCGCCGGTACATTGGTTAGACTAAAGGGCATTACTAAAAACTTGTAGTGACCATATCGAGTCCGAAATTATGTCTTAGGAACATCACCCTCGTGGTACTCTGAGCTTAGGTCTATTTTTCTAGAAGTAGCTGGCTCCTTGAAGTTTGTCAAAAAGGTCGTCGATTTGAGGAAGAGGATAACGGTTTTTGACGGTGAGCCTGTTCAGTCCGTGATAGTCTATACACATCCGAAAAGATCCATCCTTCTTTTTCACAAATAAGACCGGGGTTCCCCAGGGTGAGGAACTCGGTCTGATGAATCCGTTGTTGAGTAGCTTATGAGTTGGCTGGATAACTCTTGCATTTCTGCTAGCGCTAGACGGTAAGGGGATTTAGCTACGGGGGGGGGGGGGGGGGGGGTAGCTCGGGGGATTAGATCGATGCGAAATTTGACCTGGCGCTCGAGAGGGAATACCGGGAGCTCTTTGGGAAAGACATTAGGAAAGTTGCAGACTTTCAGGATGCTCTCGAGGTCTTTAACTTCCTGTTTCTCGTTAATGACATGGGCTAGGAATGCATGGCACTCCTTTCGCATAAATTTGTGGGCTTTGATGCACGAAATGATACGGAGGTTTGAGTTGAGTTTATCACCATACTTCATGAGACTTTCGCCAAAGGGAAGATTAAGACGAATTGCTTTCTTGTAACAAAGGATATCAGCACGATTGGGGCTCAACCAATCCATGCCGATGATGATATCGAAGCTCTTTATAAAAACCGACATAAGGTCGATAGGAAAGGAATGGTCATTCAAGGTAAGGGTACAGCCGAGGAATATGTCGTTAGTGCTTTCTTTCTCATCGTTAGCCATCTCAACGGTAAACGTTCCGGTTAAGGGTTGGGGTTTATGCTTGAGGAGATGTTTGAATGCATGACTAACAAAACTTCTCTCCGCACCAGAATCGAAAAGAATTCATGCATAAGAGCTGTCAAGGAGGAACGTACTCGTAACAACGGTAGGGTCATCAACTGCCTCCTCTTGCCCCATAGTTAGTACTCTCCCTGTGTTGCCATTTTTTGTTGCCTTGGGGAAATTTCTCTTATAATGCCCAACTTCCCCAAAGATATAAAAGCTTTGACCAACACTTACTCCAGAGGCCTGATTGGTTGGTTGGACTGGTGTCTTGCAAAAACGAGTTGTGTGCCCCTTATTGCCATAGTTGTTGCAGAGCATTTCACGGCATGGGCCAGGATTATGATGATAATTGCACTTGCTGCACCGAGGGAGGGTACCAGTATATCTGCTGGTAGGTGCTTGAGCTGCAGGAATAGTGGCAGGAGTAGTGGCAGCGTGGATTGCTACCACTTGTTGTTTCTTGGAGGGATCCTACGAAGACTGGCCCTTACACTGTTTACAAAACTTTCTCTTCCCACCACTCGCCTCCGGTAGTTCAGGAGTGGCTGCTGCTGCATCAAGATCAACTCCGTGATCCATGAGAGTCTGTGCCAGGCACTTGGCGGTGTCAAAAGTTGTAGGCCTAGTAGCCAAAACATTTCCTTGAGTTGGGGGCGTCAATCCCCAAATGTATCTTTGTATATTTTTGCTTTCCGTGGTGACGATTCCCAGACAAAGAAGATCCAGATCGCAGAATCTAGGTGTGTATGCAGCAATGTCAAAACCCTTCCTCTTAAGGTTCTAAATCTCGTGTTCCAATTTCTGCATCTTGCCCGTTGGGCAGTATTCCACGAGCATAAATTCTTTCAAAGTTTCCCAACCCATAGCATATGCTACTGGCGGGGTTAGGGATTTGACCCGACCAATTCACCAAGTTAGTGCTCAGTCTGTAAAGGTGCAAGCTGCAAACTTCACATTGTTGGCTTTGGAACATGCACAGATCTCGAAGACCGATTCTTTGTTCTCAGTCCACCAGGTTAGAGCAATGACACCTCCATTTCCATCAAACGATCTGGGCTTTGCATTCATAAAATCTTTGTAGGAACACTCCTTCTGGTGTCCCTGGCTTTCATCAAGATTAAGGGATTGGGCACCACTTCCTGACCCGCTAGAGCCGCCAGAATTTATCTGCGACATTAGGCAGCCACAACGGCCGTGACTGCCGACTGGAATATAGCAGGGTCGAACTAAGGAAGTGGTGCTAGATCTGTTGGGGGATTGTTGCTCTTTCAGTTGGGTCTTATCTTTGGAGGCATCTCGTTCTAAAATAATCAAGAAGAAGAATATGGTAAGTCCATTAGACTTTTGAATCAAGATATATGAAACAAGATATTTCTCAATCTGATAGATAAAGTGTTCTACTAAGCGATAAACAAGGAAAAGTTACTAATACAAGTAAACTATCGCTAGGAAGAAATAAGTAGCAACATTTCGAATGAATCTCTACAATGTATTTGGCTCTGAGAAAAATACTCCTTCAATATTTCAAGTTGTATGTTTTTTCTATCGATATCTCGTTGTACATATTTGGTAAGTTTTAGGCCTGCTGCAACGTCACAATCACTCTCAAACACATGTTGGTCATGTCTCGGATAAATATAGTTGATCATGCTATATTGACCCTAGACATGATTACACAACTTCCCAGGTTTAACCGCAGTGTCCAACATCCAAATACTTTTGTTTTTTTCTACTTATGATACTATTTATGGAATGTAGGTATACTTGTATAGTTTTTGTAAAATACTTATATTTTGAAAGTATACTTTTATTTTAGAGCACTTTAGCCCCTTAGTGTTTATAGTTGTATACCTTGTAAGGTTCGGTATACTTAGTTCACTATAAACAATAGCTCTGATACCAATCTGTCACACCCCAAACTGTATATACAAACGACGGAAACGTCTGAGGGTGGAGGACGTCATATGTAATGTCACAACGGTTGCATCATAGTAATCAAAGTAAACACAACCATTACATTATAATATGGATATTTACATTTGTTTGATATAAGGTTTGTATACATGAAAAGTAGCAAAAGATAAAGACGAGACTCCAAAAATGCTCTGTCTTCTCCAAAAGCCGGCTAGTATACCTATCTACTGATCTCTTGAGAATACAAGCGGTTTTCAAAACATATCAGCATAAAGTTGGTGAGTTTATAAGCAAGTTTTTGAATTGTAAACTAGTCACTGAATTTGTATAAATATTTGTCTGCTTGTCCGGAAAATCCAATATTTTCTATCATGTTTGTTGATTACTGTATGAACAGTATGATCCGTTGAAAACCCTAGCTGCCACCAGTATGTATGCTCTTGTTTGAAAACCCTGACTATCACCAATATATATAAAGTAGTCTTATTACTTAAAATAAAACCAAATATTGTATCCCTGGAATACCCACCAGTGTAGTATGTAGGTAGTCTTATTAATTAAAATAAAACAATTGAAGAATGATAATCCTGTAAACAAGGTTAGTTTATACTATTGTGAGTTCGTATAACCATGCTAATATGACTGATGACCTCCGGGACATTTCTTCAGGTGTCGTATGTTACGAAAATTTTCACCCCAGACATGCCTGCCTAACTGTAGCTAACATTTTAGGTGTGGGATTGTCAGTCCCGAATAGATCTATTCACAAATCTAACGCTATCCCTCCAGGGGACTCTAGTTATACTAAATGTAGTGGATTTAGCAGTGCCCCGAAGGGTACAATGAAGAGATGTCTCACAATCTTGTATTAACCAGTATATGTGCTATTCTGTATCGTTTTTCTCGTGTTTGAAATCGTTTGTATACTATGTAGAGTATAAGTAATTATACGCAAAATAATCATTTAGTGTTATACTGTTGTTATCTAAAAGTAGTGATGGATAAACTAATTTTGTCCTAGTTTATATGTCCAACCAGGTAAGTAATTTATATCTATAAAAGTGATAAGGAATTCCCCAAACTATACCTATTATAGTTTGAATGAAATGTCATGTTCGTGATATGTTCTAAAAACTATGCAATTAAGTTTAGATAACGTCCCTTATGCTCCACATATTAGAAAAGGGATAAAGTATCTAAATGCTTGATGAAAAACCATCGATTTGTATTAATTGTATCAGTTTTAACTCGTTGAAAACCTTTAAGTTTGGCTTGTATTATCCCCCTGAAAAACGTTTAAAAACCATAAAAGCATAGGGGTATGAACTCACTGTTTGACGTGGGATTCAATTGTTAGTCGATAGGGATGCTGAGTGTCAAATGAAGCCTCAGACTCAAACGGATCCTATTAAGATATAGTAGCACATATATGTATTAGATTAGGGTATAACACCACTAACTAGGGAAGGAAATCACCTTAGAGACTAGGAAACAGTTGAAACTAAGTGTTAGAATCACATGTGATTGAAAGAAGGGAGTTTGCGACCGCACAAAGGGTGTACGGTCATGGGTTTTCGGCCCAAATGAGTTTGCGACCCATGGGTTTACGGCCCAATGGGTGTACAGCCAAGGAGTTTGCGGCTGTACACTCATGATGAAGTGTGTATTTAAGGTGTTTTAAGGTCCTTACTAGCCCCTTGGAAGTGCTCTAAGTCCCATACTTAGCTTTAGGATGAGTTTAAGGCCAATAATCGACCAACCACTAGGGTTTGCAGCCAATGAGGGGTGTTCGGTTGCACACAAGGGTTTACGGCCATAAATCCTCCATGATCATGTCTTTTGGGTCGATTTTACAGTGAAAAACAAGCATTTGTAGTAGATAACAAGGATAGGAAGCAGTTAATTACTATAAGGAAACTTGAAATGGGGTTTTTAGCCACCAAGAACTAGTGCGTGTTCTTGGTGTTCTTGGTGAGAGAGAAGATCTAGACAAAGATAAGATTAATGAGATAGGAACATGGATTTACCACTAGATAGAGGAATGAAACTCAATTTAAGGTGGAGAAACACTTACAATCTTGAAGATCTTTAAGAAAATTCAATGGATGTAGAGAGAGTGGAGAGAGAAAGTTTTTGAAGTGAGTAAAGTGGTAAATGAAGGACAAGCATCCCTTATATACGGATGAGTTTTCGGCCAAGGGGTGGGTGGTGGTGTACGGCCGTAAAATCGAGTTTGCGGCCGTACACTCCTCTCGAAGAGGTGTTCGGCCCGGATGCTACGGTATGACTTAGAAAAACTTGTTCTCGGACCCAAACATTGATTGCACTGAGCTTAGAATATTCAATTAGACCCAAAATAATGCTAAAGAGAGCAGAAATAAATCTGAATTGATTGATTTTTAAACGGTTCGTACAAAAGAAGTTGTGGGTTGTCACAAAGGATTTAAAAGAACATAGGCTTGGACATTTATGACTATCCTGTTGAAATGGTTCAACATAGGAAATTCAATATATGGAAATATTATGGCAAGAGATAGATCAGGTATCAAGTCTTTATGTAAGACATAATGAGTCGAGTCACGTATACTTCGAATATAGAATCGATTATATATGCTATAATATTCACTTGTTATGATTTTTCCAAAACGCCTTAGGCATTGAGAGGGAAAAATAATTAAAACTTTGTGTGACTAAATTTGAACAACCATCAAGAAAATTCTAAGGTTATACCAAAGGATTGGTTGCTTGTGGACAGTTGGAAGTATAGTATTGGTTGGGGGGACCATAGTGACATGTTTTATATTGGGATGATTCTTGATCAATAATTTATGTTCCTATGGGAATATGAAAATGTTTCCATAATGGGAGTTGATTATTAAAATCTACATGCGAGTTAGAAACTTTAATTCAAGAAATGTGTTCAAGGAGTGTACCTTGAATTTGAGACTTCATTTCTATGGAACTGTTTTTAGTAAAAAAGTTCCATTGGAACATTCTGTAATATTGTTAGCTAAGTCTCTATGAATTTGATGCCTCGACATTACAGGAGATCATCGCATGTAAGGTTGAACTCTAACACATTCTAATAGTGACAAGAATTTGGAAATGAGAAATGAACATCATTGGAATATTGTTTAGTCGATCTATTCGCAAAGGAAGGACAATAGAGAGACATAGTATGCGTGTTTATAACATGACATGATTGATTTTTAATTCAAGTGTTTAGTTGATTACTCAAAACATTATATAATAAATAATTTATTAATTCATATAGTGATTAAATAATAAGAGTTTTATTTATATTCAATAATTTTGAAACCGTAGTTAATTAATTTATTATTGTGTTTAACTTTGCACATTTTACTTCCAGAATAATTTAATTATTCGAAGTTCCAAAGTCGCTCGTACTTTTTGAAGTAACTAGTGAATTAACACTGTCATGAATTGAATTATAGATTGTCTGTGGGTATTAAACATTGCAATGTTTGCTACAATGTTTGTGAGTACTTAGAAAATGTGGAGTTTAAGTATTGCATAAAAACCTGCTCAGAGAATTACTTCATGGATTTTATCACAAGAAATTTTGAGATGATAATATCTTATATTCTTGAAACAGAAATATATGAGTTGTTGTTTACAAGTCAGTTGTGCATTGATAACACATAAACGCATCAGTAACTTGATGTTATAAAATGTATTGTTGTACAAGATTTAATGAGTAAATAGTTCAAGCATATAAGTCAATGTTTATTCGTTCCTTCTGCCCTAACGTGAAAAAGCGATATCTTTGGCCCCATCGGTGATTTGGTGTTGACTTATAAGTGCTTGGTCGAGCCTAGACTAAATTGACGTGTTCAATTAGCAGTCCGAATTTAGTCTATACAAATTAGAAATCGGGAAAGAAAACTTAGAAAATGCGATTGATTATAATCCATGTCTCATTTCCTTACGATATCTTGTAGAACGAAGGAATATTTGATCATTTATCTTAGGCCACGTAACTGATTGGGTCAGACTTCGACATCGGCTTTTGGAAGCTACAATTTGCTGATTAGTTCGGAAGTTATATTGATAGTTATAGTTACTAGACTTATCCAAGTAGTAGACTGATGGATTAGGTGCCTAAGCCCATAACTATAATTTGTATAAACTTGAATTGATAGTAACACGGTCTTTTTGGGTTGCCCTCAAACTTGGAAGTTAAATAGGATAGCTTTTAGAGAGAAAGAATGATTTATTAATTTATTATATGGTTAATACATTAATTGGAAATAAAAATAAATGATTTGTTAATGTATTATAAAAATAATATATTAATTGGAAATAGTATTATTTAATTAATAGTTAATCAGAAACTAATTGAAATTAATTTTGGGATTAATTGGATTAATTAAAAGTAAGAGGAATAAAGGTGACAATGTTCAATAGTTGAGCATTGAAAGTTTCTAGAACCTCCCATAAAACGGGGAATGAAATCTAGAAGCCATATAGGGTTTCCTTGGGCTCTAATGGTGTCTTGGATGCATTAGGGAGGAAGCTAAGGGATTCGGGTTATCTTGGAGATCCCTGCCTTATCCAATATCTTCCTAGACTCTTATATAAACCCCAAAGGGTTAATAATTTCGTTTTTGACTCTTCCTAGAGGCTTAGGGCCGAAATTCTTCTTCTCCTCTTCTCTCACTTCAAGCACCTTGGTCGCTCAGGTTTGGGTGTGAACCATTAGAGGCGCGACATTTGTGGCGCTTGCTTCCAAGAGTCTTTCAAGGAGGAATTCAAGATTTTTTTCTATAATATTCTTCAAGGTTAGTTTTCTTATCTTATGAATTAGTTTTTTTTATAAAAAAGTTATGTAGATTAGCCCTTCATAGTATGTTGCTATATGTGAAAGACATAGATCCAATTAGGTTACCTGTGCCCTAATCAATTGAATTGTTTAATTGCTTTCCGCTTAAGGCATTGTAGTTGTAACCCTAATAACCCATCACGGACCTCCAATCAAACTTGACACAATAAATTAAATAAGAATATACAAACCAAATATGCGATTTAATCCAAAATGTCATGATTCATCTAATCATGTACAAAAAGAAAAAGGTTTTAACTCGTAAATTTAGAAATTAAAAACAAAGGGAACACAACTGGAATAATAATCATGATCAAAAAAGCAAACTGAATGAGTCCCCACATGAATCTGCTCTCGAATCCTTCAGATCTTCTCTCCATATCAGCTTAACTGTTATCTTTCCACTACAAACAAGAGTCACATATATCAAATCGTACAATGTCATTTTCCCCCAAAAGTCCACTCTTTTGGAGTTGGGATATATGCTTCTTGTTTATGCGACCAATTTGACAATAACATAGATATGTTTGGTTGAAATCTTATTTGATCCTTTTAGTATTAACATGATAAATGGTTTTATTTCTTGAATAGTTATCAAGGTTTAATTCATAAGTTCCATTTATTGGTCTAGCCTTAAAATAGAAGATTCCATTCAAGAAGGAAAGAATATTGTCATCAACAAAACGATAATCAAAACTAGATTTCTTTTAAGTGGAAGCTAAAATGATATTTCTTGTTTAATAAGCTATCAAGCATACATTGTCTAACAATAAATAGAGGCCATATGCTAAACATAATTCAACATGTCCTATCACTTGGACCGTAAGTCGTGCTTCATTTCCGACATGTAGAACCATTTCACCTATTTCAGCAACTTACTCTTTCTGAACCCATGCAACGAATAACATATGTGAGTTCCACAACCAGTATCAAATATCCAAGTGTTATACATTTCAATCATGAAAATAGAAATACATGAAGTGTGTTCCCTAACCTTCTTGGCTTTTAACCCAACAAGTAGGTAGGACAGTTCCTTTTCCAATGCCCAACAACTCCAAACTCAAAGAATGTGTCATCCTTAGCTACCATTTCCTTCTTCTTTGGTGGTGTGGCTACAGGATCTTTCTTCCCTTCGTATTTTCTAGCTTGTGGCTTACCTTTGAAGTTATTTCCATGTTTCTTATTCTTGACTTGTCCTTCATCAATTATAAGCACTTGAATGGTTTTCTTTAATATATTTTACTCATAAGTTTTGAGTATCAAGTGTAACTTAGAGATAGACTTATCCTACCCACTTATGTAATAGTTCATTATGAAAGTATCAGAAGAATTTGAAAATGAATTCTGAATCAAACTTGTGGTCACGTCTTGTGGATATGGAGAACCCAATCTCTCCAAGTGATCCTAATAGCTCTTCCTCATTAGAACATGTGTGCTTATATTTACAGTCTCCTCCATTTTGCAACCATGAAGGGATCAAATAGTTTCAATCCTTAAGTTCTTGCTTGCTTACCAAACATCTCCTTGAGATGTTTAATCACGTCATAAGCAGTATAATGTTCTAGATCCCGTTGTAGATCTGGAACTGATATGTGCATAATTAGTTAATTATTTAATATATATTCTTAGTTATTTTTGATTAATTATGAGAATAATGTGGACAAAAGGTACTTAAAATGTTGAGAATTGTGTTTTCAGTCCAAAAGATATGCTTGGATGCAAAAAGGAGAAAAGGAGAGCGAGTGAAGATTAAAGAGTGAAAGAAGGAGATCTACTCGGCGAGTAGATCGACCCTACTCGGCGAGTGCACGACGATATGCCAGAAGATAACTACAACTGCTAATTCAAGACGGATAAGTATGGACCTACTCGGCGAGTTAATTCTGCTACTCGCCGAGTACCCCCTGTTTTGGGATATCTATAAAAGACGAATCCTTATTCCAGGAGGAGAAACCCCTGGCGATTTTTGAAGGATTAGCTGCGACTAAAAGGTTCAGAAGGCGCTAAGGAACCCTAAGCTTCAAGAGTTGGAAGAATTCAAGCAATTAGGTTAATTCTACCACTTAGACTTAGGAATTAAACATGTTTGCTTTCATCAACTTTGTTTTTATGCTTGTTTCTACTTCAACTATGAGCTAAACTCGTTTTTGTTTCTGTTTGGGGAATACCAAAGAACTCCTATGGTTTAATTATTGATTCTTGTTTAATTGTCTATTGGTGATTTATTAAATTAAGTTTGTTAAAGAACCTTATGTATTAATCACTACTAATTTATGTTAATTGGAAGGCAATTAGGTTGCATGAACATCACTTAATTGTTAACCTCATATGTCTATGTGAATGCTAAAACATATGCTTGGAAGTAATGAGTATGAAACTAAGATTAATAAGAAAATAGGAAGATTAATGTGTGAGCTTGTTTGAGAAACCATCAACAAGAGGTTAATTGAATTAATAACTTAATTGACCATTACAAATCTTATTTAATCCAAATAATTAATCTAGGGAATCAATTAGTTTAAACACTTGATCAATGCTTAAATTAGTTAATTGTCTAAGAGTTAGGAGTAATGAACATGAACCTAACTATTATCAGGAACCATGGTAGCAAGCATAAGGCATGAAACATCAATGAAGTCATCACCATGTTTCAGTCATTCATCATGAATTGCCTTAAGAGTGAGACTAGGTTCTTCGGGAAGTGGACCCTCAAGAACATAATGTTTCTTTTCCTGTTTCAAAAAGATTCTTAAGTTCCTGCTCCAATCTAAGAAATTTGAATGGCCTAGTTTTTATTTTTCGAGTAAATATTGAATGTTCATTGGGTGATGGTGTGTTATAGTTCCAGGTGGGGCGGTCTACAATGTTTTATTTATTATATGGTTATTTAAATTTAATACTCTTTTTGTTTCCAAAAACATTAATTACTAAAATCTATGATCCAATTTTCAAATCAAATAAATGGTTTGGTGAGCTTTATCTCATCCACTTGTTTTTTAAAAAGGTAAATTGTTTTTTTTATAAATTACACGGAGTATAGTTCATAGATGTATGGGATCGTTAATAATCTATTTTGTTAATTACACGTTGGATCTCATTTATGCCTCAAAAATCTCTTGCTTAGGTAACATTTATCATAATATATTTCTTATCAAGCCATCCAATTAGAGAAACTTGTATAATTGGCCTATAACTAGGTTATAAAAATCACGTGTTAAATGTGACTCGATCATTTGGGTCATGCTCATGGGGAAGTAGGAGCACTTGGAACTCTATGGAGCAGTTGGGGTTCATCGAGCATGCAACAAAGGAACTGATCTTTTGAGAAACCAATGGATCATTAGAAAAAAGAATGAATCAAGTGCCAAAGGAACGGATCATGTACAAGAGGGTTTAGAGCACCTGAAAGAGGCTTAGAGCACCTGGAAGAGGGTTGGAGCACTTGGGAGGGATATGGAGCAACAAGGGGACCTTGTTGCACCATATGATAAAGGGTTAGACCAAGAAGGATGCTCTTGCACCATGGAACTCCTTATTGCACCATCATGGCACTCCTCTTGCGCCATCTTGTTCACTTTTGCGCCATAAGGTCTGTTTTAGCTCCATGCATGGCCTTGTTGCACCATGCATGTGTTTGTTGCTCCATAGTGATGTTGTTGCTCCAAACTAGTTGTTCTTGTACCAATCTTGATGCCGATTTCTCCATTCATATCCTTGCTGTGCGATCTGGAGACGTTGTTACACCATGGAGAAATTGTTGCACCATCATGGACCATCTTGGTACCTGATGCACCATATTGATTCCTTTGTTGTGCCTTGTTGATCCAGGTATGCCTAGAAGATGATGATGCTTAAGAGTGTTCAAGAAGATGTTGAATGGTGTAATGTTACTGGTTAATACCATTCATGGCCCTATAGGATAATGAGCTTGGCCCATTAGTGTTTTAGGTCTGATCCCTCAAGTATAGATAGGGATGCATGATGGGTCATTTTGTATCTGGAATTCAAGAATGATAGGAGAATCTTTGTTTGTGTCAGTTTGTACTTGTAACCTTTATTTGAGAGCTCTGAAATACAAGAATACTACCCTCCAGCCCGTGGACGTAGGTCACCTTGACCGAACCACGTAAATATTGTGTCTTATGTGCTTATAGATTGATTTATCCGATTTACTTCCTAACAAGTGGTATTAGAGCTATGGTTTGTGTTACTGTGATTGAAGATGTCTACTCACAAGTTTGATTTGGAGAAGTCAATGGTTCAAATGACTTCACTTTGTGGAAGGTGAAGATGAGGGCTCTTCTGGTTAAAAAAGGATGTGCGGCGACACAAGAAAAGGAGGCAAAACTGCCAAAGGACATGGTGGTTGATAATAAGGTGGACATTATGACAAAGGCGCATACTTGCATTCTATTGAGCTTTACATATGAAGTATGAGGGAAGTCGTGGATCAAACAACTTCTTCTAGACTCTGGGATAAACTTTATGAAAAGTACTAGAACAAATCACTGACAAACAGGTTGTATTAGAAGCAAATGTTGTACACTCTTAGAATGTCAGAAAGTACCCAAGTGAAAGATTATCTGGATAATTTCAATTGCATTATCTTGGATCAACAAGATGTTGACGTGAATATTGAAGATAGAGATCAGGCGCTCATTCTCTTATGTTCTCTTCCTAGCTCGTATGAGAATTTCGTTCATACTATGCTCTATGGTAGGACAGCGATCACTATGAATGATGTGAAGCACTTGATGATGTCCAAGGAACTAAAAAGAAAAGTTTCGGTTGGAGAGGAGGTGTCCAGTTTCGGTTTGTTTGTAGGGAGAAGAAGGACAGAAGTGAGGAAAAGGGAAACATAAGGAGATCATGTTCTAAATCAAAGTTTAAAGGTTCATCGAATGCTAAGTGTTATAATTTTAAAGAGAAGGGGCACTTCAAGCGAAATTATCCACAACTAAAGAATGGGAAGTCCAAGGGTGAATCAAGCAGCAACAACACTGTTGTTGTGGTTTAGGAAAGTTTCGATGAAGGGGACGATGGTGATGTATTGATTGTATGTATATCAAGTTCTGTTGATGCTTGGGTCTTGGATTATGGAGCATCCTATCACATGGCATATAAATGTGGCCGGTTCGAATCCTTCAAAGAGTAGGATGGTACATTCAAGATGGGTGATGATTGGGTGAGCAGTATCAAAGGTAGCCTGACGGTACATATCAAGATGCACGATGGCATGGTTAGGAAGTTAGATTGATGGTATGTTCTAGAACTTCGTAAGAATCTAATTTCTCTTGGCACATTAGCTAAGAATGGTATGAGGTGTGGTGGTGAAGGTGACTTGGTCAAAGTAACCAAAGGTTCTCTTGTTATAATGAAAGGGAAGATGAATCGTGGAGGAATTTATATCCTTGATGGAAGTACGGTTATGGGAACGGTGGCTATCAGAAGACAATGTTGTGGCATTGTAGGTCGGGGCACATGAGTGAGAAGGGCATGTCAATTCTAAGTAAACAAGGACGTCTTGATGGAGAGGCTACTGGAAAGATAAAGTTTTGTGAAGCTTGCGTTAAGGGAAAGCATCACAAAGTGAAGTTCAGTACCGGTAAACACTCAAGCAAGGAAATCCTGGAGTATGTTCACTCAAATATGTAGGGTCCTTCACTAGTGAAGTCTCAAGGAGGGTGCTCATACTTTGTGACGTTCATTAATGACTATTCAAGAAAGGTTTGGTTATACTTTTCTAATACCAAAGATGAGGTGTTTGGGAAGTTCAATGAATAGAAGACCAAGGTTGAGAATAGGACTAGAAAATAGGTCAAGACTCTAACTAATGACAATAGGTTGGAGTTCTACAATGCTCCATTTAACAATTTCTACAAAGCGAAGGTACAGTGGGGCACTGCACAATACAACACACACCACAGCAAAATGGGATGGCAAAATGGTGTCAGATATTAAAATGTTTGACGGTTGAATTTTTATGTTTTACCTATTAGTTTGAGGTTTTTTTTTCATATTTTAAACCCTAGGAATATAAATACTTTAGGTCGTTTTTTATTTTTAGCCAGCCTCCTTTTTCACTTAGATTTTCATTTTTCATCATACACAGAGAAAATGAGAGTTCATATTTTTATGTGAAGTTTCTCTATTGTAATCGGATCTGATGATCATATGAAAGCAAGAATATTTCACTGATTCTTTCTTAATTTGAGATTGATTCGTCTACTTTTCTTAATTTTTGCATTATCATCTCATATTGTGTGAATGTAGGTTCCTACAAACAGATGAACCAAACACTCATGCAGCATGCAAGGTGCATGCATATATTTGCTAACTTATCCAAGCATATATGGGCGGAAGCAGTTAATACTGATTAGTTTCTGGTGAATTGATCACCATCAACTGCTATTGACTTGAAGACTCCTCAGGAGGTATGGTTTGGAAAACCGTATGACTATTCAGCTTTACATATATTTGGATGCCTCGCATATGCTCATCTGAATAATGATAAACTTGAGCCAATGACAATGAAGTACATATTTCTAGGATATGTGATAGGAGTAAAAGGTTATTGACTGTGGTGTACAAAAGAAGGAAGAACTCCTAAATTTATCATGAGCATATATGTGACCTTTGATAAATCGGCCATGGGTAACCAAGGAGGAGGTGATACAAGTGAAGTAGGGAACAAAGATCAGGGTGCTAGCCAAAAGGTGGAGTTTGCAAATCAAACTCCAGACAGAGTTGTGATAAGTGACAAAGAGCAAGGCGACAGTAAACAACATCGACAGGATGAAACCCAAGAGCAACCCATGGGATCTTCGTCTAGTGGTGCTAATATCCAGAATGATGATGGTTCAGAATCAATAGCAAAAAGAAGATCAATGAGGGGCATTCAACAACCTGAAAGATATGTAGGATGTGTGAATTTAGGTGAACTTGACTCCATTGCTTTGCTTTAGCAACTGGAGAAGATGTTGACACTGACGAGCCTCAATCGTATAAAGAGGTTATGGCGAGTAAAGAAGCAAATGACTGGTAGATGGCCATAAATAAAGAAATGCAATCTTTAGAGAAGAATAAACCATGGGATCTTGTTCCATTACCAAAGGTAGCAAAGCTAGTTAGATGAAAATGGATCTTTAAGAAAAAGGAAAGGATACGAGGAGTCGGATCGGCTAGGTTCAAGGTAAGGTTGGTGGCAAAAGGGTTTTCTCAGATATAAGGAATTGATTATCACGACGTGGTCTCAATGATCGTGAAGCACAAGAAAATTCGGGTTCTTTTGGCCATGGTGAATGCATTCAATCTGGATCTTGAACATCTTGATGTGAAAACTACATTTCTTCATCGAAATTTAAAAGAAAAGATTTATATGTCCCAGCAACAAGGATTCCTTGATTATGAGAAGGATTATGTATGTTTGCTGAAGAAATACATGTATGGTTTGAATCAGTCTCCACGAAAATGGTACAAGACATTTGATTCATTCATCATCTCAAATGGCTACACTCAGAACCAGTTTGACAATTGTATTTACTCAAAGGAATTCTCTCCAGATTCCTACATATATTTGTTTCTATTTGTTGATTATATGCTCATTGCAACCAAAGACATGGCTAGAATAAATGACTTGAGGCAACCCTAAAGAATGAGTTTGAGATGAAGGATTTGGGAGTAGAAAAGAAGGTATCGGGGATGAAGATTCAAAGGGACAAAGAGAAAGGCGGATATGTATTTCTCAACAAAAGTACATTACGAAAGCTCTTCAATCCTTCAATTGTGATCAGCCCAATCCTGTTGGAACTCCTTTTTCGGCTCACTTTAAACTTGGTCCAAGCACTATACCACTACAAATGAAGAAAGGAAGTACATGACTAGGGTTCCATACTCAGTGTTGTCGGAAGTCTCATGTATGTCATGGTCTAAACCAGACTTGATTTGGCTCATGCAGTTAATGTGGTTAGCAGGCTTATGAGTAATCCAGGGAAGACTCATTGGGAAGTTGTAAGTGGATCTTGTGATACTTGAAGGGAATGACGGATGTTTGCTTGGTGTAAGGAGCATATACGAAGAGTGAGTTGGCGGGATATGTTAACTCTGATTAAGATGGTGACTTATTGAATCGCATGTCAGGAACGAGCTACATATTCAATTTATTCGGATGTGCCATTAGTTAAAAGTCAACGTTACAAGATACCATTGCTTTGTCTACAACTGGATCCGAGAACATGTCCATGACGTAAGGAATAAACAAGGAGATATGGCATCAAGGGTTTATTCATAGTCCTGGTCTGAAGGGGAGAAGCTTTTCTTGTATTGTGACAGTCAAAGTGCTTTAAGTCTTGCAAAGAACCCTATGTATGATGAGAATACGAAGCACATTGATGTCACGGTGAATTTCATTCGGGATATTCTGGAATGAGATAATTTTTCAATATTGAATATTGATACCAATGTCAACGCAACATATATGTTAACAAAGTCATTTCCTACGGAGAAGTTTAAGCTTTGTTTGGACTTAGTTGATGTTCACAGGAGGTAGGTCCATTCGGGGACAAATGGGAGGAAGTGAGAGGAAGTTCTTTTTCGAGGTGGAGTTCATAGGATGCTCAAGTCAAGGTGGATATTATTAAATGTGACTCGAGCATTTGGATCTTGCTTATGGAGCATTTGGAGCCCTTGGAACTCTATCAAGCACTTGGGGTTCATGGACCATGTGACAAAGGAATGAATCTTCTCAGAAAGGAATGGATAATCAGACAAAGGAACGGATCAAGTTCCAAAGGAACGAATCATATACAAGGGGGTTTGGAGCATCTGGAAGAGGTTTGGAGCACCTGAAAGAGGTTTGGAGCACTTAGAAGGGATATGGAGCAACAAGGGGACCTTGTTGCGCCATATGATAAAGATATAGGCCAAGAAGGATGTTCTTGCACCATGGCACTCCTTCGTGCGCCATCATGGAACTCCTCTTGCACCATCTTGTTCACTCTTGCGCCATGAGGCTTATTGTTGTGTCATGCATGTGCCTGTTGCTCCATGGTGATGTTGTTGCTCCAAGCATGATGTCCATGCGCCACTCTTGATGCATATTACACGATTCACATCCTTTCTGTGCCATCAGGAGATGTTGCGCCATGGAAAACTTGTTACGCCATCAGAGACCATCTTAGTAAATGATATTCAATATTGATTCCTTTGTTGTGCCATGTTGATCCAAGTGTGATTAGAAGATGATGATGCTCAAGAATATTCCAGATGGTGTTGTATGATGGATTTTTATTGGTTGACACCATTCATGGTGTTGGGTTTTTGAGCATTCTAACACTCCTATGGTGTACATGCAACCCTAAATACCTTGGATCTATGTTTTCTCTATTATACATGCAAATATCAATTACCAAGGTATTTTTCTAACTAGCATAATATAAAGTACACATAATATCAATTCTAGTAGAATTACATACCTCTTGGTTGGTGCTTTATTCGATGGAGCTCAAGAGCCTAGTGCCTCAAGTGTGACACCTCAAATGGTTCACACAACACCATGAACATTTGGAATAACTTTAGAGAAAATGAACACTTCATGAAATCGGCTTGCCCTCTACATACACACATAGT
Organism: Lactuca sativa; assembly: GCF_002870075.4. Lineage (NCBI taxonomy): Eukaryota > Viridiplantae > Streptophyta > Magnoliopsida > Asterales > Asteraceae > Lactuca > Lactuca sativa. The sequence continues at coordinate 66,543,179 of NC_056628.2, forward strand.
CACCAATTTTTGCACAAGATATGATGCTTCTATAGTTGTTACAATTAGGGTAAACCCTAATTGTCATGGCTTTCCATTTCCTTGGATCCATGTGTTCAAATACACCATGGAGTATCCTATGGGTTTTAGCCCAACTTGATAATCCATGGAGTCTTAGCCCACTATACAAGTATGGATCATTTACACAATCAATCCATATATTTAATTAGTCTTCTTTTGATCACTTAATTAATTCTAGATTAATTCTTGATCAATACTAATTAAATAATCTTATTAATATATTAGAACTTATAATATATTAATAAACCTTAAGTGTTATTTCTCTCATTTTAGTCTACCCAAATGTATGATGCCATGCAACCCAAACGGACCATGTCGGGTTGGGTCAAGTATATACCAATTATAGTTATGGACTTAGACACTAATCCAACAGTCTCCCACCTGGATAAGTCTAATAACTATTATTGCAAGTACGCCTTCACAACCCGACCAGCAATCGTAGCTCTTAAAAGTTGTTGCCGAACTCTGAACAAATCAATGACATGTTCGTTAGATAACTGATCATATATTCCTCCATTCTAGATATCATATGGACTGAGACATGGATTATAATCATTATCTCTGTCCATTTGTTGTTTCCCATATGTGTGATTTATGACGACCGACTAATTAAACAAATCAAATCAGTCCAAGCTTGGCCAAGCACTTATGAGTGTCATCACTAAATCATCAAGGGGCCCACAAATATCGCTTTTATCCCTTTAAGGGTAAAAGGACTAGATAAACTTCGACTCATATGCTTGTACTGACTACTTGTTGAATCATACACAAAGGCACATTTTATAACATCGAGTTACCAATGCATTTTCGTGTAGTCAATATATAACCAACTCATAGTTAACAACTCATATCTCTAGGTTTGAAGAATATAAATTGGCTTCATCTCCCACACCGGTTAGCAACCGAGATAAGAGTGAAACTAAAGATATTATCGTCTCATGAATCACTCGTGATAAAATCCACGAATTGATTCAAATGAATGTGTGTTTAATCCAATACTCAGAACTTATGAGTAATCATGAATGTTGCAGCAACCATTTCTATGTCTAATGCACATTAGACAAATCATACAAGCCAAATTCATGACAGTCTTAAATCAATACCTACTTCCAAATTATGACTGACTGTGGAGAGTTTGAATAACTTAGTCTTTTAGGAAGAACGACCTAGTTATTCTGGAAGTCAAAACATGCAAAGTGAAACACAAGAATAATATTAATCCTATATGGTTCCAAACTCTTGAATGTAAATAAAAACCCTTTTATCTAAGCACCATATTGATTACTCATTATTCATTGTTTTAATTTATCAACTTTATACTTGAATTTAAACACTAGTTGTCCCATGCTCCAAGCATGTACACTGTGTTTTCTAAACAATAGCTATGCCATACTCCATGTATGCACACTATGTTTGTCTTTACTTTGTGAAATAGACCAATTTGAACATCATTTCAATGATTCTCACTTCACAATCCCAAATCCTTATTGTAAATGTAAGAATACCAAGCTCTTGTCATTTACTGTAATCTGTTAGATTCTAAACTTATATGCATTGATCCCCTTGTAATGACTATGCACAGAAGTCACAAATACTTGGCAACAGACATTACAGAGTATTATAATGGAAAGCAATTCCATGGAAATGAAGTCTCAAATTCAAAGTACATTCCTTTGAATATCCTTCTTTGCAATCATTTTTTCTAATCTTATACAGATTCAAATAATAACTTCCACCAATGGAAACAATTCCATATTACCATTTTGGCTATCACTTCTGAACAAGAGTTGCCTCTTTTCATAACATGTCAATATGGTCCTAACTATATACTTCCAATTGTCCATGACAATTGCTTAATCAATTTAGTCATATCGAGTTCTATTCTCTTCTCCCTCTTAATGCCCTTTGCATTTGGAAAAATTTAGAATGAATAAATATTATAGCACATGTAATCGATCATATACCCAAAGCATATGGGACATGATTCATGCTATAAATTTTTTTTTGCCATGTTCTCATAATTCGAACTATGAAGAGGGATGCCGAAATCATAATCGAATTTTGAGAATGCAGCATATATAGAATTTCCTCATGTTGAACAATTCCAACATAACATTCAAATATATTCTTGACTAAAGTTGATTAAAATCTCAATCTAAGCTTGTATAATTGATATGAAATATAAAATCCTCTCCCTTAATTATAGCAAAACAACCTTTCAAAGCGAATTGAAACTTTTTTTCCTATAATTAACATTGCTAACTTGAAACATGTAACATAATAATCATGCTCCCACTAGCATAATGATTATTATCTTACTAGCATAACACTTATGCTCCTACTAGCTTTGACATGTATCCAAAAAATCAACTGGACTTCTAGAAATCAACATTTTATTGACTTTCGTACCAAAGTTCAGATTTTTGATACGAGATTGCTTTGATAAGACTTTATCAAAATCATACACCTTTCCTTAGATAGCTCTCATGTGTGTCTAAACAATTATGAAAAGGGATGTCATAATCATAATTTTTAGACCTTTTATCATTCTCACAAGTCCAAGTTAGTGTGCCGGTCAACCACACGTGCTCCACTAATGACTTTGAGAATGCAAATATCATATTTGCTATTTACTTAAAATCTACTTAGTGACAGAGTTTCCTCACCATCATTTTCATGAATCAGAGAGAAACCTTATGACACTTAGTTTTTCCGGTGTAAGTGTTCCTATCCATGTGAATTTGTCATAACCATAATCACAAGACAAGGTTAGTGACAAATCCAAACTCATATGGACTGAAGTTGTTCAATCTTAATTTCATGCCACTTGGTAGCTCAAGGGCCTACCATTGCTTCCAGATTGTTAGGCAAATAACTGAGAACACTTAGAACTTACATACACGGTCAACATAAACTGGAATGGACCAGAAACAAGAAAATGTCAACACGATAGGTTATAAACCTTAAGTCGTGGGCTGGTGATCAACAATACTCTCGATTAGTTCTTGAAACTATTTCAGGATCTTTTAGACTCCCACTGTCCTCTTGACATATAAGACTCTCTTGCCAAATATTCAAGAGATAGTGTGGATTCTAATCAAGACAAGCACTTCACACAATTGGCCTTAGTTGGTCTTTATTTTATCCAAAACATCACAACTTACCAATTTCAAATGTACAAGAGTAAGAAAACATTTTACTCTACATTTGACAAGTGTTTTAAAGCTTTCTTAAGATTATGTCACTCAAGGCTCAATCATGGAGTATGAGTCTAAGATTTAACTTTGGAACGCAATATGATTTATCTTTTGATTTAACCATTTCAACAATTCATGATTCCTATCCTTGGCCAAACAAATGAACTAATGTGTCCTTAGAGGATCAATTGAGATATGGTTTCAATATCACTAAGATAATCATAAAACAAGATGCTCAAGTATGCTCCCATCTCTTTAGATTAGAGAAACTTTTATCTTCCTGCCTTATTTGATTCTTCTTATCCGTTCCTTCAAACATTGGAACTTTTCCAATGTTTCAGAATTACACTAACACTTGTAAGCATGACCATATTTACTAAACTTTAGTAAATAATTACGAATAATCTTATCAACCTTTTTGGTGGACCTAACCAGCGCACAACCTAATGTACTCGATCCTTTAGTCCTTCACTTGACTCACATGTTCATTTAAACAAGGAATTAGTCTTAATTTCCCAAAGACGAAAAATTCTCATTCATCATACAATACAAGTTGCATGATTCCAAGTTTCTATCCAACTGAAACTTGGATGATGAGAATCTTTCCTTATTTGGTAAATTATGACACTACCACAAATGAAAGAATCAAATCCATTTTCCAATATTACTATCAATGGAAACATGTAAACAACAATTTCTTTTTACAAATGCCATTGTAAGGATACTTAAAATAAATAATATCAAAAAAAATTCTTTCATTTTAAAAACTTGCGGAAAAACATATCCTTACAATGCAAATACATATGAAAAACATTTTGTTATCTATTCCTAAGAAATATATATATCATAACTCTTATGCAGCAACTCAAAATTCTGATCATCGAACCATGTGATCGAAATCCATCTTCGCGATCAGAATTAGCACACTCTTTCTTTAGGCTTCCTTTGATTCTTCCAAAACATCAAAATGTAATTACATTACATCATGTATTAAGAATCTCCAAACAGGAACTTAATAGAGTTAGATAATGAACTTTACCTAAAGTAGAGTCAAACATTTGACTTTACTATCCTTATGGACTTTTAGGTAAATTTGGCATCTTCGCAAACAATGCCCCTTCTTTTGGAAAAAGAAACATATGGACTCTTTGGAAATGGTACACGAGACTATCACAAACTTAGCCTTTCTCTTTACCATTGGGTCAAATGACTTGACCATGGCCAGTCCTTTTCCTTCAGGAAGAGAAAGTTTTTCTGGACTTCTAGTGTTATCATTGTTAATGTCCATGAAAGTTTGGTAAGTAGATCTTCCAATCAAATTTGTTTTTCCAGTGCTCCAAATCATTGCCGATTTAGCAACAACAAGTAAATAGGTAAGATCATTAAGGGTCATGTCGTGATCTGTCATTAGGAAGTGACTGAAGAACCTAGTCAACAGCCAGCTACCTCGAGACTTTGACACCTGACTCTCCCGGCTTGTCAATATGTGACTTTGAACTTTTAAAGAACTTGTGGGATAGGGAGAATAATTGGAAGAGGTGGAGGAAGTGAAGTATGATTTCTTGTCCCATTAATTCTCATCAAGGGATTAATCTTTCACTTTGATTGCCATATGGGATATAATCTTCATTAGGAAAGCTTGTTCCTAAAGATTTGGGAAAATCATAGCTGTCTAAACTAGACATCTATAATGGGAGAAATTTAAGTTTAATTGATTTAAAGTTCTTAATATAACACCCAATATAAAATATTAAGGCTAGGACCCAACAACCTTCTTATAACTAGAAGAGGGATGTCGTAATCCAAGTTATAAAATAGTTGAAGGTAGGTAAATGACGATTTACCAATTTCCACCATGAAAAACGAAATATAATTAAGTTTTAATTGGACTTGAAACTCCTAGATCTTTTGATATACATTGAACTTTCAATGGCACGTTTAAATCTTGAATGTGCCCTCTCAAGTTTGTGACTGGAATGCTGAGGATCACAAACAAGGTGTGAACAACCATGTAAATTGACTTGGTACCCTTAACTATGTTACCTAATTGATGTGTCGGTTAACCACACATGGTCCACCAATCTATAATAAAGTCAATTTACCCTTTGCCACTCTTACAAGTCCTTATTAGTGTGTCGGTTAACCACACACGCTCCACTAACGACGTGGTAAGGTACAAAGTGTAATTTCATGGGTTAGCACCTTTTCACATTTTCCTAAGTAACTAAGATTGGGAATTTATAATTGTTTAGTTACTTAGTATTTATCATTATACTTTTAATGAAGGGAGAATTATAGTCCTTTCCTACCCGTTCGGCTAACAACCCTCCACTAGTCAAGAAAGTGGTGGGTGAGAGTGGACACCTATAAAACCGCCATTTTATAGGCAGTAACCTTATACCCCGTTATAGACCGGCTTCGTGAATGAGGTCTACTAATGGTAAGACTGGATTATTCTTATACATATATATATAATAATTAAACTCTTAATATTATAAAAGTATAAGGTTTGAATTTTAAACTTTTAAAATTCTAAGGTTTAATTTAGAATTAAAGTATTAGAGTGTAATACTTTACAAATTCTAAAACTTGAGGGAAAGTTTTGAAACTATTCAAAACCTTTTATATTCATAACTTATGAGTTTAATGTACATTAAAATGAAGACTCTTCATTTTATATAACTCCTTATTCATTAATAACACTTTTAAAGAAGTGACTCTTAAACTTCCATAACTTGAGGACAAGTTATGGAGTCATAAAACAATTTAATGAATAAGACTCTTCATTTTGTGTAACCTTTGGCAATAATTATGAGTTTTAAGATCCATAAATATGACTTTTCATATAACTTGAAGACAAGTTACAAAAACATATTTTATGAACTTCTTTTAGATCAATATGGATTAAAAAAGAACTAACACATAATTTTTTATTAATCTAAATCCACTCATAAACAAGGTAACAAAAAAAACTTTTGGTAATCCATAACTTGAGGACAAGTTATGGAGTTCATACAATTTCATTAAGATCAAGAACTATACTAACAAAACAATTTGCACATAATTCCTATGATCTAACTAAAACTCACAAGCATGAACATTCACAATCAACAATTTTTCAAGAATTACATAAACATATATAATCTTGAAACTTTGATTATAGCATTGAAATTAATTTAACATAATCATTACCACATTAATAATAGGTTTGTAAGTTGAAAAACATCTTAGGGTAATGTTCCTAGTCCAATTCCAGCCAAAAACATCAAACAACAAGCTGTCTGCACCCAAAACTCGTCGAGTTCTTTGAGGAATTCGTCGAGTTCATGCCCAAAATGATGACCATGTCAATTTTTTGCATAAACTCATCGAGTTTTATGGTCTGGACAGTTTTAACTTTGAAAAAACAAGTTTGCATCAAGTATAAGTGAAAACAAGCCCAGGCTCTAATACCACTGTTGACTTTTTGAGCATTCTAACACTCCTATGGTGTACATGCAATCCTAAATACCTTGGATCTATGTTTTCTCTATTATACATGCAAATATCAATTTCCAAGGTATTGTTCTAACTAGCATAATATAAAATACACATAATATAAATTCTAGTAGAATTACATACCTCTTGGTTGGTGCAAGATTCCATGGAGCTCAAGAGCCTAGTGCCTCAAGTGTGACACCTTAAATGGTTCACACAACACCATGAACATTTGGAATAACTTGAGAGAAAATGCACACTTCATGAAATCGGCTTACCCTCTACATACACACATAGTCGCCGATTTTTGCATAAGATATGATGCTTATATAGTTGTTACAATTAGGGTAAACCCTAATTGTCATGGCTTTCCATTTCCTTGGATCCATGGGTTCAAATACACCATGGAGCATCCATGGAGTACCCTATGGGTTTTAGCCCAACTTGATAATCCATGGAGTCTCAGCCCACTATACAAGTATGGATCATTTACACAATCAATCCATATATTTATTTAGTCTTATTTTGATCACTTATTTAATTCTAGATTAAATCTTGATCAATACTAATTAAATAAACTTATTAATATATTAGAACTTATAATATATTAATAAACCTTAAGTGTTATTTCTGTCATTTTAGTCTACCCAAATGTATGATGCCATGCAACCCAAATGGACCATGCTTGGTCGGGTCAAGTATATACCAATTATAGTTATGGACGTAGACACTAATCCAACACATGGTCCTATGGGCCAATGAGCTTGGACCATTAAGGTTTTAGGTTTGGTCCCTTAAGTATAAATAGGGATGCATGCTAGGTCCTTTTGTAACCTGAATTCTAGAGTGATATGCGAATCTCGTTGTGTTTGTACTTGAAGTATGCTAATTTTTCATCATATGCGTTACAAACTATATAAAGAATTATTATATACATGTTATGTGAACAAATATTAAGATTAAAAAATATTTGTAGAAAACTGTATTGGGAATTTATCAATAAAGCAATAAAACTAACCTTGTTGATAGAAGATTATTTTGAACAAATAATCCTAAAGAAAGTTGTGGTAATTGGGATGATGATTTTGTGGATATAAAGAATGCCTAAATCTATCTTTGAATGAAGAAGTTGTGATTTTTTAAAGATTCGCATTTAACCCGACACAACAATGTGTGTCAAAAGTGAAATAGAGATTGGTTACTTGTTAGACGAAACAATCTAAATGAAATTTATAGTACTCGTCAATACGAAACCATCAATATAAAGAACACTAAAAACAGATCTTGTATGAAGAAGTTATGAGTTTTGCAACATCTTTTTACAATATATTCCCTATCGATTGTAAAAGTTAAAAATAGAATATGAATTAGGCGATGATGTCTAAATGAAAGTTGTATTTATCTTTCATACAAAATCAGGGATATAAAGAACATCAAAAACGGAGCCCATATGTGAGAGATTTGGTTTTTTTAAAAATTGTGAGAAATACCTTTGAATGTCACGTGTCATCACCGGAAGTAAACCTTGTTCCCTACGATGCGAGTACCAATCATTATACTGATTAATATACTTACGGCAGTGATGCCTAGGCTTGATTTGTGAGATGTTTAAATTGTATTTCTTTCAAACGATACATCTTTTTTTACCAAATGGATCTTACATCATCGGTCCTTATTTTTAGGTTTTCTATGCATCAAATTTACTTAAACTAGGAAGCGGAAAAATCAATCTATGATATACATAAGTTTACATGCACCCAAGGATCCATGGCTTCATACTAATTACAACTTCACTATGAAAACATAAAAACATTACAAAAAAACCCTCTTATGTAGCCCATGATCTCCATATTGGGATCATGTCCACCACGAAGTTGCTTGGATGAGAGGACCCAAACCAGAATCCTTCACACCTAACGATACCAAAGAGTGGAATAAAAACAAATAGGAGAAGGGTTAATTTCACAAAACCTATTAGGGTTAGAAATCATCCCTAAGAGGGGGAGGAAGAAGAGTTGGGGAAACTTAAATCCAAGGTGCAAGGAAGAATGAAATCCCTACGAACCTATTTATTGCCTTGGATGCCTTCCTAGGTTTTGTATTCCTTTCCATGTAGGACAAGGAGGAAACCACAAATTTCACTCCTTTTCCCAAGTGGGTTGAAGTGATTTTCACCCAACCCTAATTCCATAGAGGTTCTGGCACATTCCTGATTGACCAACTATCGATTAATGAATATTCAACCCTTTAATTAATTAAACTGTTTAATTAACTCCCATAATATATTTCCAATTAGTTTCTAATTAATTATTAATCATAATAACTTGTAAACCAATTTCTCCTTTATTTATTCTACTTAATTTGGTTCTTGAGGGCAACCAAAAGGACCCTATTATTATTAGAAATATTACTAATAATTAATGACCTTGGACACTCTTTCAAATAGTCTCCCACATGGACAACTCATCAACTATACGAGGACCAATACTTCTCCAATAATCAACAGAGAGTTAGCTATCCAATGTAACTACTGAACTATTGATCCAATCAAGATTCAGCCCTTAGACAAGTGATCAACTATCCCTTCGCTCTAGATATCTATATGAATTCAAGACATGGATAATGGTCAATATTAGAATTCAAGATTACGTTTCCCGATATAAATTTGTAACGACTACATCTGACAACTAAATTGAACACATAAATTATAGTCAGGGCTCGGCCAAGCACTTTAGATGTCAGCACCAAATCATCGATAGGCACTTAGATATCACTTCTACTGTGAAAGCAAAAGGAACAAATAAACTTCAACTACATAGTGTGTATCTACTACATCATGTCACACATGGACATACCCTTTATAACAACCTGTTATGGATTGCGTTGGAGTAAACCAATTGATAGCAGAACCATAGAGAAAAACCCCACGTGTATCTACGTTTGAAGAATAGAAGATATTATCGTCATAGAATTACTTATGATAGTATCCATGAAGTAATCACAAATCACGGGTTGGTCTGATACTTAAATCTCTATTATGTACTCATAAGTGTTAGCACAATTTGTCTGCTATGCCCAATCATTGTGAACAATCGACTATTACTCATGACAATATTGAATCACTACTTATTTCCAAGAGTATGACTAACTATGGACATTTTAGTATTAATACTCGGAAGTGGGTTCTAAATATTCAAAAGGAGAACACAGTAATAAGCTAATTAAAGTGCTGATCTCCATCATATATTAAGATCTCCACTTGATAATCTCCAAATCAAATTAACACTTATATTGCTTAATTTCTCTACTTTAAAACAAACTAAACTAAGAATGTTTAATCCAATTCATTTGCAAATCTAATGCCTTTAGACTCTGTCTGATTGTTAGACTTGGTCAGTGACATTGGATTAGGAATGGATCGACAAGATTATCTTCCGATATGACTTATTAACTATGATGTCTTTATATTCGAAAAGCTATCAAATGTAATGTTACTTACTGAGTATGTATCATGTGAGATTGTGTGACTTGGGATCCATACTCGAGGTAAGTTCACCATTATTGTCACAAGAGCCTTCAAAAAGAGCTACAACGATTGGATTTCAACAAGGATGTCACTAATGAATCTCTTTTAGTCACATTGTCTTCTTTGTGATTTAACCAACTACAATATACTTTAAGTTTCTTAAATCCACCATGGTGTATTACCTAGTACTCTTCCAAGCTAATACATCACCATTCAGTAAAAGCACAAATTCCGACTACGAACAGAATTGTCTCTATTAGTATGGAACTTAGCATATGTGTAGTCTTTTTAATGATCTCTTCCATACTGTTAAGATCATTTCCTCTGTCCTCCTCTGACACTAAAGAATGTTCTTGATCTTGATTCGTTGATTCTCGCCAAATTGATCCAATCCAACTTGTCATGCTCAAGGCATACGAGTTATCAGATCTGGTACATGTTATGGCATATATGATCGATCCCATAGCAGACGTATGTGGGACAAGACTCATTTCCTTTATTAAGCACGAACCTTTCGAAGTTCTACATGTCGAGTTTCCTCAAGAGTCCATGTACTTTGGTTTAATCCAATGAATCAATCTCCATAGATCATTATATTATGTATGTGTGTTGTATCTCCCAAGTGTATCATAGTGAAACTATTCTAATACCAAGCCAATGAATCAATCTCCATAGATCATTATATTATGTATGTGTGTTGTATCTCCCAAGTGTATCATAGTGAAACTATTCTAATACCAAGCTAATCTTTTACACTTACTAAGTTAGAACATAGTTTCCTCTAAAATGTACACCAACTATGTATAATACAAGGATAATAACAATCTTCCCTCTAGCATTGACATATATATATGGCTCATTTACGTTTCTCGAAAATTAAACTCCTTAACCTTTCTCATTGAAACAAAGATTCCAATTACTCCTACTAACTTTGACATATGTATGGCTCATCTCTATTTCTTGTAATTTAAACTCCTTGAACTTTCTCATTGAAAAATGATCCCACCCGCGAGATGCTTATTTCCGTCCATAAATGAATGTATCAAGCTTACACATCCTTCACAACATATCTTGGTTTGATTATCTATTTTTACTACCCATGCTTGTCTCTTCTTGAAGATCCAATTACACCTAATCGTTAAGGCCAAGTGCTTGATCTACCAAGTTTTAACATACATGGACTGAATCTCACTTTCCATGTCTTCCTTCCATTTCGTAGCCTCTAGGGCCTTCCATAACTTCCGATAACTGGTATACTCTGATTGCTTCATACTAGTGACTCATTTACCTCGTTAATATAAACTGTTATATATCTTGGTATATGATATCGTCTATGATATCTATAAGGAAAAACTGGAAATATGTCAATTTCCTCAATAGCTTTTTCAATCCCGAATTAAATGTTAGGTCCAACTTTAGGTTCTTTGTTGGTTGATTCTTGAATCTTATCAAGATCAACATAGCTCCTACTAGCCCTTTTTGATATCAGCTCCCTCTTTTGGAAGACCGTCCTCCGAGTAACATACACTTTTTCTTAGAAGATTTGTTAAACAACTATCCAAAATGATCGATGGGTTCTCCAATGAGATATATTCTAAGTTCTAGATTATCGAGCGCTTCATGACAAGCATAAGCCTCATAATCGTAGACTTCCATATATGCAAGCAAGGAATGAATCCTAATTCATATCTTATAGGGTCTTTTAAGAACTTTCTCACTTGGTACAATACCAAAGGGCTTCTCATAACACTATTCATGGTGCAACAATGAATTGTTAGTAAGCGTAATATGCCTCAGCTAGTATAAAATTAATTAATGATTTGTTTCTATATCCAACTAACACTCCTAGTGGCAATTTTCTGGGTAGAGATAGCTCGTGAAACTCTTTCATAATTCCTTAGATGGTCGATAAGGTTTTTGAATGAGATGCTCACTATGAGTGTCTCATCTTTTTGCCTAGTTGATTCTTAGCTTCACTTTATGAGAGATCTGAACACCAAAAAGGTTCAATACTCATGTTCATACAAACTTGGTCTTACCATATATCATGGTTAATCTGAATGGTCCTTTAGTGTAAAATAATTCCAACAGATATTCGCATCACCTAGTGATGTATTCATCATCTATCTTGATAAAAAATTTTTTGCATTTATCATAAGAATTGCGGTCAAATGATATCCAAAATCCGATCCAACTAGATACTTGGTAATGCGCTTTTCATTTATGTATCCAAGACTATGATTCCACAAATACATTTTACACAAACCTTTTGGATTTATTTGAATCAATACATATTGTGGTATATCTGAACGATCCATTAGGTAAACTAATTTCAATAGATATTTGCACCACAATAATACATCTTATTCAAATATTCGAATCAACAGTGAACTATGGCTACTATACTAGCTTTATATATCTCATGACTTTCTTTTAACATGTTGAATGTTCTACACTTAAATAATTTGGAACTATCTCATTAATCATAGTATAAACAATTTCAATTATAAGACCATAGACTAAACATTTGGGAAAAGATTTTTCTTTTGATCCTATGAATTGTAGCAAGGGCTTGGTATGTAGTACATATGAATTGATTGTATAGAACGAAATTAGAGTATCAATTGAATAAAGAACACAACACGTAAATATAATTTGTTTGGCTCTTTATTTCTTCTGAAAGAGTAGACGAGTTGAAAGAGTAAAATGTTCAAAGGTTCACCAAAAGTTACTCTAACTCCTATACCTACCCCATTTATTGGAGTTATCAGAAACACACAAAAAATACATAAGGGCTAAGACACTTAAACTTCGAACTCTAAAATACCCTTATGAAATACATACATTCGAATACATGAATACATGCTTCGAAACTAGACATGAAAAAAGACGCTTCGACATCTCACAACACAATTCAAACATTACATCCCACCCCCCCCCCCCCCCCTTATGAGAAGTGTCGAATATTATGTCATTAGCATCTTCATTTCTAGATAAAGTACTCTATGAATCTTCATGTACTAACTAATCATCTTTCAAATCTCAGCCTTATCTCCAGTTGTATCCCTTTTGCTATTATAAGACGAACAAGAAGACTCATGTACTGTGTATTTGTATAACTCACCATATCTTCAACTGTGAACAAAAATTTTGTAATCTTTTGATTTTTGTTCTTCCCAACCAATACAACTCCCAGAGGCTTAACACAAATCACCCCATCTTCGAAATTCTTAAGATTTCCTTGACCTTTCAGCAACGATTGAGGCACTGTCACTTGTTGATTCATTGCCAAAGCAAGCTCCACATCAATCAAAGCTAGACAATCAAAGTAATTATCTATGAACAGCTTGATATGAGCAAAACCTATAATGAAATCTTCTTTGCTATTAACTTGAAGTTTCAACACATCAACACTAATCAAGATCTTTTAAACACAGATGAGATCATTAAGATTCATAAGAGGAAAATATACCATTAAGAAATTAGATGCAACATTGTTAGCTCGAACCACATGATAACAAAAGCTCTATAACAACCCTTCGAACAATTTATCCTTCGATACACACAGAACTTTAACAACTTTCACTAAGGAACATATATCCTCTTCCTTCTTTTCAAGGACTGCATGAAATCTCAAGTTTAATCTCTTATATTCTTCCTTGTCATCTGTGACATCCCCAAAATCACAGCCAGAAAAGACCGGTTTAATTTATGCTTTTAAAATGATTTCAGAGTAATCCTTTGATTTAAAGAGTTGCGGAATTCATCCCCAAAACAAAATATGATAAAATAAGATTTACCAAAGCATTTCTTAAAGAAATGTATTTTTCATTATATTACAATACTCGGGATGTCATGTTCCGATAAACAGACCAAAAGCATAAACATTTAATACAGACCTTACAACTGTTATTTACAACAACAGGTCTATAATCCAAAAATAACTTGACAAGTCATCCAACTTATGCTCTAGCGCCACTACCTGTAATACAAAGAAACTGAGTGGGAAAGGCTTGGGAGCCTAGTGAGCATATAGGGTTTTCAACCCACAATAAATAATTATATTTAATTCCACCAACCAATAATAACCCAATTACCCATTCCCGTTATTCTCACTTTACGTCCCTAAGACAACTAACATAAGGGACCTAGTCTAAGAATATTTCGTCGGGGCGACAACACATGCTTCGGGGGTTCCTCAACAATATAAGTCAAATAAGGCAACCATGAGGGGGATGGAGTATAGCGAATGAACACCCAATTTCATTAACACCTACAGGTGGCGAACCTGCTAGCATTCCACAGGACTGTCTAGAAAAGTTTGTGGTCGTCATCTAAACTCCGCTAGATGACTGAATCAAAAACTACATCGAGGCCTCTCATCTGTTTATCACACGTCAACTATCTACCCATGTTCTACCCAACATATTAGTAGATAAAAATATATATTTTTATACATAGTCTAAAACCAGTATTGCATGTTCAATCAATACATATTCCACATAACAGATGAGGCACACACACACACATAACACGTATTTCATAGAGAATAAATCAGATCTATGAGATAGAAGAAAGTGAATACACATTCACACATATAACAACAATATATACACATAACACGTATTTTATATAAAATACTTCATAATTATGTGTTAGAAGAAAGTGACTACACACTCACTTGATCAGAAGATGAGCAGATAGCACTACGGCTTGTAAAAGTAGTATTCTCGGGATCTTCGGGCTTCGGGACTCGCTTCGGGTCTCGGGATGATACCAGGGCTTCGGGATATTTCTTGCACGTAAATCAAGCTGAAACGGGAGAGAGAGGAGAGAAAACAGCAACCCTAAACGGCTGGCCCTTCAAATCTATTTATAGGGCAAAATCTGCCCTTGCCACGTCGTGGCACCTTTTTCCACGTTGTGCTTGATCGTCACTGCATGCGTCATCACAAGTAGCGTCTGGGGGACTCCCGGAGGTGTCAGAAGACCTGCCACATCATAGCACTACTTTCCACGTTGTGGTCTTTGACACAGCTTTGGGGTTCGCACCCCGAACTTCAGAAATTCATAACTTTCACATACGAACTCCGTTTTCGACGTTCTTTATATCGACGCGAAGATGAGATTATGCTCTACAACTCTTGTTTATACTCCATTGGCTAATTTTGAATTTTATCTTAATATATTATAAATATATTTTTCAGTAGGCCGGGACAGGAAAACTTCGTTCGAAATTCATAACTCCTTTATCTTAACTCCGTTTTCGTCTGTCTTTTTATCGTTGGAATACTATTGACGAGATCTTCGACTCTCGTTTAGATTGTTTTGGTTAAGAATCACTCGATCTCATATTTGAGTATTCGGGCTGCATACTGCTAAGTCGAAACTTCGGAAAATCATAACTTCCTCATACGAAGTCAGATTTGGGCGTTCTTTTTATGCACGCTCTCGGTTTAACGAACCCTACGACTTTTGTGTAGATCACTAAGGCTAGATATCGCCCTATCTTAAATTCATATTTTATGTCATTCAGCGTTGTGTCGGTTCTGTCGCGAAACTTCGACAGGTCATAACTTCTTCGTTATAACTCGGATTTCGGCATTCCTTATATCTCCGGAATCCTTGTTTCGACCACTACAACTTTATGAAAAGATATCGGGCTTATCTCACACTTTAATTTGGACGCTTATTTTATTCTTAATTCAATTAAGCCACACAACTAAGCATAAAACACATAATACTCAAATATTTCATCATTAATACTTCAAAAGAATTACAAAGGTTAACCTAGACTATTACATCAACAATAATGCCTAGCCTGGAAATGTGGGCGTTACAGTTATATCCCCCTTAGGATGATTCTGTCCCCGGAATCACACATCAACAAACAAATGTGGATAGCGACTCAACATGTCACTCTCCGTTTCCCTGGTGAGATTTGGCCCATTCGAATGTTTCCAACGGACAAGCACTAATTCGACCATCTTGCGTCGAAGCTTCTTAGAATTTCGGTCAAAAATTGCCTCAGGTTCTTGAATTAACCTTTTGTTTTCATCAATTCTCAATTCAGAAATTGGAATTATATCGGGAACTTCTCCCGTGAACTTCCTCGAATAAGACACATGGAAAGTGTTACGAATTCCATTCATTTCTTCGGGTAATTCAAGCTTGTAAGCTTGGTTCCCAACCTTCTAAAGAACTTTAAACGGTCCAATAAACCTTGGACTTAACTTTCCCCTTTTACCAAATCTTATAAGTCCCTTCCACAGCGAGACTTTAAGCAAAACCGAATCTCCAACTTCGAAGGTCATCGGCCTTCGCTTCTTGTCAGCATAGCTCTTTTGACGACCTTGAGCTGCTAACATTCTTTCCCTGATCACTTTCAACTTTTCAGCAGTCTGATGGACCATCTCGGGTCCCATAAACTGCTTTTCTCCAGCCTCAAGCCAACAAGACGGCGTACGACACTTCTGTCCGTACAAAGCTTGATAAGGTGCCATCTTTATGCTCGAGTGGAAACTATTATTGTAGGAAAATTCTACCAAAGGTAAATGTTCATCCCAGTTACCTAGGAATTCTAGGGTACATGGTCTCAGCATATCCTCAAGTGTTTGTATCGTTCTTTAGCTCTGACCATCAGTCTGTGGATGGTATGTTGTACTTAAACACAACTTGGTACCCATTTCCTTTTGTAGACTTTTCCAAAACCTTGAGGTGAAACGGCTGTCACGATCTGACACAATCGTTAACGGGACACCATGAAGCCTCACAATTTCCTTCACATAAGAATTCGCAAGCTTATCCATAGACCATTTCTCCTTGGCTGCTATAAAATGCGCACTCTTAGTGAATCGATCAACGACTACCCAAATCATGTCATGACCATTCTCTGTTCGGGGTAGTTTAGTGACAAAATCCATAGCAATGTGTTCCCATTTACCGATAGGCATAGGTAAAGGCTCTAAACTCCCATATGGTTTATGATGTTGTGTCTTGACTCTTGCACAAGTCACACACTCTGCCACATACTTTGCAACATCAAGCTTCATCGTCGGCCACCAGTAGTAGGGTTTCAGGTCTCTATACATTTTAGTGCTGCCAGGATGAATTGAGTACATGGTTTTGTGAGCTTCTTCCATCAGAAGATCTCTTATTCCTCCTAACCTAGGTACCCAAATACGATCTTGGAATACCTTCAGTCCATGACCGTTTGTACCAAACACCAATGTTTTGCCCAAACGTTCCTCCTTCCGGTCATTCTTTTCAGAAGCTTCTTCTTGAGCTTTCTTTATACTCTCCATAATTGTCAAGAAAACTTCTATTCTCAACGCTCTTGGCCTTTTTCTCTCAACATTGACTTTCCGACTGAGAGCATCAGCAACAACATTAACTTTACCGGGGTGGTAAAGTATCTCACAGTCGTAGTCCTTGAGTAACTCTAGCCAACATCGTTGCCTCATATTTAACTCTTTCTGATTAAAGAGATATTGGAGAGTCTTATGATCAGTGAAAAGTTTACACTTCGTGCCATAGAGGTAATGCCTCCATATTTTCAGAGCAAAACTACCGCTGCCAACTCCAAGTCATGAGTAGGGTAGTTCCTTTCATGCTCTTTCAGATGTCGAGATGCATACGAGATCACCTTATCTCTTTGCGTCAAAACACAACCCAATCCAACTCCATACGAATCGCTATAAACAGCGAAGTCTTCAACACCATCGGGTAGAGATAAAATCGGTGCCTCGCATAGCTTCTTCTTTAGCTACTCGAATGCTTCTTTATGCTTATCACTCCAAGCATAAGTAGCTCCTTTGTAAGTCAAAGCTATTAATGGACTAGCGATCGAAGAAAAGCCTTGGATAAATGTTCGGTAATATCCGGCTAATCCTAAAAAGCTTCGGATCTCTGTGGGACTTTTTGGTTGTTCCCACTTCATTACAGCCTCAATCTTTGCAGGATCGACCATTATCCCTTCCTAGTTGACCACGTGACCCAGGAATTAGACTTCTCGAATCCAAAAATCACATTTGGAGAACTTTGCATACATCTCCTCCTTCTTCACAACTTCTAACACTTCTCGCAAGTGTCTGCCATGCTCCTATTGGCTTTTCGAATAAATCAGAATGTCTTCTATCAAGACTATCACAGATTTATCAAGGAATGGATTACAAACCTGATTCATTAAATCCATGAATGCTGGCAGAGCATTGTTTAGTCCAAACGACATAACCAAAAACTCGTAGTGTCCATATCGTGTTCTGAATGCAGTCTTTTCTATATCTTGCTCTCTAACTTTCAGCTGATGATGTGATGACCAAACATCGATCTTCGAGAAATAGCTCGAACCTTGCAATTGATCAAACAGGTCATCAATCCTTGGCAACGGGTATCTATTCTTTATTGTTGCCTTATTCAGCTCTCTGTAATCAATGCACATTCTCATGCTCCCGTCTTTCTTCTTTACGAATAACACCGGAGCTCCCCAGGGCGATGAACCAGGTCTAATGAAACCTTTGTCAAATAACTCCTGAAGTTGCATCATCAGCTCCTTCATCTCCATCGGTGCTAATCGATACAGTGATTTTGCTATTGGCGTGGTTCCTGGTAACAAGTCTATTCTGAACTCCACTTGTCTCTTAGGTGATAATCCAGGAAGATCTTCGGGAAATACTTCCGGATAATCACATACCACTAGAATATTCTACATCACCTTCTTTTCCTTCTAAGTATCGATCACGAATGCTAAATATGATGTACATCCCTTGGTCAAACACTATCTGGCTTTCATTAGGGAAATGATTCCAGAATTCACTCTGCGTTTATCCCCATACACCATAAATGACACTTTCCCTGGCGGGTTTATTTTTACTATCTTCTTCTTGCACAATATTTCGGCATCATTGGCGCTAAGCCAATCCATTCCCAACACGATGTCGAAACCATTAAGTTCGATAGGTAATAATTCCTCGTGAAAATTATTCCCATTAAGGTCGACTAAGATGTTTTTCATACGATGGCTAACAGGTACAAACTTGCCACTAGTTACTTCGATTAATAAAGCATTATCTAGTCTATCAACAGGCAAGGCTTGTTTTCTACCAAATTCATGCGAAAAAAAAAAGGAGTAGTTGCCTCCAGAATCAAATAAAATTTGAGCAGGTAATTAGTGTACGAGAAAGGTACCTGAAGCGACATCAGCTTTGTCCTTCGCAGCTTTCAATGTCATCTGAAAGGCTCTCGCCTTCGGCTTTGGTGGAATGTTGGGCTTAGCTGCCTCCTTCTTATTCGGACAGTCTTTCAAAATGTGCCCCTCTTCATTACAACCAAAACACATCCTTTTGTTGTTCGGACACTCATTGGCAAAATGCTCAATTTTTCCGCACTTGTAGCAGGTTACATCCTCACTACATTTCCCAAAGTGCTTTTTCTTACACTGATCACACCATTTCGCTTTGCCTCCCTTTCCTCCAAACTTCTTCGAATTTGACTTCGAAAATTTACTTTTCTTATTAGAACTTGAATTTCCTTCAATTTTTCTCTTTTCGCCAACTTCAACCTTGTCGGCGGTCCTTCCCTTGATCATGTCCTCAACAGACTTGGCAGCCCAAATAGCTGCCTCTAGAGTAGGTGCCTAACGTACTGGCACCGCGTACTCCCATGGAAGTCCTTTTACGTATCGGTCAATCTTTCTCAGCTCATCTGGCACGATGTGCAAAGCAAACTCCATCTTATCGGTGAAAGCGTTTGTGTATTCATCAACTAACCTGCTGCCCTTGGTCAATGTCAGAAACTTGTTATATAACTCCAACTGATTTTGGGCCGAGCAGAACTTGCGCTTGAACTGCACCAAGAACTCTGCCCATGTCAGTTGCAGTGGCTCATTAGGGCTTAGGGTCTTTCCTAAAGTGTTCCACCAACGAACAGCTCCACCCCTAAACTGACGTACTGCGAAAGTGCTTTGCAACTTGCCTTTGCAGCCACACGTCATGAAGGCTAACTCCATTTCTGAGATCCAATCCATAACTCCAATCGGATCGTCCTTTCCAGTGAAGGTCAATGGTTTGCAAGTCAGAAAATCCTTATACTTGCATCCCATACCATCATTCCTTCTTTCCTGGTTGTTTTGCCTAACTATCGGTGGGTTGGCTTGACCAACAGATCCACTGAAGTTTCCTCCTTCCGAGTGCCCTTCATTCAATTCGGGCTCTTCTACTTGAATTGACAGTTCTTCACGATTTTGTTGAAGCAACCGCCTAGTCTCCTCCATCTGACGATCCAACATTGCTTGAATCATCATTTGTACACCAGCCATTGTTATCGGCTCAGGTGTTGCTGCTACGACAGGTATTTGCTCAATCATTGGTGGTTGATTCCTGTTTTCGTCAGCATTTCCAACTCAACTCCTCGTTCTCACCATTTTTGATCTATACACCGCAGAAGGTGAAATTAGATCCTCATTCACGATAGATATTCAAATCATCCTTATCACTCCGAAACGTTTACATGCTAGTTCTAATGTCGTCGACGTATGCTTAGAATCAACACACATAAGCTTTCCAGATCCGGTCGGCAACAGACCATAGATCCGAACAAATAATATCATATATGGCAACATATAACATTTAGCACATGAAAGAATTTTAGGTCACTTTCCTAAAATATACTAGTGCTCGTGTCTAAAATATAACAGACACACATCTCACAATTTCACTTAGCATTCTAAGTTTAAGTCTAGAAATCCTACAAATTCCTAGTTCGCTTAAACTAATGCTCTGATACCAACTGTGACATCCCCAAAATTACGGCGAGAAAAGACCGGTTTAATTTATGCTTTTAAAATGATTTCAGAGTAATCTTTTGATTTAAAGAGTTGCGGAATTCGTTCCCAAAACAAAATATGATAAAATAAGATTTAACAAAGCATTTCTTAAAGTACTGTATTTTTCATTATATTACAATACTCGGGATGACATGTTCCGATAAACAGACCAAAAGCATAAACATTTCAATACAGACCTTACAACAGTTATTTACAACAACTGGTCTATAATCCAAAAATAACTTGACAAGTCATCCAACTTATGCTTTGGCGCCACTACCTGTAATACAAAGAAACTGAGTTGGTCAGGCTTGGGAGCCTGGTGAGCATATAGGGTTTTCAACCCACAATAAATAATTATATTTAATTCCACCAACCAACAATAACCCAATTACCCATTCCTGTTATTCTCACTTTACGTCCCTAATACATATAATATAAGGCACCTAGTCTAAGAATATTTCATCGCGGCGACAACACATGCTTCGGGGGTTCCTCAGCAATATAAGTCAAATAAGGCAACCATGAGGGGGATGGAGTACAACGAAGGAACACCCAAGTTCATTAACACCTACAGGTGGCGAACATGCTAGCGTTCCACAGGACTGTCTAGAAAAGTCTGTGGTCGTCATCTAAACTCCGCTAGATGACTGAATCAAAAACTACATCGAGGCCTCTCATCTTTTTATCACACGTCAACTATCTACCCATGTTCTACCCAACATATTAGTAGATAAAAATATATATTTTTATACATAGTCTAAAACCAGTATAGCATGTTCAATCAATACATATTCCATATAATAGATGAGGCACACACACATAATACGTATTTCATAGAGAATAAATCAGATCTATGAGATAGAAGAAAGTGAATATTACATTCACACAAATAACAACAATATATACACATAACACATATTTTATATAAAATACTTCATAATTATGCGTTAGAAGAAAGTAACTACACACTCACTTGATCAGAAGATGATCAGACACCACTACGGCTTGTAAAAGTAGTATTCTTCGGTAGATGTGGATGATCTTCACAAAAACTAGACTCCTCGCGGGCAGAGCTTCGGCTCGGAAACTCTTTTCTTCTCGGGATCTTTGGGCTTCGGGACTCACTTCGGGTCTCGGGATGATATCGGGGCTTTGGGATATTTCTTGCACGTAAATTGAGGTAAAACGGGAGAGAGGAGAGAAAATAGCAACCCTAAACGGCAAGCCCTTCAAATCTATTTATAGGGCAAAATCTGCCCTTGCCACGTCGTGGCACATTTTTCCACGTCATGGGCTTGATCGTCACTGCATGCGTCATCACAAGTTGCGTCTGGGGGACTCCCGGAGGTGTCAGAAGACCTGCCACGTCGTGGTCTCTGACAAAGCTTTGGGGTTCGCACCCCGAACTTCAGAAATTCATAACTTTCTCATACGAACTCCTTATTCAACGTTCTTTATATCAACACGAAGGTGAGATTATGCTATACAACTCTCGTTTAGACTCCGTTGGCTAATTTTGAATTTATTTTTAATATATTATAAATATATTACTCATATATTATTTTCAGTAGGCCAGGACAGGAAAACTCCGTTCGAAATTCATAACTCCTTTATCTGAACTCCGTTTTCGTCTGTCTTTTTATCGTTGGACTACTATTGACGAGATCTTCGACTCTCGTTTAGATTGTTTCGGTTAAGAATCACTCGATCTCATATTTAAGTATTCGAGTTGCATATCGCTAATTCGAAACTTCGGAAAATCATAACTTCCTCATACGAAGTCAGATTTGGGCATTCTTTTTATGCACGCTCTCGGCTTAACGAACCCTACGACTTTCGTTTAGATCACTAAGGCTAGATATCGCTCTATCTTAAATTCATATTTTACATCATTCGGCGTCGTGCTGGTTCTATCGCAAAACTTCGACAGGTCATAACTTTTTCGTTATAACTCGGATTTTGGCATTCCTTATATCTCCGGAATCCTTGTTTCGACCACTACAACTTTGTGAAAGATATCGGGCTTATCTCACACTTTATTTTTGATGCTTATTTCATTCTTAATTCAATTAAGCCACACAACTAAGCATAAAACACATAATACTCAAATATTTCATCATTAATACTTCAACAGAATTACAAAGGCTAACCTAGACTATTACATCAACAATAATGCCTAGCCTGGAAACGCAGGCGTTACATCATCGAACTTATTTACCAACTGATATTGAGTTGAGATTAACATCATATAATTGATGGGAAAATCCAACTGATTGAAATTAGTGTTTTCTATCTCATAACTCTTTTTCGGAACTTTCTCAAAATCATACATATCCCCAAGAGAAACAATATGTTCAGTTGTCTCGTAAAAATATTCATTAGTTGGATATCAATTATTAAGACTTGGTGGATCACCTTACCCTTGTCTCGTAACGTTGTTAATACCCTTTCCTCTATCACCTTTTACTTGTTTTGAAGGTGGTGGCTTCGAACTCGAACCCCCAACAGTAGAACCAATGACTATGCATTTGGTTAATGGCTACGAAGTCATTGTGGTTGAGGTTGTTTACATAGAAGTAGGAAGTGATGTTGGAATTTACATGATTATCACCTTCCCAACAACCTTTCCTTGATTAGGATCCTTCGATGAGCCAGCCCCCTTATCTCCCACTTACACAACCGGTTTGACAAGTGGGGCATCTGTTGGCATCAAATGAAGAAGTTTTAGGAGAGGAGAAAGTTCGGCCTTTAGATTAGTTACTAAGGAAGAAAACATCTATGATAAAGACTCCTGAGAAACATAGGTTTTAGGAGAAGTATCAAACTTTTAAATCGACTCCTTCAAGCTCATCAAAAATTCTTCCAACTTGGAAAACACCTTCTAATCAAACTCTGTCTTAGAATCAACATTAGTAGAAAGTGAAATGAAATACTCCACAACCTTCATAACAACTTCAACAATTACATCAACCTTGGTATGAAGAGTTGAAAATTTCTGATCAAGTTTGGCAATCTCCTTTGACATTTTAGATTTGAGCTCTACCACTTTAATACTAACAGACTCCTAAACCTTTTTCACTTCTTCAACAAAAAGAATATGCTTTTCTTTTGCTACATCACGAAGCTTCTTGACTTCAAACTCAAAATTGTTTGCATGGAGTTTCAAAAGATCTTCTTGTTGTCTTTCAATATTTTCCATGGCCAACTTCAACCAATGCTATTGTGATTTAAGCAACATATCAACCTCAATCCTAAAAATAATATTTCGACCACCAATAGCAGCTTGAATCTATAACTATGAATTTAGCTTGTGATTTAAAATCTTGAACTACTTTCCTGACATAAGCATATCATCAGGAATGTTATCCTCCTCTAGATCGAACTGAATCTTAAAAAAAGAGACCATCACATCATCTTCATCATGAGCTTCTTCAGGTACTAACTTTTCACCCTCAGTTGATTGAGAAGAGAATAGAGAACTAAAGGGTTGATTCATGATATTGGAATAAGTAGGTGATATTGTTAAAGCGGGCAACGAAGTGGGGTTGGATGTATGAAATGGTGGTAAGGAAGTAGAAATGTCGATGAGTGAAGTTTCAATTGTGGATGATAAAATAAGTGAAATAGGAACTGACGAAGTTGAAACAGAAGTGTTACCTTAAGCTTCGAAATTCGACATCTCATCACCCTTGTTGAAATTTGTGTCCGTATTAGATATTTTCACATGGATGCTAGAAGTTCGAACCTCCTCCGAAACGGATTCAGCCACCAAAAGTTTGGGTGGTATCAGGGATGGAAGTAGATGAAGTGTCACCCAGAGTAGTGGTTGTGTCTGTATTAGATACTTTCACAAAGCCACTAATACTTCCAGTCTCCTCGAAAGTCAACTTGACCAGAGAGTCCCTTTGAGGTGATGTGAAGCCAATCTCTGCAGTTCAAGTAGGAGAATGATCACTTCCACTCTCGAAATTTGTTTCTACAACCACTTCATCAAGAGTTTCTTCTAACTGCTTCTTCTTTTTCTTAATCTTCTATACCATAACATGTGCTCTTCTTTTCTTCGAAGCAAGAGAAACAGAATGAGGAATCTCACAAATGATGAAACCACTTCGATTGAGATGGAGTTTGCAAATTTTCTTGATTTTAGAAACATAACCCTCCATTGATGATAAAAGATGCTCCTCTGGAACTGCTCAACAAGTGGTCTTTCTGGTGAATGGCGAGGTCTATGTGCCGACTTATTGGTTCTTTTAAGAACTCTTGTTTTCCAAGGAACCACCCCCTTTTGAACTTCTTGAGCAACAGGATCTTGAACCATTTTTGACAACCTCATTCACAATTGGTTGCTCAGATAGCTTCTTAGACTTCTTTGAAGCTTTGCCAACCTTCGAAGGACCTTCTACCCCTTTTGGTAATAAAAACCCTACTTGATCATCGGGACTTATTGTTGACATATAGGCAACAAGAATAGGATGAACTGGATCCACATTTCGTAACATAGCATCAGGAATGCGAGCCACAGTAGGATATAATAGTTGATCATCTACAACGCTTTTAGGTTGTTGATAGATAGGAAATTTTGCCTTCGGAACATTAAAGGGAACATGAATACCTTCCTTTTCATAAAATTCTTGTAAAATTAAGCTCCAATATCGGGTACAAGAAACACCATTTGTAACATTGGTGTGTGAAATACAGGATCCGAACTCCTCCCACAACTGAGTAGCATAATCCACATGAAGATCATAGTATAGCCTTGCTATCATGGCATATACTACCAACTTTGCCTTGTTAAGAGTACAACTTCGACATGTGAGACACCTCAGAAAAATTCCAAACAAGAAGTTCCAGATGCAAGGTAGAGTAGACTTGCAAAATTGGCAAAGTCCAATGAGTGGAGGTTGATGGTGCATCTCGTTGAACATATGAACCACCTGTTCAACAGTAACTTCATAAAAATGACCTGTCGTAGAAAGCTTCATGATCTATGCAAACTGATTTTTCGGTGACTTTGATCTTCTTGTCATTCGAGAGTTGAAACGTCACGACCTTGGACGATTTGTTAAACACTATCATGGAACCAGCCTGTAATAACCATGTCATAGGCATAGAAAAGGATGCATATGTAACCGTTGAAAGAACGGAATGATCGATAGCAACAATAAACATCTTCAATCCATCAGGGTACTAGGAGACATCAGGTTGAACTCGATAATTGGTACTCTGAATCTTCGACAAAGGTTGAGATGTGGTATATTCCGTAGTGTTTGAGAGATCAACATGACCAATAGGAATTTGAAGAACAGATGACGATTATAAGGAAAATATTTAGGGAAAATTTTCAGCAGATTGCGTAAAGTCTGTAATTTTGACCACCACAATCTTTTTATAGTCCACGAAATGTTTGAATTTAAATCGGTCACCAATAAAAAAATTGCCACGTGTAATCTTGAATAGTTAGCCAGTAGTTGTAAAAGTAGCCATGTCTGACAAGTAACGAGCAGTTTTTCCTTGAAAATCGGGAATGAACTAAACCGTCACATCCATCAGCCTTTTTGTTCACCCCAAGGGAATAAGAACCGTTAGTTGACCTTAATTTCAACACCATAGAGATTCATTACCAAGAGAACGATTTTAACCATCTCTTTAAGGCAAGGCTCAATTGTTTTTGGGATGAGAAACGAAATCATAGCCAAAATTGTGAAATCTAGGTCTGAGTTGGTTGTACCCAAGACCACAAGAATTTCAGTGCAAATATGTACCAATGAAATAGTGTGAATCGAAATAAAAAAATGTGTGAATTGTGACATCAAATTCAATTCGATGTAAAAGCAGATAGATCCCAAGAAAAGATCACTCCATTCAATATCAAGAGAGATATCGAACTGCTTGTGTGGTATTCCGTGAAATACAATCAAATACTCGTAAAGGAGTATCGAAGGACTTCTTTTTATTTAGGCTTCGAAAGTAGGCTCAATTTTGTTCATAATCATAACTTAACATAAGTGTGAGTTCAATGATCAAAATTACCTATATGACCAGTGTAGTCAGAGACAAGCAAATGTGAGATAAAATTGTTAAGTGACAAAGATACTAATTGATATTCAAAAAGAAATCATATTCCACAAAAATAAAAGTATTGAATCCTATTGGAAAAAGTGTCTTGGCTAAAGAACATTTTATCAAGATCACACAAAATGAGAGGAATAAGATTTTGAATATCGAAGGAAGGTACTGAAACAAATGTTTCGTGAAAATCTTGAACTTAAAGTTCACCGTCAATTTCTTTATAAGTTGGGAATGTTGGGTTTCACCATCATCAAGAATTCATGAGTCAATATCATTAACACAGACTTATGCGGTATCTACATTCTGATTGGTTTCTACCAGAGACGTCGAGGATATGAAGTGAAGTGTGTGAAACCTGAAGAACTATGTTGGTGGAAAAGATTGGTCTCTGTGAATGAAGAACTAAGTTGGTAGAAAAGATTGGTCTCTGATTGGGAAGGAACCCTTGTAATGAGTGATCCATTAAGGATTCAAAACTCATTAAGTTTATGAGGCTTAGGTCAACATACAACAACATGCTTCTAGGGACACCTAATTAGTGTAAAGATTTGAATTTATACCTGTCCCATAGTCACGAAGCAATGTCCACCATAATATGTCAATTAAGAACTAACCTTTAAATTGTTAAACGCAATAAAATAATACAAAAATATTTTTGGATTTTTTTTTTTGAATTGAAAGACAAAAATAATTAAAAATTTTGAAATTTTTTGTTGTTTGAATTGAAGAGACAAAAATAAAAAAAATCTTTTTGGAATTTTTGTTTTAGAATTAAAAGAAAAAAAATAAGAAATCTTTTTGGAATTTTTGTTTTCGAATTAAAACACAAAAATAAGAAAAACTTTTTGTTGTTTTTGTGTAAGGAAAGCAAAAATTAAAATATATATATATATATATATATATATATATATATATATATATATATATATATATATATATATATATATATATATATATATATATATATATATATTTAAAAAGTTACCAGACATTCGAAATAGGAAGTATCAATATCCATACAAGATATGTCGACACAGCAACGCTTATCAGACAACGAAGTATGAACTTAACCATTCAGAGGGATTTCGAAAACAAAGGGGGTTGAATGTTGAATAGTGAACAGTAACTGCTAAATCGTTCAGCAGTATTTCGACTCCTCGTTATTTCATGTTGAGGACAAGCATGGAACAACATTTGCATCGATCATTCCTAATCCAGACAAGATACTTATAAAATATTTCTCATCCAAAGGCTTTGTAAAAATTTCAGCAAGTCGATCTGTTGTCTTTACAAAGTGAACCCCTATATTTCCATCCTCGAAATTATCCTTGAACAAATGATATTTGAGTGATATGTGCTTTGTCTTCGAATGTTGCACTGGATTATGGAAGATGCGTATTTCACTTTCTGAATCACAATACAATGGTATCTTTCTCATGTTGATTGCGGAATCACGAAGTTGACTTTATATCAATATGACTTGAGAAGTGCAAGCGGCAATAAAAATGTATTCGACATCAGCTATGGAAATCGAAACACAAGTTTGTTTTTTCGATTGCCAGCTAACAAGCTTCCCGTCCAAAAGTTGACATCCACCAGAAGTGTTTTTATCTGTCAAGTTGACACCCACCAAGATCTGCATCGGAAAACGCCTTAATGAAGAAGCCTGTCTTCGAAGGGTACCATAAAACCAACAAAACTGTCCTTTTGAGATATTGAAAGATATTCTTTACGGCTGTTAGATGGGGTTCCCTGGGATTCGACTGATACTTGACACAATTGCAAACAACAAAAATAATGTCAGGTTTACTAGTAATTAAGTATAGTAATGAACCGATCATGATCATGTATAATGTAATATCAATAGCAGGCTTGTCCAACGAACGTCCTAAGCATGTGCTGACATCCATTTGTACTTGCAATTTCGAACTATTCTTCATTCCAAACTTCTCAAGAAAATTACGAGAATAGTTCTCTTGATTTATGAAAACTCCTTCTCTGCTTTGATGAATATTCCGTCCCAGAAAATTATTGATCTTACCCATCATACTCATCTCAAATTAACATTTCATCATATGCTCAAATTCTCTAGACAATGAAGGGTCAGTGGAACCAAAAATAATATCATCTATGTAAATTTAAATGAGCATCAAGTGATCCCCCACTTTCTTTCAAAATAGAGTGGGATCAATAGATCCTTGTTTAAATTTTGAGAGCTTAAGGAAGGAATTGGCTTTATGGATTTAGACATTTATTAAGAAGTAGATTTGTGGTTTGGGCTTCTGATCTTAAACATTAAGAGCTTAAGGAAGGAATTGGCTTTTTGGATGAGTACACAAGGCATACAAGTCTGTATGCACTACGTACAAGCCATTCAACCTGTACACTTAACACATAGTTGAGTACGCCCCGCGTACTCATCAGGATTGGATTTCGATACTTTGGTTTGCGCCATCTTTTAGGCTTGGTTGTCTTGGGCCCTGTTGGGCCATCATGTTTTGTGTTGATAAATACTTGTGAAGGCCTATAATTGGATATGGGCCTAATTTGGAAATTCGGGCCATGAATTGGGCCTTGGATGGCTAATTTGGTACATATTTTTGGATTATTAGGTTTGGGCTTAAAGTCATTTACCCTAGTAATGGCCAGATGGTTTGGATGGGAATCCAATTATTAATTGAATGTTATTTGACAATGATATTCCGGGGATCTGCCAGCCAGCAGCAAGGGATTATCTGAGTGTTTCGGTAGTGCCATGAGTTTCCTCGCTAGGTTTAGCAGGTCAAAGGCACTAATGTCAACCCATGGTTTATATTTTAGGATGCTATATGTTTGCATGACACTCGCATGTTTTATGGATGGTATGCTTACCGAGCAATGTTCGATGCCAGACGCGTCATGATGAGTATATTGTATGCTAGTTATCAGTATGTGTTTTTATGCTTACCAGGTGAGGCCCGATGTTGGGCGGGGCTCAATGACTATATGGTATGCTATAGTATTTGTGATCATTGTATGTACTACTAAGGTTATATGTTTATATGATTATATGGTTATATAATTATGTGTGTATCGGGCGGGAGCCAATGTCATGCGAGGCTTGGTGATTGACAGATCTGTAATCTAATCGGGGCTCGATGTCGGGCGCGACTCATGGCCGAGTGGGGCTCGAGACCGGACGAGGCCCGATGGAGGGCGGGGGCCCAGTATGCTATTTATGTATGTACGGTATGTGGTATCCTAGGGAACTCACTAAGCTTTGTGTGTACGGTTTTCAGTCTATGTTTCAGGTACTTCGGTTTTCAATTGGAAGAGCTCGGGATGATTATAAAGCACACACCACATGTTTCTGCATTCTATTATTTACTCTTATTTGCTAATGTTTTGATAAATATTGATTACCGTGGTTTTATCGAAATGATATGTACTAACGAATTATTAATCTAAAAACGAAAATTTTATGTCATTATTCTTTGGATGTTATAAGTTGGTATCAGAGCCTTAGTTTGAGGGATTTAGACACACTCTCGAATGTTTCTGAACTCAAATTGAGTATTTGGTTATGTTTTTCAAAAACCAAATAAAAATGATTTAAAAAAGGAAAAACAAGTTTTCTAATACATTAAAGGGTGTGGTGCATGCAATCGACCGAGCTCAAGTAAGTTTCTCCCAAAATTCCTATCCATGTTACCTAGTATGATTTGATTTACGAATCTTTGAATCGCATTCTAGTTAGGGCTAAGTATTTGCTTAGTTTTTGCATGATAGAATGCTAGGAGATATGATGTGACATCCCCAAAATCTCGGCCATAAAAGACCGATTTTCATTTATGCTTTTAAAATAATTTCAGAGTAAATCCTTTTGATTTAAAAGAGTTGCGGAATTTGTTCCCAAAAACAAAACGTGATAAAACAATGTTTACCAAAGCATTTCATAAAAGAAATGTATTTTCATTATATAATCAAAACTCAGGATGTCATGTTCCGATATAGACCATAAAGCATAAACGATAACATTACAAGTCATTCAACAAATATATACATATACAGACTTGTAAACAAAATAACTTGATGGTTCATCCATCCTATGCCCCCGCGCCACTACCTGTAATACAAATAAACTGAGTGGGTCTGGCTTGGGAGCCTGGTGACCATATAGGGTTTTCAACCCACAATAAATAATTATATTTAATTTCCGCCAACCAACAATAACCCAATTACCCATTCCCGTTATTCTCACTTTACGTCCATAAGACAACTAACATAAGGGACCTAGTCTAAGAATATTTCATCGGGGCGACAACACATGCTTCGGGGGTTCCTCAGCAATATAAGTCAAATAAGGCAACCATGAGGGGTATGGAATACAGCGAATGAACACCCAAGTTCATTAACACCTACAGGTTATGAGCCTACTAGCGTTCCACTGGACTGTCTAGAAAAGTCCGTGGTCGTCATCTAAATTCCGCTAGATGACTGGATCAAAACAACATCGAGGCCTCTCATCTGTTTATTACACACCAACTATCTACCCATGTTCTACCCAACATATTTGTAACACCCAGATTTCCAAAAAACAAAATTTTTATTTAAATAATCAATTTAATATTAAAAACACTTGTTTAAAATCGTATTCACATTCGAATTACAACACATGGTTTCATTTTCATTATAATAGAAGACCAGGATCCTCCAAAACACAATTCTTTCTTCGGTGTGTACAATCGAACCGTTGCCATCCCGCGTTACTGTAAGAACCTGAAACAACATAACATAAACAACGTAAGCACGAAGCTTAGTGAGTTCCCCAATATACCTTACGCACATACGCCTTCCGGCCCGGATCTTTCGATCCACATAATATCGCCTTCCGGCCCGGATCTTTCGATCCACATAACTTTGCCTTCCGGCCCGGATCTTTCGATCCACATAACGTTGCCTTCCGGCCCGACCTTCCGGTCCATGTGTCTCAGGGGACTTCCGTCCCTGCTGGGTAAACCTTCCGGCCTTACCCACGCCGACCTTCCGGTCCATCACACATCATATCGCCTTCCGGCCCATAACATATATAACACATAATACAAATACTCTAACACATAAAGCACATATATCATATATCATACCTGACCTTTCTGTCACATAATACTTTGCCTTCCGGCCCATATATAAGCATGTATATCACGCGTAGCAGCTAACTTTCCATTTATAGCATATAACATAACACATAGCATACTTGACCTTCCGGTCACACAATCAAACCCTTCCGGGTGAGGTATAGTGAGAAGACTCACCTCGCGGACACTGGAAGATAGCGACTCCTGAAACCTCTTGCACTTGATCCTCCGAGCTACAAGCTCCCTGTAACATCATATATCCCTTATTTAATACTTCTATCTTCCACGTTCACTGACCCTAAGAATCACACCAGTCAACTCTGGTCAACAGTCCAATGTCAGCTCGACTGGACTCGGCGAGTTCCCTGGCGACTCGGCGAGTCTGGTCGTCCTTCAATCCTCTGAGATTCCCCTTCTACTCGTCGAGTATCCTCTTTGACTCGACGAGTCACTCCTGGAAGAATCGCGGGGCCACCCCGACTCCACTCGCCGAGTCTGAAGAACAACTCGGCGAGTCCCAGTGAATCTTCAAGCTACTCGCCGAGTCCGATCATCCGACTCGGCGAGTCCATGCCATGCAGTCGATCAAACTGCTTCCTGAGATACATATTTTCCCGAAATACACACTCATGGGACTTCTGGACCTCTAATCATCCTATTACTAGGGTATAAACTTTTGTATAACAACATAATACTCCATCAAATCTCCAAATGGGTTTCATAAACCCTAAATTCGTGTACACATCAAAATAACAGGAATGATCCGAAACCTTACCTGAAAACATACTCTCTGCGTCCCCAAACCTCAGAACTCGACCCCCTTGCTCTTCCTTTGGCCAAAATCCTTCCTCTTCTTGCACCACAATTCCTTCAAAGTCAATAATGGCCTTCAAGTTTTGCTCCAAATGCCACAGTCGTCTAGGGTTCTCCACAATCGGCCAAAAGACGTGAAATGATGACATACAACCCTTAAATACGACCCAATACGAAACGGCTAGGGTTTCTTCTGAACAGCGTCGACTCGCCGAGTCCATACCTGGACTCG
Organism: Lactuca sativa; assembly: GCF_002870075.4. Lineage (NCBI taxonomy): Eukaryota > Viridiplantae > Streptophyta > Magnoliopsida > Asterales > Asteraceae > Lactuca > Lactuca sativa. The sequence goes on from NC_056628.2 coordinate 66,576,492, forward strand.
TCGAGTCCAGTCGCGAACCCGCGACCAACTCTGCGACCCTACTCGGCGAGTCTGGCTCCAACTCGCCGAGTCTCCCCTTTAAAACACCCCAAAATGCAATTTAGCAATACTTGAGATTTTGGGCTGTTACAATTCTCCCCCACTAGAATTAGACTTCGCCCTCGAAGTCTCACTCTGCAAATAGTTCTGGATGCTGCCCCTGCATCACACGTTTCGGCTTCCCTAAACACTTCTGATATCTTCCGAGGTCGCTACTGAACCACTACCAGAGGTACCTCCTTGTTCCTCAGAACCTTGATCTTCCAATCTCCGACGGCCACTGGTCTCCCGACGTAACACAGGCTCGCATCCACCTAATCGTTCTCTAGTAGAACCACTGCTGACTCATCCGCTATACACCTATTCAACTGCGACACATACCAGTGTCATGGATCCGTCCCAGTTCCGTTGACAGCTCCAAACGATAGGCCACTCTTCCTACCTTCGCACCTTCACGAAAAGACCCAACATAACGGGGCCCCCATTTACCCCTCTTCCTAAGATCGAAGCACCCCGTCAGAAATACGAAGTCGCTGACCTGAATCACATGCTCGCAACGGCGTCTGCCTGCATAACTTTCCTGTTAACTCTAAACGATCACTAACTCTCCTTAACCTGCTGAGTCTGCTCTGTCGACTGAAGCCCAAACTCTGTACTGTCCATCTCTCTCTGTAACCGAGAACCACCCAAGATGCAACTCTGCTCTTAAACCCCAACAATCACTCGACCACTAAGGGTTAGGAAGCCCTGAACCACCGGATCCCCGATCCAAAGCCCACTTTGTCCATCCCAGACCAACTGAGAGATCCATTCTCACTCCCAGAGTAACTCTCACAAATTCTCCTCTTGCCATCATATACACATGCTGAACTAGCCCCAACACTCGTAGGTTGGAAGACCCGATACCCTGATGATATCCTCGAACATCTCCCAAGATGAACCACTACATCCACCCTACACTCTGATCAGATTCACACTGAAAATTTAAAATTTTCTCTCTCCATGCATCCCTTCTGAGCCTCAACAGACATCCCAACCGGATGGGTTCCTACTCCACTGCCGCGAACACGATGCTCAGAACCATACTCGAAGTACTCTAACCATAACTCTGCTCTGCAGCTTTCACTTTCGTGAACTTGCACCCCCTTCGGAGTTACATACCCTCCTCTTTTCCTTTTCCACGGAACTCTCTTGAACATAATGCCACCCCAACCGGTGCCACGGTGCTCGCCCCAAGCGACACCACCCTTTTTGCGTAACTGCCATTCACATACTCTGGTTCTCATTGCAGGGGCTCTCAATCCCATGCACTCTCTCCACTCATCAAAATCACTGCCTCCGCTAAACAAGATCAACAACCCAGGGCCAGACCTTCCAATGCAATCACACTGCAACATACGTGATCCGCAAATCTCAAACTAATCCAGCAATACCAACAGAGTCTCCAGTATGACTGGACCGACCCTCATAACACATGCTAGCCACTCGAGGCTATATCTCTGTGGGTCCGTACACCCAACTCTGCGAACCCTCAGGTTCTAACTCTGGGAACCTTCCGGTTCCAGCTCTAGAAACATGCACAACATAATCCCGTGGGATTAATGCAGTACAACCATCACGTACCCCAAACGTACCAATACTCTGATCGCAAACTTCCGTTTACTTACTCAAGCTCGATCCCGACCTCCTCTCAGGCCTCCACAATCAAATGCCCTAGGTCTGTATCTTGCCCTGCATATCCAACACTCGCTCTCGTCGGCCTATACTTTGCGCTGACAAACACTGCTGAATCCCGGCAGCTAAGCACCCTCACATACTCGTCGATCTCCCGGAGAATTTTACAATTCTCCCCCACTAAAGCACTGACTAACTGCCACCGATTGTCATTAACGACCCTTCAGAACCATCCTGCACAAAGAGAACATTTACCCTCTGACTGCTTCCCACAAGCATAAGCAACCCTCAGCAAAACACCTCTCCTCCCTGATCAATCCGCTCAAAAGAATCCGATCTTTCAATTATCCACTCCACAACTGCAGATGCTACCCATCATTCAACCCAGTGCCGCATCTCCACTAACAACCCCCACCAACGATAACCAACGAAATTCTCAACAATAATCCGAAGCCAAAACCCGCAATCTGCCAAAGGATGGATACCACATCGAAAACCGCACAAAGCTATCGGCACTAAAACACCAGACTATAACGATACCAACCATCAGGGAACAACGAATGCCAAAGCGAAACCTGAAGCACCAATCCATAACCATGCCAATCCCGCGAAACAACGACTACCGCATCGAAATCCACACTTCCAGCACAAACAATACACCACAATCAACGCAATCCACTCAAGACATCAAGAGAGCATCATACCCGCAGCTGCCTCCGGCACTGCTCCGTCTCCCTCTGTCGCAAGCCAATAAGCACGACCCTGAGCCCTTGGGCTCTGCTCCATCCTGTCCTCCTCCTGAACTCCTCAAGGTGGCCAATGCTAGAGCCTGTACCGGTTCTGCAGAAAACTGTGGACATTTGACCCTCAAATGTCCAACCTGCCGACACTGATAACAAATCCTGGAATCCCGAATTGGCACTGACTGCCGACAACCCCGTGCACCATGCCCCTCCTTTCCGCACTCGCGGCATGCACCATTGGCCAACAAGCTCCGGTGCCATCTCTCTCACACTTCCCACAAGTGTGACCGCTCCGATCCCCCATTTCAACGTCTACGGTCCTGAACCGTTTCGGCGCCGACTGCGACTGCATCGGGGCGTGTCCCAGCTCACGCAACTGCAACTTAACCTCTAACTCACGCCACATGGCGGCCTTCTGCAACTCCAACAGGGTCTCGCACCTCCGCGCCGACACGAACGGTCTGATACCCCCTTGAGCTTACTCGAATATCGGGCATCTGAGCCTGCTCCGAAGCGAACTCAGGGCAAAACATCGCCCTCTCAACAAACATCCCGGTGCTCTCAGTCACCGACTCCAAATCCTGCCTCAGCTTAACGAACTTCCGAGCCAATTTCTCCTGTTCATCCCGCGGAACATAGCGAGTACTGAACATCCCTCTGAATTGATCCCATGAAACCGCAGCCCTCTGCGCATCAGAAAATGACCTCGTGGTCAACCTCCACCAATCCTTCGCCCCGAGCCTCAACAGGTTCAGAGCACACCCCACCCTCTGATCAGTAGGGCATAAACTCGTGGAGAAACACCCCTCCATGTCTGATAACCATCTCATAGCAACAATCGAGTCCTGAACTCCATCGAATGTGGGAGGCTTCGCATAATAGAAGTCCCGATACTAACAACCCCGACTAGCCCCTTCCTTTGCCGTTGCTACAGCCGCTGTAACCGCCGCGGCAGCCGTCTCTGCGAAAGCCGCATATCGCTCATCAAACTACTTCAATCATAGTGGTCCTGATCGACCCAAACAATTCTGGCGACTCAGCCCGCAACAATGCAGCAACCTCATCACGCCGGATCTCGCGAATCCTCGCATCCCGCTCGCTCGTGCTCGTCCGATCGATAACCGGATAACAAGATAGCCACAAGCATCATCCACTACGAACCATGGTACTCATCCCATGACATCCCTCCTCAACATGCTTCGGTGTATGGTACCTGAACCATAGCACCACTCCTCAATCTGCTCCAATGTGTAGCACTCGAGCCACAACATCTACCTCAAACTGTTCCGATGTATGGTGCCCTGACCATAACATCACTCTGTATCCGATCCGATGCATGGTATCCGAACCATAACATCACCCCTCAATCTGTTCCTTAGGACCTTCAGAATGCCCCCTGTATCAAGTATGGGTCCTCTGCTTTCAGTAGTACGGGCCCATACTACCTGCCACATCTACCCATACTTTCCACACGGACCATCCCAGAGTTCCTAAGTAGCTGATAAACCTGCTCCTTCGCCCATCTCATCGCGCGTGCTCGCTTTCCAGCGAAATCCTCTACTCTACCAGCGCACTCATTTGGCTAGGTTTATTCCCTAGTCCCTTCCGCCGTCCTCCCACTTCTTTGCTATCAGCTGCTGAAGAGTTCCTAATGATGCCAGCCCTCTACCTCCTGAGTATCGTCATACTCACTTAGTAGCTGACTCCCATCATCGATAACTCCACAAAGCACAAAGCAAGCAGCATTCGAGCATTGAAGCATACATAGGACTCCCCATCTGTGGTAGCTCCACCTTCTCGACTCATCCTCGGAAGTACCTCTGTACTCCGTAGCTTTACCCCTTGTGCGTTCCAACTAGATACTCTCACTCATCACATACACATAAAAGCATAACGCACATATAACAGCAAACCCTAGACTAAGGCATCACAAATCAGGCCACTCTAGTCCTAAGATGTGAAGTACCTAGCCTGTCTCTATCATGCAATAATGTCTCATAAAGTGCATAATAGATATTTCATAATACAAAAGTAAAGGTATTTTGGGAAATCACCGTTTGGCTCTGGCTGATTGTACACACTGCTCTTTCTTGCTTTCTCTTTGAACTCTTATTCACTTTTAGAAAACCATTCATTTGGAAAACTTTTTCTTACTTCCTCAGTTTGAGTCCAGATTTACCCGTAGGCGCGTCCGAATCCCTCAAACCAAGGCTCTGATACCAATTTGTAACACCCAGATTTCCAAAAAACAAAATTTTTATTTAAATAATCAATTTAATATTAAAAACACTTGTTTAAAATCGTATTCACATTCGAATTACAACACATGGTTTCATTTTCATTATAATAGAAGACCAGGATCCTCCAAAACACAATTCTTTCTTCGGTGTGTACAATCGAACCGTTGCCATCACGCGTTACTGTAAGAACCTGAAACAACATAACATAAACAACGTAAGCACGAAGCTTAGTGAGTTCCCCAATATACCTTACGCACATACGCCTTCCGGCCCGGATCTTTCGATCCACATAATATCGCCTTCCGGCCCGGATCTTTCGATCCACATAACTTTGCCTTCCGGCCCGGATCTTTCGATCCACATAACGTTGCCTTCCGGCCCGACCTTCCGGTCCATGTGTCTCAGGGGACTTCCGTCCCTGCTGGGTAAACCTTCCGGCCTTACCCACGCCGACCTTCCGGTCCATCACATATCATATCGCCTTCCGGCCCATAACATATATAACACATAATACAAATACTCTAACACATAAAGCACATATATCATATATCATACCTGACCTTTCTGTCACATAATACTTTGCCTTCCGGCCCATATATAAGCATGTATATCACGCGTAGCAGCTAACTTTCCATTTATAGCATATAACATAACACATAGCATACTTGACCTTCCGGTCACACAATCAAACCCTTCCGGGTGAGGTATAGTGAGAAGACTCACCTCGCGGACACTGGAAGATAGCGACTCCTGAAACCTCTTGCACTTGATCCTCCGAGCTACAAGCTCCCTGTAACATCATATATCCCTTATTTAATACTTCTATCTTCCACGTTCACTGACCCTAAGAATCACACCAGTCAACTCTGGTCAACAGTCCAATGTCAGCTCGACTGGACTCGGCGAGTTCCCTGGCGACTCGGCGAGTCTGGTCGTCCTTCAATCCTCTGAGATTCCCCTTCTACTCGTCGAGTATCCTCTTTGACTCGACGAGTCACTCCTGGAAGAATCGCGGGGCCACCCCGACTCCACTCGCCGAGTCTGAAGAACAACTCGGCGAGTCCCAGTGAATCTTCAAGCTACTCGCCGAGTCCGATCATCCGACTCGGCGAGTCCATGCCATGCAGTCGATCAAACTGCTTCCTGAGATACATATTTTCCCGAAATACACACTCATGGGACTTCTGGACCTCTAATCATCCTATTACTAGGGTATAAACTTTTGTATAACAACATAATACTCCATCAAATCTCCAAATGGGTTTCATAAACCCTAAATTCGTGTACACATCAAAATAACAGGAATGATCCGAAACCTTAACTGAAAACATACTCTCTGCGTCCCCAAACCTCAGAACTCGACCCCCTTGCTCTTCCTTTGGCCAAAATCCTTCCTCTTCTTGCACCACAATTCCTTCAAAGTCAATAATGGCCTTCAAGTTTTGCTCCAAATGCCACAGTCGTCTAGGGTTCTCCACAATCGGCCAAAAGACGTGAAATGACGACATACAACCCTTAAATACGACCCAATACGAAACGGCTAGGGTTTCTGCTGAACAGCGTCGACTCGCCGAGTCCATACCTGGACTCGTCGAGTCCAGTCGCGAACCCGCGACCAACTCTGCGACCCTACTCGGCGAGTCTGGCTCCAACTCGCCGAGTCTCCCCTTTAAAACACCCCAAAATGCAATTTAGCAATACTTGAGATTTTGGGCTGTTACAATATTAGTAGATAAAATATACATTTTTATACATAGTTTCAAAACCTGTATAGCATGCTCAATCAATACATTTTTCACATAACAGATGAGGCACACACACATAACACGTATTTCATAGAGAAATAATCAGATCTATAAGATAGAAGAAAGTGAATATACAATCACACATATAACAACAAAATATACACATAACACGTATTTTATATAAAATACTTCATAATTATGCATTCGAAGAAAGTAACTACTCACTCACTTGATCAGAAAATGATCGGACAGCACTACGGCTTGTAGAAGTAGTATTCTTCGGCAGATCTGTAAGATCTTCACAAAAACCGGAATCCTCGCGGGCAGAGCTTCGACTCGGGAATCTTACTTCTCGGGATCTTCGGGATCTCGGGACTTGCTTCGCGGCTCGGGAATGATATCGAGGCTTCGGGATAATTCTTGCACGAAAAACGATGCAAAAACGCGAGAAAAAGTGAAGAAATGAGCAATGAACTCGGTTGCCCTCGACCTCCTTTTATAGGGGCTGGAACTTCAAATTACGCTGGGCGTAATATGAAATTACGCTGGGCGTAATGACGATAGGGTCGCTAACTCCCCCCATGGATAATATCGGATAATTTAAATTTAAATTAAATATCGAAAATATTTAATAAACTTCAAAAATTCATATCTTCCTCATACAAACTCAGTTTTCGACGTTCTTTATATCCCCACGTAGGTGAGACTACGATCTACAACTTTCGTTTAGACTCCGTCGGCTAACTTTGACTTTATTTTTATTATTTATTTTTAGTAGGCCGGGACAAGAAAACTCCGTTATAAAATCATAACTTCTTCATCCGACGTCCGTTTTCGCCTATCTTTTTATCGTTTTACTACAATTAATGAGATCTTCGATTCTTATTTAGATTGTTTCGGCTAAAAACCGCTCGATCTCAAATCGAGTATTCGGGCTGCATACCGCTAAGTCGAAACTTTGAAAAATCATAACTTCCTCATACGAAGTCAGATTTGGGCGTTCTTTTTATGCACGCTCTCGGTTTAACGAACTCTATGACTTTCATTAAGATCACTAAGGCTAAATATCACTCTAATGTAAATTTCACTTTTTACGTCATTCAGCGTTGTCGGTTCTGTCGCGAAACTTCGACAGATCATAACTTCTTCGTTATAAGTCGGATTTCGGCATTCTTTATATCTTCAGAATCCTTGTTTCGACCACTACATCTTTATGCAAAGATATCGGGCTTATCTCACACTTCAATTTTGACGCTTAGTTTTATCATTTATTAATTATATCTTTATAATTAAGTAATAAGCACACAAATACACATAATTCACATAATACTCAAATATTTCATCATTAATACTTCAAAAAGAGTTTAACCTAGACTATTACATCAACGAAAATGCCTAACCCGGAAACGCGGGCGTTACATATGACTTGTATGACTATTCTATGAGCTTGTAGACTTGCATGCTAGTTCTGATTAGCCAATGATAGGTGGGCCTGATATGTGAGGCTTTGTAGACTAGGAAGCATGGGATTCTAGATTGGGTATAGTTTGTATGTGTACGGAAATCAGTAGCGGGAGTAGGAGCTTCTAGTATGAGTTGCAGTATGTGGGATTAGATGCTTGTGATTATTCTATGGATTGAAGCTCTACTGCATGAATGATGCTTTCCTTGTGCTTTGTGGAACTCTTAAGTGATGTGAGTTAGCTACTAAGTGTATATGTCAAGTCATATGTGAAAAAGGTTGAATAATCTCAAAGTGATGGATATGACCCTGTTGTGTTGCTCTTGTTTGAGTCTAACTATTGTAGGGATGAGTTTGTTACTCGAAGGATTATCTAAGCTTTGTTGCATGTGATTATATTAATTATGTGGGTGACTGGCATTATGGGGAGTTATTTAGCAATTGATGGCATGGTGAGGTTGGGAACATAGGAAAGCCTAAGGATTGCTTCAGTTGGTTTTGTTGTGCTGGGTAGCGAGTGTTTAGTGTATGGATTTAAGAGGGTGACTTAGAAGATTCAGGAGGATTATTGAGGTAAATGTGGATATGTGTGGAAGGTAGTATTGGGCCCGTACTAGTGAAAGCACAAGATCCATACTCGAATCGGGGAGAGTCTTGGAGAATCTAAGAATCCTTTAGGATGAGAATTCTTGTGTATATTCGGATCTTTTGCATGTTGTTTTCGGTTTAGTGTTGAGAACTTAATAATGGGGTTCATGTTCTGGTTCCGACTCAGGTGTAGGTACTGAGCCGATCAATGCGCGGATGCGGGAGTTCATCTCATCGGAGATTACTCGCAGTATTTTGGAATGGACCTCGGTGATCTTTGGTTCAGTCAAGGAAGGAGGATCCTATTGTTAGTTCTTGTCATTGGGATCGGATGGGAGTTTTGCACCATATTCTCAAGATGGTCGGGGTAATTCAGGAGGATGTTGCAGGTATGCTATCTTCTGTCTTCTTCTGGGTTGTTCTTAGGAATTTCTATTGCTTTGTAATTTTTGCATGGGTTTCAGTAAGTTATATCATGGGTTGATTTTCTGCTATTATATGGGTTATATTATCAAGGATTGTGATATGCCTTTCTGCATGCCAAGAGTCTTCAATGAATCATTACTGGTTCGTATCTTGTTGAGCGGATTTCAGTGTGTTCAGTTGTTGTTATGGATCTTTCTTGGGATCAATTCAGGGGTATTGATTGGAGGATCTTTCGTAAGGCTTAGCGGGTTAGTTCTCCAGTAAATTTAGGGTTCCGTTGTTTTATCTTTTGATCTGGTTGGATTGTCAGTTGTGTATGGAAGAACATTTGGGGTTCAAGCACTACCATTGCTAGGAGAGGAGCGAAAGCAGGAAGATGGTGGTGTCAGTTGCATGAGTTTTTTGGTCATTGGAAATGTCAAGGGAGTTTTATATTCGCATAGGTTGTAGACAATTAGAATTCAGTGATTCCTTCAAAATGGGAGTTGGGGTGAACATTCGTTAGTCAAGGCAAGGGTTATGTTTTTAGTCGCCAGCATAAGAACTCAAGGAATTGGTTTGACATCATGGGAGGTGATTGGATTATCATATTGGTTAAGATTTTAAGAGTATTCTTTAGGAATTCAGGAGTTGGGAAATCACTGAGTTTGGCTAGTAGTGGAACGCTAGTATTGATTAACAAAGGCCATAGGCGGTTCATGCTATATAAGCTTAATGGGTTGGGAATCCATTGGATTTAAGATATGAGAGAGCTTTATCGAATTCAAATGGGGGAGAATCAATCAGGATTTCCGAGAGTTAGGAAGGATGTGGAACTAGGGAAAGTTTCATATCCTGGCCAGGAGGTGAGACGACACAAGTGGCTGTTTAGATTGATGTTTTGTAAGTGGAAGTTCAAGAAACTTCCAACCATTGGTCGGCATGTCCTTTCTTATGTATAGTATGCTTGTGGTTGAGTCCATGTTGATGGCATTGGAACTTGAAGCATGACCTAACCAGCTGATTGGATGCAGTTGGATGCAGGTTGCAGCTCATGAAGCATGGTGTATGATGGTTAGGGTGTGGAAAGGCCATGGGTAGAAACCATTGTTGGTTAGAAGTGTTGTAAGACTACAATGGGATCGTAGCATCCACTAGTTTCAGGCAGACTTGTTGGAATAGTGTCTAAGCCCGTAACTATATTTGGTATGTACTTGACCCGGTTGTGCATGGTCCTTTTGGGTTGCCTTCTCCAAAGCAACTTGACAAGGTAATTTAAGGAGAAAGAGAGTATTATGATTTATTAATATATTATAAGAATAATATATTAAAGGAGAAATCATATTTATTTAATTAGTATTGGTCATAAATTAATTAGGAATTAATTTGGTGATCAAAAGAGATTAATTGAATAAAGGGGTATAAACTGTCAAATGTATGATAGTTGAGTTTTAGGCTAAGGAAACCTAATGGGCTTAAGGGGGAACGAAATTATGATGGGTAACCATCATATTTTCGTCTAAGGCCTTATTCCAGAAGGTTCCATGGGCTGCTTGGTGGCTAAGGTGTCCATTAGGGTTTAGACTGAAACCCTAGTAACCTGTAAGTATAAATATGACCCCTAGGGCATTGAATTCGGCTACCACTTGATTCTAAGAGATCCCTAGGCCAATTTCTAGCCTCTCTCTCCCTCTCTCATATTGCCTTCTTGCTTGTGGGGTTTGTGAACGATTAGAGGAGTTGCATTTGTGACTCTAAGCTAAAGAGAAGAAGAAAGAGAAGATCTAAGCCAATCATTGAAGAGGTAAACATCTAGATCTGATTCTATATGTTATTTTAGATGTTTATATGCTAGATTAGGGTTTGTAAGTCTTGGAATCAAAGCATGTTCAATAGTGAAACCTAGATCCAAGCATTAGGGTTTGTATGAGCACATAGGAATGTTTCTTACGCTTAAAACCCATCAGTGGTATCAAAGCCATGATTGGTTTCAGTTGTATGTGATGCTTAACTGCTTCATTTGCTAAAAATCGAGTTTTTGGCCTCTGCCCGACTCAACTCGGCGAGTTGGCCCCTACTCGGCGAGTCCAGGTCTGACTCGGCAAGTCAGTTCGTCAGGTAGAGGGATTTTCGGGTTTTGGTTGTTGTTTTGACTTGGATTTGATGCTTAATTTGTTTTATGAAGTTAAAATCCGAATTTTATCTTAATTAAGTGATTATCCTTGGCAAAACAATAGATAATTTCAATTCTTTTAAATATTAGTTGTTTATGTGATAAATATGCATTATTTAAAAATTATTTGGTAATTATCTAATGACTAAAATTAAGATTAGGTCAAATATAGATAATTATGAAATTAATTGGATAATTTGAATTATTTGTTATTTGATCCCTTGTGTTTTGAAAAATTCAATTCTTGCCCTCAAGTTTTGAAATTTGAATTTATGATTAAAAGTTTAATTTTGAGTAATTTAAATTTCAAACCCTTAGAATTTTACAAGTTTAAAATTCAACCCTATACTATTATATATTATTACAAGCTTAATTAATATATATATATATATATATATATATATATATATATATATATATATATGTATAACTTAAAATGCTAGTCTTACCGTTAGTAGGCCTCATTCACGAAGCCGGTCTATAAGGTGGGTATAAGGTTGCTGCCTATAAAATGGCGCTTAATGGGTGTACACTCACACCTACCGCTTGCTTGACTAGTGAAGGGTCGTTAGTCGAACGGGTAGGATAGGGCAACCCTCTCTTCATTAAAAGTATAATGTTGATTATAAAGTAACTACATGTTTTACAAATTCCCATTCCTAGTTACTTTAGGGTAAAATGTGAAAATGATGCTAATTTATTGAATTACACTTCGTACCCTTGTCAAAGGTTGATGGAGCGCGTGTGGTTAACCGTCACATCAATTTGGGGATGACATTGGTAGCGAAGGGTGACTCGATGTTTGTCATAGATCAATGGAGCGTGTGTGGTTTACCGGCACATTGATTAGGTGATAAAGACATTGAGTGCACCACGTTAATTCGCATGGTTATTCACAAATTTGTTTGCGATCCTCGGCATCCCAGTCGCAAATTTGAAATGCATATCGAGATTTAAACATGCCATTGAAAAGTTCAATGAATCTCAAAGATCTAGGAGTTTTCAATACATTTAAAACCTAAATTACTTTTTAGTTTTTCATGGTGAGAATTAGGGAATCGTCATTCACTTACCTTCAAATTATTTACTTTTAGAGTACGACATCCCTTTCTAAGTTATAAATAATGTTGTTGGATCCTAGCCCTAATTTCTCATTTGGGTGTTTAATTAGGGATTCATTTCTAATCAAACTTTGTTCCCTTCTTTTTCAGATGTCTGCAAACAACAACAACAACAACGCTTCTGGGTCATTCTCGTTGATGAACTTGTGTCAGAAAGTGACATTTGATGGTTCAAACTTCAACGAGTGGATGAGCTATATTCGCATGATCACACGCTACGAGGACAAAGAATATGTCCTCGATGAAAATCTTGAGAAGATCATCCCAGATGTTGCTACTCCTGAAGAATTGGCCGCCTTTGAGGCCCATGAGCGTGATGCCACGAAAGTTCGCTGCATCATGCTGGCCACCATATATGAACCTCGAACTCCAAAAGTCCTATGAGGACATGTATCCATATGAAATGCATTAGGATTTGCTGGACAGGTATCACCAGAGCGCGAGGTAAGAGCGCTATGAGATCATTACTAACATGATCACCGCTAAGATGGGGAGTGGAGAATCCCTAACCTTTCATTTGTAGAAAATGCAGAGGTATGTTGATCGTCTTCTCAAACTTAATGTTAAGTTTGATGAGGATTTGGCTATCGACATAATCCTCCACTCCTTGCCCTCTTGCTACAATCAGTTTAGGATGACCTACCATATGAACAAAGAGGAGGTCTCCCTGAGCAAGCTCCAAGGACTCTTGAGGACTGCTGAGAGCAACCTCAAAGACAAATCCGTTGCACCGTCCCCTGCTGTGGCCGCTCCTGTGATGGCGATAGGTCAAGGAAAGGGTAAAAAGAGGAAGGCTCCATGTAAGAGCCACCATAAAGAGAAACCCCGTGATGGTTTGTCCTCAAGTAGGACCAAAGCAAGCCCTGTTAAACCCTCTTCCGATCCTAAAAAAGCAGAGTGCTTCTATTGCCACCAAAAGGGCCACTGGAAGCGAAGCTGCCTACAATATTTGCAGGACATAACAGATGGGAAGATCAAGCCCACCTTTGTAGGTATGTATTCTATTAAATCTAATAACTCATCATTTGCTACTTCATGGGTTCTTGATACAGGATGTGGTTACCACATTTATTCTGATTTGCAGGGCCTAAAAAGAAGTAGGGAGATGGAACATGGGAAGATGAACCTGATTATGGGAAACAGAAGATCGTCGCCTGTGACCAAAGTCGGTGTTTATTCTTTAATGCTGAGTAATGGGTTAGGGATAGATTTAGAGAATTGTTGTTATGCGCCAGATATGGCAAGAAACATTATTTCTTTTCACGGGTAGTTTAGACAAGGTTTCAGATATTCTTTTGATAATAGTAATGGTTCTATTAACGTTTATTTGAATGGTGTCTTTTATTTCAATGCATTACCTTGTAATGGGATTTATGAATCTGTGATGATTGTTGATAATTTAGGAAATAATGTTTTAAATATTGATTCGTCTACTAGTCTAGACAAAGCATGCTTGTGGCATTGTCGCCTTGGCCATGTCAACAAGAAACGCATAGCCAAACTTCAAAAGGATGGAGTGTTGGAGTCATTCGACCTTAGGGACGATGACACGTGTGAGTCTTGTTTACTTGGGAAGACGACCAAGTCACCCTTTACTGGCACTTGTGAAAGGTGTGAGGGTTTATTGGATCTCATACACACCGATGTATGCGGGCCCTTTAGATCCACCACAAGGGATACTTGCCGCTTCTACGTGACTTTTACAAATGATTATAGCAGATATGGATATATCTACTTAATCAAGCAAAAGTCGGAAACCTTTGAAAAGTTCAAAGAGTTTAAGAATGAAGTGGAGAATCAGCTGGGCAAGAAAATCAAGATGCTTCGGTCAGACCGAGGAGGAGAGTACCTAAGTCTTGAGTTTCACGACTATCTAAAAGAATGCGGAATCGTTTCGCAATTGTCGCCTCCGAGGACGCCAAAATTCAATGGTGTGGCTGAGAGACGTAATCGGACCTTGTTAGACATGGTTCGTTCTATGATGAGTCGGACTTTGTTACCAATAGCTTTCTGGGGGTATGCCTTAGAGACTGCCGCCCATATACTTAACTTAGTTCCCACCAAGAAGGTTTCCAAGACTCCTCACGAGATGTGGACAGGGAAGGCTCCCTCGTTGGCACATATCAAGGTTTGGGGTTGCGAGGCTTTCGTAAGACGAGAGACTCACGACAAGCTATAACCTCACAGTGAGAAGTGTTATTTCATCGACTATCCGCAGAAGTCTTTTGGCTACCTTTTCTATAGACCGAGTGACAATGTTGTCTTCTTTGCTAGAAGAGGAGTTTTCCGAGAAAGGGAATTGATAAGCCAGGAAGACAGTGGGAGGCAAATTGAACTTGAAGAGATTCAAGATCAAAATGATGAAGGAACCTCTGACACTGACACTCAACTTGAGGAGGAAACTCCTGTTGAACCTGTTGACGAATCCTTACCTCTTCGACGTTCCATTAGGGCTAGTGTTCCACCCCAGTTTTATGGTTTTCATATTACTACTGAAGGGGATACATTTATTAGTGATAGTACACTAGTAAATTTGGATGAACCTAGCAGCTATAAGGAAGCCATGGCAGGCCCAGAGTCTGCAAAATGGAAGGAGGCTATGGATAGCGAGATTTAGTCCATGTACGACAACCAAGTTTGGAATTTGGTTGATAATGTACTGGGTCGTAAGACAGTCGGGTGCAAGTGGATCTTCAAGAAGAAGACGGACATGGATGGGAAAGTGCATACTTATAAAGCGCGATTGGTCGCGAAGGGCTTTACTCAAACTCCCGGAGTTGACTATGATGAGACCTTCTCACCAGTTGCGAAGATAAAGTCTATTAGGGTGATGCTTTCCATAGCTGCATTTCATGATTATGAAATATGGCAGATAGACGTGAAAACCGCTTTCCTTAATGGAAAGTTGGCTGAGGATGTCTACATGAATCAGCCAGAGGGTTTTTTCGATGCGAAGTATCCAAATAGAGTATGCAAGCTTGAGAAATCCATTTATGGATTGAAACACGCGTCTCGTAGATGGAATCTTTGTTTTGACGAGAAGGTTAAAGAGTTTGGCTTTCTGCGAAGCGAAGATGAATCTTGTGTGTATGTCAAAGCCAGTGGGAGTATAGTGAGCTTCCTCGTATTGTATGTCGACGACATACTACTCATAGGAAACGATGTTCCAACCTTGCAGGAGGTCAAGTCCTGGGTTGGGAAATGTTTCGCTATGAAGGACCTCGCAAAGGCTGCTTATATTCTGGGAATAAGAATAGAAAGAAACAGGGAAAAGAGACTGATAGGACTCAGTCAGGATACATACTTGAAAAAGGTACTAAAGCGTTTTAGTATGGAAAATTCCAAGAAAGGGGAGTTGCCAATCCAAAGCAATACCAAGCTGAGTAAGACTTAGAGCCCGAGTACGGAGGCAGAGATAGCTGATATGAGCCGAGTACTTTACGCTTCCGCAGTAGGCTCTATCATGTATGCTATGACTTGTACTCGCCCTGATGTGGCCTTCGCTTTGAGCATGGTCAGTAGATATCAAGGGAATCCTGGTAGAGCTCATTGGATTGCAGTTAAGAATATTCTTAAGTACCTTCGGAGGAGCAAGGAATGGTTTCTAGTCCTCGGTGGGAGTGATGACTTAAGGATACGAGGGTACAGTGACGTTAGTTTTTAGACAGATCGGGATAACTTCTGATCGCAGTCAAGCTGGGTCTTTACCCTAAATGGAGGAGCAGTGACTTGGAAAAGTTCCAAGAAAGAGACCGTAGCTGATTCAACGTGTGAATCAGAGTATATTGCGGCGAGCGAAGCGTCAAAGGAGGCTATATGGTTGAAGAACTTCATTAGAGACCTTGGAGTTGTGCCATCCATAAAAGAGCCGATGGAAATTTTCTGTGATAATGAAGGAGCGGTTGCCTTGACCAAGGAACCGATAGATCATGGAAGATCACAACATATTGACAGAAAATACCATTTCATCAGACATCGGGTAGAAGAGGGACTCCTCATTGTGAAGAGGGTATCATCGGAAGAAAACCCAACAGATCCCCTTACGAAGGGACTGAGTAGGGTCAAACACTTGCAGCACGCTAGGAGCATTGGGCTGAAGGATGATATAGGTTTGGATTAGATAGGAAATGTGTAATAGATAGTTTGTACTTGACATTCGATGAATAAATAAAATTTGTTATTTATGAGTAAAGCTACTATCTTGTGTTGGTTATTTATCTATTGTTTCTATTTTGCATGTTTTGACTTCCTGAATGATAGGATTATTCAAAAAAGGTCCACAGTCGGTCATATTTTGGAAGTAGATATGAATGAAGACTGTCATGAATTGTTTGTAGATTGTCTAAAAGGTTTTAGACATAGCAAAGGTTTGCTGCAAAGTTCATGAGTGCTTATGAATATGAGTTGAGCATTGGATTAAACCCGAGTTTGCTGTATCACTTAGTGGTGTTTTATCTTAAGTGATAGCAAAGCGATAACATCATATAGTCTTAAAACTTAGAGATATGGTTGTTGTTTTCTGGTTGGTTATACATTGATAATGTGTAAACGCATCAGTAACTTGATGTCATAAAACACATTATTGTGTGTGATCCATTAGTAAATAATAGATGCATATGAGTCGAAGTTGATAGGTTCCTTTTATTCTATGAGAATAAAAGTGATATATTGGCCACTTGATGATTTGGTTTGACTTATGTGTCGGGCCCGGTCAGAATGAAGTTGATGTGTTCAACTAAATTCTATGTCAAACAAATCGAAAATCATGGAACTACTGTTGGACAATAAGCATTGTCAGCATGATATCCAGAACAGAGGATTATACGATCCCTTATCTAAAGGACAAGTTGATCAGAGTTGGCAGCGAAGTATAAGAGCTACGATTGCTAATCGGATTCTGAAGTCATATGTGAGATATAGCTACTAGACTTATCCAAGTGGGAGACTGTTGGAATAGTGTCTAAGCCCGTAACTATATTTGGTATGTACTTGACCCGGTTGTGCATGGTCCTTTTGGGTTGCCTTCTCCAAAGCAACTTGACAAGGTAATTTAAGGAGAAAGAGAGTATTATGATTTATTAATATATTATAAGAATAATATATTAAAGGAGAAATCATATTTATTTAATTAGTATTGGTCATAAATTAATTAGGAATTAATTTGGTGATCAAAAGAGATTAATTGAATAAAGGGGTATAAACTGTCAAATGTATGATAGTTGAGTTTTAGGTTAAGGAAACCTAATGGGCTTAAGGGGGAACGAAATTATGATGGGTAACCATCATATTTTCGTCCAAGGCCTTATTCCAGAAGGTGCCATGGGCTGCTTGGTGGCTAAGTTGTCCATTAGGGTTTAGACTGAAACCCTAGTAACCTGTAAGTATAAATATGACCCCTAGAGCATTGAATTCGGCTACCACTTGATTCTAAGAGATCCCTAGGCCAATTTCTAGCCTCTCTCTCCCTCTCTCATATTGCCTTCTTGCTTGTGGGGTTTGTGAACCATTAGAGGAGTTGCATTTGTTACTCTAAGCTCAAGAGAAGAAGAAAGAGAAGATCTAAGCCAACCATTGAAGAGGTAAACATCTAGATCTGATTCTATATGTTATTTTAGTTGTTTATATGCTAGATTAGGGTTTGTAAGTCTTGGAATCAAAGCATGTTCAATAGTGAAACCTATATCCAAGCATTAGGGTTTGTATGAGCACATAGGAATGTTTCTTATGCTTAAAACCCATCAAAACTATCATTGGAGGTGGTCATGAGTGCAAAGGGGGAATCACTTCGTGCCTTGGGCATGTCGTTCAGGATTGTCAAGGAGTATTGCTATGTTTTAAGTTGAAGACCAATGGCGTCCGAGCCAGAGTCGGGCCCGTGTAGCTCTAAATGGGTGGGACCCGTGGGCGAGGTTTCTCTGTGGTATTGTTGGGTGGGACCCGTGGGTGAGGCCTGTGTAATTATGGCAATGCAGGTGGGATCTGGTAGAGATCGTTGGGTTAAGGTATTGAATCTTGAGTTACAAGATTAAGTGGGTGGTCAATGTGTAACGCATAGGGGTTTATAGGTTGGGTAGCCTTATTATTTGGACTCTTGGGAAACTAGTGGTTGGACCAGGTGCGAGACTGGTAGTATCAGCGATGGTTTGGGAACCTTTATATCCGGTTCTAGTGAGGGGTTGTCGTGAAACACAAGGTTTTGGGTGAAATGCGAGTGCATATCTGTGGATCTCAGGTTATGAGTTGAGTATCGGGTTAGTTTTTGGAGAAGATCTCGAGCTGGGAATCACGAGTGTTTATGTGCAGAATTTTCTTTTTAGTGGGAAAATAATTGGGGTATCTACTTTTCGAGGGTATCAATCTAAGGTTTCAGGGGTAAGGAATGGACTCAGTTTTGATGGCAGATCAAGCCCTTGTGATCATGTCTTGGATTGGTTCTATTTGTGAAGGGTACCAAGATAAGTCAAGTTGGTATTATTGATTTGGAACTCGTGTGTGGATTCACTTGTTATTCGGAGAATATGTTAGGTCACTTGCAGTTTGGATTAAATATTCTTAGTGTAAATGATTTGACCCTGTTGCGCAACTCTCGTCTGAGTCTAACCATTGCAAGGACGAGCCTTCTACTTGAAGGATTATCTTAGCCTTCTATCAAGTATAAGTAGAATGGATTTAGCAATGGTTCAAAATGGATAGTCTATCAAGGAATTAGACCATCTCGAGACTTTAGATTTCAGGTTGTTTAGACGTGGCTATTTTCCAAGGGATTATTTTAGGTTAGGAATGGATTCGTTCATCTCCTAGTTGGAGAGCCCTGTTAGGGTTGGTTTCGGTTGCCTTGGGAAGGTTGTGGTATGCTCGGGGTTGTGGTCATGTTGCTCATGTTTTTCGGCATGCTAGGGATTGTAAGGAATGATTTCAAGGGCGAAATATAATTTAAGTGGAGGAGAGTTGTAACGCCCTTTTTCGAATTGTTTCCTATTCCGGGGTGGTGATAAAGGATTAGGTATTAACATACTTAGGACCCTTAAAAATTTGAGATATGGACTCATTTGAAGGTGGACGATGTAAATTAGATGATCTGGGTACTCGTTTTGTGTTTTGGAGAGAAAGGGTATTTTGGTATTATGCTAACTCGTGCTTTTATGGAATTTGAATGTTTATTCGGAAAATTGTAAGGCATGTATGAGTTAATTAAAACGTAGAACTTCTCATTACCTTGTCATGGGTATAAGGATCGTCGGAATCGGATATATAATGAGGAAAATATGGACTTCGGAGTGCCTTAGGGTTTAAGAGGAAACCCTAGAACTTGGGGCGTACCTAGGTAGTATGCGGGGCATACTAGTGCGAAGGATTGTACGAGAGGCATAGTGTGGTGTACACTAAGCGTATTGTGAAGGAAGGATCGGGGGTGTGAGGCCTCGTACGATGGCAATACAAGGAGTATGTCGGGCGTACGAGGTGTAAGTCAAAACCCTAATTTAAGATGTTATACCGTATACAAGCACTTTAAGTCTCTAGGGTTGGCTTCTTTACCAGCCTCTAAAGTCCCCAAAACCCTTGAAATCGTACCTGAGACTCCATGGTTGTGATTTTGAGCTCATTGTGTGCATCTTGGTGTGTTTAGTTCATATTTAAGAAGATGGAGTTTGGTGCAAGGTTGTGGATCAAGGAAGAGCTTGGGGATCCTGATTCTCTACTTTATTTTCAGCATGTTTGAGGTAAAAAGCTATGAACTTGTTCATTAATAGCTTATATCTATTATATATGAGTTTTGGTTCCTTTTTGGCCCCAAGAACAAGATTTAGTGGTTTAATACCACTCCAGGAGCTACGAGTTGCCACTCTTGGTGTTTCTGAGGTTCTAGATTCATAAAGTTATCTCCTTTAGGGTTTGGAATCCCCCATGCATGACATTGTGTCCATTTGATGAAAGTATAATGCTATATCATGAATTTTGGTTCTTTCGGTTCATGCAAAGTCTCCAAGTCAGTGACTTTATGGTTCTAGACATTTATTATGAAGTGGATTTGTGGTTTGGGCTTCTGGTCTTAAGCATTAAGTGTCTTAGGAAGGAATTGGCTTCTTAGGTGACTACGTCGGGCGTACAATTCTGTATGCACGGCGTACAAATCATTTAGCATGTACGCTTAGGTACAACTGAGTATGCCCTATATGCTCAGCGGGATTGGATTTCGATATTGGGCTTCGGTTTGGTCCATCTTTTGGGCTTGGTTTTCTTGGGCCCTGTTGGGCCATCAGGTTTTGGGCTGATAATTATTTTTGAAGGCCTATAATGGGATTTGGGCTTGATTTGGAAAATTGGGCCATGAATTGGGCCTTGGATGGCAAATTTTGGATGGGAATCCAATTATTAATTTAATGTTATTTGATGGTTTGGATGGGAATCCAATTATTAATTTAATGTTATTTGATATTAATATTTCGGGGATCTGTCAACCAGTAGCCAAGGATTATCTATGTGTTTCGGTAGTGTGAGGTGAGTTTCCTCACTAGGTTTAGCGGGTCAAACGCACTAATGTCGGCCAATGGTTTATATGTTAGGATGGTATGCTTACCAGGCAAGGCCTGATGAGTAGGTTATATGCTAGTTATCAATATGTGTTTTTATACTTACCGGGTGAGGCTCGATGTCGGACGTGGCTTGATGACTGTATGGTATGTTATAGCCTTTGTGATTATTGCATGTGCTAGTTAGGTTATATGTTTATATGATTATATGGTTATACGATTATGTGTGTATCGGGCCCAATGTCAGGCGGGGCCTGGTGATTGACAAATCTGAAATCCTAGCGAGGCTCGATGTCGGTCGAGGCCCAAGGCCGAGTAGGGCTCGATGCCGAGGCGGGGGGGGGGGGGGGGGGGGGGGGGGAGGAGGCCAAGTGGGACTTGACACCGGGCGAGGCTTGATGGAGGGTGGGGGCCTAGTATGTGATTTATGTATGTGAGGTATGTGGCATCCTGGGGAACTCACTAAGCTTTGTGCTTACGGTTTTCAATCTATGATTCAGGTTTTACGGTTTTCAAATGGAAGAGCTCAGGATGATTACAGAGCACACACCACATGTTTCCACATTCTGTGATTTACTCTGATTTGCTGATGTTTTGATAAATGTTGATTACCTCGGTTTTATTGAAATGATATGTATTAATGAATTATTAATCTAAAAACAAAAAGTTCATGTCAATATTTTTGGGATGTTACATTATGACTTTTGTAAAAGAAGTTCTTTAATATATGTTTGGATTAGTTTTTATACTCAATAAGTTAAAAAGTGTTTGACTAACTTATACATATAAAATTACCTAAAAAATGACCAAAATGACTAATAGATACATTAATTTTCCAAAATGTAGTGGGTATAACTTTCCAAAAACTCATTCATGGAGGTATTTTTCAGTTTTCAATACCTTTTTAAAAAAATACTTTTACAATTTCCAAACATTATTATTAATATTCAGAAATTTTTAAAATGTAAACAAGTCAATAAAGATTTTCAAAAATAGAATCCCGAACAGCCAAAAAATTTTGTTGCCTTTACTTATTGCTTGTTTTAAAAAAATATATTCATTTGCCGACTTTTTGTTTTGCATTAATGGTACTCATTAAATTCACATTAATGTTTGTAAATAACTGAAAAATATCACATTAATTTAACTATATATATATATATATATATATATATATATATATATATATATATATATATATATATATATATATATATATATATATATATGAGGTAGGTTCAAATGTTTCTCACATCTATTGTGTGCTAAAATGCACCAATAAGAATTGAGTAAACATTAAATGTATATTAAATGATATCCGTATTTATAATTCATTTTTATGGAAACTAATTTAATTCGTCATTAATGTCAATAATAATATTCTACTAGAATACACCATCATTCTTCATATTCCATACAACTTTATTGTATTCTAAGTGAGTGAGTCCTGAAATAATGTTATTGCTGACATAAAAACCTAGATACGAATTCATTCTGAAAGAATGTTATTCTTGACATTAATGATGAATTTAATTAATTTCCATAAAGAGAAAATTATAATTATGGATATCATTTAATATACATACAATTATGGAAACCCTTTAATATCTATCATTATTTAATTAAATAATAATATAATTTTACTAAATTCCTATTGGTGCATTCTAGCACACAATAAATATAAAAAACACTTTAACCTAGCTCTTCCATTTTAAACCATGCTAATTTTGTAAGACCGTGAGACCAAATTTTTAAAAAAAAAATTAAAGGTAAAATAAAAAGAAATATCCAAAAATTCTTTTTTAATTATTATTTTCGGAACTTTAATTACCTAAAATAATAAAAATAATATAAAATACCGTTTTTTTTTTAAATACGTGAAATATTCTTATTAGATTATTACACTGTAAATATTCTTAATAGAATATTACACTTTAAATATTCTAATGTGATTTTTAGAATGTTAGAATACTCTACTAGATTTGTCAGATGCGTACAATATTCTAATATTCTACTAGAATATGTAAAAAATATATTTTCTTTTTTTTTTTTTTTTTGGTTTTTTTGGAAACTATAAATTCCGAAAATAATATTTGAAAAAAAATCGAAGATTTTCAAGTATTTTGCATTTTAAAAATGTTCTTTTTTATCTACTAAATGAGTGGCTATGATTGTATCTCACTGTCTCACAAAATTAGGTCATCTCACATGAACCGAACCTTTTATATATATATATATATATATATATATATATATATATATATATATATATATATATATATATATATATATATATATATATATATATATATATATCATAAATGAATGAGTTGTAATAAATATAGTCAAAATGTACATAATAACTTTATAATGTTGTAATATATATATATATATATATATATATATATATATATATATATATATATATATATATATATCATAAATGAATGAGTTGTAATAAATATAGTCAAAATATACAATATAACTTTATAATGTTGTAATATATATATATATATATATATATATATATATATATATATATATATATATATATATATATATATATATATATATATATATATATATATATATATAACTGTTATCAACTGAATGATTATGCTTTAAGATAGTCTTAATAGCTTTTTTAATAAAATAAGATAGTTATAAAATTAGTAAATATGTTTTAGATAAAAAAAATAAAAATAATATTTACCAAATATTATAAAGAAAATTATTGCAAATATTCAATTTTCGATTTACATAGGCACGACACCAAACTACGGTTAAGATGGTGCATATCATTACATCTTATGAATTTGATCGTACATGTTTTCCATGCACCTTGACTGCATGTCTGTCATTTAGATATTTATTTACAAAAGGCCAAAACTATCTCTCAATATCTCACACTATGTGTGTGTGTGTGTGTGTGAGAGAGAGAGAGAGAGAGAGAGTATGTATGTATGTATGTGTGTCACGCACATAGGGTTCTTGTGTCTTCTATAAATAGATGGGTTAGAAGGTCATCCCCCACACATATTCATTCCATAACCAGTAGCATTCCCTTAAGATCTAAGATGGCATTCTCCTTTTCCAAAAGGTAATTTGATTTACATAAATGTCATTGGATGCTAACTTCTTTCAGAATAGCTATATCAGTTTCTAGTTATTTTTTTAATTAATAACATTCAAATATTGTTACTAGTGCTCAAGAAAGTGTTTCCAATGATTATCTTCATCTCATCCCAAAGAAGATGTCAATTGTGGAACAAGAAGAACCGAGCAAATACATAAAAAATTATAAATGTATAGCCTGCAGATTGAACTTGTCTTCTGATGGTACCTATCATTCATGTTGATATGTTTTTATATGTACTACCACATATTTATATATAGACCCACTTCATGTAATTTTTTCTTTGTTTTATAGTGGAGTATGGACAGAGAAGCTTCATGGCAGATTGTGGTATATGTAAGAGGGTATCGGAATTACGTGGTCGCATGGTGAATAGAGAGACATACAAGCCGCCAACTGGAACGTTGCATCAAACTCCATCAGTGAATTTGAACCTTACCCTAGCAACCACTGTCGATGATGAACAACCTCCATCAGCTTCTTCAAAACCACCACCAAAATTTATTGATTTTCTTGGGGTCGGATCTGTGTGACGGGGAATTATACTAAGTTCTCCTTGTATGAGGTCAATTAAAAGATATAGAGATCCATCTGTTTCAATCATATGGGCTCATTTTCATAAATAAAACTATAATTATTTATATTTTTGTTTTTTTTTCTAATTTCTTATATTTAGCATTTTTGAAAAAAAAAACTATAAGCATTTTATTTGATAAATTGATTCATAAAAGCTTTGTAAGTAACAATCAAATACTTCATATACAATTTAAGTTTTTAACAAGATTAACTTAACAAATCATATAAATCACAATGAGTATTACATATATAATGTAATGGTATTAATGACATTTAAATTTAAAATAATAATAATAAATAAATAAATAAATAAATAAAAAAGAAAATTTTCAAAGTTGCATTAATTTGAAGTAAACATTTGGTTGAGATTCTAAGTAATTTACCGGTTTATATGATTGTTTGATTTTTAATTTTCAGGAATGACAAATATTGTGTTTGTTTTATAAGAGATAAAGTTTTAAGGTCTTTTTTTCAAGTCTACGAAAAGAAGATGTAGACTAGATGTCTACAACTCATTTGCATAAATAGATTGTTTTTGTATTACGTTTGCTAATTAAAATGTATTTTTTATAACATAAAAAATCACAAATTGAAAAACTAACAAAAGAAAATCAAAAAACAAATCGTCAAAGAACAAGAAAGAAAGACAAACTTTAAGAGGTGAGTGTTTGGAAAAATAAAACAGCAAGCAAAGAAAAACTATAAAAGGAAAAACTACCGAGAAGATAGAATCACAAGTATGTTAGGTAAGTGTGAGGTATATTTTCAAACTTTATAAGATATTTCCACATTATCTGCAAAAAGAGGACAAAGTAGTGTTCTTATGTCTTTTATCTTCGAAAACCAAGTAATTTTTTTTTCGTATATCTCAGTTAGTCTATGTACATAAGTGATAAAAACAAACGTGTTCAACAAATGAACACCATGCACCAATTTGAGCAAGGATTTGTTTGAAAAAAGTATAGCAGTTAGAAACGACTCGATGCCTATGTGATTTGGCAATAATTAAACATGTTGTTTTTCTTCAAGAATTCATTCAATAAAAATATGTATTCTATCAAAATATGTAATTTTCATATAGATTATCATTCTAATGTCATTCTGAGAGAATAAAATGGGATAAAACTAAAAATTACGTTATAAGTAAAAGTGAATTAATTAAAAAACCATAATTCAAAATCAAGAGAATCAAACATCCCTTAGAATACAAAAATTTCATTAAAGTTGTGTTTCCTGATTAGAAAATAATGAAAATGTATAATCTTACCCTTATTTCAAATAAATGGCATATATTCAATTTTCTTTAATTTATTAATGTAGGTAAATCACTTTCTTATAATAACTAAAACCACTAGTCTACATTCATCCATACACCCACATAATACTGTAACCTAACCTTATCATCAATATTACTATAAGGAAAGGAAAAATATTTCGATGACGAAAATCTCGCTCTCTTGTAAATAATGTAAATATGAGAATACTAAGATTTGATGTATTCAATCTCCTGGAAACATTGATAATCAATGCGCGTGGCATAAATTAGGGTTTCTTATAAGCGTTATATAAATAACACCATTAGCTTACACATGACATTAACTATCTCATATTAATGATACGCAATCGAGGATTATAAGACAACTTCACCAAGTTACTATCAGTATCAAGCATTACATTCCATTTGGATCTTGAAATTAAATCTTAACGATAGAGCATTTGCAACATTTCCTCTCATAACCTAGTGAATTATCCACACACTACTGGAAAATTGGTAATAGAGTACACCCCCATCTAATACGGTTGTAAAAAAACCCGTACTATAAAGGGATAGATAAATATAATACACACAATTGTACATCTAATACGGTTAATTGCAGCATCTAATACGGTCAATGAGATGTACTAGAAACAAAATCAAATAACTAAAAAAATACGCCCCCATTTTGATTAAGTACGACTAATACATAAATTGAATACGGCTAATACCTAAATTGAATACGCCTCCTCCTCCTCACATACTTCCTCCTCCCACACTAATCGGTCCTTCATCTCCATCTCCCCTGTCGCAACACCATCATCATCGCCTTGCCTCGCCTCGCCTCGCCTCGCCTCGCACCTCCAATAATTCAACCAACCTGAAAATCCCACCACCGGACCTGCGGTTCAAATTTAAAGGGTAAGAGCTTTGATTTCTGTTTTTGCAATAGACAAACACAGGTAGCGGTTCAAATTTAAAGGTAAGAGATTTGATTTCTGTTTTTGCAACAGAAAAACAAGAGCAAAAATACAAATACAAAGGAACTACAATTGTTCACACGAAAGACAAGGAAGCGTTTTGGCTTTGATGGAGATGCAAAATCAAATGGTAGGACCTCTATTTTGAAAACTTAAAATTCAAACACATTCCCTATTTCATCAAGTCCTTAATAGTCCTTGAGTACTAAGTTCATACTAATCAATTTCAATATATCAACTTCTTACTCACAGAGACCACATTCCCTATTTCATCAAGTCTGTCGAAATATTAGATTAAGTTCCATAATACACACATATATAGTGCAAACATAATATGTATACCTGCTTAATAATCTTGAAATGTTGGCTAAAATCTTTCAAGAAATGATAAAATTGGTGGTTAATTGTTGATTTTTTGTTTACTGTAAGCATTTGAGTTTGCATCAACTAAAAGGATACAGATTCCCTCTGTACCTCATAAACAATGGTTATTCTTTCATTTTTATCATATTCTTCTAATAATTGTATCAATTCCAATGTAATCAACTATTTAATAGAATATTTTTGATTTGTAAAAAATGATAAAATTGGTGGTTAAATCTTTTATCTTGACCAAATTATCCTTGAAACAGGTTTATTAATGATCAACATTTTTGGTAAAACATGATATATTGGCCTGATTCAGGTCACAAAAATTGTAACAAAGTTGATATAAAAAGTAATGAGCTGTGTTGTGGAAGGTTGTGTGATAATTTTGTACCTATAATAGCAATGCACTTACATTTCACTATCAATATAAGCATTATACTATTATTTGTAAATACAAGAAAATACATTGTTATTATTTTGTGGGATGACTCTAATCCTTTCTTTTTGTGCTATTATTTTACACAGATGTATCGTGAAACTTGGATGTATGGACTACCACGGGCTAGCAGTGAATATTTACATAACGTCAAGAAATTTCTTAAAGTTGCTGAGGATCATCGGGTGCATAGAGGAGAATCTTACATTTGGTGTCCTTGTAAAATGTGCCGAAATTGTAAAAAGGTCTATGATTTGGATATAATAGAAGAACATGTGATATGTGAAGGATTTATGAATGGATATACGTGTTGGTCACAACATGGCGAGTTATTGATTGATCATAACACAATTGATGTTGAATCTAGTTACGATGATATAGATGATTCAGAAGATGACATCCATGATAACCTAGATGACATGTTACATGATATTGAAGATAATGTGCCTGATAGAGATTATGAAAAATTTCAACAGTTGTTTGAAGACGTTGAAAAACCGTTGTATGACGGCTGCATGAAATTTTCCAAGCTTTCTGCTGTCCTGAAATTGTTTAACCTAAAAGCAAATAATGGTTGGAGTGATAAAAGTTTCACAGAACTGTTAGGGGTTATACATGAAATGCTCCCTGAAAGTAATGAGTTGCCTGTTTCACTATACCAAGCGAAAAAAATAATGTGTGCAATGGATTTGGAAATCGAAAGAATACATGTATGTCCAAATGATTGTATGTTGTATAGAAATGAGCATGCAAATCTACATGAATGTATTACATGTGGAAGGTCGCGTTATTTGTGGAAGAAACAAACAGAATATAATAGTGATGTGACAAAGAATGGCCCCCCTGCCAAGTTATTATGGTATTTGCCCATTGTACCAAGACTGAAACGATTGTTTGCAAATGCCAAAGATGCAGAATTATTACGTTGGCATGCTGAGAAGCGTAAAAGAGATGGAAAGATGAGACACGTGGCTGATGCTCCGCAATGGAAGAACATTGATCATGAATTTGAAGAATTTGGTAATGAGATTAGAAATCTCCGATTCGGACTTAGTGCAGATGGAATTAATCCGTTCAAACACATGAGAAGTAGTCACAGCACATGGCCGGTTCTTCTTTGCATATACAATCTTCCACCGTGGTTATGTATGAAACGGAAATACATCATGATGTCATTGCTAATTCAAGGTCCGAAACAACCCGGTAACGATATTGATGTGTTTTTGGCTCCATTAATTAACGACATGAAAGAATTATGGAACTCGGGAGTTGAAGTCTATGATGCATTCAAGAAAGAGTATTTCCAGCTACATGCAATGATTTATTGTACTATAAGTGATTTTCCAGCTTACGCAAATTTGTCCGGATATAGTACAAAAGGAAAGAAGGCGTGTCCAGTTTGTGAAAAGGACACACAGTCGATGTGGTTGAAAAACTGTAAAAAAAATGTATACATGGGACATCGACGATCACTTCCAAAGAATCATTTGTATCGTACCCAGGGAAACTTGTTTGACGGTAAAACCGAGGATGAAGATATGAATCTCCCAATGGATGGAAAAATGACATTTTCCCAAGTTCAAAATTTAAAGATTGTTTTTGGAAAACGCAGTAAAAACAATCAGCCGACCAATTGGAAGAAAAGGTCTATTTTTTGGGAATTACCATACTGGAAAACGTTGGAAGTCCGACATTGTCTTGATCCCATGCATATTACGACAAATGTTTCTGAAAGCTTAACAAGCTTGTTGTTGAACATTCCAAAAAAATCAAAGGATGGGCTTAGTGTTCGAGATGACATGGTTGCAATGGGAATTCGTCCAGAGCTTGCTCCTATTAAGAAAGAAGGAAGACGTACATATCTACCACCAGCTTGCTATACATTGTCTAAAGATGAGAAAACAAAGTTTTGTAAATGCCTACATGGTATCAAGGTGCCATCTGGCTATTCTGCAAACATCAAGAAGTTGGTGTCAATGAAAGACTTGAAATTGATTGGTATGAAGTCACATGATTATCATGTTCTAATCACACATGTGATTCCTATTGCAATTCGTGGAATACTTCCGGACCATGTCCGACATACAATAACAAAGCTTTGCTTGTTCTTCAACATGATTCATTCGAAAGTGATTGATCCTGAAGTTTTGGACTCATGGCAACATGATATTATCCTCACTCTCTGTGAACTTGAAATGTACTTTCCACCTTCATTTTTTGATGTCATGGTTCACCTTGTATCCCATATTGTAAGAGAAATAAAGGCTTGTGGTCCGGTGTTTCTGCGATACATGTACCCTTTCGAGAGATATATGTGTGTCTTAAAAGGATATGTAAGGAACCGACATCGACCAGAAGGCAGTATTGTTAGAGGATATGCTGCAGAGGAAGTGATTGAGTTTTGTACAAACTATCTCAAAGGAGTCAACACTATTGGAATACCGCAATCACATCATGAAGGTAGACTTCAAGGAGTTGGTATAATTGGATCGAAAGTGGTAATTCCTGATCGAGACGAATTCCACATGGCACACTTTACAGTCCTGCAACACATGACATCTGTTGCTCCTTATGCAAAGGAACACATGGAAATGTTACGATCAAGAAATAGTAGGAGGACCGAAAAATGGTTAGCTAACGAGCATATTAAAAAATTTCCACAATGGTTGAAAGATAAGGTGAAAGTAAGCTTAAGGACAAAAGATGTTGATAGATTAGTGCAGGTGTTGGGGTATGGTCCGCAAAATGCTGTGTCAACATATCAAAGC
Organism: Lactuca sativa; assembly: GCF_002870075.4. Lineage (NCBI taxonomy): Eukaryota > Viridiplantae > Streptophyta > Magnoliopsida > Asterales > Asteraceae > Lactuca > Lactuca sativa. Next base: position 66,606,733 of record NC_056628.2, read on the forward strand.
TATGACATTAATGGGTATACATTTTATACCCAAAACCAGGATAGAAAGAGCACACTACAAAATAGTGGAGTGACGCTAATAGCCATGTCGACCGAATACTCTAGTGCAAATCATGAGGGAAGGTCACGTATAGCCAAAGACTCGTATTATGGTGTCATTCAAGAAATTTGGGAATTGAACTATGATTCCTCGGTTGTAGTACCCGTGTTCAAGTGTAAGTGGGTTGACAATAGAAGAGGTGTTAAAGTTGATGAAGACGGTTTCACACTTGTCAATCTTTCTACAAACGGTTATGTATCTGAACCATTTATTCTAGCTAAGCAAGCTAACCAAGTATTCTTTGTTGAGGACCCAATGGACACGAGATGGCACATTGTTCTTCATGGTAAACGACGTATACTCGGAGTTGAAAATGTCGTGGACGAGGAAGAATATAACCAGTTTGACGACCTACCTCCATTTTCTATTGGTATTCCATCTATGAATGTCGATATTAATGACGCTGCTTACTTAAGATTGGACCATAACGAAGGATCATATGTTGAAGAAAGGTAATAAACCCCTCTGTTCGATCTAAAAATAAAAAATATAATTTGAATGTAAATCTGAAACATATGAGGATAGTATTATGTATGTATTTAATACATTTTTGTTTGCAGCAACACAGACGGACACGACACTGAAGGACAATAACAATGATAGTTGTAGTTAAGAACAATTCTATGTTCTTAACTACACATTGATGTGTTTGGCTATATGGAACATATGGAAACAGGTTACTTTCTGTTTGGCTATATGAATCATTGATGTGTTTACAACTTTAGATAGTAGTAAGGGTATTTTTGTAATTTTACAGGCAGAAGCAACTGTTATCCATCAATGTACACAGCTGCTATCACCACCAGATGATCCAACTTATGTCATGACTTACATAAGTTTATCTTCATTTTATTATTGATCGTACTGAATTACAAACTGTTTTGTTGATAGAATACACGTTAAAAAAAACCATTATGCTCATGTATATAAATACAGAAAGAATGAAAAAAATGTCCAAGTTTGGAAATTCTAGTTTTCAGCATCTAATCTGTTGTATCATTACAAATGATAATTGGTTAAGTTTTGATAACAAACACAAGAAATCGCTAGCTGTGATAATATTTTTGAACCCGGGATCTTCAACGCTGCGAGTGTTGAAACCGTGATTAGCTCAGTGGCCATTATGGAGATGTTGAACAAAGAACAACTTGATATTAGTTGTATTCTCTGGTATCAAATGTAAGTACTTTAACATTTATGGTATTAATGTTTCAGATTATTTTACCATGATAATATATATTGTGTTTTCAGAATGCTACATTCACTCATGCTTGTATCAAGAATGGATAACAAATGTGGTTTTATAAACCCACAATGTATCACGTCTACGAGATGTGAATACGATGATAGGGGTGAAACAGATCATGTCATCAATGATCTTGTTGATATGATGAATTTTCATGAGGAAAAACAATTTTTTCTTGCACCATATTGGGAAAGGTATGATATTCTAAATGTCTTTACTGTTATGATATTTTTAATCAAAAGTTGTTTATGTTTAATTTGTTTAATCTTTATTAGGAGACATTGGATGTTGATAGTGATTTGTCCTCATCAATATAAAAGCTACATTTTGGATTCTGCAAGACAGACAAAGACATTGAAAGACTACACAATAGTTGAACATGTGAATAAGTAAGAAATTTATTATTTTAGTATTCGAAATGATATATCTTTTTATAAATTTTAACAAATCATTGTTGTTTATTTTTGTTTTAGGGCTGTTACAAGGTTTAAAAAAACAAAAACCAACAAATCACGTTTGTGTCCAATGACTTGGATTTTCCCCAAGGTAATTAATCTTACTAATATATATATATATATATATATATATATATATATATATATATATATATATATATCCGAAAAGAAAACTCTCATACGTATATAATTGTTTTAGTGTAATCAACAATTGTCCGATTGGGAGTGTGGTTACTACGTTATGAACTGGATGCATGAGTTTGTACTTTTTCGACAACATGGATTTCCGAAAGTAAGTATATTGTTAGATATATTTTTTTTCATTTTTGTTTATTGTAATAAAGGCTCACCTTTGTTAAATAACAAATTTTTTATCTTAATTTGTTTGTAGAACATTTGGAAGGACAAAAAACCATTTTCTAGTGAGGAATTGGAGGAACGTGTTAAAACATGGATGAGAACTTTTGGTGATAAAGTGAAGCCTTTTTGTAAGGTACACAAGTTGTATTTCATGTTGTATTTGCTCATATTTTTTATGTTCTGGAGAAGTTTTCACCCTTGCATTGCTATAGATGAAGTTGTTAATGGCCAAGGTCTTATTATTTGAGTTTTCTTCATTAAAAGTTATTTGAGATTTTGAATCGTAAGTTTTCTTGTTAATTTTTGTAGGCATACAATGAATCAACCACAAAGGGGAAAGAGAGGTTAGAGGTGACAAAGGGGAAAGAGAGGTTAGAGATGTGACATTAACAAAGTTTTTTCTGTTTAATGAACTAAGTTCATTGTAATTTTTTTTCTATTTCTGAAAATGAAAACATGATCACTGATGTCCCACTTCTTATGGTTGGAATGGAATCATATAGTAGGTTTGTATTTTGTAGAGATTGATCCATGTGTTCCAGAGCATCCATGGACTGTAATTGACTGTTTGGAGTGGAATTGGAATGGAATTGGTGTATTAGATGTGAGACATCAAGTACGGTTGTTTATTGGTGTATTAGATGTGTATATATGGCGTATTAGATGATTGTATGCATGCGATGGTTGTAAACTAGATAGGATAATATAATACGGTCAAATAGCCGTACTCTATTATGCATGTAATCTAATACACCCCTCTACTAATACGCCCTCTATGTACGTATTATATTCACAATTTCAACCGTACTCTATTAACCTTTTTCTAATAGTGACATCTCGAAATAGACATCTTTCATAAAATAAATGTCCCTACCAGACCAATTTTAAAAAAATCTAGGTAGATTTCAAGGTATTATCCTCTTAGTGGTACATGTTACAACATATATGCATGCCATTATATATGCATATTCAAACTAAATCCATATGGATCAACATGTCACATATATATTAAAATAATGGTGTGCCTTTGACGCATCTTCTTTCATTGCCCAATCTTCATTATATAAGTATTGTGAGTAGTCTTTACCACTCCTTTTACATAACTAATTAAAAAACACAGATAAAAACTCCTAATGCATCAATGAATACTATATCCTTGTATATTTCTTCACATACCAATCGAGATTACATGGCCCTTCTAACACGTACATATTCCCCTTTGTTTTCATTTGCTTACAAGCAAATTAAAGAAACTACATAAATAAGAATTTAATCCACTTTTAACACATGTTTAATAGTTGGCTAACCTAAGGCCACAAATTCTATACATGTCTAATAGTTGGCTAACCTAAGGCCACAAATTCTAGTCAACCCTTATTCTTCCTTCCAATCAACACTTAAACATGTCTTTTTCACTTAAACTCTAGTCTGATACAAATTTGTAACACCATTGTTTTTTGATTTTTAATAATATATATATATATATATATATATATATATATATATATATATATATATATATATATATATATATATATATATATATATATATATATATATATATATATATATATAGAACCAAGTAATGCTTAAACCCTCAACCAATTGGTTAAGTAGAACCTTACCAGTAGTCTTATAATGTTATCTTACATTCCTTTTGGTGTGTATATATATATTGTATTCACTATGGTACTATATTATGTGAAGTTGAAGGGGCGGGGAAACAATATCATTTCAGTTCTTTTGAACCACCTTAATTAACCTTAATTAGTAGTGAATGATCATAGTTGTATAGTTGATTTTATATTTTATTCTAGAAATTCCATAGCCATTAAATGTAATCTTACTTAATATTGAAAAAGGTTTATCTTTCGGTTTCTCTTTTATGACATTTAGTCATTCATCCTAAATAAATAGAGCAATCATATCAAAATATAAATTAATTAGTGTCTAATCCAAAATTTTAGTTCGTTTATGTTTAACACACACACACACACACACACATATATATATATATATATATATATATATATATATATATATATATATATATATATATATATATATATATGTTATATGATTGCCATTTTTTATGTGTATCTAAACTAAATCCAAGGAGATCAGCATCTTACACATACATCTAAATAATTACTTCTTAAAATAATGAAGTGCCTTTGACGCTTCTTCTTTCATTGCCTCATCTTCATTATATATATATATATATATATATATATATATATATATATATATATATATATATATATATATATATATATATATATATATATATATATATATATATGTGTATTCTTGACCATTCCTTTTACATAACTAACTAAAAAATATAGATAAGACCTCTTAAGAGATAGATCACTCTAATATCCTTCTATATTTCTTATCATACTAATCAATATTATATGTACCTTCTATCATGAAGGGTCAAATATTTCATGTATATACCTTTTTTTTCATTTCCTCACAAGGAAATTTAAAAATCTATATAAGAATTTCTACCTCTTTAAGACATGTCTAATAGTTGGCTAACCTATGGCTACAAATTCTAGTCATCCACTATTATACCATCCATAATATTGTTTTGATATCAGGAATCTACCCTTAGACATGTCTATCTCAGTTAATCTCCGATTTTTATACAAATTTGTAACACACTTGTTTTTAGATTTTTATTAATAATATTTATTTTTGTACCAAGCAAGACTTAAGCCTTCAAACAATTGGGTAAGGGGCACCTTACCAATAAACAATTTGATTTAAGTACTAATAAATTTATTTGTTTATCTGATTTTTTTAAGGAATAACTAAATGCAATAAAGAGAAACTAGATATAAAAACTCTCCAATATAAAGTAAGATTAGATTCAATAGTAATGTAATTTTAGTAGAAAATATAAAATAAGAAACTATATGATTATGATCATCCACTACTGATTAAAGTGGTGCAAAAGGACTAAAATAATATCCCCCCCCCCCTTCAAGTTCAAATAATATGGTACCATTATGAGTACAATGTTTAGTACATATATGTATTACTTTGTATACTACATATTCATGTCATAATTGTTGGATTAGTGTCTAAGGCTGTAACTATATTTGGTAAGTACTTGACCCGGTTATGCATGGGCCTTTTGGGTTGCCTTCACCATAGCAACTTGACAGGATGATTTGTTAAGAGAGAAGAGATATTATTGTTTATATATTATGAGAATAATATATTAAAGGAATAATATTGTTATTTGATTAATATAAGTCATATATTAATTAAGAATTAATTTGGTGACTTAAAGAGGTTAATTGAATAAAGGGGCATAAACTGTCAAATGTGTGATAGTTGTGTTTTGGGCTATGTATCTTTATGGATAAGAGGGTGGACGAAATTTAGTGTTTGGGAACCTTAAATTCGTCCAAGCCTAGTATCTAGGAGGATCTTGGATTGCTTAGGGCCTAAGTTATTCAATTAGGGTTAAAGGTGAAACCCTAGTATCCCATAGTATAAATAGACCCCTAGGGTGAGGGAAATCGGCACTCATGCAAGGCAAGAAACCCTATGGCCGATTTCTCACCCTCCTCCCTCTCTCTCAAATCATCTTCTTGCTAGTTGGTGTTTATAAGCCATTAGAAGAGTGACAATTGTGACTCTAAGCTCCAAGAAGAAGAAGTATCAAGCAAGTAATCCAAGGTATTGTTCTAGATCCAATTTCGTATGATTATAATCACTTGTTTACATTAGATCTAGTATCGTAAGTCTTGGATTCAATGCATGTTCAATTAGAGAAACCTAGATCCAAGCAATTAGGGTTTGCATGTGCACATAGGAAAATTCTTGTTGCTCAAACCCATCAATAATAACATGCATTACATGATGCATGTGAGGAAGTATGTCAATAACTTGACAATAATTGACGTAAGTAGATGCAATGCTGAACTTTTTACTTTCTCTAGCACAACAAGTATCCATTTTAGGTATGTTTCATGCGTATTTACTACATTTAATGTTTTAGTTTTGGAAAGATGTAATAACGTATATCATCCCCTATATGATTAAAATAAAGTAGTGAAAATCCACCTAAATATGTCGTGGTATCATTTTTGTTTTTTTAATAATCCAAGGTATCATTGATATATATATATATATATATATATATATATATATATATATATATATATATATATATATATATATATATATATATATATATATATATATATATATATATATATATATACACACTTTCATCCATCTTCAAACGAGTCCAGATAAATATATTTAACTCATTCTAGAAATTAAGGTTAGATTCATAAGTTTGTTTTCTCGTCAATATCATTGTAAGGAAATGAAAAAAAAAACATTTTCATGAAGAAAATGTCACTCGCTTACAAATGGGCTAAATATGAGTACATGGATAATTCAGGAATTTATTCTCTTAGATGCCTTAATGGTCGCTTTTGGATAGATAGCTTTATGGCGTGATACTTTTGTTGAGGATGTGCTACTAGGATCTATCAATAGTGTGAAAGATCTAGTATGTTCAAGGATTATGTTAAAGTGATATTGTTAATTAACATCTAATACTAATGGGTCACACTAACAACAAATTGATATAATTGATTATCAATTAAAAATTATTTATTTCATATAAATATTAATTTTTATTAGCAAGTAACATTACATAATTCATATGATATGAACTAATAAGTCATGCACAACATTTTGGACTAGATGAATAATTTTGTCTTTTACCAAAAAGTTAAAGTTTATATTTTATAAACTTGGTTTATAAAATATAAAAGTTTTGTCCTCTTTTGCCTTCTTAATTTTTGAACGTATGTGTCACAACTAGAAATTTTGTGTCTTGTAATCACTATACTTAAGTAAAATGTTGAACCAAAAACTCAAGAGCTTGTGTGATGCTTCAAAAACTTCAATCAAATACATCATACAAGTACTACAAATAGTCAACAAACAATTGGAAACCCTAGAAGTTCTTGTTTAGGTCCATTTTGGACTAGGACTTCCTTATTGGACCCAAATGGACCAATAAGCTTCCAATTTGACTATCATGGGCTTAGACCCTAATTGGGCTCTAATTGGACCCACAATCATTTAGTACAACATTTTGGGCCATATTGGGCCTAAAATGAAATAAATTAAAAGTTTTGAACCATGATTAACCTAAAATAGCCCAACAAAGTGTAAAATTCATATTATATTTCTTTTAGATTAAAACTCATCCAACCTAACTTCTACATGGGCTTGAGGGCATTAAATCCCAAAATTTTCCTTTTCCTTCAAAATTCTCGGCCCAAGGCCCAAATCCAAGAAGAAATGAAGAAGAGTTGACTTAATGCATGCCACCTCACTTATATCCAACATATCTCCATGCAACATCTCATACTTCTAGGAACACATCACCTCAAAGTTCATTTCTTCTCTCCCTCTCTCACTCTCGGCCGAAACACACACACACACACACAAATCTCTCACAAACTCTCTCTAGATTACTCAAGAAACCATCCTCTCTCTCCATCTAAAATCTCGAAATTTGGCTTGTGTTTCAAGAGGATTTTACAAGATAATCATCATCCTTTGGTAAGTTTTTCCATGTCTAAGCTACAAAACTCCCCTCTCATAGAAGATCACTTATTCTAAACAAGTTTCTTTGGTGATCATACTCCTAGAAAACTCCATAAACTCGAGATCTTCATCAAGGGGAGCTAGGGCCAAAAATCACCAAGTTTCCTTCCATCCTTTCTTCAAAAACCGAAACTACACCCTAAGGTGAGCTTCATACTCCCTATTTTTCTGTTTTATAAGTTTTTTTTTTGGGGGGGGGGGGGGGGGGAATACAAGTGAAAGTGTAGATCTATATGTGTTTTGTATGTCTTGTATGATTTCTATGCTTATATGTGTGTTTTTGTGTGTTTATGATATTGGATCTAGCCATAAACTCCTAAAAATCGAGATATATTTTATGTTAAAAGGTAGTAGCATAAACTATATTATTACATACAAAGTATTCCAAGAAAAATTGCTAAGTGGCTTAATAACATCTCCTTTGGGCTAAAAACTCATTTTTTTTTGGACACAAAATGTTAAAAAAATAAAGTTAAAGGGCCAAAATGACATATTACGAATTCTGATGGATGAGAAGAGTCAAAAGAGTTTCAATGAAGTATTTTCTGGAAATATACTCCTTTGGAGGGTTAAAAATAAAAATTTCAAGCTTAATGGGCTAAAAAATGACATTTTTGACCCAATAGGACCCAATATGCGAAATTTTCTGTTTTGAAGGGCCAAAACTGTATTTTTCTGCAAAACAGTGGACTACTAGTGTCCCAAGTCCTTTTCTAAGGTTAAAAATGCTTTTCATAATTAAAAAGGACCAAAGTTACAAAAGTTTTCCAATTTGGGCCAAAAGTGTAAAATTGCAAAAAAGGAAGGTTTCAACCGAGAAAACTGTATTTTCAGGGACTAAAACTGTTTTCAACTAAAAATGTGCTGAAAAATATCAATTCCAATAAGTTTTGATGTTAAAAGGTCAAGAAAAATAGTTTAAGGACTAAACCGGAAATTTATTTATGCAAAGGGTTGAAAAAGTGAATTTACAAAATAAAGAGGGGCTGAAAACAGAAAAATTTCCATGCTAATTCGACACATCCGTTGTGATCAAATATTGGCACTACGACTACCGACGAATTACAATACACATCAACACCAAAAATCGTTACCTAACGAATTGATTCGGTCTCGAATCAATAACAAACACGAAACTACTAACACGACTACAACTCGATTCGTGCACGAAAACATTTGGGAATTCAATACACACGTGAGAGTGCACAGACGTCGACGCACCATCTTTGGGCCCCAAAGTGTAAAATCTTGTTTGTTGGGCCTGGCTAGCCCAATGGCTTGATCTTTAGGCCCGAAGACTTCAACCTTACGAGTTGTTGAGTCTTACATGACCCAACACAACGTAAAAGGACTTTCAATGGCTTTTATACTATTGGTCCCCAAGGGTCCTTTGGTATGGCTAGTAAAGTCGGTTATTCAAATGCGAATTGGGTCAAGGGCCCTTCGCACTCTTTTTTTATCCCCAACCGGCTAACGGAGTTATCGAGGTCTTCGTGCCCTCTTTCTCTTCGGATGTGGGACTACAAGAAGTCAGGGCGGTTGGATTACGTGAATAGTACGGACGACGCCTACGGGATCGTTAGTATAAGTTGTAAACTGGCTGTTTGTGTAACGCGTGTTTATAGCAATTCACCATGCGCAATAATCCGACGTCGCCTGGAATCAATGACTTCACACGTCGCGATGGTTCTACAACTACATGGAATTCAAAGTATTAGGAAAACATCGGGTTTTCCTAGGGTTTTACAATACATACAGTTTCGAAATGTACACAAGTTTAATGAACACTTTTTACAACTATAGAAACAAACAAGCATACTTATGGATCTTCACAAACTTTTTCAGAAACTCTTTTCAGAAAATATCGGATTTTCTGGTGGTTTTCAAAATAATACAAAATGTTGCTTTTCAAATACCGCTTATGAACTCACCAACATTTCATATGTTGACGTTTTTCAAAATACTTGTATTCTCAGGTAACAAGTGAACCAAAGGAAAATGTACTCAGTGATGGCTTGCCGTTTGTTTATCTATGAACCGAACAATTTATTTTTGGGTATGTAATGTTAAAACAATGTACTCAGTGTAAACTTTATCAGTTGTACTATATTAATGCATGGTGACGAATGATGTCATGTTTCATATATATTCAATGTTATGGTATTCAATTAAGTCACAACAGCCCTCGGACGTTTCCGCCGTCTGGTTCGGGGGTGTGACATGTTGGTATCAGAGCTTTGTTTATAGTGAACTAGCATATCTAGCCACACATTGATATGCAACTATAAACCAAAAAGAGGGACTAACTTAACTCTGAACAACACAAGTAAAAATACAACAATAAAACATCTTTGCTTGCATTAGGAACAAGGAACATAACGCCGAACCAAACAAAATAATGCTAGTATCTCGGTTAAATTCAGGACTGTTCTTAGTGGTACCAAGGAGTGGATGTAGCCTGATCAACTACATTCTCTCCAAAGTATAACTAACACACATCCTGATGAGATCGGGATAGCTAGGGAACCTAAAACTATACCCTTTTAGCACCAAAAAGAGAACGCATGTTTAGCTTATGCAATAGTCGTGGCACCTTAGGAATAATATTAGCATATTTACACACTCTCGCAGACAGCATGGCTGGTTTTCATCATCCCGGGGATCCCTACTTCCCTAACCAGGGAAACAACGGATGGCTAGAGGAGGAGGAGCCTGAGGAAGAGCCTGAGGAGGAACCTGAGGAAGACCCCGAAGAGGAATCTGACGGGGAACCGGAGGCAGAAGTCGAGGGCGAGCCTGCCGAATCAGAGGAAGACGAAGGAAGCCTCGAGGAGGATACTGATGATAGTGAAGGGGGTGATTTGGACGCGGAGTCCGAAGTCATCGACCCCCCTTACCCAATAAGGGTGCCTGCCTATCGTGTAGGCCTCACTGGTCCTACACCTCCCTGGGGTATTGATCTTTGGAGGTAGAGCAGACAGCATGGACAACGACCCCCGTACGGCATGTCACGCAATTTCTTTGACCTGAGAGACGGAGGACCGGCTGATCGAGCCCTTCCAGTCATGGTGAGGCGATTACGGAACACGGGCGACCTTGCCCAGGACACTGTTGATCATGTGCGCCAGTTGAGGACTAGGGTCGAGCGTGCGGAGCAGGAGACGTGTGAACTTCCTAGGTCACGTAGTTAGCCAAGATGGAATTCATGTGGATCCCTCTAAGGTCAAAGTTGTTGAAGGATGGGCAACCCCGACGACGCCCACAGAAATTCGTCAATTCTTAGGCCTAGCGGGCTACTATAGGAGATTCATTCAAAACTTCTCTAAGATCGCCAAGCCACTTACCTCGCTTACGCAAAAGGGCGTACCATTCAAATGGACAGACAAACAAGAGATTGTGTTTCGGACATTGAAGCAAGCTCTCTGTAGCGCTCCTGTACTATCTCTACCTGAAGGAACGGAAGATTTTGTAGTCTACTGTGACGCGTCAAATAAGGGCTTAGGTTGCGTTATCATGCAACGTGGAAGGGTGATAGCATACGCATCCCGCCAACTAAAGATGCACGAAGTAAATTATACGACCCATGACCTAGAATTGGGAGCCGTGGTCTTCGCTCTGAAAATTTGGAGGCACTAGCTGTATGGTACGAAGTGCACCCTCTTCACGGACCACAAGAGTCTCCAACACATCTTGAACCAGAAGGAGCTGAACATGAGACAACGAAGATGGGTTGAATTGCTAAACGACTATGAGTGTGAGATCAAGTACCACCCAGGCAAGGCCAACGTGGTAGCTGATGCATTAAGTCGGAAGGAGTACTCTAATCGCCGTGCGAAAACTCTCTCGATAACCATTCAATCTCATCTAGCCACCCAAATTGCAACAGTCCAGTCAGAGGCCATGAAGACGGAAAATAGAGCAAGCGAGGCATTACGCGGGATGGAGAAGAACCTAGAGGCAAGGGAGAATGGAGTATACTACTTCATGAACCGAATTTGGGTCCCAAAAATCGGAGGATTTAGGGAGGTTGTTATGAAGGAAGCCCACAAGACACGATACTCCATTCATCCCGGTTCGGACAAGATGTATTTGGACATTAAACAACACTATTGGTGGCCTAACATGAAGGCGGAAATTGCGACCTACGTTAGTAAGTGCCTTACGTGCGCCAAGGTAAAGGTGGAGTACCAGAAACCCTCAGGATTGTTACAGCAACCGGTAATCCCTAAGTGGAAATGGGAGGGGATTTCTATGGATTTCGTGACCAAGCTACCCAAGACGTCGGACGGACTAGACACCATATGGGTAATAGTCGACCGGCTGATGAAGTCTGCCCATTTCCTGCCTATAAAAGAATCCTACAAGATGGAAAGATTGACACGTTTGTACATTCGAGAGATCGTGAGACTCCACGGAGTACCAGTGTCTATTATCTCGGATAGGGACAGTAGATTCACCTCGCGTTTTTGGCAATCTCTCCATAAGGCACTAGGAACTCATCTCGACATGAGCACCGCCTATCATCCGCAAACGGACGGTCAAAGCGAACTCGCGCATGTGTGATAGACTTTGGGAAGTCATGGGATACCCATTTACCTTTAGTCGAATTCTCGTATAACAATAGTTATCATTCAAGCATTAAGGTCGCTCCTTTCGAAGCACTGTACGGGCGTAAGTGTAGATCACCGTTATGTTGGGCTGAAATAGGTGACACCCAGCTAGCAAAAGCACTCACGTCGAATCAGGCGCTGACGGGACCAGAAATCATTCGTGAAACCACAGAAAAGATCATTCAAATCAGAGCTCGATTGCAAGCATCGCGCGACCGACAAAAGAGCTATGCCGATAAACGGTGAAAGCCCTTAGAATTTCAAGTCGGAGATCGAGTACTGTTAAAAGTCTCTCCCTGGAAAGGAGTTATTCGTTTTGGGAAGCGGGGAAAATTGAACCCACGATACATTGGACCTTTCGAAATCGTCGCCCGAATAGGTCCGGTAGCATACAGACTGCAACAACCCGCAGAGCTAAACGGTGTACACCCCGTGTTTCATGTCTCTAATCTGAAGAAGTGCCTATCAGATGAAACCCTCGTCATTCCTTTTGACGAAATTGAAATCAACGAGAATCTCCTGTTCATTGAAGAACCAATTGAAATCATGGACAGGGAGGTGAAGCGTACTAAGCAAAGTCGCATCCCGATCGTGAAAGTACGATGGAACGCAAAGCGTGGACCAGAATTCACGTGGGAACGCGAAGACCAAATGAAGCAAAAGTACCCTCACCTATTCTAGCATACTCAAATCTAGCTTTCAAACAGAATTCCGGGACGAAATTCCCTCTAACGGGGGGATGATGTCACAACTAGAAATTTTGTGTCTTGTAATCACTATACTTAAGTAAAATGTTGAACCAAAAACTCAAGAGCTTGTGTGATGCTTCAAAAACTTCAATCAAATACATCATACAAGTACTACAAATAGTCAACAAACAATTGGAAACCCTAGAAGTTCTTGTTTAGGTCCATTTTGGACTAGGACTTCCTTATTGGACCCAAATGGACCAATAAGCTTCCAATTTGACTATCATGGGCTTAGAACCCTAATTGGGCTCTAATTGGACCCACAATCATTTATTACAACATTTTGGGCTCTAATTGGAAGACCAGTTCCTTTTTCACTTGATCCGATCCTTTGTATAACTATCCCAAGCCATCTCAGATGGTCCATTCCATTTTCACTTGTTCCATGAACCTCAAGTGCTCAATTGAGATTTAAGTACTCCAAATTCTCCAGATGCTTCATGAGAATGCTCCAAATGCTGGAATTGCTCCAAGTTGCTCCTTGTTTCTCCAAGTTGCTCCAAAACACTCCAAGTTGCTCCAAACCTCCTTTTTTAATATTCTTTCCTTTTAAACTTTATTTGTTCCTTTGTCTAGTAATTCAAATCCATCTCAAATGATACATTCCTTTGTCACTTGCCGCATGAACCTCAAGTGCTTCATTGAGATTTAAGTGCTCCAAATGCTCCATGAGAATGCTCAGATGCTTCATGAGAATGCTCCAAATGCTTGAGTCACATTTAACAACCTCTACCTTGACTTGAGCATCCTTAGAACTCCACCTCAAACAAGAACTTCCTCTCCCATCCTACCATCAAGCCCCGTATGGGCTTACCTCCTGCGAACATCAATTAAGTCCAAGTAAAGCTTGAACTTCTCTTTGGGAAACATCCTTGTCATCATGTCTTCCGGATTCTCCTTGATCTCAGAACATGATAGGTTTCTCCACCTTCAAAAGAAGACTATGAATAAGACCAAATACCAATGATCTTCTTATCTCCATATCACATTCATGGTCCAAATCTATCAATCCAACCAAGTCCATACGTCGTGCATTTGTACCACAAACCAGATAAACATCAAGCGCTCCCCTCAAGTGTCACAAGATCCACTTGACCACTTCCCAATAAGCTTTTCCCCGATTGCCTCAAACCACCAAAGAGGTACCAACATGTTTGGACTGATCACGATTGATCGACCGAAAGACTTTCTCAATGTAGTGAGAAATGTATAACCATCCTACTCTTTTATCACTCCAAATATCCATCCTTGTTATCTTCTTTTCAACTCCTAAATCGTTCATCACAAGATCATTCTCCATAAGCTTCTTCAAGCTGTCTTTCCTTGCATCAGCATCACCTAACATTTGTTCACTTGGTTGATCAAGGGACTCCTCACGTCTATGTTGATCCATGCCACCCTACTATTCCATATTTATCACAAAACTGTTTGGGGTTTCTATTTTAAACTTCACCTTCTGGATAGTAGCATGATGGGTCCCTGCAACATTTGTACCACCTCCTCTCTGGTTACACATATCAGATTCAAAGGTCATATCTCTTATAATAACGAATTTTGGATACTTTCCTTCTGCTATACACCACAGACGATGACCTTTCCCTCCAGATGAATATCCTACAAATATGCACTTCCATGCCCTCGGCTCCAGTTTAACATTTTTCACACGAGTATAAGAAAGGCATCCAAACATTCGTAAACCAGAATTCTCATAGGGTTTTGCAAACCACACCTATCGAGGAATCTTACAATCAATTGCAGTTGACGCATATATATTTTCCAAATAGCAAGTAGTGTTGACTGCTTCTGCCCAGAATTGCTCCGATAAATCAACAGATAATCACATGAACTGAGCAAGCTCCACCTGTGTTTGGTTAAATCATTATGCCACTCCGCTTTGTTGTGATGTTAGTTGTACATTGTAATGCCTCAATGTACCTTTTGTTTTCTAGAAGTTCTCAAACGAAACCTTGTAGAACTCCAACCCATTTTCTGTTCTAAGTGACTTGACATGGTTCCCAGTCCGTTTCTCAACCATCATCTTTTACTCCTTGAACTGCCCAAACACTTCATCTTGGTCCTTCCTCTTTAAAAAGTACACCCAGGTCTTCCTTGAGTGATAATCGATAAAAGTCACAAAGTATTGACATCCACCATGAGACTTCACATGAGAGGGGCCCCATAAATCTGAGTGAACACACTCAAGAATCTCCTTTCTTAACTATCGAACCGAACTGAACTTCACCCTTCTTTGTATCTCTTGAACACAGCTTCACCAGGTTTAGCTTTTCCAGTTGCATCTCCACCAAACAACCCCTTCTCATTCATATTCTCCAACTTATGATGCCAAAACTTCCTTTCATCGTCATATTGATCCAAGGATTGGGATACAGTCACCATTACCCCAACTGTACAACCATCCAGAATATAAATCCCATGAGGATTCATATTTCCCTTCATAACTACAAGAGCACCCTTGGAGACACTTAATTAGTCACCTTTTCCAGAATACTTCAATCCATCATTTGCTAAAGTGCCAATATAAATCAAATTATTTTGAAGCTCTATGATAAACCAGCAATCCAGTTTCCTGACCATACCATTGTGCATCTTGATCTGCACCATGCCACTACCCTTGATAATACTTACCCGATCATCACCCATCTTGACCGTGCTATCCCACTCATTGAAGGAGTCGAACAAGTCATGATTACATGTCATATGATATGATGCTCCAAAGTCTAAGACCTAAGCATCAGCAAAACTAGATGTACATACTGTCAAAACATCACCATCATCCCCTTCATTAGAATTTCCTTGAACCACAATAGCATTGTTGTAACATCCCAAAATTTACAACAAAACTAAACTTTTAAAAACAACCCATCTACTAAAAAAAGTGTTTACAAAACCACTGTTTCCAAAACATTATTTAAAATCAGAGTATCCCAAGATCCAATCAGTCGTGAAGCCAACGATGTGTACGGTCACGCCTTCACCTTGCCACGGTCCTTGGAAGTACCTGGAAAAAGAATATAAGCCAATGCTTAGTGAGTTCCCCCAAAGTACCACCACAAAAACATAACAAATAAGAACATGCATTGGGTCCACAACTAAAAGACTGGAGTAACCTTGAGCCCACAATATGAGTATCGCTTGCCTATCGGCCCACAACTCATATATGGCTTGCTCCTGACTCCACATCATAAGTCTGGCTTGTCCTCAGGCCCATAGCTTATGCCATGCTTACCCTGGCCCAATCAGTCATCCGATTGGAATGCCAATATAAAGTAGGTACACTCAGCCATCAGACTGGAATACCCTCAAGCCCTCAGTACGAGTCTGGCATACAAAACGGCCCTCAGATCGTATCTAGAATGCTCTCGATCCCTCAATATGAGTCTGGTATGGCAACCAGCCCTCAGCTCATATATGTAATGCTCCTAGGTTTGTAGACTACAACACAAAGTAGTGCATCCTCAACCCAACACAGTATGTCGACATATAACAGATATACATATAGTCAGTCAACAGGCAAACAGAAAGATCTATAGATCACTACAACATAGCATCATACTAAATATCAACAATCCAAGGAATGCATGGATGTATATACTTAGAGGTCAGATAGTCACCCGAACAGGTAATCATACTCTAGAACCACAACCAAACAAGGAACACATAAGAGAGCTTAGATCATAAGTCTTCAGTTTATTCTACATGACTATTTACAGTCCCTAACGCATCCCTTTACTAAAAGATAATCAAAACTAGTGGGTCGGCATTGGTGTCTTCGACGCATAGGTACAGTGAGGCGAAACTCACTTCTCGATCTGGACAATAGCTGATGAGGTCCCGACCCCGGATCTCATCTCTAACCACCACCTATCTATCCAAATGACCAATTCTCAAAGACCATTCAAAATACCCAAAATACCCCTTGGTCAAAGTGAACTAAGTCAACCCAGCCGAGTCAACACAGAATGTGTACACGAGACGTACTCTTAAGGTACGCGACGCATACTCAAGCATTGACCACCATCGAGGAGGTTGACCATGTACATGTTGTGTACTCAGATTACTTAGGGCATACGCCTAGTCTTCCCAAAAACACATTAAGAGCTTAGTGCCTTAAGCTCTTACGTCCAACTTCCAGATGCAAGGCCAAATCATCCTTAAGAGTCATAAAATTTCCAACTTTATGACTTTGCATCCCCATTAAGTGCTTAACTTAATATCTTAACACATTAAGACCTTCTAATGATTGCATGGAGCAAAACCAACCATTAAGACCCAATTTTTATGACTCAATACCCTTCATAAGGTCTGAAAGGACGGTTTAATGGGTCAGGAACATACCATGCTCAAGAATCACCACTTTGGGACAAAAAGTGACTTAAAAGAGTGAAATGTCTAGATCTACAAGATGAAGTGGAAAAGTTGCAAGATTTATATCTCCTGGGGGTTTTAAACAAGGAGAAAACTTTAGAACCAAAGTGCTTCCCAAACTCCAAGCTACCCACACCACTCTCCTCTTCTTTAAGTAAACCTCTTGACACTCCAAAGGCTCCAAAATGCTCTTCTTCTCTTACGGTTTAATTAAGGATCGATTTCATAGAAAGAGGCTAAATAAGAATGAGATGTGAGGCTATAATGATGCTTAAATATGAGCCACCCTAAAAATTATGCTTTTCATGATCTTCACTTACACCTTGTGTACAAGGTGTATGCCCAACATACTAAGGCGCACCCTAGTATGCTTAGCGTACACATGTACGCTCAGCGTACTCCTAAAGACCGAAATTACCAACATGCCACAATGGGTCCTTGCACTCTTTCTTTTACTTATGGAGTAATATGAAATAAATCTCCATATAAGGGTCAACAATGAAAGTTCCTCAAAACAAGATGTTACAATTCTCCACTACTTGACTTAGACTTCGTCCTCAAAGTCTGCTGTAGTAACTAACCCGGGGTATTGTTTCCATAACTCCACCTTGGATCACTCAGACGGTCCCCCCAGGAATTTATCCGAACTAAAAGTTTTCTCATTCAGGCAGCTTTCTACCCATACCATCCTTGCCTTGCTAACTTTAATCACTAGAGAAACCATCACAACCCTCCCACAATTTAGAAATCCAACACCTTAACTGACTCTTAAGCAAGAAAAACTATCTTTGGACACAGTTATTACGATGTCTCTTTACAATCTGAACAATACGAAACCCTTATGACCCTGACTTACCTTGCTGATTCCACCAGGGGGGGGTCAGGACTCCTGACCATTCTCTGATGTTGAACCCTTCATCCAAAAACAAAGCGGCTCCAAGCATGAGTCTCAGTTAGATAACCACTGCGAAGAGGCACAAACAACACCAGCATATTCCACAACTTCCAGACTAAGACCGAATGTCTAGAGAGGTCAACAAAGTCAGAGACTCTCAAGGCTACAAATACCGAATCAGTTTGTTGAGTATGATCACTACCAAACACGCAGAAAAGAACTCAAATATATCTATCGTGAATTTCCACCAATTCCAAATCCATAAGATGTTCCAAAAGTATTAAATAAACCCTTGGCTCCCTGACACGGCATTTCCAACCATTGCTCTTACGAGAAAAGATGAAAAATCGAAGAATATTCACATTTTCATCCCATCCTTATCAGCTCAGTTTTATCCTCACCTGGAAAATCACTCGATACATTCACAAAGAACTTCATGACTCGAAACTCCATAATCGAAGTCCAACCTTGGAAACTGAAACCCTAAAACAACATGCAAACATATGGGATTTATAATGTATATTCTCTACTATACATGCAAATATGAACTTTCCAAGGTATTCATCCTAACTAGCATAATAACATTGCTTCATATGAATATATATTAAGTTAGAATTACATACCTCTTTGATGTAGAATGTCTTCATGAAGCTTGAGTGCCTAGTGCCCCAAGTATGACACCTCAAATGATTCACACAACACCAAATGCACATGGAATGACTTGAGAGAAATGGAATACTTCATGAAAATCGGCTAGCCCTTTATTCTCACACTTAGTGGCCGATTTCTTGAGCCATGGGATTCTTTTATATGGTGGCTATTAGGGTTACACCATGTAACTCATAACTTTACCCATTCCTTATGTTCCATGGATTTTAACCTCCTTGGAGTATCCATGGGTCACCCCATGGACTTACTCCAACATAAGGAATCTTGGATCACAAGCCCACATATAAAAGAATGAATGATTTACACAATCAACCCATATATTTAATTAGTCTCCTTTTGATCACTTAATTAATTCCAAAATAATTCTTGATCAATACTAATTAAATAACATTATTAATATATTAGAACTTATAATATATTAACAAACCTTAAGTGTTATTTCTCTCATTATAGTCTATCCAAATGCATGATGCCATGCAACCCAAATGGAACATGTTAGGTCGGGTCAAGTCTTACCAATTATAGTTATGGACTTAGACATTAATCCAATATATATATATATATATATATATATATATATATATATATATATATATATATATATATATATATATATATATATATATATATATATATATATATATATACTTATACAATAAATGCCCCTTTTTGGCTTTCAAAGTTTTATTGCAACAAGCTTACATACACATACGTTGTGGGTACACTTATACACAAGACCTCTTAGACTTTGTTTGACCCAAAATTTTCTAGTTGTCACATGAACAAAAATAACATGTCTTTCCTTCGCAGTAGCTTTCAATACTTTAAGTTCTCCATTAAAAGACTTAGATTGAGCTTTTACCCTTAACTCATTGTTCTTTTCAAGTTGATCAAGCTTATTCTGAATTCGATGCTCTTGAGCTTTCAGCATCACATCCACCTCTATTCCTTATACCGAATGTTTACCCCCTCCATCTACTTGTAATTGTGTTAATGAATTAAGCTTCCTATTCAGAATCTTAATTGCTTTCCTGGCATCAACATGTGATCGGGTATGCTTTTTTCTTCAAAATCAAACTCTATGTAAGCAAAAGATCCCACGAATTCACCATCATCAGTAAATGTTTTTGGACCTTTTGTGGATTGAGATGGGAATAAGGAAGTAATGGGTTGTTGCATGATATTATCAAAAGTAGGTGAATGGGTTGATGAAGGTATTTCGGATGAATTAGGAATAAGAAATGGTGGTAAAGAGACTGTGGTATCGACAACAAATGTTTCGAAAGTAGTAGAAACAGTAAGAGAAGGATTACCTTGGGCTTCTTTGTTCAATACTCCATCACCCTTATTTACATTTGCGTCCATATTAGATATGTTCGCAGTGATGTATGAAGTGCAAACCTACTCAAAAATTGATTCGGTAGTCGACACTCCGAGTGGTTTGACAATTGTCTTCTCAGGAGTAGAAGTCTTCGATTGTTCACCTTGATTGATGGTTGTATCTACTTTAGAATCTTCCACATTGCCATCAGGATTTCCAATCGCCTCAAGATTTGACTTGACTGGATAACCCCTCACAGGTGAAGATTTTCCCGTTTTATCAGTTCCAAATGGAGATTCAGGAACTACTTCATCATCCATGGAGTCTTCATTGAGAATTAACTTCCTCCGCTTCTTTTGCTTCTTCAAAATTCGTTTTTCCATGTCTTCAGCAAGCCTTTTCTTCGATGCTGGAGATACTGGTGTTGGAATTTCGCGAATCACAGCCCCTTTACTGTTGAGTTAAGACTTGCGAATAAAAGATGGTGAAAACTTGATGATCGTTCAGGCAAATGACGTGGTTTATGTGCCATTTTCTTCAATCGTTTCAACACACCTGATTTCGAAGGTACCACCTCCTTCGAAGGTATTGCGCTTTCTTTAACAACAAGGTTTGGATCTTGTTTCGAAGACTTTAATTCCTTGAAAACTTTCTTTGTCACAAGTTTAGCCATCTTTTCAACTGGTACAGGACTAGGTTTCGAAGGACTAGGCTAATCATCCTTCTTTGATCCTCTACGCTTCTTCAAAGGACCTTCATTAGACTATTGTAACAACACACCAGTCTCAATGGATGATTGATAGTCTGCAATCAAACTACCAATATGAGATTTCTGGATCGAATTTTCGAAGGGTCGCATCTAGGATACGAGTAACAGTAGGAAACACATCTGGATTATCTTCAACTGTTTTGGGATAATGATATCATGAGAATTATGTTGTTTCTTCACCTTCAGGAACCACAATGCTTGCCTTCTCATAAACAAATTGCAGAATGAGGCTCCAATAGCGAGCACACGAAATTCCATCAATAGGATTTGTATTTCCAATACTCTTCACAAACTCATCCTATAGTTGAGTTGCATAGTCCACCGATAAATCATAATAGATCCCTACCACCATCGTATAAACTTCCAATCTAGCTTTATCTAAACCCACACTTCGACCTGTCAAGCATCGAAGGTATATACCAAGTAAGAAATTCCAGATACAAGGTAATCCAGACTTATTAAATTCACTGATCTTGGTAAGAATAGGTTGATAACCCATCTCTCTAAACATATGAATAACTTGCTCATTTGTTACCTTGTAAAAAGGTTCAGCATTGGGGATATTGAGAATCTGAGCATAAAACTTCTTCGATAACCTAAACTATGACAACCTGAAATTTCCATTTGTACGAACATCACCTATTCAATAGAAACTAGTTCAGTTTCTGTGGTTTTCAAGCTTTTCCGAACAAGTTTGTGTACATTAGGGTTTACGTTTTAGATGATATCAGGAGAGTGGATACTCCTGGTTTTGTGAAACTTGGGCATTTCAAGTTTCATAATGTTACAGTCCAACATCAGGAATAAAAATATTTTCTGCCAAAATATTCCAGGACTATAAATAGTTTTCTGAATTAAATTAATTCATTATTCACAATTCCAAATAGAGAAAAGCCATATTCTCTCTGACGGATCTTCGGGTTTTCGTCCCAGATTGTGAGTCTACTTTTCTATATGTGATTCAATACTTGTTAGGTGTTTATTAACATCAATTGCATGCTTAGATTACAAGATCCGGGAGTTTACCGCCCAAGAACGTTCTTGGGGAGTAAACTCCAAAATGGAACATTATGGCTTCCTAGTCCCGATTCCTTGTTAGACAACTTGTTTAGGAGTTAGGGTATGACCTTTATGGATCAAAAAGCAACCAAGAAACACAAGTTCTTGGAGTTTACGGCCAAGGAAATCCCTTGGGCCGTAAACCCCTTTTCAAGGGCAATTAGTGCCCTAAACTCCCCCAAATGCTTAAGGACTTTAATCCTCAATTGCTTGTGCTTATTTAGAACATCAAAAACCCTTCAAAACCATAAATTAGTAGGAGTTTACGGCCAAGAACTCCTCTTGGGCCGTAAACCCCTTTTTGTAGGGCAAAAATCACTCCAAGCACACCTAAGGCCTTAAGACAATTTACCTTGAACCCTTGGGACTAGAATGGAGAGTAGAACACAAAATAATCACTCCTTGAAAGGATTTTATGGCCAAGGAACATGTCTTGGGCCGTAAACTCCAAGTGAAGGCACCAAAGTGTGCCTTTTGTCCCCATTAGCCTTAGATAAATTCATGGAAGCCATCCTTGATGTTTAAGTGCCTCAAAACAATTAAAATCCAATAGTTTACGGCCGTAAACTCTAGGGTGAATGACTTTAGGCCGTAAACTCCCATATGGGGTGTTCTAGAGCCTTAAACTACTTCATGTGTTATTCCAATAAAGCTAGGAGTGTTCTAGGATCAAGATAGCACCACAAAACACCCAAAACCACCCTTTGAGGAGTTCACGGCCATAAACCCATGAGTTTACGGCCGTAAACTCCAAGGTGTGGGGTTTCTTGGGTGGTGAACTCCTATACAAGGCCCTTTGATGTTTCAAACCCTTTTGCCTTGTCCCGTAGCAACTTAGATGCAACCATTTGAACCTTAAACACTCATAAAAGTGTTTAAATGTTTTCTAAGTGTCTTAACTTATTTATTTAAGTTATTATATGTCTAATTAGTTATATATATGCTTATTATATGATAACTAGGCTCGTGCGTGTAAACCAGTCTCCGTTTGCCACCTAGCACGGTGTCCGACACTGCAATTCAAACGACTCACCACAAGTGAGTTCATACCCCTTGAATCAACCTTTGAAATGATTTTAAGTGTTTTAAATACTTTATGGGGGGAATACAAGTCAAATACGTATAGTTATTGCTTCAATCACATGTGATTGCATTTAATCACATGTGATTAATAACTGGGAAAACAACGATTTTCACCACTGTTCAAACTGTTTTTCAAACTGCTTTACTATTGAAATGTTTTACAAACTGTTTTACTATCCAAACTTACTTATAGACTGTGATTCAAACAAATGCTTCTTATACTTAAACTGTTTTATCAACTTATGCCTTCAAAATGTTTTATAAATCGACATCAAGTCGATCTTCTCTTGAAATTATATTTCTGCTTCAAATGTTTTAGGAAAACTTATTTATGCTCTTATATATGCAATTGCATGCCCATATATGTATAGATATATAAATAATGTTCAAAGGGCTTAGGAAGGCCATCCGCCCTATTTCCTTTTCCTCGATTTGGATGTGGTCTGGTGGGATTTCGGGTGACCATCCGAAGGTCGTTTCCATATTACTTATATATCATATATACATGTATAGACATAAAAGTACTTCAATATTCATACTCATCAGTACATCATTAGCTGGTTACCATCGGGGTAACATAGGATCATACATATACAGATATACTAGAAACAATACATATACAGATATACTAGAAACAATACATATACAGATATACGAGAAACAATACATATACAGATATACGAGAAACAATACATATACAGATATACGAGAAACAATACATATACAGATATACTAGAAACAATACATATACAGATATACGAGAAACAATACATATACAGATATACGAGAAACAATACATATACAGATATACGAGAAACAATACATATACATAAATACGTAACAATTGTGATCCACTGTATCGGGCATGCCTTAAATGTCATGGCCCGAGTTGTAGCCAAAATTCTCTTAGAGGGAGAGCGTGAGTTTGCGTATAGATCTATACTGGATTGACTATCCTACACCTTGCTGCTAGCTACAGCCGGACCTGCAGGTCTGCGGGTGCCAAACGTCATTTCTTTATTACGACCATTCATTATGTCGTTGTTGCCAGTCGATAGCATGGTGTAATTTATCACAATATACCTTAATATAAATCCGGTTTAAGGTAGTAGTATTTAGTACAGCAGTAGTCTTATTATACAAAGCTACAGTACTACAATGATTTACCCATTACATATTTTAGTGATAACATCACTTAAACATTAATGTACAAACTATATTTTTAACAGATGATAGTTATATTTGGGTAATCACACACTTTTACAACAGACAAGTTTACAAAACAGTCTAGCCTTGGTAGAAGGTTACTTTTATAGAAAATATAGGATTTTCTGAGAGATTCAAACTTTTACAAACACTTTCAAACATTTACTTACATTTTCACAAACTTATACATTGAGACAGGTTCAAACGTTTTTACAAGAAACATTGACACTAAAATACTTATGAACTCACCAGCTTAATGCTAATAAACTCTTTCAAAATAACTTGTATTCTCAGGTCATCAGTAGACAGGTACCGAGGCCAGCTTTTGAGAAGATGGAGTGCATTCAAGACTTATCTCATATTATTTTGTGTTACATTATTTTTGGTGTCTATAACTGTACAGAACACTTGTATTAAAATTATATATTTAATGCAATGGATGATGTTGTTTGCTTATTTACATTTACTGTGTTGTGATACTGTACATGACGTCCTCCGCCCCAGAACGTTTCCGCCGTTCTTGGTTTTGGGGTGTGACATAAACTTCTAGTCATTCATCATCTGGAATGTCACAATCGTCATCTTCTTGTTGTAAGTTGTCGCAGAACTAGCAAGAGATAACCAAGAAATTGGTACAGAAAAGGAGTTGAACATTGTTGTTGATAACAGCGAATTCTATAGAGAAACAATTAGCATCTGCAATCCTTCTGGGTAAAAATTAACATCGCCTTGAACTTGGTAGTTGGTGCTTTGAATCTTCATGATGGGTTGAGAAGAAACATCTTCAGTGGTTTGAGAATGTTGACCTTGCTTAGCCGTCATGGTTAGGTTTTGAAGAACTTGAAGAATATCAGAGAGAAAACAACATAAATCGTTTGAGAATTTTAGGTGAGAGTAAAATTGGAATAGAATCCCCAAATCCCCTTTTATACGTACACACAATTTGAATTCCAAACGGTTGCAATTAAGATCACGCCATCTTTCACCTTGAAAAACGCGCTTATAGCTGTAAAGATATCCACTTCTGAAAAGTAATGATCACTTTTTGCCTTGGAAATCGCATAGCAACCAAATCGTCACATCAACTATATTTTAGATAGTACTTCAATGGATAAGGACAAACAATGAAACCTTCGGAATGGAGGTTGGGCTCTTTCACTTTCGAGTTTAAAAGAAAAGTCATTTGCCAATCTTCCGAAATCTTCAGCCTGAGTTGGTTTTACTCAGAATTTCAAGGATTTCGTGAGTGCAAAGTGTGCCAAAGAAAAAGATAAGAATCAAACTAAGAAAATTTTGGTTCTGTGATGTCAAAAATATTTCGACACAAATGCAGTGAGATCCCAAGCAAAGATCACTTCGTTATTCATCAAGTGAGATAACTAACAGCTTGTGTTGTTTCCCGTGAATTACAATAAAATACTTATTGAAAAGTATCAAATGGCATCTTTTTATAAGGCTTCATGGGAGGCTAAAAATTTCGTTACATATCACATCTAAACATAAGAGTGATAAAATGTAAACGAAATTACATGTTTGACCAGTGTAGTCATGCATAAGTATGCTTTGGAAAAATTTATCAAGTAACAAAGAATCAAATTGATACTCACACTCAAATCATATTCCACAAAACAAAAAATTTCTTGGATCTTGTTGGGTAAAAATATTGTGGGTTCCGAACATTTTATCAAGACCATGCAAAAAGAAAGAATATGATTTGGAGTATCGAAAAGTGGTACTGAAACAAAAGTTTCGTTAAAATCTGGAACAAAGTTCCCCGTCAATTCCTTTAATATTTTGAAAAATTGGGTTTCACTTTCATCATGGTCTCATGAATCCAGATCATAAACACATAATGTTTACACACCTATAACCTGGTTGGTTTCGACCAGAGATGTCTTAGGTATGTGTCTTTGTGTGTGATCATGAAAGAACTTTAGGATGAAAAAGAGTGGTTCAAGAATCGAAAGTACCTCTGTTATAATTAGACCAAATAGTTAACTCGTAACTCATGTGAGAAGAGTAATGTAGCTCAAGAACTAATTTGAATATAGCCTGATTGGGTAGGAATCCTTGTGATGAGAAATCCATTAAGGCTTCGAAACACATTGAGACTACTTTTCGCTTGTTTTCTCTCAAAAAAACATAACATACATCTCCTCTTTCTCTTTGCTCTATTTTGAGGACAAGTTACAAGTGTTAGAGATGTTGAAGTGCTCCTCCTCACTGCTTAATTGTGTTAAGCACTTAAGGGTTAAGAAGTACTTCATACAAGATGGAAACCAGCATTACAAGTGTCTTACTTTTGATAGTGGATACACTTAATAGAAACTCTATTCTTGAGTTTTTGTTATCTTCATCAACTTCCCAATTCCATGTGGTATCAAAAGCTCCAGAGATTGTCTTCTTAATAATCTATGGTTGTTATTATCTTTCTAGTTCATATATTTGGGTCCTCTTAGTGGTTTTATTAAAATGATCTAAAAATAAACTAGTTATTTTAAAAGTCTTATGTTTGTCGTTAAAATCGCTTTTATAAAAAAATCGTTATTTGTTATCAAAACTCATCAATATTATGTATATAACATATTCTAATGGTCTTCTATAAGTCTATAATGTTGTATATGATATTTAAATCATATTATATGATTAAATGTAACTAGTTATGATAGCTTTTATTATTATTTTCTCAAAAACAATAATTTCCCAATTAAATACAAGTGATGATTTAATTTATTAATAATCATATTACTTAATAAATAATCAATTAAATTTTACTTGTTATATGGTGTGACCCTATAAGATCATATGTTATTAGCAAATATCATTTCATAATGACCATTGAACATAAAGAACTTTCATTACCATCATTGTTGAATTTGCCAGACCATAGGTGTAAAATAATGTGACTTAGGTATGAAGATTGGCCATGGAGGGAGTTTCCATACCCCCATCAAGGAAATATGTAGACTTGATGTTAAATAGCGAATGTATGTTTTTCTTCATGTTATATATAGTATAGGTTATCAATGGATATTTAATGGTTTTAGTTTGTTGTTTGGTATTGCAGGTGCTATTTAGTAAACACTTGTGGATGCTCAAGTTTAACTAAGAAGGTTATTTCACAGAAAGGTAAGAATTTGTATGATTTAAATTTGTTTTATGGTGTTTTGTGCGAGTTTAATGTGTGTACTTTGTGTGTGTTTTGTCAAATAGTTTTTAAAATTTTATTAAGTGGTCGTGTAGCAAATTAGACATGGTACAGTTGTGTACAATGTGTAAATAATGATATGTTACCTTATATTTTTAATGTTATCTATGGTTTCATTTTAATATACAAAGTATGATGGTTGAAGTTTGTTTTTCATAAAATATGAAATAAGTTTTCTTTTTCAGTTTTAAATGGAAAATTTAGATAAATGCATTTGGATGTGTAATTTCTATTGGTTTTTATTTTTTAGTTTTGGTAATTTCAAGTAAAACTCTCTCTCTCTCTCTCTCTCTCTCTCTCTCTCTCTCTCTCTCTCTCTCTCTCTCTCTCTCTCTCTCTCTCTCTCTCTCTCTCTCTCTCTCTCATAAGGTGGGTAGAACAAGGTGTGTTGGGATGGGATGAGGTGAGGTAAGTAAAGTGGAGGTATGTATGTAAGGGGTAAGGAGTGGGGTGTGGGGTATAGGTGAGAATAAGGTATAAATAAAGAAAAGTATAGGGTAAGTGAAGTGGGGTGGGTAGGGGTGATGGATGAGGGAGTGGGGAAGGGTTTGGGAGGTAAGGGTAAGGGTGGGTGGGTTGAAGAGGTGGGTAGGTGGGTATGGTAGGGATTAGATAGTATATGATAATGTTACGGTTGGATGAGTGACAAGTAGTAGTTGGATATGAAGGTATTTTTTAGATAAGTATGTGTATCTTTTAAAGAGAGAAAAAAATTATAGAAAACAACATTTATTGGTTTTTCAAAATTTGTCAAGTTCTTTGTAATATTGAAAAATTAAAAAAATTAAAAAAAAAACAAAAAAAAAATTAAAAAAAAAAAAAAACAAAACAAAAAAAAGATCATTTCTTAAAAGAATTTTCAAAAAAAAAATGTTAACTAAACAAGTTTTCAAAATTTTTACTTTTCTTAGAAACATTTTCCTAGAAAAACACCTCTTTTTCCGTAACTAAATAGAATCTAATTTATCAACGGATTTGCTATTGATATTTAGTTTGTGTTTGTTCGTGAGATCTGATCTTGTTAATTTTATTTATATTCATTAACACAGCCGATAAATCGATAAGTTCATTTTATGTTTTAAAGATCTAACCTAGACTTACAATCAGAGTTTTTTGTTATGTTCACAACACATAGACACAAAACACAAATAAGAATCGTCTTTTTGCTCTTGAGATATGAATCGGTTTCTATTTGACAAATAGTTATCAACAATGTTTTGAAAACAATGACTACCAGTGTAACATTTTCCAACATTGTCCTGAAAAGGAAACTTTTTAGAAACCACAGGGACCAATTATGCAAATTTGTGATTTGTCTATATATTATTTGGGACACCTATATACACAAGAATGGAGTTCATATTGCATCTTCACCAGCATACTGTTTGTGTACCATTTTTCTGAAATCTGAAAAACAGATTTAAAAACACTTAATTAAACAAATAATAATAATAATAATAATAATAATAATTAAAATTTTCCATAATCAATCAAAGATGATATACTTATAACTTATCTAACAAATATATTTTTTTTTTAAATTTTGCCAAAATTAACGAAAAAATCTTTTTTTTATTTTAAAATGACATAACATATTATGTGATTTTCCCAAAATAATTCAAAAAAAATATAGGACTTTATCGAAAAATTTCCCAAAATAATGAGACTTTTCTGCATAAAACGCTATTAAAAATAAACCAAAACAAAATGACATATAATTATTTGTTGCACTTAACTTATCCATTGGTAAATATATATAACATACTAACATGTTTATTGTATAACAAAATAACAAAATCCAAATTATTTGTTAGAATTTTATGCACACAATGAGAAATAATTAATACAATGAATACCTTCTTGGTTGCTCCAAAGTGCAGCAGCAGAGCTGTTAAGAGGACTATCTATATTTGGTTCTGCATAAAAAACATGATGTATTAATTGATTATTATCAAATTAAATAAATAAATTAAAATCTTATTACTATTTAATAATCACATACCTCCTAATAAACTTTGAATAGACAAAAGAATGGTTCGACAATCATAAGCTGAAGACCACTTATCCTGCAAAACAAACAATAATATTGATATTATTGTTAGTGAAAAATAGAAATAATAATTAATTAAGATTAAGATAATTATAAAGATTTATGTACCTGAAGAATATCAAGACAGATATTGCCACACTGGTCAACATTGGGATGAAAGCACATTGTTTCAAACTTAACTAGAGGGGGTTTGAAGGGATAATCAATGGGGAAATGTAAAGAGAGTTTGTAAGATAAACCCTCATACATGGTTCCTTTACCTCCCTCAATAGTTCCAATCCATGTAAATATGCTCTCCCCTTCTGGAAAAGCAGATACTCCAAGATCTCCACTCATCTATACACATTGATAATCACAAAAAGTCATGTAAACTGTAAGTTGTAACAGATGTGATTAGTAGATAGTGGTGTTCTAGATTGAAAACAGACACAGATGTGAAGAAAATCTACGATTTCTTGTGCTAAAATTCGTCCTCTTGATCCGAAGTACAAAGTCTATAATTAATTTGGTTGATTCTTGCATATGGATAGGAATCATCATCTATGATTATAGAGACAGTGTACTCGGTACTAGAACTTGATGTTTTTGAATAGATTTATATGTAAAATCAGAGATACTTATAGAAACTGAATTTCTGATGTTCTTACAAATATGTATTTGCAAATTCAAGCTAGACCTAACTGATTAATGAATTCTAGGAGAGATGGTGTTACTACATACCATCAGCGCCATAAGTTCTTTCTGGAGCCTGAAAAGAAGGAGGAAAACCAAATAACAACAATAAGAAACGTAATGAAGCGAAGGAAATCAGATTCTAGCGAATAATCGAAATTGAATCTCGAAAACTGAAACGAAGGACAAGCGAACACGAAATAGAAATAAGAACGATAGATTGAGGGAATTGAGAGACCTCTGAGTGACTGAATTAGTATCGACGGGAACCGGAGAAGCTTTGGACTGTTTGGACGGCGACGGATGACGTTGTTGGCGTTCTTCGGCCGATAAATTGTCCATCGGCGCTTCCTGTCGAACCTCCATGAACAGATTATCCGATCAATGAAGGAATAATTCGGATGGATGAACCGATTGATAGCGGCACTACGACTATGATTGGATTGAAATTGAATCTCCAGCTTTGTGAAAAGTAAACATCTGAAAGTGTGAGGAGTATTTTATTTGAGGGACAAGAGACAATGGACAGCTGAGAGACGAATAGTTAGAAAACTATAGTTGTGGGCTCATGGATAAAAATGATTTTAAAAGAAGCAAAATTTGTCAAAAAGGATTGAAATTTAAAGAAAAAAAAAGCATTATATCTTTGGTCGACATATATATATATATATATATATATATATATATATATATATATATATATATATATATATATATATATATATAATGAAATGATAACATGTGGTGAACTAATTTTGGATAGTAAAATTAAACATTTTA
Source organism: Lactuca sativa (assembly GCF_002870075.4). Classification (NCBI taxonomy): domain Eukaryota; kingdom Viridiplantae; phylum Streptophyta; class Magnoliopsida; order Asterales; family Asteraceae; genus Lactuca; species Lactuca sativa. Next base: position 66,638,002 of record NC_056628.2, read on the forward strand.
TAAAAATTACAATTATAGAATTAACATTATTATTTATGATCGGTTGGAATTTCATTTAGACGCTTCAGTGTATATATATATATATATATATATATATATATATATATATATATATATATATATATATATATATATATATATATATATATAGAGAGAGAGAGAGAGAGAGAATGAAATGATAACATGTGGTTAACTAATTTTGGATAGTAAAATTAAACATTTTATAAAAATTACAATTATAGAATTAACATTATTATTTATGATCGGTTGGAATTTCATTTAGACGCTTCAGTGTGTGTGTGTGTGTATATATATATATATATATATATATATATATATATATATATATATATATATATATATATATAGAGAGAGAGAGAGAGAGAGAATGAAATGATAACATGTGGTTAACTAATTTTGGATGGTAAAATTAAACATTTTATAAAAATTACAATTATAGAATTAACATTATTATTTATGATCGGTTGGAATTTCATTTAGACGCTTCAGTGTGTGTGTATATATATATATATATATATATATATATATATATATATATATATATATATATATATATATATATATATATATAGAGAGAGAGAGAGAGAAAAAAAAAAAAAAAAGTTAGGTTTAAATGTTTTTACTATCTATTGTGTGCATGTATGATTGATTCTGCACCAATCATTTTAATTATTTTAAGAAAGTAAATAATGCATATTAAATGTTGAAGATGTAATTAATATCGATTATATCTTCAACATGTAATATGCATTAATTACTTTCTTAAAATAACTAAAATGATTGGTCCAGAATCAATCATACATGCACACAATAGATAATGAAAACAAAATAACCTAATATATATATATATATATATATATATATATATATATATATATATATATATATATATATATATATATATATATATGAAATCACTTGATAAAGTGATGACTTAAAACTCGGACAGCATTTTGCTTTAGCAATTGATTTTTTCTTTGATCGTTAAATGGGTCAATTAACACTAAATTTTAGGATAATATTCCTTTTGAATAAAATTTGCCTAAATTTTTCATTAATTCCAAAGTCTACTGATCTATAGTTGATAAAGGATAACCAGGTATGATCATATCGGAGGTAGGGTATGTTTGGTATACAGAGTATATTGTTTGGAAATCTCACTTTGAACACCTCACTAAATTCAGCTTAGGCATCATCCCCGTAAGTAGATCAATTAGTAATACGACATTAGAACTACTGACGAAACTTATTTATAAATTCATAACGACTATGAATTTTAAACATAAATTACACTAGAATAAAATAAAGTGTAATTTAACTTACAGAGATTCCTAGACAAAAGTCCAAAAATTGCACCGGCAAAACTTCGAGTTGATAGATACTAGATATCGAGCTCCTAGGGACTTCTAACTTGTCAAAATATCCTAACTACTAAGGAGAAATTTGGACCAAAATAGTAGAAAGAGAGAGAGAGAGAGAGAGAGAGAGAGAGAGTGAGTGAGTGAATCGACTGTTGTGGAGGAAGAATGAACTCGAGGCATCTATTTATAGGCTGGGATTTGGGCATGCACGTCATGCATGGGCCTTGCGCACCGTGCAAAGGGTCGATCTGCTTGTCTGAGTGTGGTGTCACGTGTCGGAATCCGATTGGTACTACGCGGCGGCTTCTACAAGGCCGCGCGCAGGGCGCAGATGCATGCAACGAAAGTCAAACTTTAAAATTGCATAACTTCTTCATACGAGCTCCATTTTTGACGTTCTTTATATCCACGCGTAGCTATCAATGGGATCTACAACTTTAGTTTAGACTCTGTTGGCTAATTTTGAATTCATTTATTTTACATAGGCTTAGATTGTTAAAGGCCGTATAAAATGCATAACTTTGTCATCTGATGTCCGTTTTCGAATGTCTTCTTATCGTTAGACTCCTACTAATGCGATATTAGATTCTTGTTTAGATTTTTTCGGCTAACAATCAACTGATCTAAAATTCGATATTTGGGTTGTCTACTTCTATGTTGAATCTTAGAAAAATCATAACTTCCACTAATAAAGTCAGATTTGGATGTTCTCTATATGTACGCTCTCGGTTTGACAACTACTACGACTTTTGTTTAGATTACTAAGGATAAAAAGTAATCTAACGAAGATTTACTATTTACGACGCATGTTGTCAAATCCAGTCGAATTGCTAAACTTTGACATACCATAACTTTTTCGTTATAAGTCTGATTTAAGCGATCCTTATATCCCCGGAATCCTTGTCATGACTACTTCAAATTTCATCAAGGGTATTCGTCCTAATTCTAATTCTATTTTGGACGCGTATTTTATTCTTATTTTATTATCTTTAGGGTAACCAATCAATTTATAACATTTTTGATAGAATGACCTTTTATACCACAGTTTTTACATTGAACACCTTGATCCTTATTCTTGTTATTAGAATTATTATAGTTGAACCTGTTGTTAAATTTACTATTAAACACAGCAGGTTGAGTGTAACATCTTGATTTCTAGGGATTCCATTTTAACACTTGATTTGAGTATTGTTTGAAAAATTCGTCATGCTCGCGTATGTTGGGCGTACATTGATTACGTTGGGCTTACATGGACGAGGTGCAAACCCTAAGTTTTAGCGTTTGGACCTTATTTAAGCATCATTATAGCCCCATACCCTTCCTTAACGCCAACCTCTATCTCTATTTCGAAACCCTAAAGTGTCTGAGTGTGTTTTGAAGCTTGGAGTGTCATTTTAGGGCCATTTTTGTGCTCTTGGTGGTGAAGAAAGAATCTTGAAGTTACGGTGTTTCACTCAAGGCCTTGGATCCAACAACTACTCTCCCTTGTGCATCTTTTGGATGTAGAAATCTCCAACCTTGATGAGTATTCCTTTAGATATTGTTCTAGTTTAAAAGTTTTACCTTTTGTCCCAAATCTTATTCCTTATGAGTAATGAATACTCCAGGACCTTTGAGTTTGTCCTTTCATATGTTTTAAGGTGTGATAAGTCATAAAATGTGATCGTGGGTATTAGTTTCCTTCCATAAATGATCTAGGTTTTCTTAATGAGTCAAGAAGCTAGGGTTTTTGATGTTGAGGTCTTAATAGCCATGCAAGACCATAAAGTTGGAAACTTTATGGTTAAGAACATCATTTGAGGGCTAGATCTAGATTTTGGATGAAAGAGCTTAAGGATTAAGCTCTTATTGGGAAGAAAGGTTGGCAGTCCCTCGACCCCTGGTCAACCGCATAGTATGCCTCGCGTACGTGTTGAGTACGCCCAGCATACTCATCAAGTTGACCCCCGTTGACTTTGACTTTGACATGGACTTTGACCAAGTTTGACCTAGGGGTATTTTGAGCAGTAGTTTAAGTTTTCATCACTGCTATTTGTAAAGGTCATCGGTAGAGTTGGTTTTTGGAGCAACGTATTGTTCAGCTTTTCATTCGTCTGTGAGGTGAGTTTTCTCACTGTATTTATGGGTCAAAGGCACCAATGTCGGTCTATTATGGTGTGATGTAGAATGATAGCTATTATGTGGCTTATATGTGTTTGCATGTTCAGGTTGAAATATACCCCATGGTGGGGCCCATTATGGTATGATTAGGTTGAAATATACCCCAGGGGGGCAGTGTGGGGCCCATATGTGTTAATCATGGTTAAAATACACCCAGGGCTGGGCCCATATATGTGTATCGGGTTAGAACATACCCCAGGGTTAAACCCAATTGTATGATTGGTATGTGGTATTTTGGGGAACTCACTAACCATTATGCCTACAGTTTATGTTTATGGTTTCAGGTACTTCCGGTTCAAAAGGGAAGGGCTCAATATGATGACACAGTGATAGGTGCATTTTATGCACCTATTTTGCATGTTTATTTCCGTCTTTTTATAGCATTCTACTTCATAATTCTTGCATTTAGTTGATTATTAGGGTAATTGCATATTTCATTAAGAATGCCTGGTATTTCACTATTTTTGATTTATTTTGCAGGCATTATGGAGCATGGAACGTGGAGCTTGGATGCATGGATGCTTGGAGCATAGAGCTTTGGAACATGAAGAGAATATGAACCGGTCATTCCATGGCAGAAAACATGAAGATGGAGCCAATAGTGAAGACTTTTTGGAATTTTAGCAAAAAGCATGGGCCATGCCAAAAACACATGGTCAAGACAAATGGCTAAGCCAAAAACACATGGGCAAAAGGCATGGCCATGCCAAAAACGCATGGCCTTATAGTAAGTCACGTGAACTTTAATTAAAAGAGTAGAAGAATGTCATTTGAAGGTATAATGGTTTTTGGAGCAGTTTTTGGCGATCTTGGGTGATTTTGGGAGAATTCTTGGAGTTTTTGAGAAGACCTAATCATTGCAAACACTTTGGATTTCATTTTTGTAAGAATCAAACATTCCAATTCCATCATTATTCTTGTTTGATTTGTTCCTAGCCATGTGTGGCTAAGAAACCCTAGTTTCTAGTTCTTGTTCAAAACATGTTGATTGCTTGACTTGAGGCATATGATTTGATGCTTGATTTGTGATTCTATTCTAGTGATTATGTTTTTGTTTAAACTAGAATCCTTGAATTTGGTTTTTGTTTGATTGGCCACTTTCATGAATTGAATTTTTATGCAGTTAATTAACTTCTACGTCACCTAATCGTTCTATTGAGTTAATAATTGGTAACAAGCAATAAGTTTTCTTATTGTAAAACATATATCACATGTTTTCACACTTCCGAGCGTATGAGAAGAAATGAACATTGTTGGGAAGCTTGTACAAAACTTAATGCAGTTTTTCAATACAATCTAAGAGCGTGTTTAGGTTGAATTAGTAAAGCTAGGTCTAATCAAAGAGCGTGTTTTGGTTAGATAATTTGGCAAGCGAGAGGTATTAGAGCATTTTAATATCTTTCAGTACCAACATAGAATAGTAATCTTGAATTACATCAAGTCATAATCAAGTTGAACAACAACATTGAGAACTAGAACTAGAACCATTCAATCAATTTGTTTACAAATCTATTTCATTTTGTGCATGCTATTAAAGTAGTTATTTAGTTATTTACTTTTGCAAACAAATCCCCCTTTGTGACCAAAGTACCTTGCGTAAAGAGGTATAGACTTTTGTCCCGTGTCTCTGTGGTTCGACCCTGCTTGCCTTGTACTAGTTTTTAGTACATTAAAGCATTGTATTTGGAGTTAGTTGTACCCCTTTATTTGTTGGGCTTGACACCCCTAACAAATTGGCGTCGTTGACGGGGACACGGTGTTACTAATTGTTTATGCCTAGATCTTTTCGTACAGGTACACCATTGCCAATTGACTCGGAGATAGAGAAGACTGCAAAGAAGTTAAGGAAGCAAGCCAAGCTTCGTAAGAGGCAACCGGTTTTCGGTACTTCTTCATCATCCAATCCCTCGGTCATTAACATTTAAGAGGATATTCCCCTCTCAAGTGTGTCCGCATCCAAAACAGAAAGTCCATCACCTTCACCTCAACCATCCTCATCCAAAAATACCACCCCACCCTCTTCACCTACTCATCACAACCCAAACACTACACCCACAGAAACTTCAACCACTACTCATACCATTGGAGATAACCATGGAGGAAATCCACCTCCAAATCCACCATCCGAACAAACCCTTCATCAATGGGCAAGGCAAGAGGGTTACTCAACAACCTCTTTGCATCACCTATCCGGCAGCCACGAACCTTGAATTGAAATTCGGTCTCATTCACTTACTCCCAACCTTTAGAGGCTTAGAAAATGAAGATCCCCACAAGTTCCTCACGGAGTTCCATGTTGTGTGTGTTGGCATGAAACCACACAATCTCACTGAAGACCAAATCAAGCTTAGGGCATTCCCCTTCACAGTGCAAGACTCAGCAAAAGATTGGCTTTATGACCTTCCACCGGGGACGGTCAACACATGGGTAGATCTTGCACGCCTCTTCTTAGATAAATACTTCCCAAAAATGAAAGCCTCGGCCCTAAGAATAGAGATAATTGGGATCAAACAACACAAAAGAGAAGCCTTTCATACATATTGGGAGAGGTTCAAAAAGCTTTGTGCCCATTGCCCAAAGCATGGTATTAGTGAGTATCAAATCCTTCAATACTTCATTGAAGGCATGACTCCTTGGGAAAGAAGACTTCTTAATGCTTCAAGTGGAGGATCTTTGACTGAAAAGACCCCAACAGAGATTCGGGATCTCATAAAAAACATGGTGGAGGATTCAAAGCATACTAGTCAAGATGAAGATTGGTACACAGATGCACCTCGAGGTGTAAAAGAGGTGCACACTCCTTAAATTGAAGCTCAACTATCCGAGTTGACTAAGGTGGTAATGATGCTTGCAAAGGACAAAGGTGTGCAATCCACACCCCGTCCCTATCGCATTTGCACTCAAGTGGGACACCCGACTGATATGTGTCCTCAATTGCAAGAAGAAGAATATGAAGAAGCAAATGTTATAGGAGGCTATTCCGGGCATAATCAAAGAACTTATGATCAGCCTTGAGGCAATCAAGGGTGGAACAACAACCAAAGCATGGGCTATCAACAAAGACCACCACCCCATTACCAAGCAAGGCCTCCATTCCCACAACAAAATTACCGACCGAGGCAACTACAACCTCCTCCTCAACAAGCTGGATCCTCAAGTATGTCCTTAGAAGACATAGTCAAAAGCCTTGCCACTAGCACCCAAAGTTTTCAGCAAGAGACCAAGGCAAGCATCAAGAATCTTGAGCAAAAAATGGCACAATTGCTCAATCGGTGAGCAAAATGGAAAATCAAGGAAAACTACCTCCTCAAACTAAAAAGAACCCAAAGCACAATGCTTGTGCAATTAGCTTGAGGAGCGGAAAGAAATATGACGGCCCGAAGATGCCCGAAGAAGAAGAAGAGGAGGAGTTGGTGATAGAAGAACCACCAAAGAAGGATGAAAAGAAAGAAGAAATGGTGGAGAAAAAGAAGATGGAAGAGAAAGAAGCAAAGATCACACCACCACCTTTTCCATCAAGATTGAGCAGCAACAAAAAAGAGAGAGAAGATAGTGAAATCATGGCAATGTTCCGGAAAGTTGAAGTCAACATCCCTCTCTTAGATGCGATCAAACAGGTACCTAGATATGCTAAGTTCCTTAAGGAACTTTGCACATGTAAAAAGAAGTTGCGAGGTAATGAGACAGTGAAAGTAAGTGAAAATGTGTCTGCAGTTTTGCAGAAAAGGATGCCCCCAAAGTGCAAGGATCCAAGTGTTTTCACCGTTCCTTGCAAATTGGGAAACTTGTATGTCCCCCGTGTTATGCTAGATTTAGGAGCTTCAATTAATGTTTTACCATATTCTGTTTATAAGTCTATTGGCATAGGCACTTTAACAAAAACAGGGGTGATCATCCAACTTGCAGATCGTTCTATAGTACACCCGAAAGGTGTATTAGAGGATGTTTTGGTGCAAGTTAATGAGCTTGTCTTTCCTGTATATTTTTATGTGCTTGATATGGGAGATGATGACCATCCATCCTTGAGTTCCATACTTTTAGGTAGACCATTCTTGAAAACAACAAGAACAAAAATTGATGTCTACAATGGTACATTGTCCATGGAATTCGACGGGGAGGTCATCAACTTCAATATCTATGAAGCAATGAGGTACCCAAGTGATGCTCATTGCATAAATTTTGTTGATATAATCTAACCTTTGACTGAAAAGTGTTTTGAGTTGACTAACCATGATTTGTTGGAGTTAGTTTTGAGCAGGAATTTTGATAACAATTCAGTCAAAGAGATTGCAGAAAATTTCAAGTTAGATGAAGAGTTGCTGGAAATTGTGGAGAGCATGGAAGAAAAGAAGAAAATGAGGTATGATAATAGCAACGTGAAATTTCCCATTTCTAACACAAAACTACTTCCTTCCGTTGTGCAGGCACCTAAGTTAGAATTGAAGACTCTTCCAGATCATTTGAAGTATGCGTACCTTGGGGAAGAGAAGACTTTTCCTGTCATTATCTCCAACAAGCTGTCAATTGCAGAAGAAGATGAGTTGGTGACTTTGCTGAAAAAGTATAAGAAAGCTATTGGGTGGACAATTGCTGACATAAAAGGGTTGAGCCCTTCCTTGTGCATGCATAAGATCCTCATGGAGGAGGACTTCAAACCAACTCGAGAGGCACGGAGAAGACTGAATCCACCCAAGATGGAAGTGGTAAAGAAAGAAATCATGAAGCTTTTGGATGCAGGTATGATTTACCCTATCTCAGATAGTAAATGGGTGAGCCCCGTTCAGGTAGTCCTGAAAAAAGCCGGGGTCACAGTTGTCAAGAATTCTGAGGGAGATTTGGTGCCAACCCGTGTGCAAAACGGGTGGAGGGTTTGTATTGACTATAGAAAGTTGAATGCCTCAACGAGAAAAGACCATTCTCCCTTGCCATTTATTGACCAAATGTTAGAGAGATTGGCGGGTAAATCTCATTACTGTTGCTTGGATGGTTTCTCGGGTTTTCATCAAATTCTGGTAGCCCCGGAAGACCAAGAGAAAACCACCTTCACTTGTCCCTTTGGCACATTTGCCTATAGGCGTATGCCTTTTGGTCTATGCAATGCACCTACAACATTTCAGAGATGCATGGTGAGCATTTTTTCTGAATATGTTGAAAACATCATTGAAGTTTTCATGGATGACTTCACAGTCTATGGAAACTCCTTTGATGAATGTTTGAGGAATCTAACAAAAATTTTGCAAAGGGGCATTGACACAAATCTTGTGCTTAACTATGAAAAATGCCATTTCATGGTGGACAAAGGATTGATTCTAGGTCATATTGTGTCCCAAAAAGGCTTGGAAGTTGACAAAGCCAAGATAGATGCTATCAAAAGTCTTCCTTACCCGAAAAATGTTCGGGAAGTTCGTTCGTTTCTTGGCCATGCAGGTTTCTATCGGCGGTTCATTAAAGGTTTTTCAATGATTACAGTGCCGATGTGTCAACTACTCCAAAAAGATGTTGAATTTGAGTTCACTCAGCCATGCAAGGATACCTTCGATCGTTTGAAGGATTTACTCACCTCCGCTCCAATCATCCAACCACCCAATTGGGATCTCCCGTTTGAGATCATGTATGACGCGATCAACACGGCTGTAGGGGCAGTATTGGGTCAACAGGTGGGTCGAGCACACCATGTCATCTACTATGCATCAAACACCCTTGATAGTGCACAATGCAACTACACCACAACAGAAAAAGAGTTGCTTGCTATTGTTTTTGCACTAGAGAAGTTCCGACAATACCTCCTTGGAACTAAAGTGATCATATATTCGGACCACGCAGCCATAAAGCACTTACTTACCAAGAAAATTCAAAGCCGAGGTTAATACGGTGGATGCTGTTTTTGCAAGAGTTATATATTGAGATCAAAGATAAGAGCGGGAAAGAGAACCTAGTCGCCGATCATTTGAGCCGAATAGTTCAACCCGAAGATGCGACTCCCATCCATGACACATTCCCGGACGAGTACTTGTTTGCTATCCAAACACCACCTTGGGATGCGGATATATGCAACTTCATGGTCACGGGAAAGTTCCCACCCGACCTCACGAGGTCACAGAGAGATAAGATCAAGAAAGATGCGAGAAGGTACATTTGGGATGAACCGTACCTTTGGAAACATTATGCAGATCAGGTAATAAGAAGATGTGTTGAAGAACCTGAGGTACAATCTATTCTCAACTTTTGTCATAGTTATGCTTGTGGAGGGCATTTTGGTCCTCAAAGAACTGCCAGAAAAATTTTAGACTGTGGATTTTATTGGCCCCGACTTTTTCATGACTCCTACACTTTTTGTAAAAGTTGTGAGAGATGTCAAATGACCGGTTCTTTGAGTTCCTGAAACCAATTGCCCTTAACCCCCATCTTGGTTTGTGAAATATTTGATATATGAGGTATTGATTTTATGGGTCCTTTTCCTTCATCCTTTGGGAATTTATACATCCTTTTGGCTGTTGACTATGTTTCCAAATGGGTAGAGGCAAAGGCAACAAGAACTGATGATGCAAAAGTTGATGTAGATTTTGTCAAGGCTAACATTTTATGTAGGTTTGGAACTCCAAAAGCCTTGATCAGTGACAGAGGCACACACTTCTGCAACAAAACTCTTGGATCAGTTCTCAAGAAGTATGGAGTCCAACATCGGGTGTCCACAGCTTACCACCCGCAAACAAATGGACAAGCTGAAGTGTCAAACAGAGAAATCAAGCCAATACTTGAGAAAACAGTGAACACAAACCGCAAAGATTGGAGTTTGAGATTAGAAGATGCTCTTTGGGCATACCGAACTGCATATAAAACTCCAATTGGGATGCCACCTTATAGACTTGTGTTTGGCAAAGCTTGTCACCTCCATGTTGAACTGGAACACAAAGCTTTCTGGGCTGTCAAAAAGCTAAACATGAAGATTGATGAAGCGGGTGTTCATCGGAAGTTAGAGATCCAAGAGTTGGAAGAGATAACAAATGAAGCATTAGAGAGTTCACGCATCTACAAAGACAAGACCAAAGCATTCCATGATAAGTACCTCTCTCGTAAGACCTTTGAGATTGGTCAAAAGGTATTACTCTATGAATCTCGACTTAAATTGTTTTCTGGTAAGTTACGGTCCCGATGGGTGGGACCGTTCATTGTTACTAATATATTTGATCATGGTGCAGTTGAGATTAAGAGTAACAAAATTGGAAAAGTGTTTAAAGTTAATGGTCACAGGCTAAAGGTCTTCTATGAAGGCTTCCAAGAGAAAGACATGGAGATTGACAGCTTGGAACGCCCGGACTACATTGAGTGAATCTAAAGGGCAAAGTCGAGCCAAAGACTTGAAACAAGGGCGGCTAACCGAGAGGCAACTCGGGAGTATTTCTTTCTATTTTCTTTATTTTGATTTATTTCATCCGTGTTGCAATGTTTTTACGTCTTTTCGAGGGTTCCGCACAAATAACTTTCCTATCTAATGCTCAAAGAAAATTTGGTTTTAAAAAAAAAAAAGGTGATTTGAGGTTTACAGAAAGAAAACGCATGGTGTCACATAAAATTGCATGGGCTACCCCTAAATCGCACGGTCAATTTTTTTTTACCGGTGCCATGGCATCGAGGTTTTACAAAAACAAAAAATCTTGCACGGGCTTGAAAGGAAAAACGCATGGCTAGGGCTAGACTGTGCGTCCCATAGCAGAAAAAAAAAGGCACGGCCAAAGAGTCAACAATCGCATGGATGGACCAGCTTAAAACTCACGGACTACAGCCCGTGCGATTTGATCAAGGAGAGATTATAAAAAAAACGCACAGCCCCTGAAATTCATTATAAAAGCGCATGGCTAGGACTCACAGACGAATCAAAACAGCCAAGCATAGCCTCGATCGAACACTTCGGGTCTCACGATCGTGCGTTTGCTTCCCCTCCTCCTTACTCTTTAACCGAGAACCCTCCAAAATCCTAATCAGTTTTTCGATTTTCTTCTTCAATTAATCCAAGATTAAGCCACCAAGGTATGTTACTATCAGTTCCTAACTTCATGATCTTCATTATCTAGATCGAATTCATCAATTAGTGGGTAAAAAATCGAATTTTCCTTCATAAACCCTATAAACCCTAGTTCTTGATTTTTGTATAGTTTGAATTAATTCTTGTATTGGGTTTCAAAAATTCTTATATAGGGTTCAAGACCAAGCTTGGGGAGGTGCTTTTGGAAGGAAGATTAGAAGTTTTCATCTCCAATTGGACATTCCACCATTGAAGAGTTCAAGCCTTCTTGAGGTTGAAGATGAAGTGAATAATACAAGCCAACACCTCAAATCCAAGCGTTTAAATGGTACATTCCTTCCATATCTCAAGTTTTACGCATTGAATTTAAAATTGTTTGGTTGGAATAGTTGTGAATCCGTTCTAGTGCTTCATATAATTATTCGTTCGTGCTTGTCTAGTTGTGTTATCATTTTTGGGCACCACCCGTTTGTCATAAATCCAGTTTGTCATCATGCCAAAACGAAAAAACCCTCAACCAAAAGAACAATGGGAATCCAAATATGGTGTCACCACCATTATTCACAACTCTCTTGAGCACCGTGAGCGATTCCTTCACCTTAAAGACTGCGAATATTCTCAACAACGGTTTGTAGATATTCCCACTCTCCAAGAACTAGGAGTTTATGATGGCGTCCATAGATTGTTTAGCAACATCGGTTGGGAAAGACTTCTCACTTTGGCACCAATGGAATCGTATAAAAACACAACCATTGAATTCTTACAATCTTTGGAATTCAATGACAATGCCAAATGTCTCTCATTCCGTCTCATGCGTTTGCAATTTAAACCGAGTCTAGACGATCTTAGTGGGTTTGTTGGGATTTCTAAATTCAATACATATGGTCCTAAACTAGGCTACATGCGAGAGAAAAATAATCTTTTTAAAGCCCAGGTCAAAGCCTTTTGGAAGGAAATCACAGGACTTGATGTGTATGAGGCTCGATCCGCCAAAGCATCTCATATCATCCATCTAGTCTTAAGGGTGGCTCTCCGAATTATTGCTAACCTTGTCTTCCCCCAAGAAGACGTTAGCAGAACCGGTAAGATGGAGTTAGAAATTATTTGGTTCATGGTCACCGGCTTGAAGAGACCTCATTTTGGCGCCTTCCTTGCTTCCAAACTTCTTAAGGTCTCTACCAGCGATTCTGCCCCTATTCATTGTGGCGGGATTATCTCCTATCTTGCCACTCGCCTTGCTTGTGCCGAGCTTTTTGAGAGCAAGCACCCGGACCTCGAGAAAATCACACAAGGCACTAATACCATCACATCCAATGTCCTTATAGCCTCATCTTTCTTCCGTAGAGAAGGTGATGGTAGTATCACTTGGCTGGTGCAAGGTGAGCCATACCTCCGAGTTCCTGTTGGAGATTTCAGCTCTCTCCAACTCCAGCAGGACATCACTCAGACTCAGTGGTGTCTACCAAAGAACACTTATGTAAATTCCATCCCACGCGCCCCCGCGCCCATCCTGAGAGCTCCTGAGCGGCCAGTCGTCGACCACGAAGACGACATCCCTATTCCTTCCGCTCACTCCATTGCTCCCACTGCAATGGGGTCCACTTCTGCTGCCCCAGTAGAGACTGCACGTAATTTCTGCACCCGGCGGGCGACTCAGTACCACGACATATACATGAGGCGTTTTGATCACCTTGATCAAGCTGTTGCTGACATTCGCGCTGACGTTCAACAATTGACACAAACGATACAACAAGCCATGCAGTTCCTGTAGCGTTAGGCCCCTCACAACTAATAGATTGCCCTACCCTCTCCGACCATCGAGGACGATGCTAAATCTTAAGCTTGGGGAGGGGTCTTTGTACATTAGGTTCTAGTTAGTCTCCACATGCATTTCATCATAAAAAAAATAAAAAAAAAATCCAAAAAGATTTTACTTTTCTTATTTTCATTTTTTCCCATGCATTCATTTCAAAGCTTACAAAAAGAAAATCAATCTAAAGGAACCTAATCTTCTTAAATAAGTTGAAGTGTTAATTAGTCGTGGCTTGAGATTAGAACTTGTTCGTTTTTCAGTTAAAAGCTTGAAGCAACCCAATCTCACACGAACACGTCTCCTGAAGCTACTCGTGCAAAACAAAAAATGATAAGGTTATCAACATCGAAGCATAACGACAGATATAGTTTAGCCCTTGGAACACACGATCGGTCTTATGAGTTATTGCTCATTCATATCCAAATTCCAAATTCAAAAGAGCCATAAAATGAATATAAAATTTCAGTGACTCGAATTCTCCAGTGCTCAAAAAAGTCTTTTCTACCTATTCCCTTCTAAATACCCTGCTTGGGGACATTGTTTTCGACTATACTTACGGGTCTTTGCGCGTTTACATCAGTCCCCCTAAAAGAGTCAAGATTAAAATATAAGGAAATAAACCTGGCAAACAAACAAAAATACAAAAAAAAAGATAAAAAAAATAATAAATAAATAAATAATATTATTAAGTTAATCTGTGACCTTTGGGATTCGAACAAGTAAACTCCGAGGGGTGTTTTACACATAATCGCCTAAAGCTGAACAGTTTGGGACTGATTGAGTTGAAAATTCGTTACATGGGTTCCATAGAAAGTCATGAACTTACTAATAACAAATAAAACTAATCTGTGGCCTTTGAGGTTCGGGCAAGTAAATCCAAGGGATCTCTTTAAATCTAGCACACTAAGGTCATCTGATTTGGATGTGTTGGTTGGAAGCCCGTTACACGGATTTCAAAGAAATCCATAAGCTTTATTCGTATAAAAATATAATTAGGTAGTTTGTATATATTTATGTTTATAGTTTAATTGAATAATGTGTTTAAAAAATGTTTGGTTGTAAACATTGGGACTGACTGTAAACTACTTTGACTGGTGTAAGTGGTTTGAAACATGTAACCAATTTGGGTAAATATTAGGGAATTTTTAGAAAATATTTTTTAGAAAAAGATTGTTGTTAGTCAACAAATAGCTGGATTCGGTCATTGTCATGTTTTGAAAAATGAAAATGAGCATATTTTGCGTCACATGTTTTCACGAGAGCAAGACCATAATTTGTTCCATGTGCTAACCCAATACCTGTAAAAGTGAACAAGTGTTGTAACTTTTGATTTTGAAGAGTTGCGTTAGGGAATGGCTAAAAAAACCTTGTTTTACATGCTATATATCTTTGTGAGGTTAATGTCAAGTTATCTAAAGACCCGACAGGTACACCTTCGACTGTATGACATAATGAGGTTAATTGGATTGAATATGTTCGTTTTGTTTTGTTTATTGCATTAATGTTTGAAAAAAAAATCTTTTTGTACATATGTTATTTTTCATTAGTTCTTCTTTTCTTGCATGCATGCACTCTTAATTCCATTTAGTCCTTTTCGTTCCTTCCATTCTTTTCATCCTAGTTTCTTTTTAGTCGCCTATCATCTTCTCTAGGTTGATTCTCAATTTTGTTCTTTCTTGAGGACAAGAAAGGTCTAAGCTTGGGAAGGTTTGATAGGTGCATTTTATGCACCTATTTTGCATATTTATTTCCGTCTTTTTATTGCATTCTACTTCATAATTCTTGCATTTAGTTGATTATTAGGGTAATTGCATATTTCATTAAGAATGCCTGGTATTTCACTATTTTTGATTTATTTTGCAGGCATTATGGAGCATGGAACGTGGAGCTTGGATGCATGGATGCTTGGAGCATAGAGCTTTGGAACATGAAGAGAATATGAACCGGTCATTCCATGGCAGAAAACATGAAGATGGAGCCAACAGTGAAGACTTTTTGGAATTTTAGCAAAAAGCATGGGCCGTGCCAAAAACACATGGTCAAGACAAATTGCCATGCCAAAAACACATGGGCAAAAGGCATGACCATGCCAAAAATGCATGGCCTTATGGCAAGTCACGTGAACTTTAATTAAAAGAGCAGAAGAACGTCATTTGAAGGTAGAACGGTTTTTGGAGCAGTTTTTGGCGATCTTGGGTGATTTTGGGAGAATTCTTGGAGTTTTTGAGAAGACCTAATCATTGCAAACACTTTGGATTTCATTTTTGTAAGAATCAAACATTCCAATTCCATCATTATTCTTGTTTGATTTGTTCCTAGCCATGTGTGGCTAAGAAACCCTAGTTTCTAGTTCTTGTTCAAAACATGTTGATTGCTTGACTTGAGGCATATGATTTGATGCTTGATTTGTGATTCTATTCTAGTGATTATGTTTTTGTTTAAACTAGAATCCTTGAATTTGGTTTTTGTTTGATTGGCCACTTTCATGAATTGAATTTTTATGCAGTTAATTAACTTCTACGACACCTAATCGTTCTATTGAGTTAATAATTGGTAACAAGCAATAAGTTTTCTTATTGTAAAACATATATCACATGTTTTCACACTTCCGAGCGTATGAGAAGAAATGAACATTTTTGGGAAGCTTGTACAAAACTTAATGCAGTTTTTCAATACAATCTAAGAGCGTGTTTAGGTTGAATTAGTAAAGCTAGGTCTAATCAAAGAGCGTGTTTTGGTTAGATAATTTGGCAAGCAAGAGGTATTAGAGTGTGTTAATATCTTTCAGTACCAACATAGAATAGTAATCTTGAATTACATCAAGTCATAATCAAGTTGAACAACAACATTGAGAACTAGAGCTAGAACCATTCAATCAATTTGTTTACAAATCTATTTCATTTTGTGCATGCTTTTAATGTAGATTGTTATTTAATTATTTACTTTTGCAAACAAATCCCCCTTTGTGACCAAAGTACCTTACGTAAAGAGGTATAGACTATTGTCCCGTGTCTCTGTGGTTCGACCCTGCTTTCCTTGTACTACTTTTTAGTACATTATAGCGGTGTATTTGGAGTCAGTTGTACCCCTTTATTTGTTGGGCTTGACACCCCTAACACATAGCATCATCCCCTCATGATTTTCCGCATATTAAATAATTGTACTCTGATGTTTTTATATTATACTTGGTGATGGTTTTTGAAACATGTAATGAATGAAATTGTTGGTCTTTCAAGTGAAAAAAATTTGTCACTACTTTTGGGTCGTTACAAGTGTTGGGTTTTGAGCATTCTAACACTCCTAAGTGTACATGCATCCCTAAATACCTTGGATCTATGTTTTCTCTATTATACATGCAAATATGAACTTTCCAATGTATTACCCTATCTAGCATACAATACTTTATACTTGGGTAATCAAATGGATAGAATACATACCTTATTTTGATGTAGTTTGTCTTCATGAAGCTTGAGTGCCTAGTGCCCCAAGTGTGACACCTCAAATGGTTCACACAACACCAAATACACATGGAATGACTTGAGAGATATTGGAACACTTCATAAAATCGGCTAGCCCTAGGGATGGCAAAAAAAACCGAACTCGACGGGGAAACCCGAAACCCGATCATTTCGGGTCGGGTAACGGGTCGTTATCGGGTTTTTTATCGGGTTCGGGGCAGGGTGTGGGTTATCCTCGCCCCGACCCGCCCCGCCCCGATTATATATATATATATATATATATATATATATATATATATATATATATATATATATATATATATATATATATATGTTCAAAAAATTTTGCTGTTAATTGTACACGTTCAAATATAAAATACATATCGTGGACAATTTTTTTAGTTATTAACAAGCTGGTGTTAATGATCATTTTTATGTGTTTTGACGTATTAAACAAAACTTAAATCAAATAATTTTTTATATAACGTCCAGTTTATTTTATTAAAGTGATGCATCATGTTTTTAATTTAAAAGAGTTGCTAGAACATGTATATTTTATAAGACATTGGGGTACCCTAAAAGAAAATAAAGATTTCGTTATCAGTTGTTGTAAACCCGATAAGATACCCGAAACCCGACGGGGAAACCCGAAACCCAATGGGGCGCCCCGATAAGATACCCGAAAGTTATTGGGGCGGGTTTGGGAATCCATGCCCCGCCCCAAACCCGCCCCATTGCCATTCCTAGCTAGCCCTTTCTATTACTCATAGTGGCCGATTTTCTCCAAGAATGAGATCATTATATAGTTAGGGTTACACCATGTAAACCCTAATTTTCATGGCCTTTCATTTCCATGATCCATGGGTACAAATACACCATGGAGCAGCTTATGGGTTTTAGCCCAACTAGACAATCCATGGAGCATTAGCCCACTATATAAGTATGGATGATTTACACAATCAACCCATATGTTTAATTAATCTTCTTTTGATCACTTAATTAATTCAAAATTAATTCTTGATCAATACTAATTAAATAACCTTATTAATATATTAGAACTTATAATATATTAACCAACCTTAAGTGTTATTTCTCTCATTATAGTCTATCCAAATGCATGATGCCATGAAACCCAAATGGATCATGTTGGGTTGGGTCAAGTCTTTCCAATTATAGTTATGGACTTAGACATTAATCCAACAGTCTACCACTTGGATAAGTCTAAAACTATTATTGCGTATGACTTTAAGAACCGACTGGCAATCGTAGCTCTCTAAAGCTTCTGTCGAACTCTGACCTTGTCGATGAACTCTGACCTTTGTCAATGACTTGTCCATTAGATAAGAGATCATATATTCCTCCATTCTAGATATCATATGGACCGAGACATGGATTATAATCATTCTCTTTGCCCATTTGTTGTTTCTCGATTTCCGATTTATGACAGCTGACTTATTGAACAAATCAAATCAGTCCAGGCCCGGCCGATCACTTACATTTGTCATCACCAAATCATCGAGGGACCCACAAATATCGCTTTTATCCCAAAAGTAAAAGGAATGGATAAACTTTGACTCATATGGCTTATTCTACCACTTGTTGAATCATACACAAAGGCACGTTTTATAACATCGAGTTACCGAATGCGTTTTTGTGCAATCAATGTACAACCAACTCATAGTAACAACTCATATCTCTAGGTTTGAAGAATATAAGATATTATCGTCTCATGATCACTCGTGATAAAATCCATGAAGTGATTCCAGTGAGCGCGTGTTGAATCCAATACTCATAACTTATGAGCACTCATGAGTGTTGTAGCCCTTTGTCCAACATCTTAGACCTCTACAAGCCAACCCATGACAGTCTTAATTCATATCTACTTCCAACATATAACCGACTGTAGATGGTTTGAATAACTTAGTCATCCAGAACAATGACCTAGTTATTCAGGAAGTTAAAACATGCAAAGTGAAACACAATAATAATTGAATCCGATATGGTATCAAAACCAATGAACATAAATAAAACACCTTTTATTTATCACCATATGATTACACATTATTCATTGTATACTGTTTCAGCTATCAACTTAATTCTTGAATTTAAAACAATAGTTGTCCCATGCTCCAAGCATGTACACTAAATTTTCTAAACACTAATCATGCCATACACCAAGTATGCATACTATGTTTGTTTATTATCTTTACATTGTGAAATAGATCAATTGAACATAACTCCAATGATCCTCTTTTCATAGTCCCAAATCCTTACTGCAAATGCAAGAATTCTAAATTCATGCCATTTACTGAAATCTATTAGATTCTAAACTTATATGCATTTATCCTCTTGTAATGATTATGCACAAAGTCAGAAAGACTTGACAACAACCATTACAGAGCATTCCAAAGGAGATCAGCTCCTTGGAAACAACCTTCTTGCATTAAGTTTCCTAATCTTACACAGACTGAATAATTTCTAACTTTGAAACATTTCTAGATTCCATTTTGATTATCACTTCTGAACAAGAGTTGCCTCCTTATAGATTATGTCAATATGGTCCTTCCAGAATTATCACTATAATTCCAAATGCCCTTGAGCAAGCAATCTTTGGTAAACGTTAGATTGTCCTCGACGATTGTTTAATCCTTTTAGTCATATCTAATTCTAGTCCTTTTCCCTTCTTAATGCCCCAGGCATTTGGAAAATTTTAGAAAGGATGAATATAGCACATGTAATCGATCCTATATCTGAAGCATATGGGACACGATTCATGATGTCTCACATAAAGACTAAACCAGTCTTTTGCTATAATATTTCCATTTCAATTTGCCAAGTTCTCATAATTCAGATTATGAAAAGGGATGTCGTAATCATAATCGAATTTTTAAGCGCAAATAATGGACTCATATACAGAATTTCCTTATGTTGAGCCATTCCATCATGAAATTCATATATATATATATATATATATATATATATATATATATATATATATCCTTGACTAAATACGATTAAAGCCTCAATCTAAGCTTTTAGATTTGAGATGAAGTATAATTTCCTCTCCCTTAAGTATAGCAAAACAACTCTTTCCCAATTGAAACTTTTTGTTTTCTATAATTAACATTGCTAACCTGCAATACTTATCATAATTATCATGCTCCCACTAACATGATGATTATTAGCATAACACTTATGCTCCCACTAGCTTTGACATGTACTAAGAAATTAGCTGGACTTCTAGAAATCAACACTTTATTGACTTTCTTACCAAAGTTCAGATTTCTGATACTAGATTGCTTTCATAAAACTTTATCATAATCATACACCTTATCTTAGATAGCTCACAGGTGTGTCTAAACAATTTTAAGAACTATGAAAAGGGATGTCGTAATCATAGTCTTGATTGTTTAGACCTTTGCCACTTCTCACAAGTCCATGTTAGTGTGCCGGTAAACCACACACGCTCCACTAACGACTTTGAGAATGCAAATATCACAATTGCTATCTAGCTAAAATCTAGTTAGTGAAAGTGTTTCCTCACCATCATTTTCATGAATCGGAGAGAAACCTTATGACACTTAGATTTAATGGTGTATGTGTTCTTATCCATGTCAATTGTCAAAACCATAGTCACAAGACAAGGATAATGACAAATCTAAACTCATATGGACTGAACTCAATCATAATTTCTTGCCACCTGGCAGCTCAAGGGCCTGCCATTGCTTCCAAGTTATTATGCAACCAATTGAGAACTCTAAGAACTCATATGCAAAGCCAAATTTAATTGGAATAGGCACAAAATATGTCAACACGATAGGTTATGAACCTTAAGTCGTGTGCTAGTGAAGAACTTCAGGTTTTATTCTTGATTAGTTCTTGAGACTTTGAAGACCTTTTAAGACTCCCACTGTCCTCTTGACATATAAGACTTTCTTGTCAGATATTCAAGAGATAGTGTGGATTCTAATCAAGACAAACACTTCACACAATTGGCCTTAGTTGGTCTTTGTTTTATTCAAAACATCACAACTTACCAATTTCAAATGTACAAGAGTAGAAAACTTTTACTCTTACATTTGACATGTGTTAATTTTAAACCTTCTTTAAGACATGTCACTCAAGTTACAATCTTGGAGTATGACTCTAAGACTTGTATTGGAACGAAGTATGACTCATCTTCTTGATTTAACCATTTCAACAATTCAAGATTCCTCTTCCTTAGAGAACTAATTGTGATATGGTTTCTTAATCATTAAGATGATCACAAAAACTGATACTAAAGTACTCTCCCATCTTTTCAGATTTGAGAAACTTTAATCTTTCTGCCCAATTTGACTCTTCTTATTCGTTCTGCCTTACATTGAAACTTTTCTAATGTTTCATAATTATACTTAAACTTGTAAGTATAACCATATTTACTGAACTTAAGTAAATCATGATGAATAGTCTTATCGATCTTTTGTGGTGGACTTAATCAGTGCACAAGAATGTGTACTCGATCCCTTAGTCCGTTACTTGACTCACACATCCATGTGAACAAGTAGTTGGTCTTAATTTTTCCAATGCTTGAAATTTATCATTCATCATGCTATACAACTTGCATGATTCCAAGTTCCGGTCCAATTGAAACTTAGGTGATGAGGATCTTTCCTTATTTGGTAAATTTAGACATTATCACAAATGAAAGAATCAATTTCATATTTCCACTCTTGCTATTAATGGAATCATATAAGCAACAATTTTTTTTTCACAAACGCTGTAACACCAAAAAAAATTATTTTATTTTACTTATTTTTATTTCATAAAAATGCACATTACTCTATATAAACACTTTTTATTTAAAAATCATCAACAAGGTTTTCAGAACATTATGAAATTCTAGGATCTGTATTCATCACTCTTTTCTCTTGTGTGTGTACAATCGAGCCGCCACCTTCCTGCGATTCTGAAGAACCTGAAACACATAACACATAACACATAACACGGTAACCATGAAGCTTAGTGAGTTCCCCAAAATACCACATACAACACATACGCCACTCAAGGCTACAATATGACCCTCTGGTCGGTGTATCTCAGCGGAACCCTCCAGTTCCGTATCGTTGGACCCTCCAATCCGATCTGTATCGTTGGACCCTCCGGTCCGGTCTATATCGTTGGATCCTCCTGTCCGGTCTATAAACTCCACATAGCATAAATCACAAAGACATGATGCATAGCATATCACATATAACATTATACTCAATGTAAGCATATAAGACCCTCCGGTCACACATAACTACCACTCATGGTAACGTATAGTTAGAAGACTCACCTCTGGTAATTCTCGAAAAGTCTCGATCTCGAAATACCGATCTAGCTGCTGCCTAATCACATAAATAAATAACTCTAAATCAGCAGTGGCTCTTAAAGGCTAGACAAGTCTCGTACTATGCTTCCCAGAAGGGTAAAAGACCATTCTACCCGTCCCCTGGCCCAAAAGTCCACTGGTTGACTAAACCCTAAAAATCAACGGAAGTCAATGGTCCAACTTTGACCAGACTCATCGAGTCAGGCAACGACTCGGCGAGTCCACACGCGTAATCAGATTCCTCACAAGGTCTCACTCGACTCACTAAGTCACCCACCCAACTCGTCGGGTCTCCACTGATCACGAAACTCGGGTAAACTCGATCCGACTTATCGAGTCCTCCTATGGACTCGGCAAGTCTCCTCCATGACCAAATTCATCTGACCTTCTGAGGTCAGATCTTCTTCACCAACTTGTAGATCTATCCTTCTAGCACCCACAAATCACGTAAAGTTCCAAACTTTACGTCCATGCATCATGATTAGAGCCATAAATGAAGAAATAGCCATCTAAATTGAAACCTAGGCTCAAACTCTCTATGTGATTGCATAAAGTTGAACATAAGGGACTCTCTGGACCTCCCATGGTCCAGATCTAAGGCTTATTCCACATTGGGACCTCAAGCATTCCATAAACCTCTAAAGAGAATGGTTAAGAAACCCTAGATTCATGAAATCAACATCAAACAGGAGAAATGGTCCGATTTGTTACCTCAAAGTGAAGCTCCAGGCTTCATAACCTCAGTACATCAACCCCTTCTGGTCCCTCTTGCTAGAATCTCATCTTCTCTTTAGAAATGACACACCAAGATGCTCAAGATGGATCTTCTTTACTCTCTAAGCTTTCAAGGATGATTTAGGGTTTCTCCAGGGTATAGATAGCCGCAATTGAAGACCCTAAGGATCTTTAAATAGGTCCCAAACCAGGACAATTAGGGTTTTCCTCCACAGCGCTGACTCGGCGAGTCCAATGCTCGACTCGTCAAGTCCATTCATTTAAACACGTCACCTGATCGTGCCCCTAATCGACGAGTTAATCCACCAACTCGCCGAGCCCCTTCGATTAAATCAAAATACATAAGTAATATAACATACCCAAGAATCTGGATGTTACAAATGCCATTGTAAGGATACATAAAATAAATAAAATCAAAAATTTCCTTTTATTTTTAAATCTTTGTGGAAAACTTATCCTTACAATCCATATGAAAGCTTGTTGTTATCTATTCCTAAGCAATATCTCATAACTCCTAAGAAGTAGTTCAAGAATCCGATCTTCAAACTATGCGATAGAAATCCATCTACGCGATCAGATTCAACATCTTCTTTCTTTAAGTTCCTTCACTTTTCTTTGATTCTTAAAACATCACCATGTGCCCCAGTCACATCATGTATCAAGAATCTCAGAGTAGAAACTTAGCATAGTTAGATAGTGGACTTTACCTGAAGTAGAGTCAAACTTATTGACTTTAACACCCTTAGGTAAATTGGCAGCTTCACAACCAATGCCCCTTCCTTTGGCTATTAAACATATGGACGCTTTGGTAATGGAACATGGGACTATCACAGACTTAGCCTTTCTCTTTACCATTTGGTCAACTGAGTTGACTATGGCCGATCCCTTTCCATTGGGAAGAGAGAGCTTTACTGGATATCCAATGTCATTATTGTCAATGTCCACAAGTTTTAGGAAGTTGATCTTAGCAAATAGATAAGATCATTAAGGGTCTTGTCATCGTCTGTTTCATAGGAGTCCCAAAGGAGCTCACTATGTGACTTAGAAGGTGATTGAACCACCAGCTTTCTCAATACTTTGACACCCAACTCTCCCGGCTTGTCAATATGTGACTACATCTCCAAGATGTGACCACACATAGACCTTTACTTGCCAATAGGGCTTGAGTGACCTTCAACTTTTCAAGAACGTGTGGGTTAGGTAGAATAATTGGAGGAGGTGAAGGAAGTATGATTTCCATGGGACGTCATCTTCATTTAGGAGAGCTTGTTTCAAGAGATTTGGGAAGATCATAAATGTCTAAACCAGACATCTTTTTGGGAGATGTTCAAGATAGTTGATTTAAATTCCTTAATATAACACCCAATATGAAATATTAAGGCTAGGACCCAACACAAAACTTTTATAACTTGGAAGAGGGATGCCTTAATCCAAGCTATAAAATATTTGAAGGTAGGTGAATGACGATTCACCAATTTCCACCAAGATAAACGAAATGTATTATTAGGTTTTAATTGGATTTGAAACTCCTAGATCTTTTGAGATTCATTGAACTTTTCAATGGCATGTTTCAATCTCGAGTGTGCCCTTCAGGTTTTGTGACTGGGATGCCGAGGATCACAAACCCATGTGTGAAGTAACCATGCAAATATACTGGGTACCCTTAATATTTACCCCTTAATCGATGTGCCGGTTAACCACACACGCTCCACCGATACTATGATAAATATTAAGTTACCCTTTGCCTACCTTTTTAAGTCCAGATTAGTGTGCCGGTTAACCACACACGCTCCACTAACTGACTTAAACAAAGAGCAAAGTGTAATTTCATGAATTAGCACCTTATTCATTTTTCCTAGGTAACTAAGATTGGGTATTTATAAAAGGTTTAGTTACTTAGTATTTATCATTAATACTTTTAATGAAGGGAGAATTATAGTCCTTGTCCTACCCGTTCGGTTAACGACCCTCCACCAGTCAAGGAAGCGGTGGGTGAGAGTGGACACCCATTAAACTGCCATTTTATAGGCAGTAACCTTATACCCCCATTATAGACCGGCTTCGTGAATGAGGCCTACTAACGGTAAGACTAACTTGCTCTTATACATATATATAAATATTATTAAATTATAATATTATAAAGTATAAGGGTTGAATTTTAACTTTTAAAATTCTATGGGCTAACTTGGAATTAAAGTATTCATAAGTGAAAAGTTTTCAAATTCCAAAACTTGAGGACAAGTTTTGAAACTATTCAAAACTAATTAATTCCATAACTTATGTGTTTAAAGTAGTTTTAAATAAAAGACTCTTCAAGTTCCATAACTTGAGGACAAGTTATGGAAGACTTTAAACTAATAAAAGAATGTACATTTTCTTTATTTTGTAACTTATGGAATTAATTAAGGTTACACATTTTATTACTTAATGTAGTGACTCTTGAACCTCCATAACTTGAGGGCAAAACTCTTCATTTTTTGTAACCATTGCCAACTTTTATGAAACTTAAATGTGACTTTTCATATAACTTGAGGACAAGTTACAAAAACACATTTTAGAATCAACTCTTAGATTAAAATGGATTGAAAACACATAATCAATTAACTTTTATATTAATCTCAGCAACTCATAAGAACAAGATAATTCAAATCAAACTTTTTCATGTAGTTAGCCTAATCAATAAACTAATTCAAAACATGAATCTATTGACAATTATCTTTGAAATTGGATTAGCATGAACATTACCACATCAAAAACAAGTTTATAAGTCCAAAAACATCTTAGGGTAATGTTCCTAGTCCAAATCCAGCCAAAACAATCGAATATATGTTGTCTGGGGGTCTAACTCGCCGAGTACACGAACAAACTCGGCGAGTTGGATGCATTTTGCCTTGGACTCGGCGAGTCCATCAGTGGACTCGGCGAGTCTGCTGAGCAGATAGCATAAAAACACGATTTTTCAGCCAATTTTGCAAGTATAACAAGAAAACAAGCCTAGGCTCTGATACCATTGTTAGGTTTTGAGCATTCTAACACTCCTAAGTGTACATGCAACCCTAAATACCTTGGGTCTATGTTTTCTCTATTATACATGCAAATATGAACTTTCCAAGGTATTACCCTAT
The DNA here is from genome assembly GCF_002870075.4 of Lactuca sativa. Classification (NCBI taxonomy): domain Eukaryota; kingdom Viridiplantae; phylum Streptophyta; class Magnoliopsida; order Asterales; family Asteraceae; genus Lactuca; species Lactuca sativa. The sequence goes on from NC_056628.2 coordinate 66,664,051, forward strand.
CTAGCATACAATACTTGATACTTGGGTAATCAAATGGATAGAATACATACCTTATTTTGATGTAGCTTGTCTTCATGAAGGTTGAGTGCCTAGTGCCCCAAGTGTGACACCTCAAATGGTTCACACAACACCAAATATACATGGAATGACTTGAGAGAAATTGGAACACTTCATAAAATCGGCTAGCCCTTTCTATTACTCATAGTGGCCGATTTTCTCCAAGAATAAGATCATTATATAGTTAGGGTTACACCATGTAAACCCTAATTTTCATGGCCTTTCATTTCCATGATCCATGGGTACAAATACACCATGGAGCATCTTATGGGTTTTAGCCCAACTAGACAATCCATGGAGCATTAGCCCGCTATATAAGTATGGATGATTTACACAATCAACCCATATATTTAATTAGTCTTCTTTTGATCACTTAATTAATTCAAAATTAATTCTTGAGCAATACTAATTAAATAACCTTATTAATATATTAGACCTTATAATATATTAACCAACCTTAAGTGTTATTTCTCTCATTATAGTCTATCCAAATGCATGATGCCATGCAACCCAAATGGACCATGTCGGGTCGGGTCAAGTCTTACCAATTATAGTTATGGACTTAGACATTAATCCAACAACAAGTTGGTATTAGATCCTTGGTTTGAGGGATTCAGGCACACTTTCGGGTGTATCAGAACCCAAACTGTGTAAATGACAAACTTTTCAAAAGAAAAAGAAATTGGATTTTAAATAGAATTTTTCTAATAAGAAAAGTGGTGTGATGTGTGTAATCAGTCGAGCTCAAGTAAGTGGTTCCAAATTACCCATACTTATGTATTATGATTAGTATGCTCGATTTGAGAATTACTTGATAGATTAGGGCTAAGGGTACCTTTACGAATTATATGATAGAATTACCTGATTTGTGTGATTCTTATTAGCCTAGGAGGATTAGGTATTATGTATTGCTTGGAATTGATATTGGCTCAGTTTATTGTTAAGCGTATTCTTTGAAAGTTGTATACAACTAGGATCATATAGCCCTAGAATGATTGATTTGGCCTCATTTCTTGTTCCTTGTTTGGTTGTGGACTTAGGGTAGAATCATCATTTGACAGACTATGTGATCCCATTTTGCGTATAACTTGCATACATAAGGCAACCAACAGTGTTGATAGAGATTATGGGTATAGCGAGTGGTGGGAGTTGAGGATTAATAGGAAAGCCTAGGACATGTGTGTTGTTTAGCATAGGCTTGGAATATGGTTCTAGTTTGGTGACTCAGAGGAATCAGGATAACTCATAAGGAAGGTACAGATAGGTGTGAAGTGTAGTATTGGGCCCATACTACTGGAAGCGTAGGATATGTACTTGAGACAAGAGCAGACCTGAAGACTCTAAGGAGACCTATATAGTGAGGATTCCATCAAGTTATATATTGATTGTTTATATGTTTGTGTTTTAGTTTGAGTATGGTGTTGACTACTCGAGGAGGTTCATGCTCTGGTTCTGGTTCAGGTTCTGGCTTAAGCGCAAAACTGGCTGATGAGAGCCTGCGCGAGTTCATTACGGCTAAGGTTACTCATGGTATCTTGGATGCTACTCATGTGGTGTTCGGTACCATCAAGGAGGGGATTATGGGGCTGATGGATGAGAGGCTCGGTTCTTTTCGAGCATATATTGTTACGGGCCAGATAAGAGCCAAAACTCCCTCATTTCAGGAGTTCAAGGCCCGTGGAGCTACTGAGTCCCTTGGGGCTAAGGACCTTATCGCTAGTTGGTGTTGGATCGCTGACATGGAGAATGCTTAACGGACAAGTTTTTTACCTGATGGGGAAAAGGTGGGATTTGAATCCTACCTGCTGAGGGACCGAGCTCGGGATTGGTGGGATGAGGTTAGCCGAGTTGTAGGGTTAGTGGCACTGGCAATCATGACTTGGGAGGATTTTGTTTCGAGGTTCTAGAAGGAATTTGCACCGCCTATTGAGGTGCAACAACTGGCGAGGGAGTTTCGGGACCTTCGCCAGACCACTGAGACTGTGGTGGAGATTACCACCAAATTCAGTAAGAAAGCTCTGTTAGTTATGCAATACGCTGCAGATATCAGGGAGTTTGTGAGCAAGATTCTGAATGATATGATTTAGAAGGCCATTGAGCGGGATAATGAGTTGGAGCTTCAGTCGAAGGGGAAGCCAGAGCAGCTGTAGATAGTGGTGGGCCAGATAAGAGGCTGAAGACTTCTGATTCGTGCATCAGAGGCCTGCAGGGCCAAAGCCGCTGCAGAAAGTGCAACAAGCCGCATGGTGGGGTGTGTCGATTGACGAGTTCGACACGTTTCAGTTGTGGTTAGTCGTGCCACATGAATAGGGACTGCCCCGGAGTACTTTGATTTGCTTCCATTGCAATTAGACCGGCCATAAAAAGATTGAATGTATGAGATTGTCAGGAGGAGCAGTGATGGTGCCTGCACCAGCCACCTTCAGGATTACTGATGGCCTCCAGGGCAGGGCAGAGGCACCTGTGTTAAAGAGCAAGGCATTTCATCTAACCACTAGTGAGGCCCATGAACAACACCATATGTGGTTACTGGTATGCGAATTATTCATATCTTTATTTTTCATTCATTATTTATTATCATGATTATATTTGATCATGTATATGGACCTTTTGGTCAATGGTATGACTGCTCATGTTTAGTTTGATTCGGTTGCTACCCGATCCTTTGTATCTCTTGCATTTAGCGAGAAGTTTTGTGAAGCTCCCAAGATTATGGATTACCCATTCGAGGCTGAGATTATGGATGACCATTCTATGAGTGCTTCGAGGGTTCATCGTAGGTGTCTCATGAATCTGTTTATCGAGAGACATTTTTATTGATTTAGTGTCGATTCCTCTATGGGGATCGAAGGTTATTATCGGGATGGATTGGTTGACCCCAATGGGGTCATGATTGACTGTGATCACCAGCTAGTGAGAGTTCGAACCCTAAGTAGGGGAGAACCGGTTATTCCTGGCTAGAGAGCTTCGCATGGGTTGTCTCTTTGCTCAATTGTGGGAGCACGAAGATATCTTCAGCAGGGTTGTTCTGGGTTCCTAGCTTATGTGAAGATGCTCGAGTTGAGGGCACGACGATGTTGATTGAGGTTCCCATTGTTTGGGATTTCCTCGATGTGTTTCCTGAGGAGTTACCAGGAGTACCTCCTGAGAGGTAAGTCGAGTTCCGGATGGATTTTATTCTTGGAGAGGCTCCTATAGTCAAGGCTCTGTATTGCCTGGCACCACCTGAAATGCAGGAGTTGTCTACGTAGCTTCAAGAGCTGCTAGTAAGGGATTCATTTGGCCAAGTAGGTCATAGTAGGGAGCACTGATCCTGTTCGTGAAGAAGAAGGACAGTTCACACATGATGTGCATTGACTACCAGGAGTTGAATAAGCTAACAATGAAGAACCGTTACTCACTCCCAATGATTGACGATTTATTTGACTAGCTTCAGGGTGCATCTTGGTTTTCCAATATTGATTTGTAACCAGGGTACTATCACATGAGGGTTAGGGATGATGATGTGTAAAATACAACCTTCAGGACCTGCTATGGTCATTACGAGTTCGTGGTGATGCCATTCGGGATCACCAATGCACCCGAAACATTCATGGGATCTCATTAACCGGGTTTGCAGGTCGATGCTAAATCAGTCAGTGATAGTATTCATAGATGATATTCTAGTCTACCCAAGGAGCAGAACAAGGAGCACTTACAAGAGGTTTTGGAGACCTTGAGAAGGGAGAGGATGTATGCCAAATTCTTCAAATGTGAGTTCTGGTTGCGTGAGGTGTAGTTCTTAGGGAACATCGTCAACCAGAGGGGTATATTGGTTGACCCGGCCAAGATCAAAACTGTGATATGATGGGAGGTCGCGAGGACCCCATCTGATATTTGGAGCTTCTTAGGTCTCGCGGGGTATTATCAGAGATTTATCCAGGATTTCTCCAAGATCGAAGTGCCTTTGACCCATTTGATGAAGAAGAATATTACTTTTTGGTGGGGGCCTGATCAGTAGTTGGTTTTTGAGACTCTAAGGCAGAGATTATGTGAGGCCTGATCCTCTCACTTCTAGAGGGTGTGGATGATTTTTTGGTTTATTGTAACGCTTCTATTTTAGGCTTGGTAGTTGTCCTTATGTAGAAGGGTCACGTGATTGCTTACGCTTCGAGGCAGCTGAAGCCTCATGAGTCGAATTATCCTATGCATGATTTGGAGTTGGGGGATGTGGGTTTTACCCTTAAGATTTGGAGGCACTATCTATATGGGGTTAGGTGTACTATCTACATTAACCAAAAGAGTTTGAGGTACCTGATGGACCAACCGAATTTGAATATGCGGCAACGGAGATGGTTAGATGTGGTAAAGGATTATGATTGCAAGATCATGTACTACCCTGGGAAAGCCAATATGGTGGCCGATGCTTTGAGCCGTAAGGTAGTGAGTACTCATATCAGGGAAATTTTCTTTAGGATGGTTCTTACTTTGCCTTTGATGGATATGATTAAAAAGGCTCAGGTGGAGGGATTGAGAAAGGAGAACTGGAAGGCTGAGCGACTAAGGGGGCAGATTCCTTTATTTTTCAGAGATAGATGGGGGTTGTTAACTCATTGTGGCAGAGTTTGGGTTCCGACTACTGGTGGGGTGAGACAGACAGTTCTATAAGACGCTCATAAGTCAAAGTTCTCGATTCATCCAGGGGCCACGAAGATGTATCGAGATCTAAAACTGAGTTATTGGTGGCCCTGTATGAAGAGGGAAATAACATGGTTTGTAGAGCACTGCTTGACTTGTAGGAAAGTCAAGGCTAAACGTCAGATATCCCATAACAAAATGCAGCCATTGACCATTCCCATTTCGAAATGTGAAGAAATTACCATGGATTTCATTACAAAGCTGCCAAGGACAACACGTGAAGTTGATTCTATTTAGGTCATTTATGATAGATTGACCAAGAGTGCACATTTTATACCGATTTATGAGAGTATATTTGTTGAGAAGTTAGCTGACATATACATTCGGGAGGTGGTGGTTCGGCACGGGGTACTAGTTTCAGACCGGAATTTTCGTTTCACCTCCAGGTTTTAGAGGAATTTTCATGAAGAGTTTTCTACTTAGTTTCATTTTAGTACAACGTACCACCCCCCCCCCCCCCCCCAACCGACGGTCAGAGTGATCAGGCGATTCAGACGCTCGAAGATATGCTTCGGGCATGTGCATTAGATTTTAGAGGGATTTGGTATACTTACCTTCCACCGGTTGAGTTCTCCTACAACAACAGTTATCATGTCATCATTAACCGACCACCATTTGAAATGTTGTATGTGAGGAGGTGCAGGACCCCAGTTTGCTGGGGGGAGGTCAGGCATCAGGTCATGGGGAGTTCTAAAGTGGTACTCAAGACCACTGAGTTGATTTAGCAGGTGTACGACAGGTTGTGAGTCGCACAAAGCCGATAGAAGAGTTATGCAGATCGACGACATTCGGACCTCGAGTTTCAGATTGGGGACTTGGTGCTTCTGAAGGTGTCACCTTGTAAAAGTTGATGGGTTGTGATCATTCTAACACTTCCTAAGTATACATGCAACCCTAATAAACCTTGGATCTATGTTTGTTTAAATACATGCAAAATTTGGTTTCCAAGGTTCATAATCCTATCTAGCATACATGGGAACTTTAATCCTAAAAGGATAGCTAGAAATACATACCTTGTAGTTGATTTTGATTCCTTGAAACCTTGTGAGCCTTGCACCCCAAGTTTGATGCCTCAAATACTTCACACAACACCAAATGCTTTTGGAATGACTTTAGAGACAATGCACACACTCTAAAAATCGGCCTAGCCCTCACTTCTCTTTGTGTAGCCGATTTTGGTGGATAGTATGTTCCTTATATAGTGTGACACATCTAGGGTTACACCATGTAAACCCTAATGTGTCATGACTCTTCATTTCCATGACGCATGGGTTTGTAACTCCCATGGAGCATCCATGGAGCATCCTATGGGTTTAACCCAACTTGATAATCCATGGAGCCTCTTAGCCCACTATACAAGTTATGGATGATTTACATAATCAACCAATATATTTAATTAGTTATCTTTTGATCACATAATTGATTCCAAATTAATTCTTGATCAATACTAATTAAATAATACTATTAATATATTAGAACTTATACTATATTAATAAACCACAAGTGTTATTTCTCTCATTTAGTCTATCCAAATGCATGATGCCATGCAACCCAAATGAACCATGTCGGGTCGGGTCAAGTACATACCAGAAATAGTTATGGACTTAGACACCTTATCCAACAGTCTCTCACTTGGATAAGTCTAATAACTATAACTGCAAGTATGACTTTAGGAACCGATTAGCTATCGTAGCTCTTTCAAGGTCTCTCGGAACTGAGAAGATGATGATACGCCATTTGAGATAAGTGATCACATAATCACTACTAGAAAAACAGCCTTTTACGACGCGCAATCAATGACACTCGCTGATAGAGGGCACGTATTTGTGTGTGCCCTAAAAATTGGTGTCAGTTTTCCAAAATATGAAGCATAGAGGACACACATTTATGTGTGCCCTAAAATTAGTGTCGAACAAAAAAATTAAAAACACGGAGGGCACCTGCCATAAAAAAGCGTGTCGTGTTGAACTATCGTTTTATAATTTTTTTCATCAACACGCGTTCTTCAACTTTTTAATTGCCAAGGGGGGAATGAAATACCAAAAAATTGAAAACCCCGCCTGATACTCTCCTCCTTCTTCTTCGTATTGTGAAATCCTCTTCGATCAAAAGAAACCCTAAAAGCATTGTGTGGGTTCCTGATATGCGATTTTTAGTAAATCGATGATTGTCGTCCGCTCACAGGGCCAAGAAATTGAAATCAAATGGTTAGGGTTGGTTTGTCTCCATCTCTCGTTCACTTCCATCTCCACTTTCTCTTCCATCTACAATCTCACTTCCATCACCCACCAAAAATGTCTCTTCGAATACTAGTCAGTAGTGGGAAAACCCTAGGTCCATTTTGATGATTACGCTTCGTATACGATTATGGCGCCGCCACAGGAGGATTTTTGCAGATACGGTATGGTTTCCGCCCCGCCGTTTGATCTGCTCTTTTTGGTGGTGTTCTGTTAGCCATTATTGAATGGGCTAGGAGCATGCTTAGTATGTTTATGAGCACTCAATAGCAGATTCCTGTGCTGATCAAAGAGGCGCCACAATCAGCTCCAAATATGAGTCCATGATTTGATTTTCCTAATCGAGCCTCGCAACCTGATATAACGCCTTTATATTGGTATGGTCGCCTATTTCTGAAATACGCTGTTTCTAAATCTTTTAAATCTTCTAAACACAATTGATGCTTTATTTCTCTACACTACTCCTTGTGATTTTTGGTTGCTCTGTTACTACATAAGACAACAACCTGGTAATCTTTGAATGATTAATCACTGCCTGTTTAGGGATACTTTTTGGTGAACACCAACTGTTTGATAAAATGCCCCAATGAGCAACTCTTGTGTTTGTATGCTATATTATATATTTTGAGCAAGGAACTACACATGTTTTCATTAAACCTGAGATATAATGAATTATTCTTATCTGTGAAAACACAAACATATCTATATATGTTGTATATAATCATATAAAAAGCATTGTAGCTTAAAGAGACAGTTTCTTGAAAATATTTGTTTGGTTCACACAATATTGTTTATTGTTGATACATGTTTAGGTATGATTACCTTGGTGGCTATGATCATGATATGGGTGGCAGGCCTGGCTATCCTGATGATAGGCCCCGTGGTAGGTATGGTGGGCGCTCATCTGGTGGGTACCAAGGTGGTCCATCAGGTAAGCATCAGTTGATCATCAAATATAATTGCTCAACAAAACATATAGTTTGTTTTTGGGGATAGGCTAAGTTAGATGACAACATTTAAGTTAAATACAGAAGTATTGTACATAACGTTGCCCTAAACTAAATAATACATTCTGACAGTCTGACTCTGTCTGAAGGCATAGAGACACTAGAATGGGACATATACTTGTTGAAGACTTCTTTTTCTTTAGGTATCAAGAATACAAATCCGAATATATATATATATATATATATATATATATATATATATATATATATATATATATATATATATATCAACTCTGAATATCTAATACAGGTTTGAATCTTGATCTTATTGTTTTATCCTATCTATAATGGCAAATCTAGATTATATGTTCTTGTCGCACGGACCACTGGCTCAACATACTACTGTTCACAGTCAAACTCTTCCCTCAACAGTTCCGTCTTATCAGGTTTAAAACATTTTATATTATCTCATTTTTAGTATCTCTAAGGGGCTTGAAAATGGTAATCCACTAATTTTCTGAAATTTAGAAAAATAAAAATGAATTTTTTTTGAATCAGCTTAACATTAGTTAAAGGTGGGAGCCAATCGGGATTTCACAAATTATTTTTGAGAAAATGGTAGGTTACTTATTTTTATCAGTTGTTTATAAAAAAAAAAACAAATACTTTCAAAAAAAGTGCATTTTTTTTTCATTTATCATATATACATTCCATATCCCTTGACAAAATGGTGACTCAAGGTTGAAAGACAAGTATCACCCCACAAATTTGCTTGTTACTATTGAAAGGTGCTCCTTTTTGACTTTTGACTGATGGAATGGAATGGACCATTCTTGATGGAATGGGATTCCTTCCATTTTGTTAATTTTATTCCATAGTCATGGGATATCTTTTTCTCATTCCATCACGGAATGGAATGAAAATCTGTATAAGCGACTTTTATGACACAATATTATTATATTACATATTTATTTTTGAAAATAACGAACAAATATTAATCTTACTTTAACTTATATGGGTTTTAACGAGTTTTATTATGTTTAATTTTCTTTAAATAAAATTACTAAAGTTAAAATGAGTTTTATTATGTTTAATTTTCTTTATATGGGTTTTAACGAATATAACGACTTTTATCACACCTTTGAAGCAACCGCATGGAAGTAGAAAGAGCCACCAAAGATTTGATGCTGGATTCTTTGTTTTATGTAATATCATTTTGCATGAAGTGCTTCAGACTTGGAACTTTGCTTTCTATAATGTCTCCAAGGTTAATAAACTATAAAATATCACCTATAATACTAATGTTAGATATAAATCAGGGGAAAAATGGTCATTTTAAAAATCAAATTATTACCTCCAAATAACTTCTCGATTGATGTAGCAACAACTTTGGACACTCGGGTAGTCGGAATACTAAGAAGCTTGAAACAATCTTCAGCAATTAAAACTTTATTAGGCTGCACAAGTTTTTCATTAGGTAAATACAAAGAATAGGTGGTAACTTTACACTTTTTTATTTGTGGTTTATTGGATATATCTTCTAGGCCTAACTTGTCTTGATTTATTTTTTTTCTTCTTTATATCTCTATTTGTCAGTTTCATGCCCACTCGTATAGGGGAAATGAAAAAAATTATGGTTTGTATATTGTTCTGGTAAGACCCTGTGCTTCTTAAAACCACCTAGATAATATTATTCATTTTTTGGATTAATATCTCATTATGGCCACTTTGATTTTTTTAGTTGTTATTTCTTCTCTGTTGGATGGTTAGAGTGGAATGGATAAAGAGCAAGCCAAGAATCATATATTGAGTTGTCAGGTATTTTTTTATATTCAACAAATCATATCACATGCATGTAAGGAAATATAGACAATGTGTTATGTTGTCTCACTCTCAGGTTATGATTGTTGATCTTTTTGACAGATGATTACTAATACATGTTAAGTGAAAAGAAAAATCCACCTAAAAGGAATCCACTCTTTCTTAACAGAACCCTCTAGAATGAGAATATCATTATAAAGGCTTTTTTCATATCTATTTTCATTAACATATAAACATTCACAGATTTGGAACTAAGGATGATGAAATCAGTGAAAAACTGTGGCTAATTCCGTTGACACTAAGGAAGATGTAACCAATAAAGATTCATTAAACAAGACTTTGGAACTAGAGAAACAAAGGTCTGTAGATCTTTGTGAAACAAAACTTTCACAATATCTAAATTTTCTAATTTGGAATTCCCATGATGCTTGTAATCATTATTTAATTCTCTTCTTTTTTGTTTTCAATAAAATCAGTGAAAAAATGAGCTTGATCCTGTTGAAAGTAAGGAAGATGTAACAAATAGAAACAAAGAAAGCCTTCCCAATCAGGTATCTATTGACTAGAAGGTCAACGACACCCAAAAAACACGACCCAATCTTAATAACAAAACACAAATCTTGCCCCACGTCAAAATTCTCATCTTTTGTCCCTGACAGATGTGGGAAAGATGGGATAGACACAAATTCTTGATCTCTCTCTTATGCGTTCTTGATCTCTTATGTGTGTAAATTACCATAATTCCCTTGGTAAAAATAAAATTATACCTTTAAACAAGAAGGTGTAAATGACCATAATGCCCTTGGTCAAAATTCTCATTTTTTGTAACTGCCAGACGTGGGAAAGATGGGATATGGCTGGAAGGATTCATGGGTAAGGAAACCAATGGTTTAATGAGGTCCCACAGTGTAGATCATGAATTAAGTAAGTCCTGCAAATGTGATTTGATGAAATTAAAGGCGTGTAGTTGGGGTAGATGAGCAGTGGCAGATGCTGCTAGGTTCTCCTAAATGAGGTTGATGGCAAGAAGTTTAAAATTCTTAACTTCTATTGCTATAAAATATCATCTGTCATTTGTAAATGTTTACAGATGAGATTCTGTTAAAAGGTTTTGATGCATGTTTAGGTATTATTCAAATCCATGTACCAAGGGCCTAAAATTGACATATGGTCTGCTGGAGTTACTTTGCTTTATTTGATCATTGGAAGAACTCCGTTTAGTGGTGACCCTGATCAGTGAGTATCTTGATCTTCATTCTCTGCAAAACTTTATGTTTTCTTTTTGTTAAGTTTGTAAATTTGGAATTTTTTTAAGCAGAAATATAAAAGAGATTGCATAGTAAAGAGGAAGTGAAGATTTGTGGGAAGTGGCGAAGTTGCGTGACCGTGAATCATCATTTCCACTGGTATGATATAAGGGCTTTTTTTAATTTTGAATCAAACTCAACAACCAAATATGTAATATAGTCTAAACATTGTAATATTGAATTCCTTTCTATTTCATTTAATGTAAAGTGTAATATGTTTATAACAACTAGTGTTGCTTCTTGTCATGTGTCTGAAAATCACACAGAGGCTAGGGATTATCATCTAATTTGGAGCTTAACTTGAGCTTTGCACTTGATGAACTGTTGCAGATGGAAGCATCAAGTTCTCCAGGTTCTAAATTTGTGAAATCTACTACAATGGACAAGTTACATGTATGGAAAGCAGATCTGACAAATACACTTGAAATCATAGAAACTGAAATTGATTATCTTGTGCATGAATTGAAGTCATTGGTTTCTCCAGAAGAAGTTAATGGAGAAGAAGATTCAGATGTTGGTAATGATGATGCTTAATAGGATATTATTCGCTACAGTTTCAGACTGTGTATGGTTTCATAACGTTTAGTAGAAGAAGCTCTTGTTTTTCATTCGGTTTATAAGATTTTGTTAATAAAGGATTTTGATATTGAATAGGTACAAGGTATTCGACCAGCTTGAAGGAATTGAAGTTGCCTGGAATCATATGAGGATTGATGCTGTGATGCAGTCACCACAAGACTTGGAAAAATTATATTCAGAAGTTCATCTTCTTAGATCATTAAAACACAATAACATCATCAAGTTCTTTGATTCGTGGGTTGATCATAAGAAGAAAAATATAAATATGATAACTGAGCTCTTCACATCCGGAAGCCTTAGACAATAAGAAATAATAGATTTGATATCATATATATATATATATATATATATATATATATATATATATATATATATATATATATATATAATTAATGTAATAAATGATATATTTTACTCGACTCTTAATTTGCATTTATTAGATATCGGAAGAAACATAATCCACCTGTGATTCATGGCACCGGGGCTTTATGAGTATCCTTATAGCGAATGCAAAAATCTTATAGCGAATGCAAAAATCTAGCTCAAATCTATAAGAAAGTAACCTCAGTAAGTTTTGGAAATGGTAGCTTTATTAATGGAATCAAATAAGTTAAATGATTGTTTGTTTAAAAAAACTACAGGGGATTAAACCGGGTTCTCTTAGCAAAGTGGGTGATTCTGAACTGAAGGCATTCATAGAAAAATGTCTGGTTCCAGCAACTGAAAGATCATCTGCTGGAAAGCTTCTAGAAGATCCTTTTCTGAAAGAGGCAACACCAAGATCATTGAATTTCATGATGATTTATCTATCTGTATGTTTAAACACCAAAAATGGAGCGAATTCAAGAGGATTCATCAACAAAACGAGTTCAGGTTTAAAGGGATAAAGAATGATGACAATTCGGTTTCTTTGACCTTGCAGATTGTTGGCCCATGTGGTGAGAAGCTTTTTAGTTAACATTTTTTTCTAATAAATTATTAAGATAAAAAAAGAAATTAAGCGATTGGACTTGCAACGGGACCATAACTGATTACAGTAAGACAAGGTTTGAAACTCATCTCTTGAATTTTATAAAATTGTAAATGTGGTGCAAGGGTAGTTCTAAATATTTGCATCTGGTTTCAGGGGTTACTCAAGGAAAATGCAAATGGTAGCAAATACTGGGCATATGGAGGTGACATTGGAGATACACCAAATGACTTAAATTTCTGCTTAAATGGTCTCATATGGCCTAATCGGACTCCCCATCCTGCTCTAAATGGTGATTACTCTAATTTTTTTTTGCTTAGTATTTAGGTTTTTGTTTAGTTATTTCCAACAAAAATGTTTCCATGATGAATCTTTTGGTAGAGACAATGTTCAAGAATTACTTCATTGAGCTAATTATGATGCGATCCTTTGTTTATTTGTTTTCAGACGTCAAGTATTGCTATAAACCAATTAAAATTTCGTTCACCAATGGCGTAATTAAGGTATCAATATCATCACTCTTACTTATTTGTCTATATTATTTTCATGAAAATGTTGATGTTGCGTATTATATATTCATATGTCTAGTTGTGCTTTCTATATAGCAAATATTAACCTTGGTCTTTGCGTTTTTTGTTCATAGATTACAAAAACAATTCCTTTCAAACAACAGAATATCTAGAGTTTAATTGAGTGATTGAATGTGATGGATGTAAACTTGATTCTGGAACTCTCAATCTACCAACATTAGAGTTTAATTGGGTGATTGAAGGTGATTTTGGTTCTTGTAACGAGACTCAAGATATCATATTTTGGCATGGCTAGAAACTTTGGAGGAAACGAGACTAAAGCAAAAGTAAACACACAGAGAGTTGTTGGCACATAGTAAGCTAGATGATGCAGTTGTATATAAATGAGTTCATTTTTATAACATTTACTCACTTTTGGAATAATTATTTGTATTTGACATATTAGTGAAATTAATTATCTTTGTTATTTATGGTATTTTATTTTGTATTATGAGATTTTTAATGTATTATTTAATTTGAAAATTAGTAAATCTGTAAATAATATTTTTTAAAGCATTTAAAATTATGATACGAAAAAATGTGTGTCATCTTCATTTATGACATGGCCTTTCTTGACAGGGGCTTTCTTGATACACATTGCGTGTCATTAACACGCGTGTCGTAAGGTTACGACACGTGAATGCGTGTCGTCTTCCTTTATGATAGGGCCTTCCTTGATACGCATTGCGTGTCGTAAACTCGCGTCGTAATTGTGTGTTGTAAATGAGCGTCGTAAATGCGCGTCATCTATAGACGACGCGCATTTGCGCGTGTCGTCTCTCTTTATGACAGAGCCTTCCTTGACGCGCATTTGTGCGTCATCTGAACGTATCACAATATTGTCCGCTTTGGGCCACTCGGCACGAGGACTTCCCAGGGGGTCACCCATCCTGGTACTACTCCCGCCCGAGCACGCTTAACCGCAGAGTTCTTATGGGATCTGCTTCCCTCACGGCTTTAAAACGCGTTGTGATAGGGAAGGTATCCACACCCCTTATAAGGAATGCTTAGTTCTCCTTCCCAGCCGATGTGGGATCAGATCTAACCCACTTTCACCCCCCATTATAGGGTTCGACGTCCCCGTCAAACACATCGACCCGTGCCCTGGCTCTGATACCAACTGTGACATCCCTAATTTCACGGCCAGAAAAGACCGATTTGTTTATGCTTTGTTTTTAAAATCAGAGTAATCGTTTAAAGAAAACTGTTGCGGAATTTGTTCCCAAAAACAAAAATATGATAACCATTTATCCAAACATATAACAATTAGCACATAATAGTATTTTAGGCAATTTTCCTAAAATAAACTAGTGCCTGTGTCAATTTAGGTGTACTACCTAAAATATAATGGACACACTCAACTCACAATCATTGCTTAGCATTCTAAGTTTAAGTCTAGAAATAAATCCATATTCCTAGTTCGCTTAAACTAATGCTCTGATACCATTTGTAACATCCCCCTCTGGCACGTATCACAATATTGTCCGCTTTGGGCCACTCGGCACGAGGACTTCCCAGGGGGTCACCCATCCTGGTACTACTCCCGCCCGAGCACGCTTAAATGTAGAGTTCTTATGGGATCTGCTTTTCTCACGGCTTTAAAACGCGTTGTGATAGGGAAGGTATCCACACCCCTTATAAGGAATGCTTAGTTCTCCTTCCCAGTCGATGTGGGATCAGATCTAACCCACTTCTTATGAAAGTGGGTTAGATCTGATCCCACATCGGCTTGGAAGGAGAACTAAACACTCCTTATAAGGGGTGTGGATACCTTCCTTGTCACAACGCGTTTTAAAGCCGTGAGGGCAGCAGATCCCATAAGAACTCTGCAGTTAAGCGTGCTCGGGCAGGAGTAGTACCAGGATGGGTGACCCCCTGGGAAGTCCTCGTTCTGAGTGGCCTAAAGCGGACAATATTGTGATACGTGCCAGAGGGGGATGTTACAAATGGTATCAGAGCCAGGGCACAGGTCGATGTGTTCGACGGGGACGTCGAACCCTATAATGGGGGGTGAAAGTGGGTTAGATCTGATCCCACATCGGCTTGGAAGGAGAACTAAACACTCCTTATAAGGGGTGTGGATACCTTCCTTGTCACAACGTGTTTTAAAACCGTGAGGGCAGTAGATCCCATAAGAACTCTGCAGTTAAGCGTGCTCGGGCGGGAGTAGTACCAGGATGGGTGACCCCCTGGGAAGTCATTGTGCCGAGTGGCCCAAAGCGGACAATATTGTGATACGTGCCAGAGGGGGATGTTACACTAGCATACATGGTAACTTTAATCCTAAAAGGATATCTAGAAATACATACCTTGTAGTTGATTTTGATTCCTTGAAACCTTGTGAGCCTAGCACCCCAAGTGTGATGCCTCAAATGCTTCACACAACACCAAATGCTTTTGGAATGACTTTAGAGAGAATGCACACACTCTAAAAATCGGCCTAGCCCTCACTTCTCTTTTTGTAGCCGATTTTGGTGGATAGTATGTTCCTTATATAGTGTGACACATCTAGGGTTACAACATGTAAACCCTAATGTGTCATGACTCTTCATTTCCATGACCCATGGGTTTGTAACTCCAATGGAGCATCCTATGGGTTTAACCTAACTTGATAATCCATGGAGCCTCTTAGCCCACTATACAAGTTATGGATGATTTACATAATCAACCCATATATTTAATTAGTTATCTTTTGATCACATAATTAATTCCAAATTAATTCTTGATCAATACTAATTAAATAATACTATTAATATATTAGAACTTATATTATATTAATAAACAACAAGTGTTATTTCTCTCATTTAGTCTATCCAAATGCATGATGCCATGCAACCCAAACGCACCATGTCGGGTCGGGTCAAGTACATACCAGAAATAGTTATGGACTTAGACACCTTATCCAACAAAAGTGTCATCCGATTTCAGAAGTGGGGCAAGTTGTGCCCTAGATTTATTGGTCCTTTCAGGATTTTCGCACGGGTGGGCAAGGTCGCATACCGACTAGATTTGCCTTACGATCTCAGTCAAATCTACAACACTTTCCATGTTTCTTAGCTTCGGAAGTATATGGCCGATGATTTTGTGGTTATCCCTTTGGATGATATTCAGGTTGATGATCTCCTGAATTCTATGGAGAGACCAGTGGCAATCTTGGATAGGAAGACGAAGGCCCTACGCAACAAATAGGTGTCTTTGGCCAAGGTCCAGTGGCAGCATTAGAGGGGTTCTAAATGGACATGGGAGCCCAAGGCAGAGATGCGAGAGCACTACCCTGATTTATTCATGGAAACAGACATTAATTACGAAGCCTAGTTCAAGTGGGGGAGATTTGTAACATCTTGATTTTTGGGTATTGCATTTTAACCCTTGATTTTAGTATTGTTTGCAAAATTAGTCCCGAGTGGCATTTTTCTAATCTTGAGCCATGCTCGCGTACGTTGAGTGTACTTTGAGTACACTGGGTGTAAATGGCCGGGGTGCTAACCTAAGTTTTAGGGTTTGGACCCTATTTAAGCATCATTATAGCCACATACTCTTCCTTAACTCCATCCTCCATCTCTATTTCGAAACCCTAAAGTGTGTGAGTGTGTTTTGAAGCTTGGAGTGTCATTTTGGGGCCATTTTGGTGGTCTTGGTGGTGAAGAAAGAAACATGAATTTGTGGTGTTTCACTCAAGGTCTTGGATCCAACAACTACTCTCCCTTGTGCATCTTTTGGAGGTATAAAGCTCCAACCTTGATGAGTATTCCTTTAGATCTTGTTCTAGCTTAAAAGTTTCACCTTTTTGTCCTAAATATTGATCCTTGTGAATAATGAATACTCCAGTACCTTTGGGTTGTCCTTTCAGATGTTTTAGGGTGTGATAATTCATAAAAATGTGATCTTGTGCACTAGTTTCCTACCATGCACGATCTAGGTTCTTTTAATGAGTCAAGAAGCTAGGGTTTTTGATGTTGAGGTCTTAATAGCCATGCAAGACCATAAAGTTGGAAACTTTATGGTTAAGAACATCATTTGAGTGCTAGATCTGGAATTTGGATGAAAGAGCAAAAGGATTAAGCACTTTACGGGAAAAAAGGTTGGCAGCCGCATACGCTCGGCGTACCAAAGCGTACATTGCGTGTACATGGTTATCCCCTCAAATCCTGGTCAACAGGATTGTATGCCCTGCGTACGTGTTGAGTACGCCCAACATACTCATCGATTTGACCCGGTTTAGTTTGACTTTGACTGGATTTTGATCAACTTTTACCTTGGGGCATTTTGGGTATTTTGAGTTGTAGTCTGAGTTTTGGTCACTATGATTTGTAAAGGTGATCGGTAGAGTTTGTTATCGGAGCAACGTATTGTTTAGCTTCTCATCCGTCTGTGAGGTGAGTTTTCTCACTGTATCTATGGGTCGAAGGCACCAATGTCGGTCTATTATTGTGTTATGTAGAATTATAGATGTTATGTGGCTTATACGTGTTTTCATGTTCGGGTTAAAATATACCTTAGGGCGGGGCCAACTATGATATGATTGGGTTAAAATATACCCAAGGGAGGTGCCCACTATGGCATGATTGGGTTGAAAGGGAAGGGTCCAGTAGGATGGCACATCATCCTCCCCTCATGATTTTACGCATATTGAATAGTTGTACTCTAATTGTTTTGATATTATACTTGGTGATGGTTTTTGAAGCATGTAATGAATGAAATGGTTGGTATTTCAAATGAAAACTTTTATCACTGTTTTTGGGTTGTTACATTGAGACTTAGATGAAGATAAAGAATTAGACAGAGATCCATTGCTTTGATGAGATTACTCACCAGAATTATGGAGAAAGCAGACTTAAAAGGCTCCACAAGATGAATATGGCTTGTTACTTGATTGTAAGAGCCATAAAGACCACTCAGGAACTGCATAAGTTTCATTAGTTTAGAGTGATGATTTAGTCTAGTAGCAGCCTCACAAGTGCACTCTGTAAGACTAGTAAGATCATCAAATTCTTTCCAAAATTCATCAAGATTATTGAAGTAGTCAGATAACGACATTCCATTTTATTTTAAAGAATTTATTTGTTGATGTATTGAAAACTATAGACCCATCAGCCTTATTATAAGTTTCAAAAAGATTATTCCAAATGTCTTCTACTACTTAAAAATAAGCTTGACTGGCATAGATAGATTCAGATATAAAAGAAAGAATCCAAGAGCATACCACAACATTAACCCGTTCCCATTTTAAGTTCTTAATTGATTCTACGGTGTTCTTTTTAAGAGTTCCATAAAAAAAAAAAAACCCTAGTTTATTCCTGGCTTTAAGATCACTATACATAGAACTTCTCCACAAACGAAAGTTTTCATTACCAGTAAGTTTTATAGTTGTAATTGTTGTGACAGAATTATCCGAAGGGTGAATATACAATCGATCATCAAAATCAATAGGAATATCACCAAATTTACCACTATCGCCCGGAATATCAACAAAACAGTCATATTGAAAAGAATTAATAGGAATAATTCACAACACATATAAAGAAGTCAAGGAATACACAAGAAAAAAACAGACAGTTGTATTGATTTATCATCAAGATGGTCACCATAATATGTTAGGGCCCAAGACAACCAATACAGAATCGAGAAAACCACAAGTAATAAGCAAGCGAAACGCAACCAATAACTGGTGTACTCAAGACACCAGGATCTCCGATGACTACAGTTAAAAATGAGGGAAGAATGGAACAAGAGAAGTCTTACAGAGGTCCAAAGCAACTGAAGAAGAGAATCGTTTTTCAAAACCTAACAAGAGACTGAATGACCAGTATGAAGACATAAAAGAAACATCGTCTACGCAGTGAACACCAAACAAGGTTCTAAATGGTGTAAGGTGTGGCGTAGTAGCAAGGCCAAACCTCAAGCTTTACGATCCATGGTGTTTTTCAAGGCATGATGTAAGGCGGCGATTTTATATTACTTTATAGTTATATTACCACATAAATATAAATTTATATCAAATATAACTAGTTTTTAGAAGTATTATATCAATAACTAATAACAAGAAGTTAACAAAAAAACACAATAGTTGTATCCCGGATTAGAAAAGACATAACAAAGATAAAAAAAAATGTGTCTCAAATGAAAAAAAACACACGCCATAACGCGCCATGGCATCCATATCACCACTTGCCATGCGTCACGCCTAACAACAACGTTATGAGGCTTTTCGTAAAGGCAAAGCCACGCCTCACACCATGTGTCATTGTGCGCCTTTTAGAACACTAGCACCAAACCTTCACAATAGACCACAGTAACGAAGAACAAATAACAATAAAGAAAGAAATCAATGTCAAAGGCTTAGATTTAGCACGATAAGAATTAGATCTAAAGCTAATTACGAAACGAACAGTGAAACCCTAGATTGAATGCAATAAGCATTATATCTAACAATTTTCAACAAACGAATAAGAAGATAAAAGCGAAAACAAAAGGAGCACAAGAATAGCTAACCTTTCTACCATGAACGGTGATCGAATGAAGAACAACGATCAAAATGATGATCGGAGCTACCTTGAACTCTGATACCATGAAAATAAATCACAAACTCAAGAACTTCCCAACATAGTCAGTTTATTCATGATAAACTAGATTGTTTGTACATTTACTTTTATTGGGAAAGCTCACTACATATAACACTCACACTCAAAATATATAGAACAGATTGAAGAACACTAAGAAACCCTAATGTTATAGAGAACCCTAATCTACTTGTCGAGAGAGAAGTAGGCCCCGTTTGATAGTTTCTATCCGGAAAAGTGTCGTCTGAGAAAGTTCTATATGGGAAAGTTTTCTGACTGGGAAAGAAACTATGTTGTTTGATTGTACATCTGATTTTGTTGAATGATGAAAAATGACAATATTACCCTGTTGTTCTATACTGTGATTGATGAAGTTGCTGAATAATTATAAAAAGCATACAAATTGTCATACAAAATCAAAATTACACAATAATCATTGAAAATCCAAATAGAATGTCGATTAAGTTGTTTTTAGTTTTTTTTCAAGTTAATGTTACATCGTTATTCTTTCTAGCATCTTTTTATAACTCAACAAGTGATTTTTGACTCGGTTTATGTACGATGGTGGTGGGATTGCTGAATTTTTTCAAAATATATTAGGATAAAGAACTATCTAATCAAAATGAATTAAAAAAATAACTAAAAGAAATTAATAATCCGATAAAGTAATATGTATTAAAATATATTTAAAAATAATATTTTTTACTATATAATAATCAAATAAAAAGAATTGATCCATTAAAAAGAAATAAAAAAAATATTTAAAGGAAATTTATAATCCAATAAAATAATATTAATTAATACATAAATATTATATATTAAAAATAATATTAATTAATATATAATATTTCAATAAAAAAGAAGTTAAAAAATTAATTGAAAGAAATTAACAATGCAAGAAAGAAAGAGGCAGTGTTTGGGGAACAATTGTCTTTCCAGCCTATTTAGCAAGAAAGATATGGTTTTGGAGCTTTCTGCGAAAAACATATCTTATCGGGAAAGACCCATTTTTGTGCATATCAAACAGTCTTTGCGGTCCATTCAGCCAAAAAGATCTCTTTAAACCTGAAAAGATGTTTATCAAACGGGGCCGTAGTGATATCCGAGAGATGAATTGAATGAATTATGAGCCAAACACAGTAGACCAACACAAATAAATACTTTGGCACAAGAGAAGATCCTAGGATCAGAGGATCTTGTGACAACCCGAAATTTATTCCGTCATTTTTAACCCCCTTTTCCGTTAATAAGCCTCGTTTTATTTAATTGTCCATTAACTTTGGACTGGTTAATTAATTTGGAGACTTTTTATATGACTTTGTTAGGGTTGAAACAAATTAAAAACACCCTCATTAATCCCTTGGAAAAATTTTAGTTTCAACCTAGTCAAAATACAACCACTAAATCGGGTGCGACCAAAAGCCCCGTTTAACGGCAGTATCGGGTAGATTCCCACTGAGCCCCAACTCAAACCCCTATATAAGGGGGAGTGGATTCCATTAGAGACTTTTTCACCCTCTCTCCACTCTCTCTCTCTCTCTCTCTCTCTACAACTTATTTTCGAGCCAAAAATCGTCCGTTTCGAGCCCCAAACGTGTAAGCAATCTACCCTAACTTGTTGTATAGCTTACCTAGCATGCAAATTCGAGTTTAAGACATCAAATAGGGGTTATATCATGTGTTTACGGCCCAAGAACACTCTTGAACCATGAACACCATTAAATGGGGGTTTTTAAGCCCCAAAACCCCTCTAAACTACCCATAAGGCTTTGATATGGCTAAATGGCTTATGGAATCGGACCTAGAACACCTTGAACTAACATTTTGGGGAGTAAACTTGAGTTTACTTCCCAAGAACATGCTTGGGCCGTAAACTCCTCTTCATGGGGAGTAAACTCAATTTTATGTGTTAGAAATGCCCACAAACACCTCCTATGGCCTTGGAAAAATGTCTAGAAGCAAACCCATTGAAGTAAAGGCTTAAAACTTCAATAAAACCAAGGGAATAGGAGTTTACGGCCATGAACTCCCATAGAATTGGTCCATGGGCCGTAAACTCCCATTAAGTGCCCAAATGATGCCTAAACTCACCATTTGTCTTAGAAAAATGCATAGGATTTTATTCTCTACCATTTAAAAGCCTTATACATCAAAGGAATGAGTGTATAGGAGCTTACGACCGTAAACTCCTTGTTTAGGGACGTAAACTCCTATTTGGTCCATTTAGATGCCTTAAATCCACTCATGTGCCTTATATTTGGACCTAGCATAAATCTACAAATGATATGAGACATTTAGGAATCCTAGAACACCCTCACCATGAGTTTACAGCCGTAAACTCATGGGGAGTTAGTCCCAGGGCCGTGAACTCTATAAAGAGTTTACTCTTGAAGAGTAAACTCCTTATCTAAGCCATACATACCCATAGATGTTACCCGGGACACCCCTAGCACTTTACCAAAGTGTTTTCCACACTTTAGGAGGCGTATACTTGTTTAATTAGTATTATATGTACTAATTGTATGTAAACATATGTTATCATATGTTAATAGGTCACTAAGTGTGTTCAAGTCTTTGCTTGACACCGAGCACCCAACCGGCACCTTCGTCGGATCCACTTACATCAGGTGAGTTCATACCCCTAAATGAACCTTTTTAAGTGTTTTACATGCTTTTATGGGGGGAATACAAGTTAAACATGCCAGTTATCATATCAATCACATGTGATTGATAACCCGCATGCACAAGGATTTATTACACTGTTAACTGTTTTACCAAATTTGATACTGTAAATGTTTTTCTAAAATGTCTTTACTTGTTCAAATCTTTACTTATACAGTTTATCAAAGTTATAGTCAAATGCGTTTATGAAAGGTTTTCTATGGATTTTTAAAGGCTTACAAACTTATTTTACAAAATAATACTTAGTCGTGATTTTCTTAAGTATAAAGGTTTGTCCTAAAGTTTTTCATCAAAGATTTCTCCCATGTTTTTATACTCCTACTTGGCTAAGATACCACTGCTTCACTTCTACTTAGTTTAAACTCTTACTTGATAACGCTTTCACTCCGTGATGCGCTTATACTTGTTATCGCTTCTACTTCACTTATACTTGTTACGCTTATACTTCACTTATACTTGTTAACACTTATACTTCACTTATACTTGTAATACGCTCCTACTTAATTACGCTTCTACTTCACGATACGCTCCTACTTGTTAACACTTATACTTTGTGAAACACTTCTACTTCTTTAGACACTTACACTTCGTTAAATGCTTCTACTTAATTAATGCATGCCTGTGCTTGTCTAGATATATATATATATATATATATATATATATATATATATATATATATATAATGTTTAAAGGACTTAGGAAGGCTTGTTCGCCCTATTTCCTTTTCTTCGTTGAGATGTGGTCTGGTGGGATCGGATGTCCGTCCGAAGGTCGTTTGATCATTAGTTATATATTATGTATAAAAGCATAGACATATAGGTTTACATTAGTCAGATCAGTTATGAGTCTCTATCATCAGTCTAGTATTTTACATTAGATCTCACAATACGAGATACATCCTCTGTACACGGTCTTCTCCGTTGTCAAGTTGGTAACCAGAGTCTCTTGTAGGGAGAGCGGACATTGTATGTATAGATCTATACGGGATTGACACCCCCACACCCTGACTGCTAGCTACAGTCCACGGCCTACCAAGCCAAGGGGTGACAAATGTCACACTTACACAGACGCTTGCAGGGCGTCTAGTTCTCTAGTGACTATCAGTATGGTTACGAGTATCTCGGGGTTACCTTATAATTCATGGTCTTAAGGTAACGGGTTTTAAACAATGTATTCCCTGTGTTCACTGTATTCACTGTATACGTTGTATTCACTGTATTCCCTGTGTTCACTGTATACACTGTATTCGCTGTATTTCCTGTGTTCACTGTATTCACTGTATACATTGTATTCATTGTATTCCCTGTGTTCATTGTATTCATTGTTTTTAGACCCTGCTAGACGTATCATTTAGTTGATACCGTCTGGGGTCTGTGTTCTCTGTTTTTAGACCCTGCTAGATGTATCATTCAGTTGATATCGTCTGGGGTCTGTGTTCTCTGTTTTTAGACCTTGCTAGACGTATCATTCAGTTGATATTGTCTGGGGTCTGTGTTCACTGTTTTTGGACCTTACTAGATGTATCTTTCATTTGATACCGTCAGGGGTCTGTGTCTCCATTTGTTAGACTGATCCAGGCGTACCATTCATTCGATACTCTCCTGGAGTCTATGATTTCTTTCTGCCTTAGTCAGCAGTCTTCACTGCTGAGGCATATGTTATTTTCCCTGATATTATCCTACTTCCTATAAAACCAAACACCGTATTTTGGTAATGATAGTGTTTAAGGGAAAATTACTTTTTACAACATAACTCTGTCGGGTCTTGGTAGAAGACCACTTTTATTTAAGAAAATATAGGATTTTCTAGAAAGGACTCTAATACACTCTTGATTCCAAACTACTACTTTTAATTAAGTTATTTGAATAAAATGACACTAAATACTTATGAACTCACCAGCATTTGTAAAAATGTTGATACTCGATTTTCAAATAACTTGTATTCTCAGGTCAGCATTAGACAGTTACATCCAGGAGCTTCTGTTGAAGACGGTTTTGTGCCAAGCTATATCTATACTAGTTTCTGTATTACTTCGATGATTCCATAAAATGTAAACTATGTAAAACTATTACTATTAATGCAATGATTGTTTTACTTAGATTACTATACTGCATATGTTGTGATACTTGACATGACGTCATCCACCCCAGAACGTTTCCGCCGTTCCGGTTTTGGGGTGTGACAGATTGGTATCAGAGCATTGTTTATAGTGAGCTAAGTATATCAATTCATAGAAGATATACAGCCTATAAATACATAGGGATAAAACAATCAGACCAAGAATTATACTTTAAAATATAACCATATTTAACCAAAGTATAAGAACATCCAGAATCTAAACACTCGAACACAAGTATCACAAGAAGAACAAGAATAAAAGTCTTCGGATGTTGAGCATTACCGTCAAACCTGGGCAGTTATGTAATCGTAAGCTGGAATAAATGTAACCTAATCAACTACATTTATTCGAGATGCGATGAACGTGTGCTTGGGAGTGATAGTGGTGTCGCAACAGGTCTGAAACTTACCAACTAGGAATGCTAGAGCCAAACATAAAGTTTAAAATACTATGGGAGTATTTTGGAATACAAAAAGACTCACATTAATCCCAGAATCAAATTCAGAAGTTAAGAAACAAACAAGAGATTAAAATACCATAGGGGTATTTTAGGATCCATAGACAACCTTGTGTGAAGAACTAAAAAGATCCTTATTGATATACCTAAAATTACAGAGAGTATACTCCCATGGTTATATATAACAAGGATCACATAGGCTAAGAATGTGTGGTTTCGCTCTACTTCCTTTTCCTTGTTTGGATGTGGATACCGAGTAGTATCACATATTCGAAGGCCTATCGGATCTAAGTTATATATGATTTGTATACCCTATGTAATTGTAGCAGGACTCGATATGGATCACTCAGTGAAATGTTACTAATCTCTTAGGATTCTTTAGACATTTCCATTCTCGCACGAACCCTGTAGAAAACCCTATCCACTTCAGTACTCGGCAGAAGAGTTGAATTAAGACCCCGAAGAGGTTCATTGAGAAGATTTCCAGTCGGAAATAAATGAATTGGGTCTAGACTATTGAAGTCACCAAGTGCCTATATCTTTTTAGGGACATCAGTGAGAAATTCGGCTAAACTTCCGAGATTTCCAGTCATCCATCATGAAGTGATGACACCCAGAGTCGGATTCGGAAGTAAGGCGGAGTAGAAATTCAATATTTCTATAGGAGAAGAGAACCCTAGGTAACTACCCGAAGGAAACCAATGTCGGTCCCAGTCAAAGATACGAGGTAGACAAAGGGAGCCAATACATGGAACCCGGGAAGTGTCTTTTCCTCGTGTTCGTCAGGCTAATACACCCATAAAAATAATACAATTTAGTGAGTTAGTGGTTACACTACTCACGCTATGTGTTAGGTAAATCGTCTTTTCCCGATGCCAGTAACACGATTAGAGCGGATCCCAACACCTCTATTGAGGACATTCAGCCATAACTCTTCATGAGCCTTTCTTCCCACAGTCTTTGTTCCGAACTGTTCTCAAATCTTTCCAGGCCGGAGAGTGAAACCTTTCCCAGTATAAAGGTAACTTAGTAGGAATGACTCGCATCTTATGGCCTTTCCGATACTCATACTCCTACCTTGCATACCAGGACTACATCATAGGGATATAGGTCGACACTCAGACAAACAATACCCGGAGCACGGGAAAAATTTAGGCCTAACATAGTAAGGATAGATATGCCTAGGGTTAACCATTGTCTCTCATCAGCTTGTGTTCCTTTCCGTGTAGGAAAAACCATGCCTTCGAAGAAGCGTAACCCATCCGCTGGCAAGAAACCGACTCTCCTATTCGATGAAGCTACATTCCAAGTTGTAGTTTCGGCAGCCGTAGCAGCTGTCATGGCCCAACTGAGTTCTAACAACGCCAATGTTAGCAAGAGCCCTATCGGAAATTCAGATCCTAGTAGTGGACAGCAACAACCAACCTCTGCATACCCAGCCACCCAAGAACCTCACTCAAATCCACGGAAGAGAAAGATCAAGCTCGAGGAGGGAAGTACCTCGGCTCAAGGACCTTCCGAAGGGCAACGAGCTGAGGCAGTCAATACCCCTACCAACCCTTCCATCCCAACATCTACAAGACCATACCTAGGAAACCTTCCCCACTACAGCAAGTGTAGCTACCATCATCATGGTATATGCCGGGAGCTCTATTGTGCTAGGTGCCACATAATGGGGCATACTGCTCACGTCTGCAGAACCCCGGTTGAGTTTATTACATCAACCTCCAATGTGGCGGCCAATCCAGTTTGTCATCTATGTGGTGAGATTGGACACTTCAAGAAGGACCGCCCAACCGAAGGAAAAGACAAGGACACAGGAGGAGTCTAACTATAATGCTTAAGGAGAAGCATCAAGGAAACCGGTAGATTTTGGTACGTCTCTTGATCTCAGATAACTAACCGAGAACATTAAAAGGCTAACTCTAAATGTAATTATTTCCCCTTTAAGGAGAAAGTCGCAGCACTATTATAAAATTTAAAATTTCATCAGGTAAAACTATAATGGCTAAATATATACGTTACAGCCATGTATAATTGTGATGGATAGACCTAGAGTGAGTGAAAGCCACCTCATTTCATGTTCCTCGTTTGGTTGTGGATTTAAGGCGGAGTCACTTAGTCAACAATCGTCCCCACCTTAATTATACATGACTAGTATATGTGAGGCGATTATAGAAATGCCTCGTGAGAATCCATTCATAAAAAGGTACTCTATTCAGAAACATCCAGGACTCTCTATAGTTCTGCGTCGACTCTATCGGTCCAAGTATCCGCGGCAGTGATACACGGTACGAAACCCGAGACGCCTAGAACTTATGTGCTTGTTCGGCACATGACTCTATCGACCCTCATTCTATATCATGTCGAAGTATGCCAACTTCGACGCCTCTATCGATCATGGTTTGACTTCGTGCAACCATGTGTAAATCCTTAGTGTTGTGTAAAAAGAACTTTCTCCATAGCCATTCGGCAAATAAAGGTTCTTCCGAACCTAAAAAAAATAAAAATAATAAAGACTAATACGATCTGCCAGTTGTCACTCTTATTTCAAACCTTCCGAAGTACCCAGGAGAGGGGTATCGCGCGCTATTAACCAACCCTTCTTAGTCAGATAGAAACCGAAGCGAAAGGCACTGCAGGCATTCCAGAAGACGATAACCACCCGAAGCATACCTCGTAGATTCCCTAGAAAGACCCTTCCTCCTATCCCATGGAACGGGAGCTATAGTCAAGAGAACCCCTATGGATTGAGCTACTATAATGACCACAAATCCGAAATTGTTGTCATCCCGGTTAAGCCAACATAGTAGCTAACACCCTCGGTGGGTAAAGAAATCTGAGTCGTGAGAGTCAAGGACATTGACTACGACCATCCATTCACGCTTAATCCCCCGAATTAAGCATCGCAGCGAATATCCCGGAAATCCGAGAGCTGCGATGAATTAAACTCTGAGAAGAGTGGATGAGGAGATTAAAGTTCCGAGTGATGGAACCCTATATTCACTAGATTTGACCTAGACCGAGAAAACTCAGAACCTTCGGAAGAGTAGTTGCCGAAGATGTTCGCACTACTCAGGCACTTCGTCCACCCCGTTACAGACGAGTAGTACCTAGGATCCTCCGCCCCCTCGCATGGAGGAAGTCACCGTCACCCTATAGACAATAGACTGCATTCTTTGAAGTGAACACTAGAATACTGAGAACCACAGGATAACCTCCGCAGCCATGAATACATGAATAAAGTGCGAAAGTAGGTGGTGTTGAGCCTTATAACCCATATCCCGAAGAGATTATAGACTTGACACCAGTCTAGGTGTTAATCGATGGGTTATACAAGAACACACACTTTCTGCTACTAGAATAAACCAACACCTTAGAGAATAGGGCATGTCTTAGAGATTCACTGGACTAATAGGTGTTCCGAGAATACTATCTCGTGCAGAGATAGTAGAACCACCTCCCCGGAATAATCCGACACTCGTCTGGTGAAACCCTATCTCCCCGACCCTGAGGGTTTCCATTAGGAATATCTCAAGAATCAGAAGTGCAGGTTCATTTTTCACGAGATTGAGATAGACACGCTGCAACAAACAAGTACCGTAGGCACGCAATCCATCCGATGATCTAGAAACAACCTAAAGGACTACACTTCTAGTATGAGAGAGAACGTTTAGAACTTCGGAATGGAGATCACGCCAGTGATGATCTCGCCATAGAAGTACACTGTGTTCTAAGTACTGAAAAGCTCTACCCTTCCGAGAGCTTTGGACCATCCGAGATCCTTTATGGAGATTGGTCCAACCCTCGTCAGACCACTACTACTTTAGGAAATTCCACAAGTTTCACCACAGATCGATCCACTCCTTAGCCTTGATAAGTGTTTGCCCAACGTCACACTTCGTATCCCACTCATCTTGATAGAAACCATTGAGAACCCTAGCTTCGTAGACATACCTATAGGAAATTGCTAACTGCATGAGACAGGATCCGCATCCCGTAGGTGAAGGTTTGTTGGAATGACAGACACAGGCCAGAGATCACTTGGGGTGCGAGGACAAACCAAATAGGAAGTACCCACCTGCCTCTACTCGGTCATTTATACCTACTTCCTTGCCTAAACTAGAATTTCGGGACGAAATTCCCTCTAACGGGGGGATGATGTGACAACCCGAAATTTATTCCGTCATTTTTAACCCCCTTTTCCGTTAATAAGCCTCATTTTATTTAACTGTCCGTTAACTTTGGACTGGTTAATTAGTTTGGAGACTTTTTAAATGACTTTGTTAGGGTTGAAACAAATTAAAAACACCCTCATTAATCCCTTCGAAAAAATTTAGTTTCAACCTAGTCAAAATACGACCACTAAATCGGGTGCGACCAAAAGCCCTGTTTAACGGCAGTATCGGGTAGATTCCCACAGAGCCCCAACTCAAAACCCTATATAAGGGGGAGTGGAGTCCATTAGATACTTTTTCACCCTCTCTCCACTCTCTCTCTCTCTCTACAACTTATTTTCGAGCCAAAAATCGTCCGTTTCGAGCCCCAAACGTGTAAGCAATCTACCCTAACTTGTTGTATAGCTTACCTAGCATGCAAATTCGAGTTTAAGACATCAAATAGGGGTTATATCATGTGTTTATGGCCCAAGAACACTCTTGGACCGTGAACACCATTAAATGGGGTTTTTAAGCCCCAAAACCCCTCTAAACTACACCTAAGGCTTAGATATGGCTAAATGGCTTATGGAATCGGACCTAGAACACCTTGAACTAGCATTTTGGGGAGTAAACTTGAGTTTACTACCCAAGAACATGCTTGGGCCGTAAACTCCTCTTCATGGGGAGTAAACTCAATTTTATGTGTTAGAAATGCCCACAAACACCTCCTATGGCCTTGGAAAAATGTCTAGAAGCAAACCCATTGAAGTAAAGGCTTAAAACTTCAATAAAACCAAGGGAATAGGAGTTTACGGCCGTGAACTCCCATAGAATTGGTCCATGGGCCATAAACTCCCATTAAGTGCCCAAATGATGCCTAAACTCCTCATTTGACTTAGAAAAATGCATACGATTTTATTCTCTACCATTTAAGACCCTTATACATCAAAGGAATGAGTGTATAGGAGCTTACGGCCGTAAACTCCTTGTTTAGGGTCGTAAACTCCTATTTGGTACATTTAGATGCCTTAAATCCACTCATTTGCCTTATATTTGGACCTAGCATAAATCTACAAATGATATGAGACATTTAGGAATCCTAGAACACCCTCACCATGAGTTTACAGCCGTAAACTCATGGGGAGTTAGTCCCAGGGACATGAACTCTATAAAGAGTTTACTCTTGAAGAGTAAACTCCTTATCTAAGCCATACATACCCATAGATGTTACCCGGGACACCCCTAGCACTTTACTAAAGTGTTTTCTGCACTTTAGGATGCGTATACTTGTTTAATTAGTATTATATGTACTAATTGTATGTAAACATATGTTATCATATGTTAATAGGTCATTAAGTGTGTTCAAGTCTTTACTTGACACCGAGCACCCAACCGGCATCTTCGTCGGATCCACTTACATCAGGTGAGTTCATACCCCTGAATGAACCTTTTTAAATGTTTTACATGATTTTAATGGGGCGAATACAAGTTAAACATGCCAGTTATCATATCAATCACATGTGATTGATAACCCGCATGCACAAGGATTTATTACACTGTTAACTGTTTTACCAAATTTGATACTGTAAATGTTTTTCTAAAATGTCTTTACTTGTTCAAATCTTTACTTATACTGTTTATCAAAGTTATAATCAAATGCGTTTATGAAAGGTTTTCTATGGATTTTTAAAGGCTTACAAACTTATTTTACAAAAGAATACTTAGTCGTGATTTTCTTAAGTATAAAGGTTTGTCCTAAAGTTTTTCATCAAAGATTTCTCCCATGTTTTTATACTCCTACTTTGCTAAGATACCACTGCTTCACTTCTACATAGTTTAAACTCCTACTTGATAACGCTTTCACTCCGTGATGCGCTTATACTTGTTATCGCTTCTACTTCACTTATACTTGTTACGATTATACTTCACTTATACTTGTTAACACTTATACTTCACTTATACTTGTAACGCTTTTACTTCGTAATACGCTCCTACTTAATTACGCTTATACTTTACGATACGCTTCTACTTCACGATACGCTCCTACTTGTTAACACTTATACTTTGTGAAACACTTCTACTTCGTTAGACACTTAAACTTCGTTAAATGCTTCTACTTAGTTAAATGCATGCCTGTGCTTGTCTAGATATATATATATATATATATATATATATATATATATATATATATATATATATATATATATATATATATAATGTTTAAAGGACTTAGGAAGGCTTGTTCGCCCGAAGGTCGTTTGATCATTAGTTATATATTATGTATACAAGCATAGACATATAGGTTTACATTAGTCAGTTCAGTTCTGAGTCTCTATCATCAGTCCA
This sequence comes from Lactuca sativa, assembly GCF_002870075.4. Classification (NCBI taxonomy): domain Eukaryota; kingdom Viridiplantae; phylum Streptophyta; class Magnoliopsida; order Asterales; family Asteraceae; genus Lactuca; species Lactuca sativa. The sequence goes on from NC_056628.2 coordinate 66,695,539, forward strand.
GTATTTTACGTTAGATCTCACTATACGAGATACATCCTCAGTACACGGTCTTCTCCGTTGTCAAGTTGGTAACCAGAGTCTCTTATAGGGAGAGCGGACATTGTGTGTATAGATCTATACGGGATTGACACCCCCGCACCCTGACTGCTAGCTACAGTCCACGGCCTACCAAGCCAAGGGGTGACAAATGTCACACTTACACAGACGCTTGCAGGGCGTCTAGTTCTCTAGTGTCTATCAGTATGGTTACGAGTATCTCGGGGTTACCTTATAATTCATGGCCTTAAGGTAACGGGTTTTAAACACTGTATTCACTGTATACACTGTATTCCCTGTGTTCAGTGTATTCACTGTATTCACTATATACACTGTATTCCCTGTGTTCACTGTATACATTGTATTCACTATATTCCCTGTGTTCACTGTATTCACTGTATACATTGTATTCACTGTATTCCCTGTGTTCACTGTATTCACTGTATTCAATGTATACATTGTATTCACTGTATTCCCTGTGTTCACTGTATTCACTGTTTTTAGACCCTGCTAGACGTACCATTCAATTGATACCGTATGGGGTCTATGTTCTCTGTTTTTAGATCCTGCTAGACATATCATTCAGTTGATACCGTCTGGGGTCTGTGTTCTCTGTTTTTAGACCTTGCTAGACGTATCATTCAGTTGATACTGTCTGGGGTCTGTGTTCACTGTTTTTGGACCTTACTAGATGTATCTTTCATTTGATACTGTCAGGGGTATGTGTCTCCTTTTGTTAACTTGATCCAGGTGTACCGTTCATTCGATACTCTCCTGGAGTCTATGATTTCTTTCTGCCTTAGTCTGCAGTCTTCACTGCTGAGGCATATGTTATTTTCCCTGATATTCTCCTACTTCCTTTAAAACCAAACACCGTATTTTGGTAATGATAGTGTTTAAGGGAAAATTACTTTTTACAACATAACTCTGTCGGGTCTTGGTAGAAGACCACTTTTATTTAAGAAAATATAAGATTTTCTGGAAATGACTCTAATACACTGTTGATTCCAAACTACTACTTTTAATTAAGTTATTTGAATAAAATGACACTAAATACTTATGAACTCACCAGCATTTGTAAAAATGCTGATACTCGCTTTTCAAATAACTTGTATTCTCATGTCAGCATTAGACAGGTACATTCCAGGAGCTTCTGTTGAAGACGGTTTTGTGCCAAGCTGCATCTATACTAGTTTCTGTATTACTTCGATGATTCCATACAATGTAAACTATGTAAAACTATTACTATTAATGCAATGATTGTTGTACTTTGATTGCTATATTGCATATGTTGTGATACTTGACATGACGTCATCCACCCCAGAACGTTTCCGCCGTTCCGGTTTTGGGGTGTAACAGATCTGCAATCCTAAACCTACATAAATACAAAAACATACCCTACATAATAGACAATTATACAGAAAGTACCCAAAACTAAAAATGTTAAGATTGAACCTTAAAGTATATATTTATAACAATTTCAAATTGCTCAACCCCAAGCCAAGCCTTAATCGATACACGATTTACAACCAGATTCAATACCTAAAACATAAACATCCGAAAAACCAAATTCTAACAAAAAAAAAGACATCAAAGAACGGTTGTTAGCCGAGGAAGACACATTAGCATGTGATTGGGTATCCATCTCCCAAGATAACATAACTGCAAACCACCAAACATATAATGAGTTTTGGAAGCAAAATTTAGAACATCTCTACATGGAAATAGGAATGGGTGTTAATTGAAATAACTATGATTTTTTTTCCAAACGATTGGACATGAAAGTTAAGATTACTTATTTTTACGAGATGTACAACAATATTAGCAATCTACATAAAGTTGAAGAAATAATTTTTACATATTTGTTACCGCAAAACAACAATATCAACAAGAACACCATAGTAAAGCATTTACTAATATAAGAGCATGTTAAGTTCTAAAAAATGCCTCGAAATGGGTTCTTAATCCGTATGTACTTACATAATTTATCCTATCCATCAAACGCTATAACTATATTCAAATTTTGGACGCACAGAATACAATCAACCTCAATGATGATGTTGACGAGATTCCTCCTGAAGAAACCCTTTTGAAGACCAAATGGAATGGATAAAGGAGTCGAGTTGCATCGTCTTCGGGTAAAAACGTATCAAAACCAAATTAGTTATACTTTTTAAGGAAAAGTTTGAGGAACATATTTAATTGCAAAAGCTAAAAAAGAAGTTTAAAAAAAGGAAGTAAAAAATAGACGGCAAACATTACTTCTGGAACATGTCTTAACTGATATACAATTCTTTTAGATGTCGACATATCATCTCAAAGGTGAGGATCTCGAATCGATGTTAATGGTAAAAAACAATTTGTAAACAATATTACAAAAAATGTATTTTTTGAAGTTTCTTTGTTTGATCTATATTTTTATTTAGGTTTATTACATAACTTTTAATTTTAATTAATTAATACAGTCTTTTATTTTTATTGAATCTTATATATTTTTTTTCAATTAATATTATTTTATTAAATAATAAAAATATAAGTGATACACTGATATGAAGTGGTGAACATCCTCTTGATAAGTGGTAGGAATTGGTGATGGTTTAGCATCTAGGTGACAACATTTTATGTGCGATAATGTGATGGATGTACACCATGATTTTATAAAACACTTTAAAGCTAACTCGATTATAACTTCTTATCACATACATTCTTCATTCTTGAGATGGTATATCATATACCACCTAAGGTTTTCTGGTATGGTTGGGATATTTGCACGTGAATGCTGACGTGGAGGCTTAGTCCACACGTGAACGACGCCCCAAGGTGCATAGGGGTGGTGCGACGTAACTCTGGCTACGGGCGAAGACGAGGAAGGTGACTGGTTAATGCCCATTTGACCGTTTCTTCTTTGTGTACGTTGGAGAATTTTAAAAAATTACTTTTTTAAAATTTAAAACCTAACTCATATATATACAAACACTTAAACATATTTTTACATCCTTCAAACACACTCTTTCAACAATATGAATAATTTTCCTGCTTTAGTTTCTTCTTTCATCCGATGATGAAGATTCTGGTGATGAGTTGGTTTTGTACACGTTGTTGTCAACAGCACGCGACATGGCGTGCCAGAGAGTCGGACGTTCAAAAACTCGAGAAGAAGTGTAGAACTTTGTGTTGGGTTATAAGCATAACAACATCCTATGTGTTCATGCAACCCTAATTGCTTTGGATCTAAGTTTTTCACTAAATCAACATGCAAAAGAAATTCCAAAGCAATAACCCTAGAGCTAGCATATATAATTCGAAATTCATATATAAAAGGGTTAAGAATATTACCTTGCTTGTTTTATAGCAATAACAAGAATTCCTTGATTGATCTTGACTCTTGAAAGATTTAGTGCCCTAAATGTTGCACCTCTAATGGCTCACAAACACTTATAGCAAGAGGATGAGAAGGAGAGAGGAGGGGATATGCAGAATTTCGGCTATGGTTTCTATGCTCTAACCATTGGTCGAAAATCCTACGTGTCAAGGTCTTTAAATAGTTGATGGGTATCTAGAGTTTCTGGAGGAGCCCCGTCTTGGTAGAAATCGCTTATACCTCCAAAAGAATGAACCTTAACACTCTGTCGTCACCCAAAGAAGGAAGCCTAACTGCTCTGCCTGAGAACTAAGACAACTACCTTACTATTGCCAACTGAAAGACCTAATATTACAACGATAACCACTAAAGCATGAAACTTGCCGAAAACATGAACCTATCAATTTAAACCCCAAAAATTATTCCTTAGGACTGTTGATCATTCATTTATCTCACCCTCCCCTAGTATCTGACTAGGAATACCATTCTACTATGTAGAAGGAATGCTTAAAATATACCGATATTGAATTTCACCGATCCCCAATTCGGAGGTTGTGCCTAACAACCTTAAATACACACTTAACTTATTGACAAGTCATCACCAACCTGTTCATCCCACGAGCATAAGGATGGTCAATCCAAAAATTATCACGTTGCATCCAAATCCCATGTCAGCTTAGGTTAACCCCCACCTGATAAATCACTCGAGACATTCACAATGAACTTCATGACTTGAGATTCCATAACCGATGCCTAGCAATGGTAACCGAACTCCTAATAGACAACCCGCAATAAAACAGAGTTCATAATGCAAACACTCTGCAAGCAACTACAGATGCACAACTATTATTCCTAACAACCTTTAACTGCCCACATGATCCAAACCATTTGGTCACTGAATCCACCAACTCCTACAATGCACTAACACCTAAATAAGCCAAGAAAGCTAACGATATGAGACCTAAGAGTCTCAATAAAAAGACTATCGGGTCTTACCCATATAAATCATACAACCACTGGTTCACGATACATCGTGACACTTGCTATCCATTAATACGATAAGCTCACGACACTAAACCGATCTTTCCGTCATCACATCCATAGCCTGAAGAGTCGCGACCAGCACCACAGGGGGCTAAAGATACCCAACCATCAGTCCACCAACTTGCAGGAACCCAATCAACATCCCTCTCAATACTAACCGAACACAACATGGGCCATACCCTTCTATCACGCACTATTCCATTCACAGCACAGACTGATATCAACATAAAACTAAACGAAAACATTGCCACACACAACCATAGAATGAGATAGATGGTCACACACTTGTTCTGAATCGATAATAGTTTCATTTATTTAATTCTTTTTTTAGTTTATTTTAACATTTTTCATTCATAATTTAATTAATTTCTATGCATATTTCCCTTTTAGGTACCATTTCAGGTACTTTATAGTGTCATGAGCATAATTCATATTTTAAGGAGACTAACGGAGCGGGAACTTTGGGAAGCGATTGGACTTAGAGGACGACAAGAATTTTGGGCTTGATCGCTAATGGAGTTGATGCATGGAGTGGGCTTGCTGATTAATTGAAGGCATGGAGGAAATAAACTTTAAATTTGCAAGATATGGGAGAATTTCGAGCGTGCGTAGATTATTAATCGGGCAATTACGTGAGCTATGGATCATTTGGAGAAGCTAAATTGGGCTTAAAATGAAGAGAACTTGAAGAAAAATGGGCTAGAAGCAGATTGGACTCGAACTGGGCCAATGGACTAAGCTGTGGAGGCCCAAAACTCAAAGAAGCCCGCAATCAGATACCACTCACGCAACCCACCAGCATAGGGCTGTGCGGCCGCGCATGATACTACAGGGGTAATTTCGGAATGTCATTTGAAAGGCTATGTGAGGAAGGTTGGGGTGCATCTTTTGCACACTCATGCACATCCGAAAAATCATCATTTCTCTGAAGATTTTGGAGCATTTTGAAGACCAATAACACCTCAAGAACTTCATCTTTTTGCTCTTGATTCTTGTTAAATGTTTGGTACAATCTATACTTTCTTTATTTTCTTGTGTTTATCCATGTTTAGCTAGACTAAAGTTGGTTGACTTTGGTGAAATCATTTGAATGTTTGTTGAATGTTGAAGACTCCATGAACTTCTTGATTCTTTATGAGAATGTTTTGTGTTTTAACATCTTATTGCTACTTGTATGTTTTTATTCATGAGTTTAAATGTGTTTGTGGTGATTAGTTGGCTAATTTCTTGATTAAGTAAAGGATCTTCAAATTAGCAAGCAACAAGTGATTTTTGTGTTAGTTTTACTTCACACAATCATAAAAACATTTTCTCCAACATGGAAGTGAAAACATTTGACTCCTCTTAGATTTGATGATTTTTTGGTTCTTAATGCTAGTTGACTTTCACTAATTACATGCTTAATGGAAATTGTGACTTTGACTAAGAAAATTGTTATGAGCTTTTCTAACTATTTTAACAATTAAGAAAAGTCTAGGTAATCTCAAGCTTCTTGGATTACTATAGCCAAATTAAAGATTTAAAACAGGTATTGTACCATTGGATTCTAACGATATGTTTATCAAATGTTCAAGTGAGAAAACCTTAAGTCAATCATTTTTCTCTTATTGATTTTACATCAAACCCTTGTTTTGTCGAAATTGTCTATTTAATTATTAGTTTAACTCTACTTTTATTTCAAGTATTTTAAAAGACCAAACCCTCATTTTTGCGCCGTTGTCGGGGATTGGTTTATTTTTAATCAATTTGTTTCTCTATGTCCAGATCACAACGTATATGCATTTGTTTCTCAGAACTTCAAACTCTTTCTATACCCCAAATTTCTAACAAGATCTCTATAAATGAGAATATTATCCTTTTGCCCATGGACATAGGTAATTTTAACCAAACAACATAAATATTATGTCTTTGTGTGTTATCTATATTATTTTCTAATAAGGGTTATTAGGGTTTGACAAACGGCATTAGATCTATTTTGATTATTGAAAAGTGTCCCCTGATTTCCTAACATGGACGCGCTGCTAACAATCCTTCAACATAGACCGATGATGGTTAAGAGGGGAAGGCGACCTTTTTTGTTTTCAATTTATTAATTGGGGGTGGATGCCTTGTAAGCATCATGTGGCATTAATATAAACCTACCTTGTCATGTAGGATGCCAAACTAAAGGAGTGAACCTGAGTTTGGGGCCAAACCCCTATTAAAAGTTTATCATGCAAAAAAAAACTTTAATGAACCATTCGGGACAAACTTCAAACTTAATTGTGTTACAATAGCAATATCTTTAAGATTACTTATCTAAAACAACTTATGTTTTTTTTTTTTTACAAAGTGACAATTTTTTTAGGATTAAAATCAAGGTTTTCAATAACGACAATATCAAACTTCAAGCTTTTATGAGTTGTAACTGGTCACGTTATTTATAAGATGTAACTTAAGACGACAATTTTGTATATAATTAATAATTTTATATGTATTTTTTAATATTATTTATTTTTATACACATATATAATTTAAGACGATATTTATTTTTATATAAACATAGTTTTCAATTTCGTTAAGATACATGGTAGCCAAGAAGATTCTTCTTGCAAATATCCTTATTTTGACAAGATTCTTCTTGCAAATATCCTTATTTTGACAAGGTTGTTGTGGTTTTTGTCCTTATCCTTATCAATTATTTAATTCAATAATTTTATTATATATTTAGACGGATACAAACCAAAAAACATAGATTGTATCATGTAAAGTGACCAAATTTCCAAACAAGTGGATCATAAAGAAAGCTTCATAGTGTTCGCTAAGTAATTGACTTATCCCGCTGCATCTCGTATTTTACTACTTTGCCCTTAATAAATACATTATATCGTTTTCTCGTCATTTGTTTTTTGCTTAATTTGATTAAGACGATGATTGATGAAATTAATGAACTATGATCCTCATTAAAACTTTTGTCATTCATTAGCAAAGAAAAATTGTGTATCATCAAGAAAGCAAGTCATAAATTCATAATCTGAACCTCTAAAAACACAAACAACTGATTCATAAAACTAAACCTTTTTATTTCTTTATCTTTTGGAACGATAACCTGGAAACAAGATCTGAGCATCTAGATCAAATTTACACAGCACAAAATTAATGGCGCCGATCAAGAAAGCTCAGATCATACAACAAAAGCATGAAAGATTAGACGAGATCCGTGTAAAATCAAGCTTCGACGGAGGATCGACGGTAGAGCTTACCGAACACATGAAGAGCAGTGACAAAGCCGATGAAGCAAACACTCATAACTAAGACAACGGTCGGAGTGATTTTGACGCCGGGAGCATCATCAGTGTAGAACCTGAGCATGTTGCCTCCGGTATTACCACCGGTTCCATTACTGACGCTGGAGGACGATCCGGTGGCAAGACGACGGCGTCGCAGGCCAGCAGTGGCAGCAGGGGAGCCGCGAGGTGCGACGCCGACAGGTCCTGGTCGGGAATTGGAAGAAGAGGAGGAGGACTGAGATTGAGATGAACCCCTCACCATCGATGCAGCAGATCGTAAGATGGAAAGATGGAAAGTTCCCGAATTTGTTGAAGAAGACAGATGTAGAAATTGTGAGAATTGAACAGGAAATGAAAAAGGGGCGACTTTGAAACCCTAAGGTTTTTATTTTGGGTTAATTTATCTTTTTCCATTTTTTAAATGATTTTTTCGTTTTAAAAATTCTGTATAAGAAAGTAAAGGTCACCCATTCCAATCCATATGTTATGTAAGGTAACATTATTATTTAATATTTATCTCACCTTTTATTTTTAATATTTTCAACCCCCTTCCTATATGGAAATCCATCCTTTCAAAATCCAAACCTCTGCATAAGTTTTACAACACATTATATAAATAGATAGAAGAAAGAACATCGGCTAACATGTTGCATATTTCCTTCGACTTCATCCATCCTTATGAGTGTATGCTTTGTGGGCTTAATGTTGTGAAGTTATTTTGTTTATCTTTTAGTTATGTTTAATATACAATATATTCATTTTTTTCGTTTTTGTTATACCATTAAGCTCGTTTTGTAATACCATTAAGCTTATTTGTACAAAGTAAATCAATTTCTCCTGACATGTCTTTTAGTATGGCAACCAACTTGTAAGAACTATCTAAGGCTATTCGATTTGCACAATCTCTCCATGGTTATATATAAACACCAATGAATAAGTCTCATTACACCATATAAACTCACCATCCAATGAAGTGAACCTTACATCACCTATAAGACTCACTTTGTAACGAGCACCATATAATACTTTCCCTTGGATTTTCACCATCTAATGAAATGAAGTCTTAGAACACCCATAAGGCTCACTTTGTAAAGATCCCTATAACATTTACAACCAGATACATGTATCAAGGTATATTCTAAACACATTCTTAACACCAAGTTTATCTGCTTACCTCGTTAGGTCTTGTATGGGTGATATTACATTCTCTTGACCTCCTTGTTTAGCTCATTTACTTGCACCACTATAACACATATAAACACAGGTATCAGAATACTTGTTACTCAGCTGAACGTATATATGTTTTTTATATACCCTTATCAAAGGCATAACTTTACATAGCATGCTAGGTGCACCAGACTCATTAAATGAGCCACCGTATAGGTAACGGACACAAACCCTTTGTGGCTTTAGTTATGGTTCCATCCAACGATTAAATTCTCAATACACTCAGTCATTCAGTTATTATAGCAACTTTCAATAGCTCAAAATTACTTGATTCACTAAACCATGGTTTTAATCTAAACATGCAAGAGCAAATAAGATATGGTTCAGAAATTTCTTTTATAAACCCATCTTCAAACCACATACATGTATGTTAATAGAGTTAGGGAAGTTGTTACAACACTTATGAGTACCATTTCCAGCTAACATTTTCATATTCAATCTTTAAGGGTCATCAAAACTATAAGATTTCACCACAAAATGAAGAACTAGATGCTGGAATCATGACCTATTACCTTGGTTTGGAGGATAAATGGACAAACTCTTGAAATCTCCTTGCTTCTATGCTTCCGACGTTTCTAGGTGAAATAGCACCTCAAGTGTGTGTTTTAGAGAGTAAATGGATAGAAATGGAAAAAAAAAAAAAAGCGAGTTCTTGTTTTTTGTTTTGTTCTCGAAAGTGCTCTACACTCTTGTATGGGTGTACTACGCCTTCCTGTTAGTTTCCTTTTACTTTTTCCATCACTTCCCCATCCATCTCTTAGTCTTTAACGACTCGAAATCTTGTTGTTAACAATGTTAGCTTTTCGTTATTCGAATATTAGTGATTGTAAATTTATTTCAATTCTAAGCGTATGGATTGAAATAAATTAAATAAAAAATGGATATTAATTAATATCTAAAAGAAGTAATTGATATTTAAAGGGTATATAATTTAATTAGATTGATTTGTGGGAATATAGAGTAAATACAAGTCATTAAAAGGTATAAATAGAAGTTGAGGGGCAAATACTAAAATTACTAAACTATGAAATAAAAGGAAATAATATTAGGGTGGTGTTAGAATTAAGATGAGTAGATCAATAGATTTCAAACAGGTAATTGAATCATAAACAAAGAACACAATGATCAAAATAATGTCGAATGATTAATAATCTATGCCTTAGAAGAACTCGTTGAAGAATTGCTACTGTAAAGGCAGAGTAGGGTTACAAGAAGATCGACACTAGATACGGTGCATACATGCACTATTTATAGCTAAACCCAAATCATTAAAGACACCGGGTGGACAACAACCCGTTACATAAAATGGACTATATATAATAATTACAATTGACGCAATCCAGTGACCCAACAATCTCCCCCTTTGTGTCAATTGAGGAAGGAGACTCTTCACAGTTGCATTCATTTTTGTGTCTTGAAGAGCTTGGGCATGATACTGTGCAATGAACTACGAACAACAATGTACCATCGCATCATATCAGAATAACACTTCTTCGCAGTTGCATCATTTGCCTTGCATTGTTCTGTGATCTCCAAAACATAGTTCAACCATGAAGTGGAGAACAGGTGCTTATCAGGCAAAGCAAATAGACATTTCTGGACATCGCCTTTTTGTTTTAATCCCCGTTGAAACATCACGCTTCATTTGTCCTTTTCAATTTCCCCATCTTCATCTTCTTGATGTCTTTCATAGAAGCTTCGGGAAGGACTATTGGTTTCTTTCGCAACACAATGGCAATTTCAACATCCATCTTTGCTACTTCATGGATGTACGAAACCAACATCCTCTTGATATGAGCAATAATTGGTTCATACTTCTTCTTCTTCCTTCATTAAGAGGTGTAACAGCATAATCCAACCGTAGGGATTTAAACATGCCAAATTAGCGAGAGAGAACTCAAACACTGAACTCTCTGAACCTCGAGCAGTCTTAAACTTCGCATTGACAAAGTTCTCAGTTTGAATAGGTCCAATCACCTTTACAACTGTTATTTTCGTTGCATTCCAAGTGAGGTGTTGAGGTTGGCCATGCTTCAAATATAATTCAATTAGTGACTTGTTAACACCTTCATCTGATTCTGAAGCATTCACAATTACATCAAAGCTACGAAACAAAAAAGCTTTTGGGGTAATTAGAAAAACAAGTTGTGAATCCAATGTGTTCTCAAGATCGAACGAGGTGACCGACTCTAACTAGTGAATGCTTGGGTTGTCAATTGCTTCGGTTATAATTCTCTCCATAGACCAAGGAGGAAATAACACATTCTTAGCTTCTAGAGTGATTTGAGCATCACGAAGCGCTTTCTCTTTTTCTTCAACTTCTCTAACAATGCGATTGTGTTCATCGATCTTAGCTTCACGAGCCTTCCTTTGTTTCAGCTCATGTTCATCCTCTTCACTGTCATCGATAATCTTTTCTTCACCTCTAGAACCCGAAGCTACATTATCCTTCGGTTCGACTTTTGACTTTGGCTTCAGAACATCAGATCCTTCAGCAGTATCGACTGGTTTATGGGTTTCTTTCGTAGATGGCTTCACAGTGTCTCCCCTTTGTTTCAGAAGTGTGTCAGACTCCGAAACACCCTCAAGCCTATTTAGCATTGCGAAAACAGTCCTAAGTAGCCCCTCATTAACCTCGTACACTGAGTCAAGCAACTTCTTTATCAACCGAATGTTTCCTTATAGATATTGTGATTAGTGAATCACGAGTTTCAATAAAATTATTCAAGTAAGCATGCACATCAACTATGCAACTCTTCATTGCAGTTTTTTTCAGACAAGAGATTGTCAATTCGCTAATTAGCATGAGCAAGCTTGACAAATAAAAATTTTACCTTCTCTGTTTTGACTGCAAGCTTATCCATTATTTTGTTCTCAACAGCTAAATTTTCATGTTGTTTGTCTATTTTGGAAGAGATAGAGGTGTGAAACTTTGTATTGTCGGATTGAATGTCGGTGCGAACTTTCTCAAGAGCATCCTTCTCAGTCCGAAGGGTAGATCCAAGATTGGTTATAACTGTATTCGCCTTTGCAGTGTTTGTTTCAAAGGAAGTTTGGAAAGTACTCATAAAATATTGAGCATCAAAAACTAGTTTATCGACTTTTTCGGTCGTTTCCTTGCAAATAGATGCAGAGTCATCAACTGCGTTGTTTGTTTTGTCAAGGTTCGCAGTGTGCTCTTTGGTTAGGGTTTCAAGGAATGCTTTAACTGTTTCCTCAGAATAGTCACTGCGAGAGCATGCTTTGGTAGACTGAAGCAAGGTATCCAACTTCTCATTGATGGCCTTGAATTGCCCTTTGGTAACTGGAGCATCATCATCACTATCTTCTTGAACTGTGGAAGGACTATAAACAAAAGCTTCAAAATCTTCATCACCCCCAAACATAGTATCTGAATCTTCTTGTTAGAGAGGTAAGATAGGAGTAGAACCTTGACCAAGAGGGAAACCTGAAGCACCTGCCCCCCGTATCAGATACTTTGACAGAAATTGGAGGTTCACTAGTGGTTGTGGTTGTTGCTGTATAATCATTGAACAATTGAGTGGACTGTGCCAGAGTTGCTTGGGGTTGTGAAACACCCATAGTTGGACATGGTTCAATAGTGATGGGAGTGGTAGTGGTAATTGGAGAGTGAGGAGGTGTGAAACTCTGAAAGAAATCATCTGAAATGGAACAAATGTAGGTATGTGAAAAGTGACCTCAGGGTTGGTAGATACTGGCTCCGAAACTTGGGGTTACGAAGTCGCAGCAGTGTCATCTTGTTCGTGATGGACTTGCTCTTTGATGTGAATCTCAGAGACAATGTTGGAATGCGAATCCTCCTCATCACTTGGGGTGGGAGTTCGTGGCTTACGAGCAACTCACTTCACTTTCTTCTTTGGAGTCTAGGCAGGTTCGGATGGAACAACCTTCCCCTTACGTTTACCTCCCTTCATTGTCTTATTAGCCTCATCAAGAACCTTTTGTAATGCACCAGGCATTGGTCGTGGACCAAAATCCGGTAGACTGCGATAGGCTTGAATAACTTCGCTCACAGTTGGAATGTTGCGAAGCATCGATTCCAGGATTGATCCGATGAAGGTAAATCTGGAAGTGTCGGACAGAATGATGTTGGTGGTGTGGAAAACTTGAATGTTGGCCATAATTGAACCCTCTATCACCGGAATGCTAAGGTGATCGATAGCCCTCTGTATAACGAGCGTTCAAAAACGTGCACATGAGATCTCAATGTGCCTAGTTGTAGAAAGCGTACTCTGAACGAGTTGAGCCTAAAGCACCGATCCGTAGTCGAGATTGACTCCTGAGTAAACACCATACATGATGGTCATGAACAGCTAATTTGCACAGTCTGATCCTGTTACCCTCTCAGAAAAGCTTTTGAAAATCAAGGTGAACAGAGCATTCCATACAGGTGGAAAACTAGGCTTCTTGAATTTGGAGACGGTGGCCAAGTATTCCCTATAGCCCATTTGATAGAACATCTCCAACATAATAGAGTTGGAGATGGATTCTCGATTATTTAGGTCGCGTCCTTGAGGAAGGCCCAACAGGTTACAAAACTTGGACTTGGTGATGTGGGTTTTCTTGTTGTCGACTTCAAAAGTGATAAGCTCTTCTCCTTATTGGTAGCTAGCAGTTGAATATGCCTTGGATAGATGAACCAAGGGCACATTCTCAGTTTTCGTTAGGGTGATTACCAGTGGTGAATAGCGCAGACACTCGATTAGAGGTTGAAGAAAGGCGTCGTACTTGGTAGGATCAAGGTCCAGAATTAGATTCTGGTTAGCCTTGATGTTGGGAAGAGTTGATAGTCCCATTTGTTCATCGACAGAAGGTGTTTCAGAAGAGGCTGCCATTGTTGTTTGGTGAAGAAGATGATGAACAGTAGATAGAGAAATCGTCGGGTGAATTTCGAATGCTTTTGAAAGTGCTAATAAACAATGAAGCTTTGAAATCCTATATACGATTTGATAGGAGAGAGAAAAATCGACTGTTGATAATCCCAATTACTGAAAAAGCGCCTAAAAAGTTGTGACTAAAAACTGTGACGTCGGGCAGCGTAACTGACAGCAGTCATCGTTTCTGTTTTCACGTGCCTAAATTCAAATCTTATCCACAAATATCGTTGTTTCAGTTTCGGACTTTCGCACTTTCATACTTTCGCCATTTCATACTTTTGCAATTTCATACTTTCGCAATTGATTACCGTTTACTATACTCCGAACCTGAAAGTAACCATTAGGACAACGAACCAAATTTTTGAAAATCATAATGATCTTTGTGCAAGAGTGTGCCAAAGATAAAGAAACAAAACAAGTTCTCTAAGGGATTCTAGTGATGTCATTAAAGACATGAAGCAGATGGATCTCAAGCAACTCTCTCTTACTTCGCAGTCAAGAGAGACTTTGAAGTGCTTGTGTGGTGTCCCGTTGAATTACGATTATCTGTTTGTGGAGAAACGGTGAAAGGCTTCTTTTAATAAGGCAAAAGGGGTGGATTCTTCTTCAACTAAGTCTGAAACTCAAAATAAGTCTGAATGTTCGTATAAAGTACTTGTCTGACCAATGTAGTCATAAGAACAAGTATGCTTTGGAAAATGTATTAGTGGTTGGATAATATGGAAATATCAAGAAAAATAAAAATTGGATCTTATGGGAAGAAAAGTCTTAGGTCTATACCATTTCATTAAGATCTCTCAAAAACAAAAAGAGATTTCAAGGTACAAACCAAAAAGTAGAGTTTCATCAATTCCATGGTGATTAATCTAGAACATTTAAATTGTTCATTGTCAATTCGTAAATATGTGTTGGATTTTGGGTTTCACTCAATTCGTAGTTATAACGAATTTAAGATCATAAACACAATGATTGTGCAACCATAAACCTCAGTGGTAATTTTTGAGAGTCTTAAGGATTACGATTGTGGAAATGAATGTGATGGAGAAAAATTAGAGATGGTTCCGAAGAGAAATGTACCTCTCCTATACTAAAGTGACCAAGCAGTCAACTCTTAACTCAACGTGAGAAGAGTAAGGTAGCTCAATGATTTATGTGAATTTCAGCCTGACTAGGAAGAAATGATTGGTATTATCAATTCATTAAGGCTTCAAACACAGAGTCTCAGAGGCTTCAAACTACATGCAAAAGCATGCTTCTAGGGACACTTAACTAGTGTAAAGATTAGAAATTCATTACATGCCCCATCATTCGTAATTGATACTAACATGGTATGTCTCTTCAATTCTGCTCAATTGTCTATTTTTTTGGTATTTTTGAATATTTTATGAAGAGAAATAAGAACTGAAGATAAAGAAAATATTTTTGCATTTTTGTTTTTCTGAAAAAGAAATAAAAAGAAAAAGAAATAAAATAATTTTCGATTTTCGATTTTCTGAAAATAAAATAAAAACAGACAAATGAAATAAGTAGCAATAAACACAATGTACAAAGGATACACGACGTTCCGAACCATGAATGAACAGTAAACTCCGAGTCACTACGAACATTCGCACCGATTCGCAGTGTGAACAGTGGACTGCGAGTCACTATGAACATTCGCACCAATTCGCGGTTCAACCAAAACTTTAAGACTGCGAAGGTAGTTTCGGAACTGATTCAGCCTCAATCATCCCTAAGCCTTGAAGAATGCGATTAAAGGTTTGTTCAGGTAAGGCTTTTGTAAAAATGTCAGCCAACAGATCAGCGGATCTAACAAAGTGAATCTTGACATTTCCATCATCTATGTGATCTTTGATGAAGTGATACCTCAATTCAATGTGTTTGATCTTAGATTGTTGCACTGGGTTGTGACATATGTGAATGACGCTCTCAGAATCACAATATAAGGGGATTCGCTTCATATTGACACCATAGTCACGAAGTTGACTTTGAATCCAGATAACTTGTGATGTACAAAAGGCAACGACTATGTACTCTGCTTCTGTGGTTGAAAGGGAGACGCAGGTTTGCTTCTTTGATTGCCAACTAACAAGTTTTCCATCAAGAAATTGACATCCTCCTGTTGTACTCTTCCGATCTAAACCGCAACCTCCAAGATCAACATCTGAAAACTCTTGCACAAAGAACCCTGAACTGGAAGAGTACCATATTTCAAGCGAGGAGGTTCGTTTAAGATACCCAAATATGTTCTTAACAGCAGTTATGTGGGGTTCGCGAGGATTCTATTGAAACCTGGCACAATAGCAAACAGAAAACATGATGTCTGGACGACTAGCTGTTAGATACATCAATGACCCTATCATTTGACAATAGAGTGTCATATCAGCAACTGGTTTGTACAAAACGGTGTTAGTTTTGCTCCGAATGCCATTGGAACCTTCACCTTCGAATCACCCACCATTCCAAACTTAGCAAGTAAGGTCTTCGTATAAGCCTCCTGGTTGATAAAAATTCCCTCCTGGCTCTGTATTATGTTCAAACCAAGAAAAAAATTAATTCGACCCACTAAGCTCATCTTAAATTTAGTTTCCATCAACTTTCAAAACTCAACAATTAAACTGGGATTTGTAGAACTGAAAATGATGTCATCAACGTAAATTTGGACAATCATCAAATGGTCACCATCTTTCTTGCGAAAGAAGGTTGGGTCAACTGAACCTTGTTAAAATTTATTTTGTTTTAAGAATCTCGTATGAGTTTCATACCAGGCTCGTGAAGCTTGCTTTAGACCATAAACTGCTTTATCTAGAATGTAACAGTGGTTTGGATATTTCTCGTTTACAAACCCTGGTGGTTGTTCCATATACACTGTTTCTTCAAGTTCCCCATTCAAGAAGGCACACTTAACGTCCATTTGATAGACTTCAAAGTTCTTGTGTGCTGCATATGCCAGAAAGATGCGAACTGACTCCAGCCTTACTAATGGTGTGAATTTTTTTCTCATAGTCAATCCCTTCTTCTTGGCAATACACTTTTATAACTCACTGTGCCTTGTTTCGAATCATGTTGCCCTCTTTGTCGAGCTTATTTTTGAACACCCATTTAAGACCAACGACGGAAGCATCCTTCTGATTTTCATTCTCCCCCTCGAATGGTGTATGTTCTTCTTCATTCAGAGTTGAAACCTCCCCCGAGAATGGTGGTTCTAAGTTGATTTCAGGGGTTTCTTTCTCCCCCTGAACATGTGTATGAGATGAGGAGGTTGAAGTGAAACCCTCCCCCTGCGGTGGAGCATTAACAACTTTTGATTGAGACGAAATTTTGGAGTCTTTCGGAGTGGGATGCTCGTATTCCATATCTTTCACAGCATCATCAATAATCTTTTTCAATTTGTCTTCTTTGTTATCTGCTGCCTTGGATTCTAAAGAGATCGCTTTATCAAGTTCGTCAAAGAGGTTCATGAATTCCTCATAAAGGCTAGAGAGAGGAATTGTCATCGGATTTTTCATGGGAAAGATTTCCTCTGATTAGGAATCAATCTTATGCTACTTCTTAAGATAAGTGTCATCAAAGGTGACATAGTAGGTCTCTTCGATTCTTTTTGATCTTTTTTGAGAATCCGATATGCCTTCGGCGTTAAAGAATACCCCAAGAAAATTCCTTCGTCATCTTTCTTATCGAATTTGTTCCTTTGTTCCATAGAATTAAAGATGAAGCACCTGGAACCAAATACATGGAAAAACTTAACATTAGGTTTTCTATTATTAAAAGAATATTAGTCTAAGACTTAGTGTGAATAGAACCTAGGTCATGTCAAAGGAAAAACCAAGTGCTAAAGTGAAGCGTTGTACGAGTTTCGAGTCATCACTTTAGCAAGTGAGTGCATAGTTACTTTCATCTTACACTTAGATATAAAGTATTTACGATGATTACTTGCTAGGTGTGCCTATTATCTGTGTTTCCTGATATCTATGCTAGATGAATGGTTTATATACATGTTTTACTTGATTTTAACTGTATACCTATTTTATTGCTTGTAAATACGTTGGGTAAAGATGGGTAGATGTAAGATGATACAGATGAGAGATGAAAGATGATGGGAGACCTTGACCTGAAAGATGATCTAGTTGTCCTGTAGAGTATAGATGACGACAACAAACTATTCTAGACAGTCTAGTGGTACAATAATAGGCTCACAACCTGTAGGTGTTTTTGAACTAAGTGTTCACCAAGTGTACTCCACCCCCCCCCCCCCCCCCCCCGGTGTGTAACATCCCGAGTCCAGGTATGCCTTGAGAACCCTGATCTCTGGAGTTGTTGTCTGATTTGGTCCCTATTGTGTTAAGAGTGAAAAACGAGTATGCAGGTCATACCTGAGGTGTACGCTTAGCGTACTCGTCAACGTGCTTGTAAGGCGGAGTCCACCTAGTATGTTGGGCGTACTCGTGGGTATGCTGGGCATACTAGGCCCAGAATGCAACCCTAATTTGGGGTGAGTCCCCTATATAAGGGATATGATGGCCTCATTTCTGGCCACCATTCCCAGAGAAGAAACCCTAAGAGTTCCCTAACCCTCGTTCTAAAGCTTGTGTGTGTGAGATTAAGCCTTGAGAGTGCTTGTGTGATTTTGAAGAGAATAGAAGGTCTTGAAGAAGAAGGAGTTGGATTCCAAGCTTCTAGATCCAAGCATATTAGAGTGGGAAGCTTCTTATTGAGGTATAAAGCTTCAAACTTTGCCTTTCCTTTGTCATGAGCATGTTGTTTGAGTATATTAGGGTTTTGTCCCAAAGATGGAGACTTTATGAGATAATGAGCTCCAGAGACCTTGATCTGCCCCTTTTCAATGTATTGTGTGTTGTAGAGTCATAAAAATCCAATCTTGGGCATTGGTAGCGAGCCATGCATGAGTTATGAGCTACACAAGGAAAGGGAATGGGTGTTTTGAGTGTTTGTGACCTAATCAACCATGCAAAGGCTTAAAGTCACTGACTATATGGACTAAGAGACATTAGGGAATCCAGATCTGAGATATGAGCCTATGTCTTAACTGGTTAAGACCAAAAATGAGAAGAGTGTAAAACTGGGGCGTACGCTGGGCGTAATCCCAATACGCGCGGCGTAGGGGTCGAGCACCCCCGATGTCTGTATGGTAGCCAAGTACGCGTAACGTAGAGACCGAGTATGCGCAACGTACTCCCTACTGTTGAATTTTGTTGACTTTTAGGGTTTGGACAAATTGTAGACTATTAAGCCTATGGAGGGGTAAAATGGTCTTTCACCCTTCTCTAGGTGTAGAAGGGTTAGTCTAGTTCTTAGTAGCCGATACTAATTAGAGATAATTATTATGTGTTAGGCGGAGGCTAGACCGGTGGGTAGAGTTCGAGATTTCCGAGACTGAGGTTTCTTTTGCTTGCTTACGAGGTGAGTCTTCTCACTATACTTACCTTGAATGGTAATTTATGTGTGACCAGAGGGTCTTATGTGTATGTGTTGTGTACTGAGATATCCTATTATTGTTCTGTGATATACTTGCTGTGTATTATATTGAGTTACTGAGTTGTGGGACCGGAGGGTCCCACCGAGACACATCGACCGGAGGGTCCTATAGAGTATATCCTCGAGTGGCAATTGTGTTGTATGTGGTATTTTGGGGAGCTCAATAAGTTTTATGCTTACCGTGTTATGTGTTATGTGTTTCGGGTAGTTCCGAGGATCGCGACAAGGCACCGACATGATTGTACACACTGACAAGAGATTGTTTTTATGATTCTAGGATTTGTGTTTTATTTGTTGACATATGAGACATATGTGATTTTGAGAATTATGAAATGAGTTATATTACATTTTTAAAACAGGAAAAATTGTTTGAAAATTTTCGTCGTTACAAGTTGAAATCAGAGCCTTGGTTTGAGGGATTCGGATGCACCTTCGGGTGTGTTTGGACTCAAACTGAGGATTTGAGAAAGATTTTTAAAAAGAGATCATTTTTTTCTAAAATGAGATAGAGTCTAAGAGAAAACGAGCCGGAGCAGTGTGTACAATCAGCCAGAGCTGAGCGGTGAATTCCCAAAATACCCTTATTTTGTGTTACGAGATATTTCATGAAATATAATGCATGCTGTAGAATAGGCTAGGTAATTCATATATTAGGACTAGGGTGGTCTGATTTGTGATGCCTTAGCCTAGGGATTTCTGCTATCAGTGATTTGCGTTGAGTATGAGTTTTTAGGAGCGAACCTATGAGAAGGTTTTCTGTG
This sequence comes from Lactuca sativa, assembly GCF_002870075.4. Taxonomy (NCBI): domain Eukaryota; kingdom Viridiplantae; phylum Streptophyta; class Magnoliopsida; order Asterales; family Asteraceae; genus Lactuca; species Lactuca sativa. Next base: position 66,715,631 of record NC_056628.2, read on the forward strand.
AGAATAGCTTGTGAGGCATAAAGTACTTGTAATTGGGATCCGAGGAGCAAGACTTGGGGTGCACACTGATAAGGTGAAGAAGGTTGTATTGGGCCCGTACTACTGGAAGCACCGGATCAATGAGCAGTCCAAGTAAGAATCCTTAGGATGCTAAGAAGCAAGTAGAAGCGAGTCATCGAGTGTGATCATGCTCGAGCGGGTCTCTGATAATTTTGCGTTGTGTTTCAGAGACATAATGGTGGGAACACGCCACAACCCTAGAGGCAGTGGGAGTAGCGATGAGGAGATACGGATGATGATCCATGAGGAGGTGGCTGCAGCTATTCGAGCAGAGATTCCAGAGATGTTTGGGTCTATCAAGACCACCTTGATACAGACGTTCGATGAGCGATACACTGCATTCACTGAGGCTGCTGTTGTCGCGGCCACTACGGCTGTCGCCGCTGCTAGGCCTCAAGAGGGTGATTCGCTGTTGTTCCGGGAGCTTAGCAACACGAAGCCACCAGAGTTCGATGGGACACAGGATCCGACCGTTGTGATGAGATGGATCTCAGATATCGAGAGGTTTTTTACACGTGTTCTTGCCCCGACCACTTGAGAGTTCGGCTTGTGCTGAACCAGCTTCGCTTGGGAGCGAAGGACTAGTGGAAGTTTGTGACAGCTGGTTTTACCACTGCAGATCATGCGGCAGTGACATGGGAGAGGTTTGTTCAGTTGTTCCGAGATGAGTATGCTCCCCCGGTGGAGCGGGAACGGTTGGCGCAGGAGTTTCTGTCTCTTAGGCAGAAGACAGAGTTAGTGACTGAGATTTCGAGGATGTTCCATGAAAGGGTGATGTTTTGCCCTGAACACGTGTCCACTGAGCAGGCACGTGTGAGTCAATATTTGAGCATATTGAGGAGGGACATACGAGAGTTCGTGGCGAACTCATCGTACTAGACATTGGCCGAGCTTCAGGCCAATTCCAGGAGGAGGGAGATTGAGCTTGAGTTGCAGACCATGGAGGACGAGGAGGAGTCCCGGGGTAGGGACCGGAGACTAGCATAGTCGCAGCCGGCGACGAAGTGGGCCAAGCCCGCTGATACTAGAGTTGGGGGCCAGAAGGGCCGCACTTGTAGCAAGTACGGAAAGAGTCACGAGGGTTCTTTCCGTTCGGGGATTTGCTATAAATGTGGCATGGAGGGGCACATGGCGAAGGATTTCCCCAAGGGATTCTCGGTTTGCTTCCATTGCAACCAGACCGGCGACCAGCAAGCCGAGTGCCGCCAGCTCGTGTAGGGATCAGCCCAGGGATCTGTACCTACATCTGTGCGTGCTACTGAGAGTCGGTCAGTGAAGGCCGAGACACCGAGGGTTCATGGGTGAGCCTTTCAGCCGACTGCAGAGGAGGTTCGCGCAACACCTGACGTTGTGTCCGGTATGTATTCTTATTTTATTCTTTTGAGATATTTGGTAATTATATTGTGATTGTGTATAGGTAATTTTCTTGTGAGTTTTGTGCCTGTATTGGTGTTATTTGACTCGAGTGCGAGTCGGTCTTTCGTATCTTTAGCTTTTAATCGTCACCTCAGTATCCGTCGAGAGGCGTTGAGTCGACCTCTGAGAGTTTCCCTAGCTGATGAGCATGCGGTGTTTGCGACTGATGTGATCCGAGGATGTGTGCTTGAGATTTTCGGAGTTGAATTTCCAATAGATCTGGTACCGATCGCGATGAGGGATGTGACAACCCAAAGTTCATTCCTTTACATTACCCCGTTTCCATTGACAGAATATTCCACTGTATAAAAGTTCCGTTAATAAGAGGTCGTCAAATAAATAAATGTTTTATTTGTTTATATTCTATGTCGTTATTCATCGTAATAAAATAAAGTAAAAGCATGTAGATTACATTTCCATATTATTTTGGAAAAAGTTAAATTTTATTACGACTGCCAAATCGGGTGCGACCAAAAGCCCCGTTTGACGGCAGTATCGGGTAGATTTCCACTGAGCTTCAACTCCAACCCCTATATAAGGGAGAGTAAACTCCATTTCAACCTTTTTACTCTCTCTCTACAACTTTTTCCCGAGCCAAAAATCGTTCGTTTCGAGCCCCAAACGAGTAGGTAAACTATCCTAACTTGTTGCATAGCCTATCTAGCATGCAAATTCGTGTTTAAATCATAAAATAGGGACAAAATGATGTGTTTATGGCCCAAGAACACTCTTGGACCGTAAACACCATTTAATGGGGTTTTTAAGCCCCAAAACCCCTCCAAATTGTCCTTAAGGCTTAGATATGACTTGTAGGCTTATGGAATTGGACTTAGAACACCTTGAACTAGCATTTTGGAGAGTAAACATGAGTTTACTGCCCAAGATTGTGCTTGGGCCGTAAACTCCCCTTCATGGGGAGTAAACTCATTTCCTTGTGTTAGAAATGCCCTCAACACCCCCTATAGCCTTGGAAAAATAGCTTGAATGCAATACCATAATTGTAAGGGCCTTGAACTTAAATAAAACCAAGGGAGTAGGAGTTGACGGCCGTGAACTCCCATAGAGGTGGTTCATGGGCCGTAAACTCCCATTTAGTGCCCAAATGGTGCCCAAACTCCTTCATTTGACTTGGAAAAATGCATGGGATTTTATCCTCTACCATTTAAGCCCTTAAAACACCAAAAGATATATACATAGGAGCTTACGGACGTAAAATCCCTATTTTAGGTCCGTAAACTCCCATTTGGTCCATATAAGTGCCTTAAATCCATTCAAACACATTAGATTTGGACCTAGCAAAATTCCACAATTGATATAAGTCCTTTAAGCATCCTAGAACATCCTCACCATGATCTTACGGCCGTAAACTCATGGGGAGTTGTCCCAGGGTCGTAAACTAAGTGTATAGAGTTTACTCTTGAAGAGTAAACTCCATTCCTAAGTCATTCACACCCTTAGATGTTACCCGGGACACCCCCAAACACTTAACCAAAGTGTTTTCTGCTCCTTAGAGTGCGTATACTTGTTAAATTAGTATTAAATGTACTAATTGAATCTGAACATATGTTATCATATGTTAAGTAGGTCACTAAGTGTGTCCAAGTCTTTACTTGACACCGAGCACCCAACCGGCACCTCCGTTGGATCCACTTACAACAGGTGAGTTCATACCCCTGAATGAACCTTTTAAATGTTTTTACATGTTTTATAGGGGGGAATACAAGTTAAACATGCCAGTTATCATATCAATCACATGTGATTGATAACCCGCATGCACAAGGATTTACCACACTGTAAACTGTTTTATCGGGTATGACACTATAAATGGGTTTTTCTAAAATGCTTTCACTTGTCCAAATCTTTTACTTATGTTGTTTTATCAATGTTTCATTTAAAACTGATTTATGAGAGTTTTCCAAAGGTTTTCAAACTTATTTTACAAAAGAATGCCCTGTCGTGATTTTCTTAAGTATAAAGTTTTTCTCCCATGTTTTGATACCCCACTCGTTATATACCAATGCCTTGTTATTCTTTTACTTATTTGATACTTCTACTTAGTTAAACACTTATACTTGTTTACAATCTTACTTAGCGATACGCTTCTACTTCACTTATACTTGATATCGCTTCTACTTCACTTAGACTCGATACGCTCCTACTTCACTTGTTGTCGTTTCTACCTCGTGATACGCTTATACCTGTTAGACGTTCTTACTTCACCTGTTGTCACTTCCACTTCGTGATACACATATATTTGGTACGCTTATACTTCACGATTCGGTTATTCCACACTGTACGCTTATACTTCACGATTCGGTTATTCCACATTGTACGCTTATACTTCATGATTCGGTTATTCCACACGATTCGGTTATACATCACAATTTGGTTATACTTTACGATATGTTTCCACTTGTTACACACTCAACCGTAGTTAGATGTATGCCTGTGCTTGTATAGATGCATATAAATAATGATTGAAAGACTTAGGAAGGTTTGTCAGCCCTATTTCCTTTTCTTCGTTGAGATGTGGTCTGGTGGGATCAGATGTCCGTCCGAAGGTCATTTGATTCATTAGTTATATATTATGTATACGAGCATAGCCATATAGGTTTACTCTAGTCAGTTCAGTTATGAGTCTCTACCTCTAGTTCAGCACTTATATTGGAAACCCACTACTCACTATTTGGGATGCATCTTCGGGACACGGCCTTCTCCGTAGTCTAGTTGGTAACCAGAGTCTCCTGTAGGGAGAGCGGACATTGTGTGTATAGATCTATACGGGATTGACACCCCCTCACATTGACTGCTAGCTACAGTCCACGGCCTACCAAGCCAAGGGGTGACAAATGTCACATTTTATAGACGCTTGCAGGGCGTCAGGTACTCTCTTGTCAGTTAGTATGGTTACGAGTATCCCAGGTTACCTTATAATTCATGGCCTTAAGGTAACGGTATTTCACACTGTATTTTACACTGTACTCTACACTGTATGATGAAAATCCACTCTCAGAGTCACACTATTTTAGACCTTGCTAGCTGTATCTTTCATTTGATACTGTCTGGGGTCTGTATTCTTGGTTTTAGACCTTACTAGCTGTATCTTTCATTTGATGTTGTTTGGGGTCTGTATCCTCTGTTTTTAGACCTTGCTAGCCGTACCTTTCATTTGGTACCGTCTGGGGTCTGTGTCTCTCTTTGTTAGACTGAGCCAGGCGTGTTCTTTGTTCGATACTCTCCTGGAGTCTATGATTCCTTTGCCTTAGTCAGCAGTCTTCACTGCTAAGGCACATGTTATTTCCCTGATTTCTCTTGCTTTCTTTAATAATCAAATTCTGTATTTTGATAATGATAGCGATTAAGGGAAAACTACTTTCACCACATAACTTCGTCCAGTCTTGGTAGAAGACTGCTTTTATTAAAGAAAATATAGGATTTTCTGGAAAAGACACTAATGTAATGGATACTCTAAAACTACCACTTTCATTAAAGTTATTTGGATAAAATGACACTAAATACTTATGAACTCACCAGCATTTGTAAAAATGCTGATACTCGCTTTTCAAATAACTTGTATTCTCAGGTCAGCATTAGACAGGTACACTCCCGGAGCTGTTGATGAAGATAGCTTAGTACCAAACTGCACTTATATTATTATATGTATTGCTTTGTTGTATTGTAGTGTAAACCATGTAAAACTAATACTATTAATGCAATGGTTGTTTTAATTTGATTACTATAATGCATGTGTTGTAATACTTGACATGACGTCATCCACCCCAGAACGTTTCTGCCATTTCGGTTTTGGGGTGTGACAAAGGATGTATGTGTCATCGTGGGCATGGATTAGTTGAGTCGATTTGGAGCTGTGATCGAATGTGAGCGTCAGCTGGTGACTATATGAGACCCTAGTGGGGGAGTACTTACAGTAAACGGCGAGGGTACCCAATCTGAGTCGGCATTTTGTTCGACCGCTAGAGCGAGGTAGAGTCTTCAGCAGGGTTGTTTGGGATCTTTGTCATATGTGATGGATACGTGGGCTACTGCAGAGAGATCGAGTTCTGTCTCTGAGGTTCCGATAGTGTGCGAGTTTCCAAATCTCTTTCCCGAGGAGTTTCCAGGAGTGCATCCCGAGAGGCAGGTAGAGTTTCGGATCGATTTGGTGCCGGGAGCGGCGCCTATTGCCAAGGCACCTTATCGCCTTGCGCCTCCGGAGATGCAGGAGTTATCCTCAAAGCTGCAGGAGCTGCTGGGGAAAGGTTTTATCAGACCGAGTAGTTCGCCGTGGGGAGCCCCGATCTTTTTGTCAAGAAAAAGGATGGTTCGCACCGGATGTGCATCGGTTACCGGGAGTTGAAAAAGTTGACGGTCAAGAACCGTTACCCACTTCCGAGGATCGATGATTTGTTCGATCATTTGTAGGGGCGTCTTGGTTTTCGAAGATCGATCCGAGGTCTGGGAATCATTAGATGAGAGTCCGCGAGGAGGATGTCCAGAAGACGGCCTTCAGGACATGTTATGGGCACTATGAGTTCGTGGTGATGCTTTTCGGGCTCACCAACGCACCGGCAACGTTCATGGACCTCATGAACCGAGTGTGTAGGCCCATGTTGGATCGTTCGGTGATTGTGTTCATCGACAATATTTTGGTATATTCGAGGTCCCGAGAGCAACATGAGGAGCACCAGAGAGAGATTCTGGGAGTACTGAGGTTGGAGAGGCTCTATGCCAAGTTCTCCAAGTGTGATTTCTGGTTACAACAGGTCCAGTTCCTGGGACACCTCGTTAACCAGAATGGTATTTTGGTCGATCCGTGTAACGCCTGTAGATCCGGGCTAGTCAATTTAGAGACGATAAGCATCAAAAATGATTTTTTGATGGAAGATTATTTAGATGGATTAATCTTAACTAATTTATAGTATATGTTACAAGTATTTCCGTACATATAAAGAACGCCGAAATCCGAGTTATAACGAAGAAGTTATGACCTGTCAAAGTTTCGCAACAGAACCGGCACGACACAACGCGATGTAAATAGTGAATTTACGTTAGAACGAAATTTGGCCTTAGCGATCTAAATGAAAGTCGTAGAATACGTTAAACTAAGAGCGTGCATAAAAAGAACGTCTAAATCTTACTTCATATGAGGAAGTTATGATTTTTTGAAGTTTCAGCATTAGCAATATGCAGCCCGAAGTTCGAATATGAGATCGAGTGATTTCTAGCAGAAACAATCTAAACGAGAATCGAAGATCTCATCGATTGTAGTCCAATGGTAAAAAGATAGACAAAAACGGACGTCAGACGAAGAAATTATGGAATTCTAACGGAGTTTTCCTGTCCCGGCCTACTAAAAATAATATAATAAAAAGATAATAAAAATAAAGTCAAAATTAGCCGATGAAGTCTAAACAAGAGTTGTAGAGCATAATCTCACCTACGCATGGATATAAATAACATCGAAAACGGAGTTCGTATGCGAAAGTTATGAATTTCTGAAGTTCGGGGCGCGAAACCCCAAAACTGTTAGAGTTCACGACGTGAATACAGTGTTCACGATGTGAACTCAGTATTTATGACTTCTGGATCCTGACAGACGCAAGTTGCGATGACGCACCTGATGACTATTGAACACACGATGTGAATATTTGAGATTCACGACGTGAATCCAGAAAAATGGCCCTATAAATAGAATTCAAGGGGCAGCCGAGTTTGGTTGCTCAATCTCTTCTCTCCCACTCCCAATACCCTCTCTAACCCCTATTTTATCCCGACACCCGAAGCAAGTCCTGAAGCTCGAAGATCACGAGAAGAAAAGAGTTTCCGAGCCGAAGCTCTACCTGCGAGAAGCCCGGTGTGTGAAGATCTTCCAGTTTTACCGAAGAATACTACTTTACGAGCTGTAGTGCTGTCCGAGAATCGTCTAATCAAGTGAGTATGTAGTTACTTTCTTCTAACACATAGATATGAAGTATTTGCTATGAAATACATGTTATGTGTTTGTATATTGTTTGTTTATTTGAGAAGGATGTTTTATGAATGTTTTATACAGGTTTGTATATGATTTAAACTATATATGTAATTTATATCTACAAATATGTTGGGTAGAACATGGGTAGATGGAATAGTTGGTGTGTGATGAGAGATGGTATGAGTAAATCCTGGTGACTATAAGACGTAGTGCCTATTAGATAAACCCTGGCGATGATGTGACTTCGTGCCTATTAGATAAACCCTGGCGACGATGTGACTTCGTGCCTGTTAAAGTGAACCTTGGTGACTATGGGGTTAGCGCCTGTTAAGTGAACCTTGGTGACTATGGAGTTAGCGCCTGTTAAAGTGAACCTTGGTGACTATGGAGTTAGCGCATGTTAAGTGAACCTTGGTGACTATGGAGTAAGCGCCTGATAGCTATGGATTTAGTACCTGATAGATAAACTTTGGCAGCAATGGACTTCCTGCCAATTCCTTAGGTAAATCCTTAGGAACGAATGAGTAAAGGATAGTTGATTCTTAGGGTAACACCTTAAGAAATAAAGAAGATAATGGGGATGGGTAATTAGTTTGATTGTTTGATGGTTAAATATAATAATTATATTATTGTGGGTTGAAAACCCTATATGCTCACCAGACTCCCAAGCCTGACCCACTCAGTTTTCTTTGCATTATAGGTAATGGCACAAGAGTATAAGTTGGTGGACTTGACGAGAAATTTTGGATTATAGATCAGTGGTTATAAATAACTGTTGTAAGGTCTATTTTATACTGTTTATGCTTTTGGTTTGTATCGGAACATGACATCCTGAGATTTTGTTATTTACTGAAAATACATTTCTTTAAAGAAATGCTTTGATAAATTCTTATCACATTTTGTTTTGGGAACAAATTCCGCAACTGTTTTCTGTAAACAATTACTCTGATTTTAAAACAAAGCATAAACAAATCAGTCTTTTCTGGCCGTGAAAATGGGGATGTCACAGTTGGTATCAGAGCATTAGTTTAAGAGAACTAGGAATTTGTAGGATTTCTAGACTTAAACTTAGATTGCTAAGCGATGATTGTGATATGAGTGTCTACCATATTTTAGACACAAGCACTAGTATATTTTAGGAAAGATGCCTAAAATGCTTTTAGGTGCTAAGTGCTATATGTTTGCCATATATGATATTGGTTGTTCGGATCTATGGTCTGTTGCCGACCGGGTCTGGAAACCTTACGTGTTTAGGATTCTAAGCGTATGACTACAATATTAGAACTAGCATGTAAACGTTTCAGAGTGATAAGGAGATTTATACGTCTATCGTAAATAAAGCTTTCTTATCTTAAATTCTCGCCCGGTACATCGAATGTCTGCTTGGGTGTACAAAACGTTATGGTGGAGACTCGTAGAGAATTGAGAAAATGGAGAAAATGAAATGCTTATGATAGTGAATGACACCTATCGGAAGATATCGTAAGAGTGGTATCTTGCCTTTAGAATATGTCTGATAAAATAGCGAAACGTTTAGAGGAGTACAGTATGTCTGAAGTACACCTTCAATTGGCAGGATGATGGAACGATTGGTGTAATTCGTGAAGTTGTCCCATAATCTGGAATTTCCATCACCAACTGAGTTGAAGCAAGATTGATGATAGAAGATACGCATGAAAGAAGTCCTAATAGAGTCTAGGAAAATTTGTATGATTAACTGGAAATATTCGTATGTGTTAAATTTTTTGGTGATTTTAGGACTTGGGGACTACGAGACAATACTTGGGACGAGTATGAGTAGGTGTGAATAGTAGTATAGATCTATACTACTTGAAGCACATGACTCACGCTTGGATCAGGGAAAGTCACAAGGTTACCAAGAAGCTTGTAATTGAGTTTGTTTTTATTCAATTATGTCGTTACCATTGTTTCGATAATGACTAAAAAGATGACTGATATTCTGACCTTAGTGTTCATATCAAATTGAGTCGGACTACGATGAGTTTGTTACGTGGTTTAGAGAACCGAGTTCGATGTAGCATTTGACTTGATGTCAGAAGATTGAAATCAATGTGATCGATGACATCATGCTCGTTGTTAAGGAAGCTTGTAGCTAGAAATGTTACATGCAAAAATGTGATTATATCACATTAGAATATGAAGGAAGGTATATTCCATTCTGGAATTTGACTCTAAGAGACTTGAGTCTAAGCGTTGCATCATACGATGAGAGGTCATTAGAACACGACCCATCGGTCTGTTACAATAGATAAAGGAAACTACTTATCCTAAGAAGAAGAAGGAGTCCTCAATAAGGATTTATTTTGTAACTCGAAGGTTACGATTGAAAGTCCAACATGGTACGAAGAGCAGATGTAGGATTGAGCACTACCTGCTATCGAGAAGTCCAAAAGTTAGATACTCTTTCGAGGAAACATAGAACTTACATGTATTACCTAGGATGAAGAGATAACGTATGGAATCATTATACAAGTCCTATTTCATTGATGATTCCGGGACGTAATCATCCAAGGGGGAAATAATTGTAACGCCTGTAGATCCGGGCTAGTCAATTTAGAGACGATAAGCATCAAAAATGACTTTTTGATGGAAGATTATTTAGAAGGATTAATATTAACTAAGTTATAGTATATGCTACAAGGATTTTCGTACATATAAAGAACGCCAAAATCCGAGTTATAACGAAGAAGTTATGACATGTAGAAGTTTTGCGACAGAACCGGCATGACACAACGCGACGTAAATAGTGAATTTACGTTAGAGAGATATTTGGCCTTAGCAATCTAAATGAAAGTCGTAGAATACGTTAAACCAAGAGCGTGCATAAAAAGAACGTCTAAATCTGACTTCATATGAGGAAGTTATGATTTTTCGAAGTTTCAGCATTAGTAGTATGCAGCCCCAAGTTTGAATATGAGATCGAGTGGTTTCTAGCCGAAACGATCTAAACAAGAATCGAAGATCTCATCGATTGTAGTCCAACGGTAAAAAGACAGACGAAAACGGACGTTAGACGAAGAAGTTCTGGATTTCTAATGTAGTTTTCCTATCCCGGCCTACTAAAAATAATATAATAAAAGTAAATTCAAAATTAGCCGACGAAGTCTAAATGAGAGTTGTAGAGCATAATCTCACCTATGCGTGGATATAAATAACATCGAAAACGGAGTTCGTATGCGAAAGTTATGAATTTCTGAAGTTCGGGGAGCGAAACACCAAAACTGTCAGAGTTCACGACGTGAATACAATGTTCACGACGTGAACTCAGTATTTATGACTTCTGGAGCCTAACAGACGCAAGTTGCGATGACACACCTGATGACTATGGAACTCACGACGTGAATATTTGAGATTCACGACGTGAATCCAGAAAAATGTCCCTATAAATAGAATTCAAGGGGCAGCCGAGTTTGGTTGTTGAATCTCTTCTCTCCCACTCCCAATACCCTATATAACCCCTATTTTATACCCCCGAACCCCTGGTATCATCCCGAGACCCGAAGCAAGTCCCGAAGCCCGAAGATCCAGAGAAGAAAAGAGTTTCTGAGCCGAAGCTCTACCAGCGAGAAGCCCGGTGTGTGAAGATCTTCCAGTTTTACCGAAGAATACTACTTTACGAGCCGTAGTGTTGTCCGAGAATCGTCTAATCAAGTGAGTGTGTAGTTACTTTCTTCTAACACATAGATATGAAGTATTTTCTATGAAATACGTGTTATATATTTATATATTGTTTGTTTATTTGAGAGGGATGTTGGATGAATGTTTTATACAGGTTTGTATATGATTAAAACTATATATGTAATTTATATCTACAAATATGTTGGGTAGAACATGGGTAGATGGAATAGTTGGTGTGTGATGAGAGATGGTATGAGTAAACCCTGGTGACTATGAGACGTAGTTCCTATTAGATAAACCCTGGCGACGATGTGACTTCGTGCCTATTAGATAAACCCTGGCGACGATGTGACTTCGTGCCTATTAAAGTGAACCTTGGTGACTATGGGGTTAGCGTCTGTTAAGTGAACCTCGGTGACTATGGAGTTAGCACCTATTAAAGTGAACCTTGGTGACTATGGAGTTAGCGCCTGTTAAGTGAACCTTGGTGACTATGGAGTAAGCGCCTGATAGCTATGGATTTAGTACCTGATAGATAAACTTTGGCAGCAATGGACTTCGTGCCAATTCCTTAGGTAAATCCTTAGGAAAGAATGAATAAAGGATAGTTGATTCTTAGGGTAAAACCTTGAGAAATAAAGAAGATAATGGGGATGGGTAATTGGGTTGATTGTTTGATGATTAAATATAATAATTATATTATTGTGGGTTGAAAACCCTATATGCTCACCAGACTCCCAAGCCTGACCCACTCAGTTTTCTTTGCATTACAGGTAATGACACAAGAGTATAAGCTGGTGGACTTGACAAGAAATTGTGGATTACGGATCAGTAGTTATAAATAACTGTTGTAAGGTCTATTTTATATTGTTTATGCTTTTGGTCTGTACCGGAACATGACATCCTGAGATTTTGTTATTTAATGAAAATACATTTCTTTAAAGAAATGCTTTGATAAATGCTTATCACATTTTGTTTTGGGAACAAATTCCGCAACTGTTTTCCAGTAAACGATTACTCTGATTTTAAAACAAAGCATAAACAAATCTGTCTTTTCTGGCCGTGAAAATGGGGATGTCACAATCCGGCCAAAATTGAGGCATTTATGAGATGGGAGGTGCCGAGGTTCCCCACCGAGATCAAGAGTTTTTTGGGACTGGCCGGATACTATTGGAGATTTATCAGAGATTTTTCCAATATTGTTGTCCCTCTCACCAGTTTGACCCGGAAGGGCATTGCACTTACTTGGGGTCCCGTGCAGCAGACCTCATTTAAGACCCTTCGCTAGAGATTGTGCGAGGCTCCCATGTTGGCCCTTCCGGAGGGAATGGAGGATTTTATGGTTGATTACAATGCATCTATTTCTGGCATGGGGGCGGTACTGATGCAGCGAGGGCACGTGATAACATACGCATCGAGGCAGTTGAAGCCTCATGAGACGAGATATCCCACCCACGATCTAGAGCTAGGGGTGGTGGTATTTGCCCTCAAGATCCGGCGTCACTATATGTATGGGGTTCAGTGTACCATTTACACGGACCATAAGATTTTGAAGTATCTTATGGATCAGCCAAACCTTAACATGAGACAGAGAGGGTGGTTAGATGTGGTGAAGAATTATGACTGCGAGATCCTGTATCATCCGGGCAAGGCTAATGTGGTAGCCGACGCCCTGAGCCATAGAGCAGAGAGTACCCCGATCTGAGACATGTGTTTGAGGATGACAGTGATGACTCCAGTCTTATATATCATCAGAGAGGCCCAGGCGGAGGCAGTGAGACCGGAGAACCGAAAGAGGGAGCGGGTGATTGGACAGGTGTCCGAGTTTGTGACGGACAACCAGGGGCTTATGACCTTCCGAGGAAGGATTTGGGTGCCCTATACGGGCGGAGCTCGACGCACACTGATGGAGGAGGCACATAGATCGAGATTTTTGATCCACCCCGGGGTCACTAAGATGTATTTGGACCTGAAGAAGGATTATTGGTGGCCCTGTATGAAGAGAGACGTTGCGTGGGTAGTCGAGAGGTGCTTGACCTATTGTCGGGTTAAGGTCGAGCACCAGCGTCCCCATGGAAAGTTGCAGCCATTGGAGTTTCCCCAATGGAAATTGGAACAAATTTCTATGGATTTTATCACCAAATTGCTGAGGACCGCGCGAGGTGTCGACGCAATTTGGGTGATTGTCAATCGGTTGACGAAGAGCGCTCACTTTCTTGCTATCAGTGTGAGCTCTTCTGCTAAGAGGCTGGCATAGATATATGTGCGAGAGGTGGTAGCTCGGCATGGGGTGCTGACATCTATAGTGTCAGATCGGGATGTGCATTTTACTTCCAGATTCTGGAAGAAGTTCCATGAGGAGTTGGGAACGTAATTGCATTTTAGTATAGCCTACCACCCTCAGACAGACGGACAAAGTGAGTGGACGATTCAGATGCTCGAGGACATGCTTCGAGCATGTGTTATAGACTTCGATGGAAGTTGGGACGCATACCTACCCTTGGTTGAGTTTTCTTACAACAACAAACCATTCCAGTATCGGTATGCCTCCTTTTGAGCTTCTTTATAGGAGAAGGTGTCAGACCCACATCTATTGAGGAAAGGTGGGGCAGCAAGTGATGGGTAGCACTGAGATAGTGCTAAAGACGACTGAGCAGATTCAGCAGGTCAGACAAAGGTCACTAACGGCCCAGAGTCGCCAGAAGACTTATGCGGACATGCGACGGTCCGAGCTTGAGTTTCAGGTTGGAGATTTCGTTCTCCTGAGGGTATCCTCTTGGAAAGGGGTGATACGGTTTAGGAAGAGGGGCAAGTTGGGGCCCCGATACATCAGTCCCTTCAGGGTAACCGCTAGAGTGGGTAAGGTGGCATACCGTTTGGAACTACCTGCGGAGTTGAGCCAGATCCATGATACTTTTCACATGTCCCAGTTGAGAAAGTGTGTAGCCGATGAGACGACAGTGGTACCCCTAGAGGACATTTAGGTGGATGCGGGCCTGAATTATGTTGACAGACCGATCGCGATTATGGATCGACAGGTGAAGGTTTTGAGGAACAAAGAAGTACCCCTGGTTCAGGTTCGGTGGCAACACCGGAAAGGGAGTGAGATGACTTGGGAGCCGGAGTCGGAGATGCGGGAGCAGCATCCGGAACTATTCGAGGAACGTGACTTCGAGGGCGAAGTATGATTCTAGTGGGGGAGATTTGTAACATCCCGAGTCCAGGTATGCCTTGAGAACCTTGATCTTTGGAGTTTTTGTCTAATTTGATCCCTATTGCATTAAGAGTGAAAAACGAGTACGCGGGGCGTACATGAGGTGTACGCTTAGCGTACTCGTCAGCATGCTTGTAACGCGGAGGCCACCTAATACGCTGGGCGTACCCATGGGTACTGTGGGCATACTAGGCCCAGAATGCAACCCTAATTTGGGGTGAGTCCCCTATATAAGGGATATGATGGCCTCATTTCTGGCCACCATTCCTAGAGAAGAAACCCTAAGAGTGCCCTAATCCTCGTTCTAAAGATTGTGTGTGTGTGTGTGTGATTGAGCCTTGAGAGTGTTTTTGTGATTTTGAAGAGAAGAGAAGGTCTTGAAGAAGAAGGAGTTGGAGTCCAAGCTTCTAGATCCGAGCAAATCAGAGTGGGAATCTTCTTATTGAGGTATAAAGCTTCAAACTTTGCCTTTCCTTTGTCATGACCATGTTGTTTGAGTATATTAGGGTTTTGTCCCAAAGATGGAGACTTTATGAGATAATGAACTCCAGAGACCTTGAGTAGGCCCTTTTCAGTGTATTGTGTGTTGTAGAGTCATAAAAATCCAATCTTGGGCGTTGGCAGTGAGCCATGCATGAGTTATGAGCTACACAAGGAAAGGGAATGGGTGTTTTGAGTGTTTTTGACCTAATCAACTATGCAAAGGCTTAAAGTCACTGACTATATGGACTAAGAGACATTATGGAGTTTAGATCTGAGATATGAGCCTATGTCTTAACTGGTTAAGACCAAAATTGAGAAGAGTGTAAAACTGGGGCGTACGCTAGGCGTAATCCCAATACGTGCGACGTAGGCGTCGAGCACCCCCGATGTCTGCATGGTATTTGAGTACGTGCAACGTAGAGACCGAGTACGCGCAACGTACTCCCTACTGTTGAATTTTGTTGACTTTTAGGGTTTGGACAAATTGTGGACTATTAAGCCTATGGAGGGGTAAAATGGTCTTTTCACCCTTCTCTGAGTGTAAAAGGGTTAGTCTAGTTCTTAGTAGCCGATACTAATTAGAGATAATTATTATGTGTTAGGCGGAGGCTAGACCGGTGGGTAGAGTTCGAGATTTCCGAGACCGAGGTTTCTTTTGCTAGCTTACGAGGTGAGTCTTCTCACTTTACTTACCTTGAATGGTAATTTATGTGTGACCAGAGGGTCTTATGTGTATGTGCTGTGTACTGAGATATGCTATTATTATTCTGTGATATACTTGCTGTGTATTGTATTGAGTTACTGAGTTGTGGGACCGGAGGGTCCCACCGAGACACATCGACCGGAGGGTCCTACAGAGTATAGCCTCGAGTGTTATATGTGGTATTTTGGGGAGCTCACTAAGCTTTATGTTTACCGTGTTATGTGTTATGTGTTTCAGGTAGTTTCGAGGATCACGACAAGGCACCGACATGATTGTACAAACTGGCGAGAGATTGTTTTTATGATTCTGGGATTTATGTTTTATTTGTTGATATTTGAGACATATGTGATTTTGAGAATTCTTATATGAGTTATATTAAGTTTTTAAAATGAGAAAAATTGTTTGAAAATTTACGTCATTACACGGTGCCTTATTGACATATAGTGGTAAGGAATCTCCCGAGCATTATTGTCTATCCTGAAGATGATCTTAGGATAGGTCCCTTGAATTAGATGCCTTCGGGGATAGAAAGTGAGGATAACGAGAATGAGTAATTGGGTTGAATGTTTTGATGAAAATATATAATTAAAATAATATAACTATTGCGGGTTGAAAAACATATGTGCTCACCAGACCCCCAATCCTGACCCACTCAGTTTCTCGTATTATAGGTAGTGGCACGAAATCACTAGTGTGATGTTGTGATGAGCAATGTATGGATGCTTATAGGCCAGTAGTTTAGATAAACTAGTGTAAGGTCTGTATTATTTTTGTTTATGCTGATGTATTGTATTGACCGTTACATCCCAACGTTTTCAATAAAATACATTTCTTCGTAAATGCTTTGATAATATTATTATCATGTTTTGGGAAGAAATTCCGCAATATTATTCTTTAAAAAGGAAACTCTGATTTTAAATAAGCATAAATAAATCGGTCGTTTCTGCCCGTGAAATTGGGGGTGTCACAAAAAACATGGTAATCGGATTTAAAATGTATAATTTTTGAAAATGGAAATTTAATTGTTTTTCTTAGTTTTTTTAACATGAAGCTTACTTTGCAGCTAATCAAGTATACATTCCAGATATCTGATTTGATTACTTTGATCAACAGTCTAACATCAATGTCATTAATGATTTAGGATGATAGAAACGAAGACTAATTTTATATTTATCTGACAAATCAATTTTAATTTTCACCAAATATAAAAATCATTAAAACTAACATACTCCAAAAATATCAAAGCGAATTTAGAAATCCCTTCCCGTGGGAAAACATACTCTATGTTTTTCTATACTATTTCCCACATCCTCATCAGTTACAACACAAACTAAATATGTAACGTATGGTTTCTGGTATGTATTTAAAATCATAATTTATTCATTTTTGTATAGAAACTCGACGATTTTGAGGCCCCAAACTCTTCGAGTAGGGATGGATTGGGACGCGGGTTAAGAAGTCTACTCGACGAGTTGGGAAGCCTCAACTCGACGAGTAAGCTGGTAGAATGAAACCCTAATTTTCAGGGTTTTGCACCCTTATTTAAACACCTTAACCCCTATAAGCTGGCCTCATTTACAGCCTCCATTGTCCCAAACCCTAGCCATGAAACCCTAATTCAATTTTGAGAGTTTTAAGGTAACTTTTGTGCATTCTTTGTGATTTGGAAGAAGAAGGTGCTTGAAGAAGGAGCAAGGACGTGTAGAAGGAGAGTAGATCGACAAGTTGGGCTTCATTTATGGTTCATATGAGGTATAAAGCTCCTACCTTGTCTATAACATGCTTAGATATAGTTTTAGGATGCTTTCTTCATGTTTTGGTCCAAGTATGTTGGTTTTTGGGATTTGGAGGTCTCATGTGGGCAAACCTTTCAGATCTAGGGTCTTGAGGGGACTTCATGCCATAAAGGTGACAACTTTATGGCCATGGAAGTCCCATGCAACTTTTAGATCATCTTTTTGGTCTTTTGAGCCAAGTAGGTCATGTATGCAAGTAAAGATAGGAACTTTACGTGACCAAATCGTCCCTAGAGTCCAGATGACCCCATGACATATCTTGAAGTTTTGATGGATTTTGGAGTTGGATCTAAGCCATTTTGAGTAAGGGTTAGAGCCATTTTCTTATAGGATGGGTCTTAATGGGTAAAGTCAGAAGCTTTAACCTCCTAGATGTGTATTAGGCCCAAATCTAGAATATGGGACTTAGATTTGAATAATGATGGCTTAATACATTAAGAAAGCTTAACAAACTGAAGAAATTGACGAGTTCATAGAGGAACTCGACGAGTTGGGTCGAAGTGTCCTGATTTTGCTAAAAGGAAGAACTCGACGAGTTCAAGGATGGACTTGACGGGTTAATTTGAGAAGTCCTGATTCTGTTGATAGGAGGAACTCACCGAGTTCATGAAAGAAGTCGACGAGCTGGATCGCGATTTCATGGTTTTACGATTTATGGAACTCGGCGAGTTGAGTCAACTCGGAATGTTGACTTTGTGGTGGTTGTCGAGGCCAACACAAATAATAACCCTAAATGTTACACACTAAAATAGTGTATAGTGGTAAAGGGATCGAATCCACGGAGATTGGTTCAATTTATAACTCTATGAAAAATCTCTTTGTAAAAATACTTGAAAATGACAATAAAAATAAAATGGGGGGTTTTGGTGTTTTGAAATACTTGAAACAACTAGAATTAACAATGATTTAAATAGACAAATGCAACAAAAATAAGAGTTTGATGTAAAACCAATGAGGGAAAGATGGTTGACTTAAAGTTTCCTCACTTTGACTTTTGATGAACATATCATTAGAATCCAATGGTGCAATACTTTGATTTAAATCCTTAATTTGGCTATAGTAATCCAAGGAGCTTGAGATTACCTAGACTTTTCTTAATTGTTGAAATGGCTAGAGAAGCTCATAACAATTTCCTTAGTCAAAGTCACTAATTCCAAATAGCATGTAATTAGTGAAAGTCAACTAGCATTAAGAACCAAAAAGTCACCAAATCCAAGAGGGGTCAAATGCTTTCACCACCATGTTGGAGGAAATGTTTTTATGATTGTGTGAAGCAAAAACAACACAAAAATCATTTGTTGCTTGCTAATTTGAGGATCCTTTACTTAATCAAGAAATTAGCCAACTAATCACCACAAACACATTTAAACTCATGAACTAAAACATACAAGTAGTGATAAGATGTTAAAACACAAAACATTCCCATAAAGATTTAAGAACATGTTCATGGATTCTTCAACATTCAACAAAAGTTCAAAGGATTAACCAAAAGTCAACCAAGATTAGTTTAGCCAAGCATGGCTAAACCCAAAGAAACAAAGTTAGAGAAAATTGTACCAAACATTAAGCAAGAATCAAGAGGTAAAAATATGATGTTCTTCAAGTGTTCTTGGCCTTCAAAAATCTCCAAAACTCCAGAGAGAATCTTCAAAAATCGGATGTCCAAGAGTATGCAAAAGATGGGCACCAACCTTCCTCAAATAGCTCAAAAGAAGGATTCCCGAAATTGCCCCTGCAGGGCCCTGCGCGACCCGCGTGCAGCTGCGCGGGTGGGTTGCGCGGGTGGTACCTGACATGGGCTCCTTTGAGATTTTGGGCCTCTAAACCGGGGCTTTGTCAGAGTCTAACCAATTGTACGTGCGTGCTCCCCGATCGAGCAACATCTCCATCCGGATGAGAGTATCACAATCTAGCAGGAAGTTCGGTGGGGTGTCGACAGGTATGTACTCGGGGGCCGGGAAGTCTAGGCCGACGGCTCGACCTATGATCGTGATGAGTCCCCCGATGAAAATTTCCCCTGAGGAACGTTGGCGTATGGAGTCACATTTGTCTAAAAAGAAGCCTGAAAAACTGAGGGAGAGTGCATGCCTCATGCTTCGGAGGAAAAATAGCTCACATCTGTTGATTTGACCGGGCTCGAGACGCCCGAAGATACTCGTCGTAAGGACTCGGTGAGCAATTCGCCAACAGGGGTGAACGATGTGCTTGGCTCGCTGTCGGCTTGGGTTGAAGGTTGGGAGACCGGAAATTTGCATCCAGAAGTTTGCATCAGGGCAACGCAGAAAATCTTGGTACTCTTGACTTTGGGGGCTGATGCGGAACGGATCGTCTATACCCATGATAGAATCAAGCTCTGCGTATGTGAGTCTATGATGCTCCCCTTTCAACTGGAATGTGAGGACTTCCGTGTCATCATCTCGTGCATATGTGCTAAGAAATTCCATTGTGGGTTCCTCGTAAGTTCTGTCACAAAGTCGAAGAAAACCACGCCAACCGAGTTTTATGAACAAATGGTATACACCATCATGCACCCCAAGCTTTTTCATGGACTTTTTATGGTAGAATTTTGTCGGCCGGATTGCGCGACCCCGAAGATTGGAGCGATAGGTTTTGATCTCAGCATTTGTAAGGGAAGGATCGCTTCCCTCTTCTCCTCTTTTTCTCCGTTTACCGGCTGCTTTGCGTGATGGACCGGCGGTATCTCTTTGCGGGTTAGGATCGGTCGATGATCCATGGGTGCGTGTCCGAGCCGTGGTTTTGCCCATTTTCGAAACCTACAATATCAAAAACAACTTCACCAACGTAATCCCTCACCTTACCACTCTCAAATTAATGCAAGAAATAATGACACCCAACTTTTGACAATGTAAAATTGTTCCAACAACAACACTCGGTTAATTTGATAATCCCAACAAAAATTCGGCAGCAATACGAGACAAAATGAAGAAATCCCAACCAAAGTTTAAACAATTTTTGAACAAATTTCCAAACAAATTAACCAATCTCAACCTTTCTCAAATCAATGTTTCCAAATAAACCGGGCAACAACTAACGATCTTAGGCAATTTCCAAAGCATAATTGAATGCAATTACTGAATTGAAACAATGCAAGGTAATAAAAACCAAGGAAAGAGAATACCCGTTTTATCCCAAAATTGATCTTGAACCCGGAATCCGCTACCGTGCACCCCAAGCTTTGGTTATTCGTGGGTGCCTAAATGCAAGACTTGTTCATTGAACGGATATTTTCAGCTTGATTTGTGTGAAAAATCCGGCGGCGGCTCGTGGTGGCTCAAAAATTTTGGAAAATTTTTTTGTGAGATTTTGAGGTTTTGTTTGGTTAGATGTAAAGATCCCCGAAAAAGAAACACTTTGGTGGTGTCGGAATTGCGAGAGGTGGTAGGAGTTGGCCGGAAAATGGCCGGAAAGTGGCGAGGTGGGTGGTGGTGGCGCCCCTAAACCCGGCGATGGATCGGAGTAAACTTCAGGTGGGGTTTGTAGAGCACGGAAAATGGTGAAGAATGGTGGTGGTCTCGTCGAATTCCGACCGGTGGAACTCCGGGAAATCAAATTTTTGTGAAAAGTGGGTGTATGTGTTCTTGAGAGTTTGAGAGAGAATGAGAGGGTTTTGAGAGAATGAAATGAAGAAGGAGAGTTGCTGGAGGTTTCAATCCATATTCAAGTGTGGTCAACACCCGGTCAATGTTGGTCAACTCATTAAACCACCTGGTCAACGAAAGTCAAAGCTGGTCAACAAATTAAGGGATGATCGTCAAGGAAGCACGCGGGTCGCGCAGAGGGGGCGCGCGGGTCGCGCACTTGTTGCAGTCCCGGGATTTGATCTTGTTGCGAATTGAAGACCGGCCGCGCACACCAGCCGCGCACCCATGCGCGGGTCGCGCACATGTTGCAGTCCCGGCTTGCGATTTTTTTCGTTTTCTTCACTAGTTCTTGATTCGGAAGGCCCCAAACACCTAGAAACTCTTGGATTCTTCAAAAATGACTTCAAAAATTGCATCAAAACATTTTCAAAACTTCTTTATTCGAACGTAGAAATATGAAAGCATAAAGCTTTCCAAAAATGCCCCTCTTTAACGTCTTAGGCGAGACGTCCTTCTAGCTTGGTTCAACACACCGGGACATCCAAATGGATGATTTCAATAACACTTGCATTAAAACCTTCATAGAATGGCTTTAATCGGTGCCCATTGACTTTGAAAATTTGTCCCGTTTCTTCACTTTGGATTTCCACCGCTCCATGGTCAAAAGTCTTTATTACAACAAATGGGCCGATCCACCTTGATCTTAATTTGCCCGGGAATAGCTTCAACCGTGAATGGTAAAGTAAGACCCTATGTCCCGGTTCAAAATTCTTCCGGGTGATGGACTTGTCGTGGAAAAGCTTCGTTTTCTCCTTATAAATCCTTGCGTTTTCATAGGATTCGTTTCTCAATTCTTCGAGCTCTTGGAGTTGAAGTTTCCTATGCCTTCCCGCCTCGTCTACGTCGAAGTTGCATTTCTTGACCGCCCAAAATGCTCGGTGCTCTAACTCGACGGGAAGATGACAAGATTTTCCAAAAACCAATCTGAAGGGCGACATTCCAATCGGGGTCTTATAAGCGGTCCGATACGCCCATAAGGCATCGTCAAGTCTCAAACTCCAATCCTTCCTTGTCGGGTTCACCGTTTTTTCTAGAATAGACTTCACTTCACGATTCGAGACCTCCGCTTGACCATTCGTTTGAGGGTGATAGGCAGTAGAGACACGATGAGTCACGTGATACTTCTTCAATAGAGCCTCCATCATTTTGTTGCAAAAGTGCGTCCCTCTATCACTAATCAAAGCCCTAGGCACACCAAATCTCGCAAAAACATTAGACTTTAAAAACTCGATAACCGTTTTGGCATCGTCCGATCTTGTGGCTTTGGCTTCAACCCATTTAGAAACATAGTCAACCGCGAGTAGAATATAAGCGTTGCCAAATGACACGGGAAATGGGCCCATGAAATCAATCCCCCATACGTCAAAAATTTCACAAACAAGGATTGGGTTTTGGGGCATTTGGTTCTTTTGCGAAATGTTTCCCGTTCTTTGGCACCGCTCACAACTTTTGCAAAACATATAACAATCGCGTGACATGGTTGGCCAAAATAATCCACATTCAAGGACTTTTCTCAAAGTCCGGCTAGGTCCGAAGTGTCCCCCACAAGCAAATTCATGACAAAATTGCAAAATGGATTGGTGCTCTTGTTGGGGTACACATCGCCTAATGATTTGATCGGGACAATGTTTCCACAAATAAGGTTCATCCCACACATAATATTTTGCATCACTTTTCAACTTGTCTTTTTGAGCACGTGTGAATGTGTCGGGATACCTTTTTGTGACCAAAAAGTTAACGATATCGGCATACCAAGGAATAGATTGAGTAAGGGAAAAGAGATGCTCATCCGGAAACTCGTCCCGCAATGGGAGAGGAGTTTCATTTGAAATGATCCGGCTTAGATGATCGGCAACGAGGTTCTCGCATCCACTCTTGTCTCGGATTTCCAAGTCAAATTCTTGTAACAGTAGGATCCACCGGATGAGTCTCGGCTTTGCATCTTTCTTCGTCATCAAGTACTTAAGTGCTGCGTGATCCGAATACACTATGACCTTGGTACCAAGTAGGTATTGTCTAAATTTCTCCAAGGCGAACACTATGGCCAATAGCTCCTTCTCCGTGGTAGAGTAGTTGCTTTGAGCATTGTCTAGTGTCCTTGATGCATAATAGATCACGTGGGAGGCCCTCCCATTCTTTTGACCCAAAACGGCGCCTATCGCATAGTTGCTTGCATCACACATGATCTCAAAGGGGAGATCCCAATTTGGTGCTTGCATGATGGGAGCGGATGTAAGCAACTCTTTGAGCTTGTCAAAAGCTTCTTTGCACGCCTCATTGAACTCGAAATCGACCTCCTTTTGCAAGAGTTGGCACATTGGTCTTGTTATCTTTGAAAAATCCTTGATGAACCTTCGGTAGAAACCTGCATGGCCCAAAAAAGAACGAACTTCCCGAACACAAGTCGGATAAGGTAAGCTTTGAATAACATCAATTTTTGCCTTATCTACCTCAATTCCTTTTTTAGACACAATGTGACCCAAAATGAGACCTTGACTCACCATGAAATGACATTTCTCAAAATTCAAAACCAAGTTTGTTTCGATGCATCTTTTTAAAATTTTTGTGAGGTTAGTCAAACATTCTTGAAAGGAGTTGCCATATACCGTGAAATCATCCATAAAAACCTCAATTATGTTTTCAACATATTCCGAAAAGATACTAACCATACAACGTTGGAAAGTGGCCGGGGCGTTACACAATCCAAATGGCATTCTCCGGTAGGCAAAAGTACCAAATGGACATGTAAATGTCGTCTTTTCTTGGTCTTCCGGTGCCACCGGGATTTGGTGAAAACCGGAATACCCGTCGAGACAACAATAATGAGATTTCCCGGCCAACCTTTCTAACATTTGGTCAATGAAAGGCAATGGGAAATGATCTTTTCTTGTGCTTGCATTGAGTTTGCGGTAGTCAATACATACTCTCCACCCGTTTTGCACACGAGTGGGGACCATCATACCTTTGTTGTTCTCGACCACCGTGATTCCCGTCTTCTTTGGAACGACTTGCACCGGGCTCACCCACTTGCTATCCGAGATTGGATAGATCATCCCCGCATCAAGAAGCTTTAATATCTCTTTCTTCACAACTTCCATCATTGGCGGGTTTAACCTTCTTTGCGCGTCTCTACTTGGCTTGCATTCATCCTCCATTAAGATCTTATGCATACAAGTGGAGGGGCTCAAACCCTTGATATCCGCAATCGTCCAACCCATGGCTTCTTTATGCTCTTTCAACACCTTGAGGAGTTGCTCTTCTTCGAATTCGGTTAAATGAGTCGAAATGATAACCGGAAGAGTTTCATTCTTTCCCAAGTAAGCATACTTCAAATGTTGAGGTAAGACCTTCAATTCCAATTCGGGTGGTTGAACAAGGGATGGCGGCAATTTTGTGTGAGTTGGGGGCAATTCAATTTGCTTGACATCTAATCTTGTGAATTTTTTCATCTCCATTTTACTTACCAACTTCTCAACTTCCGGATCCAAAGAATAAAACTTTAATTGTGCGGCTAGCTTCCCACAATCGAATCCTTTGCTCAAGATCATTTCCAACATATCACCGTTAGACAACTCAAACAATTCTTGAGTAATTGGCTCAACAACATCAACAAAGTACAAAGATGATATGTCACTAGGATATCTCATGGCATCATAAATATTAAAACTTATTGTTTCACCATCAAACTCCATTGTCAAACTTCCCGCATACACATCGATCTTTGTCCTAGCCGTCTTCAAAAACGGTCTCCCAAGCAAGATTAGAGCCGATTTGGAGGACACTTGCTCATCTAGATCAATCACATAGAAATCCGCCGGGAAGACTAATTGGTTCACTTGCACTAGGACATCTTCTAAAACACCTCTAGGAAAGACACTCGATTTATCCGCAAGAGAGATTATGACACCGGTTTCACTTAAGGGTCCGACATTTAATGATTCATATACCGAATAGGGCATGACATTAATAGAAGCACCAAGATCAAGCATAGCACTACTAAAAGTGACATCCCCAATCTTGCAAGGAACCGTGAACATTCCGGGATCTTTGCATTTGGGTGGAAGTTTCCTTTGTAAAACCGCGGATGCGTTTTCATTCATCAAAATTTTCTCATTTCCCTTCAACTTCCTCTTGTTGGTACAAAGTTCTTTCAAGAACTTTGCATATCTCGGGATTTGCTTGATTGCGTCAAGTAGAGGGATGTTTACTTCCACCTTTCGGAAGGTGTCCAAAATCTCTTTCTCCTCCATATTCTTCTTTGAATTTGAAAGTCGGGAGGGGAACGGTGGTTGAGTGACTATTGGTGTTACTAGAGGGGCAGCCTTCCTTGGAACTCCGGCTTGTGCATCATTCTTGATTATAGGTACTTCAACGGGAATAACTTCTATCTCTTCCTCTTCTTCCCTTGGTTTCTTCTTTGAACTACTTTCTCCGGCTTGCTTGCCACTTCTCAAGGTCACCACATTGACATTTGGGTTCTTTTCGGTTTGAGAAGGGAGTTTACCACGGGATTCCAACTTGCTTATGGATGTAACTATATCTCCCATTTGTGCTTCAAGGTTGGAGATACTAGTCCTTGTCTCTTTTTGGAATTGTTGGGTACTAGTGGCTAGAGATTTGACAATGTCTTCAAGAGACATTCCGGAGCTACTTGGTTGGGATTGAGGAGGTTGTTGATGATGATGTGGAGGGTGCGGTTTGGGTTGATAGTGTGGTTGTTGATGTTGGTAATGAGGTTGTGGTGGTGGATAGGATGGTCTAACCAATGCATTTTGGGGCAATGATCTTGGGTTGTAGCTCATGTTGGGATTTGGCTTCCAACTTGAATTATATGCATTTTGGTAACCGGATGGTTTGTTGTGGTAGTTTTGGAACTCTCCCGTGGCATTCACATGCTCCGCATCTTCTTGAAGGATGGGACACATATCCGTAGGATGTCCCATTGTTGCACATATTCCACAAACCATCACTTGTGGAGTTTGTCCCATGGCTAGCTTTTGGACAACGGAGGTTAGATCTTTGATTTGAGACTCGAGATTTGATGTTCCCACTTCATTGACTTTGTGTTGTGTGTCTCTTTTCATATCTTGGCGAGGGCCAAAATGTTGTGAATTCGCGGCTATGGTGTTGAAAAGTTGTCTTGTTTGTTGTGGGGTTTTACTAAAGACATCTCCACCACTTGAGGCATCAACTAGTCTTCTCTCCATTGGCAACAATCCCTCGTAGAAGTGTTGAATGAGGAGTTGTTCCGGAATTTGGTGTTGTGGGCAACTATAGCACAAGTTGTTGAACCTCTCCCAATAATCATGGAAAGTCTCATTTTGACCTTGGCGGATTCCACAAATCTCATTTCGAAGGCTTGAGACTCTTGAGGCGGGGTAGAACTTATCGAGGAAAGCTCTTGCCATGTCGGTCCATGAGTTGATCGACCCCGGTGGAAGATAGAATAACCAATCTTTTGCTCTATCGGCCAATGAAAAGGGGAATGCCCTTAGCTTGATTTGGTCATCGGTTGACCCTTGTGGCTTCATGCTAGTGCAAATAATGTGGAACATCTTCAAGTGCTTATGAGGGTCTTCGTTCTCCAATCCATGAAAAGTTGGTAGGTGGTGGACTAAACTTGACTTCAATTCCGAACCTCCTTCCAAAACCGGGTAATTGATACCGGTTGGAGTTTGTGTAACATCGGTCTCCATCATTTGCCTCAAGGTTCTCTCGGGAACTTCTCCTCCGTCCGCCATTACAATTGGTTCAATAATAGGTGGATTTTGTTGTAGGGGTGGTGTTTCGGGAATTTCTTGGCGAGGGTCGGGACTAGAATCGGGTTCTATATCACTTAATGAAGCGGTTTCAACCTCCGGGTCCCCGTGGGGGTTAGAAGTTTGACCACGTTCAACTCGTCTTTCCTTAGCCAAACGCCTTGCTTCTTTTTCGATTTCGGGGTTGTAAATCAAGTCACCTGTACGCTGAGATCTGGGCATAGAGAAACAAATTGATTAAAAATAAACCAGTCCCCGGCAACGGCGCCAAAAATTTGGTGGTTGTCGAGGCCAACACAAATAATAACCCTAAATGTTACACACTAAAATAGTGTATAGTGGTAAAGGGATCGAATCCACGGAGATTGGTTCAATTTATAACTCTATGAAAAATCTCTTTGTAAAAATACTTGAAAATGACAATAAAAATAAAATGGGGGGTTTTGGTGTTTTGAAATACTTGAAACAACTAGAATTAACAATGATTTAAATAGACAAATGCAACAAAAATAAGAGTTTGATGTAAAACCAATGAGGGAAAGATGGTTGACTTAAAGTTTCCTCACTTTGACTTTTGATGAACATATCATTAGAATCCAATGGTGCAATACTTTGATTTAAATCCTTAATTTGGCTATAGTAATCCAAGGAGCTTGAGATTACCTAGACTTTTCTTAATTGTTGAAATGGCTAGAGAAGCTCATAACAATTTCCTTAGTCAAAGTCACTAATTCCAAATAGCATGTAATTAGTGAAAGTCAACTAGCATTAAGAACCAAAAAGTCACCAAATCCAAGAGGGGTCAAATGCTTTCACCACCATGTTGGAGGAAATGTTTTTATGATTGTGTGAAGCAAAAACAACACAAAAATCATTTGTTGCTTGCTAATTTGAGGATCCTTTACTTAATCAAGAAATTAGCCAACTAATCACCACAAACACATTTAAACTCATGAACTAAAACATACAAGTAGTGATAAGATGTTAAAACACAAAACATTCCCATAAAGATTTAAGAACATGTTCATGGATTCTTCAACATTCAACAAAAGTTCAAAGGATTAACCAAAAGTCAACCAAGATTAGTTTAGCCAAGCATGGCTAAACCCAAAGAAACAAAGTTAGAGAAAATTGTACCAAACATTAAGCAAGAATCAAGAGGTAAAAATATGATGTTCTTCAAGTGTTCCTGGCCTTCAAAAATCTCCAAAACTCCAGAGAGAATCTTCAAAAATCGGATGTCCAAGAGTATGCAAAAGATGGGCACCAACCTTCCTCAAATAGCTCAAAAGAAGGATTCCCGAAATTGCCCCTGCAGGGCCCTGCGCGACCCGCGTGCAGCTGCGCGGGTGGGTTGCGCGGGTGGTACCTGACATGGGCTCCTTTGAGATTTTGGGCCTCTAAAGCATATCCCACTAGCCCAGATCGAATCCAATCACCTCCTAGCCCATTTTCTTCAAGTTTTTCTTCATTTAAAGCCCAATTTGGCCTCTCTAAATCCTCCAATGCTCGTGAACTCGTCCGATTAATAATTTTCATACGCTTGAATGTTCCCCCGCATCTTTCAAATTTAAAGCTCAATTCTTCCAAGCCTTCAAGCAATTGACAAGTCCACCCCATGAATCACCTTCATAGCCATCAAGCATGAAACCTCCAATTCCCTTCAAGCCCAATCGCCTCGCAAAAGTGCCGCCCCGCTAGTTTCCAAGAAAATCTGCAATAATGCTCAAGAAACTAGAAAGTACCCCGAAATGGTCATAAAAATAACAAAAAGGGAAAATATGCATGAAAGTTAACTAAAATGCGAATGAAATGTACTAAAATAAACTATAAAAATAAGTAAATAAAATGAAGCTATCAAATCACCCCAAGCTTAAACTTTACTTGTCCTCAAGTAAGACAAAACTAAATGAACTTGGGATGAACTACCCTAGAAATAAAAAGAATGGATAGAACCATGGAACCTGTTCGACGTTAGTCAACATGGTCAGAATTGATTTCGCTGCTATCTCACAACTTTTTCATCCGATGACAATGGTACCATAAACCACAGCCAGGATAACTCCTTTAGGTGAGTAAGGAGGGATGAGCAGTCGCAGCCTCAATGGAACATGCATACAATGAAGAATATCTGTAGTAGGGAGAAAGCAGTTGGATGGGCTCGGGTGGAGCTCTTCTTTAAGTGTACACTCTGATCTCACGTTTACCGGTTTCTCTCATGTGTAACTTGGTTTAATCGCTCAGGTACCGTTGTAGGAATCGGTTCACTTGGTGTTGGCCCAAACCTCCCGTAGTATCCGACTCGACAGTCTCCCTAACATCACCAATTTGCGAAAAACAACTCGATCTATATACAATAAAACATTCCTAAATAAATGAATATCAAACGTCGGGTGACCAAAATGTTGGAAGATTTAGTTCAATAATTGAACCGGCCACCCTTCTCAGATTTCTGCAGCTGGGAATTTGCCTGCCCCCCCTTTTTTTTTTTTTTTTTTTTTTTTTTTTTTTTTTTTTTTTTAGATAATGTAATAACAACCCTTTGACTCAAAATTTGGTTCCTAAAGTGTGTAAGTGGAACCGAAAGGGTAGTAATATAATCCGAATGGTCTAAGCGAGAAAATGACCATGTGTGGAGCATAAATATATAATGCAAGCTCCTCTTCAAATTTGTGAATTTTTTTTTTTTTTTTTTTTTTTATTAATAAAGAAAATGTCCACATGCGGACTAAAAGACTTCTCTAAAATCCTAAGAAAATCGCAAAAAGATATGGTGATGCAAAGAGACCGGATATGGATTCTACTCGGGGACAAGCACTAGTGTTTCATCCTAACGGTTCAAACGTGATCAAGTGTGATCCTCTCGGCGGTAGTGACCGCAAGGCTAAGACATCCATTGCTATAGTATATCCTACAGTCATTAGTATTGTATGCATAATTCTTCATGAAAACTACCTGTCCATGATCACTTACCCCTTTAAGCTACCAGCATCTGATCCCAAGTATGAAATCCCAAACTGCAGCTAGTGGTCCCGGTTCGATGGGTGAGATAGCAACAAGATCCTGGACCAATAATGATACAATAACTGTGAACCTGTTCCATGGCATCCAAGAGAGGTGGGAATAAACAGACAACAAAAATGCATGAATGCTAATGTCTTAAGCTAAATGTTATGCAGAAATAAAAAGTAGAAAAGAAGAAAATAAAATCTTTTTTTTTTTTTTAAATTTAAAAAAATAAAAAAAAAAATGAATGCAAATTAACTTAAACTAATATGTTATGCAACCTAACTAAAAATGCATGAAAAAGAGTAAGAAAAAAAAAGGAAATGCCCCACCCCAAGCTTAAGAACAAGCATTGTCCTCAATGCTTAAGGAAAGGGCAGAAAGGACCTAGATCGGGGGGTCGGGCGGCGGGAAATGCCCGTGGCGATGGTGGTAGTCCCACATATCCTGGAGCTGGCGGGAAGTGTGAGAGGAGGACTGCTCCAATCGATCAACACGGCTTGCCACATCTAGAATGGCTCTCGAATTCTCTTGCGTTTGGGCGTCGATACGCTGCACCGTGGAGAACATTGTGGCAAATTGGTCAAAGAACGTGGGAGGGAAATATGGTGGGACTTCATGTCCCTCCTGCTGATGCGGCTGGTCAAAATGATGTGGAGGGGCCTGGAATTGATTATGCTGAAACATCGGCTGCTGCATCGAAGGCTGGTCAAAATGGTCCTCAGCTTCGGGCATCTCATCGTCCTCTTCTTCATCTTCTTCCTCTTGTTCATCTGCATCGTGACCCTCATCATCACCGAATTCTGGGAATACACCTGCTTGGGTCAACTGATCTGGAGGAAGCCAAGTGTCGGGGTCGTCTGTATCGAATGAAGAACCGATCCAACTTGGCAGGATGTAAACCGGGGCTTTGTCAGAGTCTAACCAATTGTACGTGCGTGCTCCCCGATCGAGCAACATCTCCATCCGGATGAGAGTATCACAATCTAGCAGGAAGTTCGGTGGGGTGTCGACAGGTATGTACTCGGGGGCCGGGAAGTCTAGGCCGACGGCTCGACCTATGATCGTGATGAGTCCCCCGATGAAAATTTCCCCTGAGGAACGTTGGCGTATGGAGTCACATTTGTCTAAAAAGAAGCCTGAAAAACTGAGGGAGAGTGCATGCCTCATGCTTCGGAGGAAAAATAGCTCACATCTGTTGATTTGACCGGGCTCGAGACGCCCGAAGATACTCGTCGTAAGGACTCGGTGAGCAATTCGCCAACAGGGGTGAACGATGTGCTTGGCTCGCTGTCGGCTTGGGTTGAAGGTTGGGAGACCGGAAATTTGCATCCAGAAGTTTGCATCAGGGCAACGCAGAAAATCTTGGTACTCTTGACTTTGGGGGCTGATGCGGAACGGATCGTCTATACCCATGATAGAATCAAGCTCTGCGTATGTGAGTCTATGATGCTCCCCTTTCAACTGGAATGTGAGGACTTCCGTGTCATCATCTCGTGCATATGTGCTAAGAAATTCCATTGTGGGTTCCTCGTAAGTTCTGTCACAAAGTCGAAGAAAACCACGCCAACCGAGTTTTATGAACAAATGGTATACACCATCATGCACCCCAAGCTTTTTCATGGACTTTTTATGGTAGAATTTTGTCGGCCGGATTGCGCGACCCCGAAGATTGGAGCGATAGGTTTTGATCTCAGCATTTGTAAGGGAAGGATCGCTTCCCTCTTCTCCTCTTTTTCTCCGTTTACCGGCTGCTTTGCGTGATGGACCGGCGGTATCTCTTTGCGGGTTAGGATCGGTCGATGATCCATGGGTGCGTGTCCGAGCCGTGGTTTTGCCCATTTTCGAAACCTACAATATCAAAAACAACTTCACCAACGTAATCCCTCACCTTACCACTCTCAAATTAATGCAAGAAATAATGACACCCAACTTTTGACAATGTAAAATTGTTCCAACAACAACACTCGGTTAATTTGATAATCCCAACAAAAATTCGGCAGCAATACGAGACAAAATGAAGAAATCCCAACCAAAGTTTAAACAATTTTTGAACAAATTTCCAAACAAATTAACCAATCTCAACCTTTCTCAAATCAATGTTTCCAAATAAACCGGGCAACAACTAACGATCTTAGGCAATTTCCAAAGCATAATTGAATGCAATTACTGAATTGAAACAATGCAAGGTAATAAAAACCAAGGAAAGAGAATACCCGTTTTATCCCAAAATTGATCTTGAACCCGGAATCCGCTACCGTGCACCCCAAGCTTTGGTTATTCGTGGGTGCCTAAATGCAAGACTTGTTCATTGAACGGATATTTTCAGCTTGATTTGTGTGAAAAATCCGGCGGCGGCTCGTGGTGGCTCAAAAATTTTGGAAAATTTTTTTGTGAGATTTTGAGGTTTTGTTTGGTTAGATGTAAAGATCCCCGAAAAAGAAACACTTTGGTGGTGTCGGAATTGCGAGAGGTGGTAGGAGTTGGCCGGAAAATGGCCGGAAAGTGGCGAGGTGGGTGGTGGTGGCGCCCCTAAACCCGGCGATGGATCGGAGTAAACTTCAGGTGGGGTTTGTAGAGCACGGAAAATGGTGAAGAATGGTGGTGGTCTCGTCGAATTCCGACCGGTGGAACTCCGGGAAATCAAATTTTTGTGAAAAGTGGGTGTATGTGTTCTTGAGAGTTTGAGAGAGAATGAGAGGGTTTTGAGAGAATGAAATGAAGAAGGAGAGTTGCTGGAGGTTTCAATCCATATTCAAGTGTGGTCAACACCCGGTCAATGTTGGTCAACTCATTAAACCACCTGGTCAACGAAAGTCAAAGCTGGTCAACAAATTAAGGGATGATCGTCAAGGAAGCACGCGGGTCGCGCAGAGGGGGCGCGCGGGTCGCGCACTTGTTGCAGTCCCGGGATTTGATCTTGTTGCGAATTGAAGACCGGCCGCGCACACCAGCCGCGCACCCATGCGCGGGTCGCGCACATGTTGCAGTCCCGGCTTGCGATTTTTTTCGTTTTCTTCACTAGTTCTTGATTCGGAAGGCCCCAAACACCTAGAAACTCTTGGATTCTTCAAAAATGACTTCAAAAATTGCATCAAAACATTTTCAAAACTTCTTTATTCGAACGTAGAAATATGAAAGCATAAAGCTTTCCAAAAATGCCCCTCTTTAACGTCTTAGGCGAGACGTCCTTCTAGCTTGGTTCAACACACCGGGACATCCAAATGGATGATTTCAATAACACTTGCATTAAAACCTTCATAGAATGGCTTTAATCGGTGCCCATTGACTTTGAAAATTTGTCCCGTTTCTTCACTTTGGATTTCCACCGCTCCATGGTCAAAAGTCTTTATTACAACAAATGGGCCGATCCACCTTGATCTTAATTTGCCCGGGAATAGCTTCAACCGTGAATGGTAAAGTAAGACCCTATGTCCCGGTTCAAAATTCTTCCGGGTGATGGACTTGTCGTGGAAAAGCTTCGTTTTCTCCTTATAAATCCTTGCGTTTTCATAGGATTCGTTTCTCAATTCTTCGAGCTCTTGGAGTTGAAGTTTCCTATGCCTTCCCGCCTCGTCTACGTCGAAGTTGCATTTCTTGACCGCCCAAAATGCTCGGTGCTCTAACTCGACGGGAAGATGACAAGATTTTCCAAAAACCAATCTGAAGGGCGACATTCCAATCGGGGTCTTATAAGCGGTCCGATACGCCCATAAGGCATCGTCAAGTCTCAAACTCCAATCCTTCCTTGTCGGGTTCACCGTTTTTTCTAGAATAGACTTCACTTCACGATTCGAGACCTCCGCTTGACCATTCGTTTGAGGGTGATAGGCAGTAGAGACACGATGAGTCACGTGATACTTCTTCAATAGAGCCTCCATCATTTTGTTGCAAAAGTGCGTCCCTCTATCACTAATCAAAGCCCTAGGCACACCAAATCTCGCAAAAACATTAGACTTTAAAAACTCGATAACCGTTTTGGCATCGTCCGATCTTGTGGCTTTGGCTTCAACCCATTTAGAAACATAGTCAACCGCGAGTAGAATATAAGCGTTGCCAAATGACACGGGAAATGGGCCCATGAAATCAATCCCCCATACGTCAAAAATTTCACAAACAAGGATTGGGTTTTGGGGCATTTGGTTCTTTTGCGAAATGTTTCCCGTTCTTTGGCACCGCTCACAACTTTTGCAAAACATATAACAATCGCGTGACATGGTTGGCCAAAATAATCCACATTCAAGGACTTTTCTCAAAGTCCGGCTAGGTCCGAAGTGTCCCCCACAAGCAAATTCATGACAAAATTGCAAAATGGATTGGTGCTCTTGTTGGGGTACACATCGCCTAATGATTTGATCGGGACAATGTTTCCACAAATAAGGTTCATCCCACACATAATATTTTGCATCACTTTTCAACTTGTCTTTTTGAGCACGTGTGAATGTGTCGGGATACCTTTTTGTGACCAAAAAGTTAACGATATCGGCATACCAAGGAATAGATTGAGTAAGGGAAAAGAGATGCTCATCCGGAAACTCGTCCCGCAATGGGAGAGGAGTTTCATTTGAAATGATCCGGCTTAGATGATCGGCAACGAGGTTCTCGCATCCACTCTTGTCTCGGATTTCCAAGTCAAATTCTTGTAACAGTAGGATCCACCGGATGAGTCTCGGCTTTGCATCTTTCTTCGTCATCAAGTACTTAAGTGCTGCGTGATCCGAATACACTATGACCTTGGTACCAAGTAGGTATTGTCTAAATTTCTCCAAGGCGAACACTATGGCCAATAGCTCCTTCTCCGTGGTAGAGTAGTTGCTTTGAGCATTGTCTAGTGTCCTTGATGCATAATAGATCACGTGGGAGGCCCTCCCATTCTTTTGACCCAAAACGGCGCCTATCGCATAGTTGCTTGCATCACACATGATCTCAAAGGGGAGATCCCAATTTGGTGCTTGCATGATGGGAGCGGATGTAAGCAACTCTTTGAGCTTGTCAAAAGCTTCTTTGCACGCCTCATTGAACTCGAAATCGACCTCCTTTTGCAAGAGTTGGCACATTGGTCTTGTTATCTTTGAAAAATCCTTGATGAACCTTCGGTAGAAACCTGCATGGCCCAAAAAAGAACGAACTTCCCGAACACAAGTCGGATAAGGTAAGCTTTGAATAACATCAATTTTTGCCTTATCTACCTCAATTCCTTTTTTAGACACAATGTGACCCAAAATGAGACCTTGACTCACCATGAAATGACATTTCTCAAAATTCAAAACCAAGTTTGTTTCGATGCATCTTTTTAAAATTTTTGTGAGGTTAGTCAAACATTCTTGAAAGGAGTTGCCATATACCGTGAAATCATCCATAAAAACCTCAATTATGTTTTCAACATATTCCGAAAAGATACTAACCATACAACGTTGGAAAGTGGCCGGGGCGTTACACAATCCAAATGGCATTCTCCGGTAGGCAAAAGTACCAAATGGACATGTAAATGTCGTCTTTTCTTGGTCTTCCGGTGCCACCGGGATTTGGTGAAAACCGGAATACCCGTCGAGACAACAATAATGAGATTTCCCGGCCAACCTTTCTAACATTTGGTCAATGAAAGGCAATGGGAAATGATCTTTTCTTGTGCTTGCATTGAGTTTGCGGTAGTCAATACATACTCTCCACCCGTTTTGCACACGAGTGGGGACCATCATACCTTTGTTGTTCTCGACCACCGTGATTCCCGTCTTCTTTGGAACGACTTGCACCGGGCTCACCCACTTGCTATCCGAGATTGGATAGATCATCCCCGCATCAAGAAGCTTTAATATCTCTTTCTTCACAACTTCCATCATTGGCGGGTTTAACCTTCTTTGCGCGTCTCTACTTGGCTTGCATTCATCCTCCATTAAGATCTTATGCATACAAGTGGAGGGGCTCAAACCCTTGATATCCGCAATCGTCCAACCCATGGCTTCTTTATGCTCTTTCAACACCTTGAGGAGTTGCTCTTCTTCGAATTCGGTTAAATGAGTCGAAATGATAACCGGAAGAGTTTCATTCTTTCCCAAGTAAGCATACTTCAAATGTTGAGGTAAGACCTTCAATTCCAATTCGGGTGGTTGAACAAGGGATGGCGGCAATTTTGTGTGAGTTGGGGGCAATTCAATTTGCTTGACATCTAATCTTGTGAATTTTTTCATCTCCATTTTACTTACCAACTTCTCAACTTCCGGATCCAAAGAATAAAACTTTAATTGTGCGGCTAGCTTCCCACAATCGAATCCTTTGCTCAAGATCATTTCCAACATATCACCGTTAGACAACTCAAACAATTCTTGAGTAATTGGCTCAACAACATCAACAAAGTACAAAGATGATATGTCACTAGGATATCTCATGGCATCATAAATATTAAAACTTATTGTTTCACCATCAAACTCCATTGTCAAACTTCCCGCATACACATCGATCTTTGTCCTAGCCGTCTTCAAAAACGGTCTCCCAAGCAAGATTAGAGCCGATTTGGAGGACACTTGCTCATCTAGATCAATCACATAGAAATCCGCCGGGAAGACTAATTGGTTCACTTGCACTAGGACATCTTCTAAAACACCTCTAGGAAAGACACTCGATTTATCCGCAAGAGAGATTATGACACCGGTTTCACTTAAGGGTCCGACATTTAATGATTCATATACCGAATAGGGCATGACATTAATAGAAGCACCAAGATCAAGCATAGCACTACTAAAAGTGACATCCCCAATCTTGCAAGGAACCGTGAACATTCCGGGATCTTTGCATTTGGGTGGAAGTTTCCTTTGTAAAACCGCGGATGCGTTTTCATTCATCAAAATTTTCTCATTTCCCTTCAACTTCCTCTTGTTGGTACAAAGTTCTTTCAAGAACTTTGCATATCTCGGGATTTGCTTGATTGCGTCAAGTAGAGGGATGTTTACTTCCACCTTTCGGAAGGTGTCCAAAATCTCTTTCTCCTCCATATTCTTCTTTGAATTTGAAAGTCGGGAGGGGAACGGTGGTTGAGTGACTATTGGTGTTACTAGAGGGGCAGCCTTCCTTGGAACTCCGGCTTGTGCATCATTCTTGATTATAGGTACTTCAACGGGAATAACTTCTATCTCTTCCTCTTCTTCCCTTGGTTTCTTCTTTGAACTACTTTCTCCGGCTTGCTTGCCACTTCTCAAGGTCACCACATTGACATTTGGGTTCTTTTCGGTTTGAGAAGGGAGTTTACCACGGGATTCCAACTTGCTTATGGATGTAACTATATCTCCCATTTGTGCTTCAAGGTTGGAGATACTAGTCCTTGTCTCTTTTTGGAATTGTTGGGTACTAGTGGCTAGAGATTTGACAATGTCTTCAAGAGACATTCCGGAGCTACTTGGTTGGGATTGAGGAGGTTGTTGATGATGATGTGGAGGGTGCGGTTTGGGTTGATAGTGTGGTTGTTGATGTTGGTAATGAGGTTGTGGTGGTGGATAGGATGGTCTAACCAATGCATTTTGGGGCAATGATCTTGGGTTGTAGCTCATGTTGGGATTTGGCTTCCAACTTGAATTATATGCATTTTGGTAACCGGATGGTTTGTTGTGGTAGTTTTGGAACTCTCCCGTGGCATTCACATGCTCCGCATCTTCTTGAAGGATGGGACACATATCCGTAGGATGTCCCATTGTTGCACATATTCCACAAACCATCACTTGTGGAGTTTGTCCCATGGCTAGCTTTTGGACAACGGAGGTTAGATCTTTGATTTGAGACTCGAGATTTGATGTTCCCACTTCATTGACTTTGTGTTGTGTGTCTCTTTTCATATCTTGGCGAGGGCCAAAATGTTGTGAATTCGCGGCTATGGTGTTGAAAAGTTGTCTTGTTTGTTGTGGGGTTTTACTAAAGACATCTCCACCACTTGAGGCATCAACTAGTCTTCTCTCCATTGGCAACAATCCCTCGTAGAAGTGTTGAATGAGGAGTTGTTCCGGAATTTGGTGTTGTGGGCAACTATAGCACAAGTTGTTGAACCTCTCCCAATAATCATGGAAAGTCTCATTTTGACCTTGGCGGATTCCACAAATCTCATTTCGAAGGCTTGAGACTCTTGAGGCGGGGTAGAACTTATCGAGGAAAGCTCTTGCCATGTCGGTCCATGAGTTGATCGACCCCGGTGGAAGATAGAATAACCAATCTTTTGCTCTATCGGCCAATGAAAAGGGGAATGCCCTTAGCTTGATTTGGTCATCGGTTGACCCTTGTGGCTTCATGCTAGTGCAAATAATGTGGAACATCTTCAAGTGCTTATGAGGGTCTTCGTTCTCCAATCCATGAAAAGTTGGTAGGTGGTGGACTAAACTTGACTTCAATTCCGAACCTCCTTCCAAAACCGGGTAATTGATACCGGTTGGAGTTTGTGTAACATCGGTCTCCATCATTTGCCTCAAGGTTCTCTCGGGAACTTCTCCTCCGTCCGCCATTACAATTGGTTCAATAATAGGTGGATTTTGTTGTAGGGGTGGTGTTTCGGGAATTTCTTGGCGAGGGTCGGGACTAGAATCGGGTTCTATATCACTTAATGAAGCGGTTTCAACCTCCGGGTCCCCGTGGGGGTTAGAAGTTTGACCACGTTCAACTCGTCTTTCCTTAGCCAAACGCCTTGCTTCTTTTTCGATTTCGGGGTTGTAAATCAAGTCACCTGTACGCTGAGATCTGGGCATAGAGAAACAAATTGATTAAAAATAAACCAGTCCCCGGCAACGGCGCCAAAAATTTGGTGGTTGTCGAGGCCAACACAAATAATAACCCTAAATGTTACACACTAAAATAGTGTATAGTGGTAAAGGGATCGAATCCACGGAGATTGGTTCAATTTATAACTCTATGAAAAATCTCTTTGTAAAAATACTTGAAAATGACAATAAAAATAAAATGGGGGGTTTTGGTGTTTTGAAATACTTGAAACAACTAGAATTAACAATGATTTAAATAGACAAATGCAACAAAAATAAGAGTTTGATGTAAAACCAATGAGGGAAAGATGGTTGACTTAAAGTTTCCTCACTTTGACTTTTGATGAACATATCATTAGAATCCAATGGTGCAATACTTTGATTTAAATCCTTAATTTGGCTATAGTAATCCAAGGAGCTTGAGATTACCTAGACTTTTCTTAATTGTTGAAATGGCTAGAGAAGCTCATAACAATTTCCTTAGTCAAAGTCACTAATTCCAAATAGCATGTAATTAGTGAAAGTCAACTAGCATTAAGAACCAAAAAGTCACCAAATCCAAGAGGGGTCAAATGCTTTCACCACCATGTTGGAGGAAATGTTTTTATGATTGTGTGAAGCAAAAACAACACAAAAATCATTTGTTGCTTGCTAATTTGAGGATCCTTTACTTAATCAAGAAATTAGCCAACTAATCACCACAAACACATTTAAACTCATGAACTAAAACATACAAGTAGTGATAAGATGTTAAAACACAAAACATTCCCATAAAGATTTAAGAACATGTTCATGGATTCTTCAACATTCAACAAAAGTTCAAAGGATTAACCAAAAGTCAACCAAGATTAGTTTAGCCAAGCATGGCTAAACCCAAAGAAACAAAGTTAGAGAAAATTGTACCAAACATTAAGCAAGAATCAAGAGGTAAAAATATGATGTTCTTCAAGTGTTCTTGGCCTTCAAAAATCTCCAAAACTCCAGAGAGAATCTTCAAAAATCGGATGTCCAAGAGTATGCAAAAGATGGGCACCAACCTTCCTCAAATAGCTCAAAAGAAGGATTCCCGAAATTGCCCCTGCAGGGCCCTGCGCGACCCGCGTGCAGCTGCGCGGGTGGGTTGCGCGGGTGGTACCTGACATGGGCTCCTTTGAGATTTTGGGCCTCTAAAGCATATCCCACTAGCCCAGATCGAATCCAATCACCTCCTAGCCCATTTTCTTCAAGTTTTTCTTCATTTAAAGCCCAATTTGGCCTCTCTAAATCCTCCAATGCTCGTGAACTCGTCCGATTAATAATTTTCATACGCTTGAATGTTCCCCCGCATCTTTCAAATTTAAAGCTCAATTCTTCCAAGCCTTCAAGCAATTGACAAGTCCACCCCATGAATCACCTTCATAGCCATCAAGCATGAAACCTCCAATTCCCTTCAAGCCCAATCGCCTCGCAAAAGTGCCGCCCCGCTAGTTTCCAAGAAAATCTGCAATAATGCTCAAGAAACTAGAAAGTACCCCGAAATGGTCATAAAAATAACAAAAAGGGAAAATATGCATGAAAGTTAACTAAAATGCGAATGAAATGTACTAAAATAAACTATAAAAATAAGTAAATAAAATGAAGCTATCACTTTGACTTTGACTTTAACCAAGTTGACCCTTAAGGGGTTATGAGTACGAAAGGGTAATTAAAGGAAATCTTTTTATGTATAGGAGCTTGAGTTGGGTTGATTGTTGGATCCGAGGATTTTTAGCTACTTTATGATATTCAAGGTGAGTTACCTTCCAGTAGAAGTGGGTCGGAGACACCAATGCCGACCGACTAGTAGCTGATTATAGTAAAGATGATTGTCTTTATGATAATTGTCTGGTATGCTACTATTTGTTATGCTTTATGTGCTAGCATGTTATGATATTATGCAATAGTGGTAAAAGGGGTGGGATAGACCCCGATACCGTTCGAAAGGACCGAAGGGGTAGGCCAGCACCCAGCACCCAGATATGTTAGGCAGTATGTGACTTATGTGTTTATGTACTAAGATGATATGTGGTAGTAATAGGAGGTGAAATAGTCCCCGTTACCAGTTGAAAGAGACCGAAGGGGTAGGCCAACACCCAAATATGCTAAACAGCTACCGGTTGAAAGAGACCGAACGGGTATGCCAACACCTTGATATGCTAGGCGGTTATCAGTTGAAAGAGACCGAAGGGGTAGGCCAACATCCAGATATGTTAGGCAACATGTTATTGTATGGTATATGGTATGATGGGGGAACTCATTAAGCTTTGTGCTTACGATTTTCAGTTTTGGTTTCAGGTACTTCCTCTTCGAAGGGAAATGAGTCGACATGATTACAATGCATCACACTACGTTTTTCCGCACACGAGATCTTTGGGAGTTATACTTTGATGTTGTTTTATCATGACATGTTTTGACTATTGATACTATGAATGTTTTCAGAAAAATGATTTTATAATTATTAAATTTTGGGATGTTATAAAATATTCACTAAAACTCATTTTATTACAAACATAAAAAATGAGAATTCAAAAGAAATAACTAATAATATACTATTTTTAGCTAATTTTTTATATATAGTCTTGTAATTTGCATGAATTCATAGTAACATTGTTAGATTTTGTAGTGAACTTTGACAAATTTGTAGTCAAAGCTAAGTATTTTTTTAGAAAAAAAATCACAGCCAAATCGTAGATAACTGCAGAGCAAATCGCAAGTGGGGCTCACCCATGTACGATTTGGTTAAATTTTATCTAAAAAAAAGGCTTTTATAGAAAGAAGCAAATAGCGGATGAAAGGATCAAATAACAAATAAAAATGACCAAATTGTAAATGAGACAGACCAAATAGTAGATGGAATGACGAAATTGAAGATGAGGCCTAACCATCTACAATTTGGTTGGTTATTTTGTAAAAATTCATTTTTTGACTATTTAAAAAAAATACTATACTAATGTTTTTGGATTTGGGATTTTCTCTATCTATTTACAATGTGTAAATCTTTTAAAACATAATTACAAGGATTAATTTAATTTCGTTATACCAAATGAGGACATACATAAGTAAAAATTCTTAAAGAGTATTAGTTAGACTAGGGTGTTTGAGATTGCTTATCTAAACAATTTATGGTTATTTATAAAAATGCTTATTAGATTACTTATCTAAACAATTTATGGTTATTTATAAAAATGCTTATTAGTTTAATAAGACTTATTTGTAAAAATGTTTTAACTTATCCAATATCAAAATACAGTTTTAAAAGCATTTAGACTTAGCTTATTTGGTACCAAAATATACTATATAAATACGTTATTTTTAATGGTTTGATAAGTTGTGGTTATTCTCACAAAATGATCAAAAAAGATTTTTTAGATATATCTATATAAAAGTGTTGGGTTATGATAAGGTTAATATGATAATTTGGTTAAATAAACTATAAGTTGGCTTTGATAAGTTAGAATGTATTGAGTTATGAAAGCTCATTTTATAAGCAAATATTTTATTTTTGCTTTATTCAAACATTAAAAATTACTTATTAGGAATGCAAACCATAAACTAATAAATAATTTAAATAGGTAATCCCAAACCAAATTGACATACTAATCTTATATTAACCCTAAACATTTATATACATATATCTAAGATGTCATTTTTGGTTACGTGAATAAACAAAATTTGAAAAAAAATTAAAAAAGCTTATCAACTTATTATGTTTTGATACAAGATATGCAAATTTATTTATTTTTTTGTTGGGTAAATTATATGAATAGTCCTTATGGTTTAGGGTAATTTGCATGTTTGGTCCTTAACTTATTTTTTTAACTCGGAATGTCCCTATTGTTTGTTTTTGTTATACGTTTGGTCCATGTCTTACCTACAAAGATTATTTTTCCTTTGATTTTTTAGTTTATTTATATAAACACACCCCCGGTCTCACTCTCTCACATTATCTTACCTATCTCATTATTTTTTCCTTTTTAAATAATAGTCTTTTTAGGTAAGACAAGAACCAAATGTATAACAAAAACAAACAGTAGTGACCAAACGCATAATAAAAACAAATAATAACTACCTTCCGAATTAAAAAAATAACTTAGGGACCAAACACGAAAATTACCCCAGACCATAGGGACCATTCATGTAATTTACTCTTTTTTGTTTTTAAAAAAACCCAACCGATAATTTAATAAACATTTTTAAATATGAACATAAACTGTTTTAAATAAACAATCACAAACACATCCTAAGTTTAGGAACCATTTAGACTATGCTTACAATCATCAATCATATATCCCGATCAATCTTATATCAACATAACAAATACTAACAATCTCAACTTTTTAATCACTTATCCATAACACAACTAAACATTTCAAATACTATTAATGTTTACTTAATTACATAAATATCTATATAATGTTTCACAAGTCTATTTTGGGATATTTGGGAACTTTTTTGTGTTGCTTTTTAGGATGACTATAATGTGGTTAATAAATCTCTTGAAAGATTAAAATTCACAGGCTTGCTTGTGCAGCTGCACAGGGCCCAAAAATAATAGGGTGCAAAATTTTGCGAATTATGTAATCAAATAGTTAATATATATTATTGTATTCACTTTCGAACATAAATCTAATTTGGTGCAGATGGAGGACGATTACTTTTTGTGCTTTTATTCTTTTGATTGACGGAGGTTCGAATCCTTCTATTTTACTTTTTCACTTCTGTAGATTCACTATATTTCTTAACATAAAGTAATTTTATTAATTGTGCACTTTCAGCCCTTCATTTATGCTCAATACTTTACAATTTATCCAACCGTCCAATTTCTATACAAAATCAGTTTTAGATATTATATATTTATCCCCTCAATTTTTAAAAAATTACATTTTCCTTTTTTCATTAATTTAATTTAAGTTTTAGAAAATTTGCATTTTTATGTTTTATTATATATATATATATATATATATATATATATATATATATATATATATATATATATATATATATAAATAAGGGTCCATTTGTTATGATTTGCTCAGGGCCTTCAAAATCATAGGATCGGCCTGGAAATTTATTATTTCCAAGGCTTTTTGCTTTAGAAACAGACAAGGAAAACTTAATAGCTTAGAGACGACCCAGATCCAATTGGATGTGGTTATGGAGTGGACCAATTGACCAGTTTCAGTTTAGATCATCTTTACAAGCTTCATGATAGGGTGAGCAAAAACCGCACCACAATTAAAATTAACTGCAAAAACCGATGGTGAAGTTTTATATTTTTCAAAAACCGCAAATTTGCGGTGCGGTGCGATTATTAGTTTTCAAAAACCGCAAAAAAAAACCGCATTGCACCGCATATATTATATACAATTTTTTTAATTAATTATTAATATATTAAATATTAAAAATAAGACAAGTTTCATGGATGAAAGATAGATAAAATACTAGAAAACAAAAGTGTTGGTTT
Organism: Lactuca sativa; assembly: GCF_002870075.4. Lineage (NCBI taxonomy): Eukaryota > Viridiplantae > Streptophyta > Magnoliopsida > Asterales > Asteraceae > Lactuca > Lactuca sativa. The sequence goes on from NC_056628.2 coordinate 66,759,554, forward strand.
TTTCTTATGTTTAACTCTGAAAAATGATGAAATTAGACAATTTTAAGATAGTTATTGTTAATTACTATTGATTTGACGTTTTTAAGATATTAGTTGTTTGTGATATAAGTTAATTGTCTTATACATTATGATTTTTTTTATTATTACAAGTAATATGTTTGAACTTTTAAAATCATTTGAGCTCTAAACTATAGTTAAAAACCATATAAAATAACTGCACCAAATCTATGCGGTTAATAACCGCAATACAAAAAAAAAAAAAAAAAAAAAAAAAAAAAAAAAAAACGCACCGCAAAAATAACCGCCTAACCGCACCAAACGGTTTTGAAAAAGGATTAACCGCATTTGCGGTTAGTAGTAACGTTTTGATTAATAACCGCACCGAACCACACCGCGCTAACCCATTGTGCTATATGATTTCAGTTCAAGAATTCCAATAATAGAATTATGTTGGTTTTGTTAGCAATGCGCCAACTTTTTAATAAAATGCTGTTAAAAAAATGATAATAATAATAATAATTCATATCATAAATTAACAAATTTCTCAGAAAAAAATAACACTTAAATCGGTCCACACTTACTGATGTTATCTTCTTGAAAAAGTCCCCACATTGTCCAAGTCGTTGGACTTTTCAGCTCATTGAGGAGTTGCAATTTCACACGTCGAAAAGTATTACAAGATGCTCATTAATATGTTTTTCGATTGTTTATACAAACAAAAAATTGTATGTGCTCATTACTTAGTTGAATAATTGGTTTTGACACTGTGAAATGTAACATCATGTCAAATTGTATATGTTGTGTATCATATCATATGAATGCAAGGTGATGTACTATTAATAAAACCGAATATTACTTTTGTCGTAGTCAATACGAAACTAAATAAAAGTTCGAATTTTCCCATCTGTTTACGATATCTCAACCTGTAATTTCAAAGGCTTCGATATCACCCTAATTGATAAAATCCCCACAAGTATTAAACACAAATTGACAGGTTGACTCCGACTTTGAAGTTTGAACGTGTCTTTCTTTTCTCTTGCTACTCCTCCATAAATTCATTCTTTTCATGATGTTTCAGAAAGTCATCTTCCACCTTCCTGTTTTCCGGCAAAAATGGTGGTCGAAGGAGCAGCTTCAAACCACCCACTTGAAAAGACACCGACTTGGGCATTAGCGACAGTTTGCTTTGTGTTCATCTTTCTTGGACTTGTGATCGAACGTTTATTCCGTACCACCTCACTGGTTAGAATCTATTCTATCTTTTTAAGTTTACATATTCACCGACAATTCTTGCTTAAAAGAATTGGTCTTCGATCTTGTTACTTATTTATTTATTTATTTATTTAATTATAATAATGTAAAATGAACGTTAAATTGTTGACTTGTATGTTGACCGTTTTTGTATGGTCATGCAGTGGCTTAAGGAACGTAGGAAAACTGCCTTATATGAGGCAGTGGAGAAGCTCAAGGAAGGTAAATATACTATCTCGATCGTATTTTTCTTTCTTCCTAGTGGAACATATTTAAAAAAAAAATCGTCTTTTATATACAAGCGTAGCTAATGACATTTATTCGTGGATTATTGAAAACTTTGGTGACCATTGAACTACATATCCATCCATTGAACATCCACGGTGTTTGATTTTAATCAATTGAATGGTCCTCTTCCATTAAACTATGCTAATAATGTTGTTAGATGATCAAGTTGTTATATGTCAATTGTTGTAACCCAAAAATTAATTCGGGTTAGAAAAAGGGTAGGGACTCTATACCTCTAGAGTATCACGTGAGGCATTAATCAAATGGAATTGGAACTTTCACACCATGAATATATCATCCTCAGTGTGAATCTGTGATATATGTATGAGGGCTATGTAAATATTAATTTGAAAATTGTAACATATTTACGAAAGCAAACATGTGTTTGTACATGGTGTAGTTTTGACGCTCCTCGGATTGATGTCACTATTACTGGTAGTCACTCAAAGAGGAATCTCCAAAATTTGCATATCAAACAAAGTAGCATATTCCATGCTTCCTTGTGACAAAATCCCTCAAGAAACAACAAAAACAATCCAAGCATATGAATTTTATTATGCTTCTCCTCCCACATCTGAACCACTAACCTTTGAAGATATGATCTCACCAGCTTCAACTACTACAACTTTTAACTCGTCAGATTATTGTGCTTCAAAGGTAATTTAATCATATAAGATAACCAAATTCATTTGACTAACTATTTATGATGTAATATTTTATAAAACATGTGTTAGATACTTTTTTCGTGTAACATGTTCTAAAAATGCTATTTTGACATAGGGGATGATATCATTTATATCACAAGAGGCAATAAACCAATTGAACACATTCATATGTGCTTTGACTATCATGCAAATAGTGTATAGTGTTGCAACCATGGCACTGGGCAGAGCCAAGGTATTCTTTCTATATGTTTATTCATTTTTTAAAAGTATAGGTACTAAATATGTTAATAGACCAAACTTCATAAATGGTCCTTGTGGTATCTCGAAATCTGAAGTTTGGCCCGCAAGTTTAAAAAACCTAATAGATGGTCCCGATAGTTTCAAAACTTTTAACAAATAGTCCCTCACCCACATAAAGCGACTTATATGTCCTTTCTATTTATTTTTAAAATTCCTTTTATCTAATTCTATTTTTTTTAAATGGAAAACAAAGTAAACAATCCATTGGGCCCACCCCACCCCCCCCCCCCCCCTCTCTCTCTCTCTCTCTTTCTTTCTCTCTCTCTCTCTCTCTCTATATATATATATATATATATATATATATATATATATATATATATATATATATATATATATATATATATATATATATATATATATATATATATATATATATATATGAATTTGTATTGACCGAAGCAACTAGTTGAAGACCCAGAGAGAGAAAGACATGTAACGTCCGTGTTTCTAGGCTAGGCATTAATATTGACATAATGTCTAGGTTAACCTTTGTAACTCATTTGGAAGAAATGAAAAGGAATTATGTGAATTTTATGTGAATTATGTGTTTTATGCTTAATTATTAGGGTTTAATTAATTAAAAATAAAAATAAGCGTCAAAATTAAAGTGTGAGATAAGCCCGATATCTTTACATAAAGTTGTAGTGATCGAAACAAGGATTTCGGGGATATAAGGAATGCCGAAATCCGAGTTATAACGAAGAAGTTATGACCTGTCGAAGTTTCGCGACAAAACCGGCACGGTGCTGAATGTCGTACAAAGTGAGTTTTTGATAAACTACTTTTTAGCCTTAGTAATCTAAACGAAAGTCGTAGTATTCGTTAAACCGAGAAGTTCGATAAAAAGAACGCCCAAATCTGACTTCGTATGAGGAAGTTATGATTTTTCGAAGTTTCAGCGTAGCAGTAGACAGCTAAAACTCAAATTTTAGATCGAGCGATTTTTAGCCGACACAACCTAAATGAGAATTGAAGGTCTCGTCATTAGGAGCTAAAAAGTCTGACGAAAACGGACGTCGGATGAAGAAGTTAGGAATTTTTAACGGATTTCCTGTCCCGGTCTGTTAAAAATAATAATATAAAATTTAAATTCAAAATTAGCCGACGAAGTCTAAACGCAAGTTGTAGATCATAATTTTAGCTACGCGTGCATATAAAGAATGTCAAAAACGGAGCTCGTATGCGAAAGTTATGGATTTTAGAAGTTTTGGCGCGACAACCGAGAAATTTCGCATAGTCACACTTTGCCACGTCACCCTCGCCTCGCATGTGACACGTGTCCTGCTGAGTCACCGAAGTCTGCTGAGTCACCCTCGCATGAACAGTAGCCACGTGATCCTCGCATGCAGCCCACGTGATCCGACAGCGTGTCGCTTGCTGATTGGACCGCACCCTCGGTCCAATGATCTTCCGACGCCTCGCTTCTGACTCACCATCCGAGCCTCGTTGGCCCAGCCCAAAGGCGCCGTGTGCCCTTCGTGTGTCCGAACCCTTGCATACCTGTCCGAAGCTCCTGCTGCCGCATGTCTCGCCTGGTGACTCCTCTTCTAAGCCAACTTCGGATCTTACCCTATAAATAGAGGGCTTGCGAGATCTTCCGGCTACTTTTGGAAAATGGCCATTTTCACCCCCTTTTCAATATTTTAGCCATTTTCGCTTCCCCCGATGCCCCGAGATCATTTCCAACGCCCGGAACAAGTCCCGGAGTGCCCGAAGGCCCGGAAAATTTATCTTTTCGGTTTCGAAGCCCCACCTTTCGCAGAGCCCGGTTTCTTAATAAAACTCCCGGTTTTATTAAAAACGATCGTTTTAGGAAACGAATTGCTGCCCGATTATCATCAAATCAAGTGAGTGTATATTCACTTTCAATTTACACATAGATATGAAGTATTTACCTTAAAATACGTGTTACGTGTAAATATGTTAATTGTTTATTTGAGGTGACTGTTGTGTTGATATTCTATACAAGTTTTAAACTGTATATATATTTTATCTATAAATATGTTGGGTAGAACATGGGTAGTTAGTTGGTGTGTGATAAAATAAAGTGATGAGAGGTATCCATGTTTAAGATGATCTAGTCATCTAACAGCGTATAGACAACGGCCACAGACTATTTTAGATAGTCCTGTGGAACATTAGTAGACTCGTAATCGGTACATATGTTTGAACTATATGTTCATAAAGTGTTCTTGAACTATATGTTCCTTAGGTGTTTTTGAACTATGTGTTCATCCGTTAATTCTTCTTTTTGACACTATTACGTGTCGGGGTACGGGAGCGTACGGGAGTACTTTATTAGTATTTTCCCTATGATTTTATTTTGAAGAGATTTGGAGTCTTCGTTTCTTTTGTGAAGTGATCGGACGAGCTTCATGAGTCAGTGTTTTCCTTTCCGATGCCGGATAGGGGTGAGTCTGGGGGTTCAGACCACAGCCTAGGCATTAGTTAGTGTTTTCATTTCCGATGCCGGATAGGGGTGAGTCTGGGGGTTATATACCTCACGATATTCAGACCACAACCTAGGCATTAGTTAGTGTTTCCATTGCCGGATAGGGTGCGTTTGGGGGTTATATACCTCATGATATTCAGACCACAGCCTAGGCAAAGTTCGATGCTGGATACGGTGCGTCTGGGGGTTATATACCTCACGATATTCAGACCACAGCCTAGGCATTGATAACTACCCTTGACTTAATTGTCTTGTGGTTCTTTCTTTTACGAACAAAGGTTCGTAGTTAAACTTAGTCCATTCATTCAATATCTTTATCGATCCTTGTTTGCTGCTAGAGGATTTCTAAAGCAGTTTAGTTAGTTAGTTGTTTATATCGATTCTTTAGGCTAGATCTAGTAAGATCACTGTATAAAGTTAGTATGTGGGGATCGATGTTGTTAGTTCATGTTGAGTAAATCTTGGTGACGATGTGACGTCGTGCCGATTAAATGAATCTTGGCGACAATGTGACTTCGTGCCTATTTGACATAAATTGTTGAAGGAAAACAATGTTGTCACCTCAGTGTTTGTTTTATTTGACATAAATTGCTGAGAAAGCAATGTTGTTACCCTTTGACATAAATTGCTAAGAAAGCAATGTTGTCACCCTTTCACATAAATTGTTGAGGAAAGCAATGTTGTCACCCCTAATGAAAATCCTTAGGCTAGGTTCCTTGTGATAGTTGTTTTAGGGATGTAACGTGAGGATAACGGGAATGGGTAATTGGGATAATTTGGTTGACTGATTGATGTTTAAACATAATAAATTTATGTATTGTGGGTTGAAAACCCTATATGCTCACCAGGCTTCCAAGCCTGACCCACTCAGCTTTTTATGATTACAGGTAGTGGACCCCGAGCATAGTCGGATGATGATGATGAGTGATTTTGGATTATAGGCCATTAGTTATAAATAACTGTTGTAAGGCTTATAATGTCTTGTTTATGCTTTTGATCTGTATCTGAACATGACATCCCGAGGTTTTGTTATGAAATAAAAATATATATTTCTTAAAGCAAGGTTTTGATAAATTTTTATCATGTTTGACTTTGGGAACAAATTCCGCAACACTTTTAATGAAATGATTACTCTGATTTTATTTTAAAAAGCATAAACGAAATCGGTCTTTTCTGGCCGTGAAATTGGGGATGTCACAGTTGGTATCAGAGCATTAGTTTAAGCGAACTAAGAAATTGTAGAATTTGTAGACTTAAACTTAGAATGCTAAGTGATGATTGTGAGATGAGTGTCTACCATATTTTAGACACGAGCACTAGTTTATTTTAGGGAAGATGCCTAAAATGCCCTTATGTGCTAAATGCTATGTGTTTGCCATGTGTGCCATTATTTGTACGGATCTATGGTCTGTTGCCGACCGGATCTGGAAACCTTATGTGTGTAGGATTCTAAACGTATGACTACGGTATTGGAACTAACATATAAACATTTCGAAGACTTAACATCTAACAAAAATGAGGATCTAAATTCACCTACGATTGGTGTATAGATCGAAATGCCGAGTACTCAAAGTGGGTTCGAAAGTGATAATCCACAGCCTGAGCCAATCACAATGACTGGAGTGCAGGCAATGGTACGTACGATGTTAGGTGAACAGATGAAAGAAGTCCTAGTAGAGTCTAGGAAAATTTTATGATTAATTGGACACATTTTCATGTGTTAAATTGTTTTGTGATTTTAGGACTTGGGGTCTGCGAGACAGTACTTGGGACGAGTATGAGTAGGTGTGAATAGTAGTAGAGATCTATACTACTGGAAGCACAGGACTCGCACTTGGATCAGGGAAAGTCACAAGGTTACCAAGAAGCTATTATTTGATTCCGTCTTGTTCTAATCTGTTGTTACCATCGTTTCGGTAATGACTAAGAAGATGATTGTTATTCCGACCCTAGTGGTCATATCGAATTGAGTCCGACTACGATGAGTTGGTTATGTGGTTCAAAGAACCAAGTTCGATGTAGCAGCTGACTTAAGCCGAATTAAAGTGAAGGCTGATCAAAGCGATCAATAGAAGTATCACGTTCGTTGTTAAAGAAGTTGGGTTAAGTTGTATTCTGACCCAAAGGGATGAAGTGATAGCGTATGCACTGAGGCAACGACGCTGGCTAGAGTTACTCAAGGACTACGACTGTGAGATACTTTACCACCCTGGTAAAGAAAATGTTGTTGCTGATACTCTCAGTCGGAAGGTAAACCTTGAAAAGAAAAGGCCAAGAGCTTTGAGATTTGAAGTTGTCTCGATAATTGTGGAAAGTATAAAGAAAGCTCAAGAGGAAGCTTTGGAGAAAAATGACCGAAAGGAAGAATGTTTGGGCAAAACGTTAGTGTTCGGTACAAACAACCAAGGGTTGAAGGTATTCCAAGATAGGATTTGGGTACCTAAGACGGGAGGAGTAAGAGATCTTCTGATGGAAGAAGCTCACAAGACCATGTACTCGATTCATCCCGGCAGTACAAAAATGTATAGGGATCCAAAAACCTATTACTAGTGGCCCACGATGAAGCTCGATGTTGCTAGGTATGTGGCCGAGTGTGTAACTTGTGCTAGGGTTAAGGCACAACATCAGAAACCGTATGGGAGTTTAGAACCTTTACCCGTACCCATGGGTAAATAAGAAGACGTCACCATGGATTTTGTGACTAAACTGCCCAGAACAAGGAACGGTCACGACATGATTTGGGTAGTCGTTGATCGCTTCACTAAGAGTGCGCATTTCATAGCGGCCAAAGAGAAATGGTCTATGGATAAACTTGCGAATTCTTACGTGAAGGAAATTGTGAGGCTTCACGATGTTCCGTTAACGATTGTGTCCGATCGTGATAGCCGTGTTACCTCAAGGTTTTGGAGGAGTCTACAAGAGGAATTGGGTACCAAGTTGTGTTTGAATACAGCTTACCATCTACAAACCGATGGTCAGAGCGAATGGATGATTCAAACGTTGGAGGATATGCTGAGAGCATGTACCCTAGAATTTCAAGGTAACTGGGATGAACACTTACCTTTAGTAGAATTCACCTATAATAATAGTTTCCAGTCAAGTGTCAAGATGGTACCTTATCACACTTTGCATGGGAAAAAGTGTCGGATGCCATCATGTTGGCTGGAAACTAAGGAAAAGCAGTTTATGGGACTTGGAATAGTCCATTAGATTGCTGAAAAGTTGTAAGTGATAAAAAAAATGTTAGCTGCTCAAAAGAGCTATGCTGACAAGAAAATACAACCGATATCATTCGAAGTTGGAGATTCGGTTTCACTTAAAGTCTCCTCGTGGAAGGGACTTATAAGATTTGGTAGAAGGGGAAAGTTGAGTCCAAGGTTTATTGCACCATTTAAAGTTCTTCAAATAATCCGGAATCAAGCTTACAAGCTAGAATTACCGGAAGAACTAGAGAGTATTCATAACACCTTTCATGTGTGTTATTTGAAAAAGTTCATGGGAGGTGTGCCCGACATAATTCCCATTTCTAAATTAAGGTTGGACGAGAACAAGAGGTTAATTGGGGAACCTGAGGCAATCGTTAACCGTAAGACTAAGAAGTTGTAGCGTAAGATAGTCGATTTAGTGCTTGTACGTTGGAAACTTATAAATGGGCCAAATCTCACCTGGGAAACGGAGAGTGACATAGTGAGTCGCTACCCGTAGTTGTTTGTCGTTGTGTGATTCCGGGGACGGAATCATCCTAAGGGGGAGAGAGTTGTAACGCCCGTGTTTCTAGGCTAGACATTAATATTGACATAATGTCTAGGTTAACATTTGTAACTCATTTGGAAGAAATGAAAAGGAATTATGTGAATTTTATGTGAATTATGTGTTTTATGCTTAATTATTAGGGTTTAATTAATTAAAAATAAAAATAAGCGTCAAAATTAAAGTGTGAGATAAGCCCGATATCTTTACATAAAGTTGTAGTGATCGAAACAAGGATTTCGGGGATATAAGGAATGCCGAAATCCGAGTTATAACGAAGAAGTTATGACCTGTCGAAGTTTCGCGACAAAACCGGCACGGTGCTGAATGTCTTACAAAGTGAGTTTTTGATAAACTACTTTTTAGCCTTAGTAATCTAAACGAAAGTCGTAGTATTCATTAAACCGAGAAGTTCGATAAAAAGAACGCCCAAATCTGACTTCGTATGAGGAAGTTATGATTTTTCGAAGTTTCAGCGTAGCAGTAGACAGCTAAAAACTCAAATTTTAGATCGAGCGATTTTTAGCCGACACAACCTAAATGAGAATTGAAGGTCTCGTCATTAGGAGCTAAAAAGTCTGACGAAAAGGACGTCGGATGAAGAAGTTAGGAATTTTTAACGGATTTCCTGTCCCGGTCTGTTAAAAATAATAATATAAAATTTAAATTCAAAATTAGCCGACGAAGTCTAAACGGAAGTTGTAGATCATAATTTTAGCTACGCGTGTATATAAAGAATGTCAAAAACGGAGCTCGTATGCGAAAGTTATGGATTTTAGAAGTTTTGGCGCGACAACCGAGAAATTTCGCATAGTCACACTTTGCCACGTCACCCTCGCCTCGCATGTGACACGTGTCCTGCTGAGTCACCGAAGTCTGCTGAGTCACCCTCGCATGAATAGTAGCCACGTGATCCTCGCATGCAGCCCACGTGATCCGACAGCGTGTCGCTAGCTGATTGGACCGCACCCTCGGTCCAATGATCTTCCGACGCCTCGCTTATGACTCACCATCCGAGCCTCGTTGGCCCAGTCCAAAGGCGCCGCGTGCCCTTCGTGTGTCCGAACCCTCGCATACCTGTCCGAAGCTCCTGCTGCCGCGTGTCTCGCCTGATGACTCCTCTTCTAAGCCGACTTCGGATATTACCCTATAAATAGAGGGCTTGCGAGATCTTCCGGCTACTTTTGGAAAATGGCCATTTTCACCCCTTTTTCAATATTTTAGCCATTTTCGCTTCCCCCGATGCCCCGAGATCATTTCCAACGCCCGGAACAAGTCCCGGAGTGCCCGAAGGCCCGGAAAATTTATCTTTTCGGTTTCGAAGCCCCACCTTTCGCAGAGCCCGGTTTCTTAATAAAACTCCCGGTTTTATTAAAAACGATCGTTTTAGGAAACGAATTGCTGCCCGATTATCATCAAATCAAGTGAGTGTATATTCACTTTCAATTTACACATAGATATGAAGTATTTACCTTAAAATACGTGTTACGTGTAAATATGTTAATTGTTTATTTGAGGTGACTGTTGTGTTGATATTCTATACAAGTTTTAAACTGTATATATATATTTTATCTATAAATATGTTGGGTAGAACATGGGTAGTTAGTTGGTGTGTGATAAAATAAAGTGATGAGAGGTATCCATGTTTAAGATGATCTAGTCATCTAACAGAGTATAGACAACGGCCACAGACTATTTTAGATAGTCCTGTGGAACGTTAGTAGACTCGTAATCGGTACATATGTTTGAACTATATGTTCATAAAGTGTTCTTGAACTATATGTTCCTTAGGTGTTTTTGAACTATGTGTTCATCCGTTAATTCTTCTTTTTGACACTATTACGTGTCGGGGTACGGGAGCGTACGGGAGTACTTTATTAGTATTTTCCCTATGATTTTATTTTGAAGAGATTTGGAGTCTTCGTTTCTTTTGTGAAGTGATCGGACAAGCTTCATGAGTCAGTGTTTTCCTTTCCGATGCCGGATAGGGGTGAGTCTGGGGGTTCAGACCACAGCCTAGGCATTAGTAAGTGTTTTCATTTCCGATGCCGGATAGGGGTGAGTCTGGGGGTTATATACCTCACGATATTCAGACCACAACCTAGGCATTAGTTAGTGTTTCCATTGCCGGATAGGGTGCGTCTGGGGGTTATATACCTCATGATATTCAGACCACAGCCTAGGCAAAGTTCGATGCTGGATACGGTGCGTCTGGGGGTTATATACCTCACGATATTCAGACCACAGCCTAGGCATTGATAACTACCCCTGACTTAATTGTCTTGTGGTTCTTTCTTTTACGAACAATGGTTCGTAGCTAAACTTAGTCCATTCATTCAATATCTTTATCGATCCTTGTTTGCTGCTAGAGGATTTCTAAAGCAGTTTAGTTAGTTAGTTGTTCATATCGATTCTTTATGCTAGATCTAGTAAGATCACTGTATAAAGTTAGTATGTGGGGATCGATGTTGTTAGTTCCTGTTGAGTAAATCTTGGTGACGATGTGACGTCGTGCCGATTAAATAAATCTTGGCGACAATGTGACTTCGTGCCTATTTGACATAAATTGTTGAAGGAAAACAATGTTGTCACCCCAGTGTTTGTTTTATTTGACATAAATTGCTGAGAAAGCAATGTTGTCACCCTTTGACACAAATTGCTAAGAAAGCAATGTTGTCACCCTTTGACATAAATTGTTGAGGAAAGCAATGTTGTCACCCCTAATGAAAATCCTTAGGCTAGGTTCCTTGTGATAGTTGTTTTAGGGATGTAACGTGAGGATAACGAGAATGGGTAATTGGGATAATTTGGTTGACTGATTGATGTTTAAACATAATAAATTTATGTATTGTGGGTTGAAAACCCTATATGCTCACCAGGCTTCCAAGCCTGACCCACTCAGCTTTTTATGATTACAGGTAGTGGACCCCGAGCATAGTCGGATGATGATGATGAGTGATTTTGGATTATAGGCCATTAGTTATAAATAACTGTTGTAAGGCTTATAATGTCTTGTTTATGCTTTTGATCTGTATCTAAACATGACATCTCGAGGTTTTGTTATGAAATAAAAATATATATTTCTTAAAGCAAGGTTTTGATAAATTTTTATCATGTTTGACTTTGGGAACAAATTCCGCAACACTTTTAATGAAATGATTACTCTGATTTTATTTTAAAAAGCATAAATGAAATCGGTCTTTTCTGGCCGTGAAATTGTGGATGTCACAAGACATATCAAACCTTCGGTTCCTTGTGCTGCCCCATTACCACAATAACACCACCACATCACTGTCACACTCCTCCAGCTACCACTGCTACACGCTCCCCTTCTTGATCTCTCTTGACTAAATTACACGAATGGTCCCTATGGTTTGGAGTAATTTGCGCGCTTGGTCCCTAACTTATTTTTTAACTCGAAAAGTCCTTACTGTTTGTTTTTATTACGCGCTTGGCCCCTACTATTTCTTTTTGTTACGCGATTGGTCATATCTTACCTAAAAAAGACTATTATTTAAATAGGAAAAAATTGTGGGATAAATAAGGTATGGTGAGGGGGGTTAGGGTTAGGGTGTGTTTATTTAAATATTTTAAAAAACCAAGTGAATAATAGTTTTTTTAGGTAAGACATGGACCAAGCGTGTAACAAAAACAAACAGTAGGGACCTTCCGAGTTAAAAAGATAAATTAGGGACCAAAATCGCAGATTAACTTAAACCATAGGGACCATTCGTGTAATTTACTCATCTCTCTTTCAGTCACACCCTTTCTTTCTCGTATTTTCTTATTCTCTTTACAAACCTATTGTATCTAATGTCTCTTAGGATCTCTTATGCTCATCCCCTTTACTTGTGATCGACAGACATTGAATGTGTGCGTGGGTGTGTGTCGCTGTTTCCCGGTTGAACAGACCCATGTAGATGAGGGTTTTTGTGTATGTACTATGTTATAGTTTAAAATTGAAGAAGAAAATAGAATAATAATGTTGGGTTCTAGTTGCATTTTTTAGAACAGATGAATGTGAAGGGGAGTTGAAGGTTTCGCACACAGTCACCAACACACACATGAACACAAATGTACAAATCATGGTGGGTTTTTAGAAGAAATCAACATGGTTTGTTCCATGACTTCATTTTTTGCATTTGAAATCTTCAAAAGTCCGGGGTTATTGAGAAGATTCTAAAGTTATACACCTATAAACTCTAAAGTTGAGAAGATTCTGGTACGCATTCACATTATTGACGATATTATAGATCGAAACTGTAATGTTGAACCAGGAGCAAGTATCTAGGGCCTTTTTTTATCAGGTATTACGGTACTACTTTGATTCCTAGATTGAAATCCATTTCCATTCGCCAAACTACCAAATCTGCCAGGTCCTAGATCTATTCACATCAACTAGATAAAAATGGATGTTAGATTTGAAAACATATGGATGCAGTTAAGTGTTAGACAGACTGTTTTGAAAGTGTGGATGCACACCACTCACAGAGCAACAATATCAGTAGTAGAACAAAATGAAATATATGCAACTTTCTAAAGAGTAACTAGTGATTTGTTTATAAGATAGTGAGGAAGAGGCGATTATGGGTAATATGAAATGGGTTTCGTGAGATAAGTGATTATGGAAGTTGTTTTGGGTAAATTTTGCATAAAATAGCTATATGTAGTTGTTTTTAGTTAGCCATAGTAGAATCTGGAGGATTAATCAAGATGGATAAAAAGAGCTTCTCCTGTTACTAGAGATGTAGGTGGTGGCCATTGAAGTGAAGAGAGAGAGAGAGAGAGAGAGAGAGAGAGAGAGAGAGATTAATTATTTTGTTTTTGTTTTCTTTAATAATTTTAATTCAAACTAATAATAAAAAGAAATGAAAAGGGTATAAAAGTCTTTTTAGGTAGGTAATGAACTATTTATTAAATGTTTTTAAACTAGATGGACCATCTGTATATAAGATTTTTTAAACTTAAGGACTAAACTTTAGATTTCAGGATACCAGACTAAACTTTAGATTTGAGGATACCATAGATACCATTTATGAAGTTTTGTCATATTTAATATTATGAAGTGATAGTACCAATGTTGAAACACTTGCGATACTAAATTTGCGATTAGCTCCTTGAGCTTTGCCCTAAAGTTGTTATTTATATTCTCTAAAAACTTTTTATACAGATGAGGAGTTGGAAAGCTTGGGAAAAAGAAACTCAAACAACTGAATATTTGGTGGCTAATGGTATTTTATACATGCATATATATACATAAGGGCAAAGCCATATATATATATATATATATATATATATATATATATATATATATATATATATATATATATATATATATATATATAAGGTTAGGTTATTTTGTTCTAAGTATTTATTGTGTGCATATAGAATTGATTCCAGACCAATCATTTTAGTTATTTTAAGAAAATAATTAATGTATATTGCATGTTGAAGATATAATGGGTATTAATTAAATCTTCAACATTTAATATGCATTAATTACTTTCTTAAAATAACTAAAATGATTGGTTCAGAATCAATCCTACACGCACATAATAGAGGGCTAGGTTAATGTGTTTCTCATATTTATTGTGTGCTAATGCACCAATAGGAATTTAGTAAATTAGATAATTATTTAATTAAATAAAGAAATATATTAAATGATTTCCATAATTGAGTGTATATTAAATTATATCCATAATGATAATTCTCTTTTTATGGAAACTAAATATATTCTTCATTAATGTTAGCAATAACATTCTTTCAGAATGAATTCGCATCTAGGTTTTTATGTATGGTTCGTTTTTTGTTTCAGGAATCAGACACTTAAAATACAATAAATTTGCATCGAATATGAAGAACGAGACTGTATTCTACTAGAATACATTCTCATTCTACAAGAATACACTCTCTTTATTCTAGATATGAATTAATTCTGAAAAAATATTATTGTTGACATTAATGAAGAATTTAATTAGTTTCCATAAAAAAGAATCATAAGTATGGATATCATTTAATGTGTATTTAATTTTTACTTAATTTTTATTAGTGCATATAACATACAATAGATGAGAGAAACATTTGAATATATATATATATATATATATATATATATATATATATATATATATATATATGCTAATTTTCTTTTTTTGAGAATTTTGAGGTGGACCTGGGTCTCTCACTCTCTCCCTTGCATACACACATTTGTATGAATGTTTGATACATAATATATTTGTAGTAGTTTGATGTGTTTTTTTAATATTTTTAAAATTGTTATCAAAATTATCCATTGGGATCATGTCAGTGTCACTTTAGTAATTAGTGTGTCCTTTTTATCTTATATGAAAATATAATAATTTTGAATCCTAAACAAAAATGAGTTGCATAATTATGAGAAAATGACAAAAATAGCCATTTACACTAATTACATTACAAAAATAGCAAAAAAAAACCGAAGTTGCAAAAATAACCATGAATTTCGCAGATGGAATAGTCCCATCTGTGAAATGGGCTTTCCATCTGCTTGTACATTCGCAGGTGGTTTATTTATTATTTTTTTTTTATTTTTTTTCTCTATATATATTGAAATTGTAGGGTAAAATCGCAGATGGAATAGCCCCATCTGCGATTTACTCTGATTCCATCTGTGAAATTGCGGTTAATTTTTTAATTTTTTAAATTTATTTAATTGTTTTTTTTTTTTTTTTTTTTTTTTTTTTTTTTTTTTTTTTTTTTTTTTTTTAAGTTGAACTATGAAATCAATTGGTTTGTAGCTCGGTTATATCTAAACGTACATCACTAACATCAACATAATGCCCGTAAACATGCTTTTTTTCATTTTTTTGACTTGAATTTTTTTTTCTTTTTAGTTTTATCTACCACACGCATATTCATAACTTTAACTTTTTGTTCGGCAACATTATTTCGTAGTCAAACCAATTGATTTCATAGTTAAACTTAAAAATTAAAAAAAAATAAAATTAAAAAATTAAAAACTAACCGCAATTTCACAGATGGAATCAGAGTAAATCGCAGATGGGGCTATTCCATCTGTGATTTTACCCTACAATTTCAATATATATAGAGAAAAAAAAAAACCACCTGCGAATGTACAAGCAGCTAAAGCATAGTTGTGCTTTAGCTACTTGTACATTCGTAGATGGAAAGCCCATTTCACAGATGGGACTATTCCATCTGCGAAATTCATGGTTATTTTTGCAATTTCGGTTTTTTTTGGTTATTTTTGTAATGTAATTAGTGTAAATGACTATTTTTGTCATTTTCTCCGTAATTATTAATGTATGTCATCGAAGAGTAACTACATGTCATGTTTAATTTTGACATAGATCCTCACCGGTTTAGATTTACTAGACAAACGACATTTGGACAAAGGCATATGAATGATCCAATTGACACACCAATTCTATTATGGATTGTAAGTTTAACCAAATTATGGCATATCTAAAGTATGTCATGTTTCAAGATTATTAATGATAAACGTTTTGCATACATTGAAACAGAAATGTTTCTTTCGGCAATTCTTTCATTCGGTAGCTAAAGTTGACTATTTCACTTTGCGTCATGGATTTATTTCGGTGAGTATGTGTATAGATACCACCTTTTTATATATAAAAGATCGAGATTTATTTATTTAAATATACAAATGGTAGGCTCATTTATCAAGAAGCAGCTCTTTCGACTTCCTCAAGTACATACAACGTTCATTGGAAGATGACTTTAAACTTGTAGTTGGCATAAGGTAAGTTGTGCAATAATAATCCCTACAATTTATCTGACTTGCATAACAAACCCCTATTCCATATACTTTGTAAATCACATCAAAGTCCTTCGAGTATTGAAAAATTGAAATTCACTACTTTTCAAATATGTATTTAACTCATTAATTCTAAACTGCAGTAATTTTCATACGTATCACTTTCTTTCTTTATGACTATTTTTATTGACTTTCAAGAAAAATGCTATGCATTTAAGTTTAAAGAAAATGAAAAAGTGCATAATTATTGTTTTTCTTTTAACATAATTAACTTTTTCATCATCTTGACAGTCCTCTCATGCGGTTTTTGCTCGTGATATTCATGTTAATCGACGTTCATGGTACGCATAAACCTCTAACATATTTTTTTATAGGGTGTTTGGCTAAAGCTTAAAAAAATGACTTTTTTTTTTTTTTTTTTTTTTTTTTTTTTTTTTTTTTTTAATTTATTATCGGTTCCATATCAGTAAAAGTTAAAATGAATCTTTAGATAGGCTGTTTTTCAATAACAGTTTATAATGGTATGGAACCAGAGATAAGTCATTTTTGATAAGTTACTAACACATAATTTATCAAAACTCTTTATAACTTATAGCCGTCCAACATCTCTAGGAAACATTTTTTTGGTCATTTTGCCAAACACTAAAAAAAAACTTATCAACTTATAATGTTTTGACATCGGATAAACTAATCCAAACATTTTTTTTAAACTCTGTTTCGACACCATTATAAGCTAATAAGCTATAAGTTAAAAAATGATTATCATTTTTAATAAGCTTAGCTAAACACCTTCTCAATCATAATTAGTCTCATTAGAACTCTAATTCACGAAACTAATAATACTATACGAACATGCAAATTAGGTTGGCATATGTATCTATGGGTATCTTTCCTTCCACTCATTGTAAGTTTTACCTTATGCACCACCCATCTTAGAGTCTATTGTTTCCTTATTTGATTTCTTTTTTATCCAAACTAATTAATGATCAGTCTTTATGGTTTTTTTTTTAACATGATAGATAGTTTTGGTCGTTGGAACCAAATTACAAGTGATCGTGGCAAGAATGGCGTTACAGTTAAAGGAGCAAAACAAAGTGATCATAGGAGCCCCTTTGGTTACACCTAATGACAATCTCTTCTGGTTTAGTAAACCTCAATTTGTCCTAACTCTCTTGCACTACACACTCTTTATGGTAATAATTTAATCTCTTGTATCAATAATCATGATTATTACAAGTTTGATCTCATTATATATATGTTTCCTATAAATCTATATTGCAGAATGCATTTGAGGTTGCTTTTATCATATGGGTTACGGTAAATTTGTTTTCCATGAACTTTAAATGATAACACACAGAATACAATCTTAACAACATACATATGATATGTGTTGTAACTTGTAAAGAAGTTATATTATATATAACATACAACTATTTTTTGTTTAGTCTAAATAACTATGGTCTAAAGATTATATAATAACTCCTTGTTGTTATTGTTATATAATTTTACACTTGTATCATCACTTTGCAGTTACAGTATGGGATAGACTCATGCTTCCATGAAACAAAATCTATAGTAGTCGCAAGGATTTTGTTAGCGTAAGTTACACAAAGTACCATTCACTACCCTCAAGAATTATATCTAACCACTTTGGTCTTCAAAATTTAAGAGTGTGAGATTTTGCCACCAAAGTTTAAACAAATCCAATATTGCACCAAAACTAAAATATGTTTTTGACATTGTTGTCTCTAGGGTGATTGTTCAAGTTATTTGTAGCTACATTACTCTTCCCCTTTATGCTCTTGTGACTCAGGTTCTTATCCTATTTTAGTAACCATTGAATAAAGTTTTTGTTTATACCTTTTTACTTAGTAGCTAATATATGATAAAATTCCAATTGATCGGTAGAATAATAATTCTAATTCACAGATGGGTTCAAGGTTTAAAAGTGCAGTGCTACAAGATCAAACGAGGGAAATGATTAAGCAATGGCACCAGGAGGTGAAACAGAATAGAAGAAGACAATCCCAAACACCTCATGATAGTCCAATCCCACACATAGTTACTCAAATGAACTCCACTGAGATTATTCCACAACAGCAAACATCGACACTCTCTAAGATCGCCCCTCGTGGCATCGAGGGAACTAGTGAGATTGTCAAAGAGATCCAGGAAGTAGATTAAGTATGATTTAAAGTCTAGTAAGAAGTAATCTAGCATTATTGATTCATTTTTAATGCATTACGCTAAATATCAGTATGTACGATGAGTATTGTTGATAATATAATTATGATATTGTATATTTTAAATAAGAAAATAACAATATGTTAATTTATTTTACACAATCAAGAAAACATACTAATTATTTAGTTATAATTTAACATAATAGTTTCATATATCTACTCTAATAAATCAAGATCTTTTTTGCTACATGTCACTTTCTCACAAGGTTTGACACATGTCATTTTGTGATATTTTTTAGATAAATTATATCTATTTGTCATTTTTTTTTTGTTTTTTTCTTTGTTTTTGTTTTTTTTTGTTTTCAGTTTTCATTAATTTAAATTTCATATAATACTAATATTTATATATGTAAAGTACTAGGTATAATGAATATGATAATAGATGACAAACCTTTTCAAGAATGTCTATCTTCTTTCTGATTTCAAAACTCCTAAATTTAAGGCAAAATTCTCTGATACTTACCAAGGCTCGTTGTAAAATGTTGATGTCTCTCTCTCTCTCTCTCTCTCTCTCCACATATATATATATATATATATATATATATATATATATATATATATATATATATATATTACTGGATTAGGTGTTTAAGCCAATAACTAAATTGATATATACTTGAATTAAAAGCAAAGTCTTGCTGGGTTGCCCTCCAACCTAATAATTAACAGAGTGACTTTTTGGAGAGAAAGGTTAATTTATTTGTTTATTATAAGATTAATAAATAGCAAAGTTGTAAAAATCATTTGACGGTAGTTCGACGGGTTGACTGGTGTTAAGGGATTAATCGGTATTGACAGAGATTAATCGAGGATTAATCAGGGACCATAGATTATTAATAAAATATTAAAATTAATTAAATATTAATATATCTTAAAAAAACAAGTACTTCAAAATTAGAAAATAAGAAAAATTGTAATTTGGAAATTTGGAAATACGAAAATATGAACATTTTGGTATAATATTTGAAATTTTAAAATTTTAAAAATTTTGGAGTAAAAAAAGAAAGTTGGTTTTTTTTGAATTTTTAAATTTTTTTTGACCTTTTCGATTTTTTTGACTTTTGTTGACTTTTGTTGACTGATTAATCCCGCCAAGGCCGATTAATCCTAAATTCTCGATTAATGCCCTAATCCTCGACAGTTGGAGAACGCCAATAAATAATTTCTTGATATATTATGAGAATAATATATTTATTAGAAATATTATTATATAACTAATAATTAATTAGAAATTAATAGAAATTAATTTTTGGATTAGTTAAAAGTATAAGGACTAAAGGTAACAAAGTTCAAAACTTGACCATTGAAGAATTCCAGAACCTTCCCACATGAGGGGGGGGGGGGGGGGTTTGGAGGTTCGTAGGGTTTCTTGGAAGCCTTAGGGAGCAAGAAAAGAGATAATGGTTATTTAAGAAAATCTGCCTTATCCTAGACTCCTTACTCACCTATATAAACCATTTATGGGGTTCATAATTTCGAACACTAATTCTAAGAGCCTTAGATTTGAAAGTTTCCTTCCTCCCTCCTCGCTCCTTTCAAGTCTTCTATAGATAGGGTTTGGGTACAAACTATTAGAGGCACACGATTTCTGGTGCTTGGTCAACAAGGAAGTGTTTGATTATTCACTACAATAATCAAGATGTATGTAAACCCTAAAACCCTTTGTGATTTTCGAAAATAATAAGGCACTCCTAAGGTTCTTGATGTTCAATTGTTTGTTGCAATCAATTGAGAAAACTTAGATTCAATAGGATGCATGTGAACTTAGGGTTAAGTTTTTCCACCACATTTTTTTTTGTAACCTATAAAACCTATCAGTGGTATTAGAGTCATAGGTTTTCAATTGATCTGGCACAATGTTGAATAGATAAAAGATTAGGGTTTATAGAAATTAAATCCTAAGGAAGGTATTTTCGAAAATTGCTAGGGTTCTTGGAACCCTAGCCTCCGCTTTTGGAATTTTCGAAAATTGTTGGCTTTCTTGAAACCATAGCTCCCGTTAACCCTTTTTTCGAAAATTTAAGAGCCTTTTAGGGTTTACCTTGTTTCCTTATTTGTTATTTTAAAAGACTGAAAATTTGAACAATTAAAACTTGATAAACCTTAGCCCTATTTTTGAAAATTAGGGGGCTTTAGAGTAGGATTAATTATTTTTTTTAATTGATTAGTTGTAAATAATTATTTAATCCATAATAATTTAATTGATTGTTTAATTATAATATAAAGATAAATCATAACCGATTAATATTAAATAATTAAAATTTTTAATTTAAATAATTAATATTTAAACCTCATATTTTGAAAAGTTTATACATATACATACATACATATATATATATATATATATATATATATATATATATATATATATATACACACACACACCATTAAAAGTTAATTACTATATTTATAAGACAAGTTGGTCAGATCGCTAGTATGCCTCATTCACGAAACCATGCTATAAAGAGGGTATAAGGAAGTAGCCTTTAAAATGATCGTTGAATGGGTGTCGAATCTCACCCATCGCTCTCCTGTGTGGTGGAGGGTCGTTAGATGAACGAATATGATAGGACATAATCTCATTAAAAGTATAATGATCTAAAAGTACCGGAGCTTTTTTTTTCTTAAATCCCACTTTAGTTACTTTAGGAAAAATGTGAAAAGTATGCTAATCCATTAAACCACACGTCATACTTTAGTATGTCGTTAGTGGAGCGTAGGTGAGGTAATTGTGTGTTGTGTGTGTAATACAAGTGTTATTTATAGTCTAATCCTAATAACAAGAAGTCCAATAATGTTAGGATCCTCCAAGAATCAACATATGAATGTTGTTTGACATGGTATTATGGTCTTTTGCCTTGTTGAGACGATTCTTTTTTGAGAATAAGTCTTTCATTAACTAATACTGCACATGTGTCAATAAGAAATGAGATTATAATCGTTATAGGTGTTAGTAAATAATAACGATAATAATCAGGATCCTGAGACACGTTTAAGGATCCTGAGGTTTAGAGGATCTTGAATGTGATTCTAGGATCCTTGCCTTAACAATATGATTATGTGATAAGCTAGGATAATATGGTGCTAGTAGAGTTGTCACGTCTGCTTGATTAAGGTATTGATGATATCATTGGATCGTTGAGTAGATGTCCTAGGGTCCGTATATAGTTTAATTTAGATAGCTCAAGATGTAACATCCGTAATTATGAAGGTCAATAAAGGGAAGAAAAACCCCAAGTCAAGAGGTCAACTCGTCGAGTCTAGGGAGGAACTCGACGAGTAGGGGTGCGGTTTGGGTCGCGGATTAAGTGACCAACTCGACGAGTCGGTGGACCGAATCGACGAGTTGGCCAGGGTTTGGAAACCCTAAATTTAGGCCTTGTACCCCATTTAAATAACATGAGGCCTCTCACTCAGCCCCCTTACTACCCTTCAAGTCCAGAAACGAAACCCTAGCCACCCAACTCCATTTCTTGAGCATTGTGAAGCTTAAGGTTGTTTTGTGGTGCATATCTTGGAAGATTGGAAGTAAGGAACGAGGAGGAGAGTTTAGATCCAACATCTACTTCAGTTTGGAAGCTAATAGAAGGTAACAAGTTTTTACCTTGAGCATTCATTTGATAGATCCCTTCATCTTGAGCTTCATGGGCTTTTCTAGCACATTTGTGGCTAGTGCTTACATGGAGCACGATCTGAAGTTTGCAACTTCAGATCAGGACTCTCCAAGGTCCTTAGTGCATTAAAGTCTCAAGCTTTTAAGGCTTGAAGCCCTCCTCCATAGCAAAAGTCTTCCTTGTATCTTAATGTTGGCTTTTGGGAATTATTCATACGTAAAGGTTGCAACTTTACGTGGAAAGAATGCTATAGGAGGTTGGGTCTACCTTTGGGAGAAGCTGTTTGGCTTGGAAATCGTCTGTATAGAGTTGTACCTTAGGGGACTCGATGACTTTTTCTTTGGACTCGGCGAGGTGGGTCTTGGTTCCCCCAATATTCCTGTTTCAGTGTGAGGTAGCTGGATCTAGAGGACTCGGCCAGTTGGGTTCATTATAGACTTGAAGATCATCATACTCGACGAGTTCAAGGATGAACTCGACGAGTCCAAGGCAATCTCCCAACCCACAAAGATGGACTTGACGAGTTGTTCATAGAACTCAGCGAGTCATAGACTAGATACATTCATATGATGAAGATGGACTCGATGAGTTCAAGGATGAACTTGGCGAGTCGGTTGAAGATGATCCCGATGTTATGGTTGAAGGTGAACTCGTCGAGTTCTTGCTAGACTCGACGAGTAGAGTTGGGGGTTGTATCATTTTTAAAGAATAGGGACTCGGCGAGTTAGTGGACCAACTCGGCGAGTCAAGTCAACTGGATGTTGACTTTGACCAATTTTGACCTAGTTTGACTTTTAAGGGTATTGTAGTCTAAGTCTTATTTTGGCTATTGATAGTTCGGGGAGCCGAAGGATCAACAGCCCAGGAGTTGCCGGTTAGCACCCAGAAGTGTTCAACTAGTCCTCAGCAGTGCAAGGTGAGTCTCCTCATTGGTTATATGGGTCTACGGCCACAATGGCGACCCATTTAGTCTATGTATAGTAGGAAGACCCCGGGGGTAGCCCTAGGCATTATATATGAAAGACTAGGAGGCGGCTCCTGGCACAATGCATGATATTATGTATAGTGGGAAGAATCGGGGTTAGCCTTAGGCATTATGTATGAAAGACCAGGAGGTGGATCCCGGCACACTGTATGCTATTATGAGTAAAAGACCAATAGGTGGCTCCTGGCACACTGTATGCTGATTAGCCAAGTAGATTACTACGTATGCTAGTTGTCTTTGTGATGCTTGCATGGAAGACCAGGGGGTGGACCTTGGCACTTGTCTGTAAGACCCAGGGAGTGGCTCCAGGCTCGACAAGAAAGACCACGTGCGGCCCGTGGCATAACAACAATACTATGTTTGGCACATAACACCTTACTTGATTATGGATAAGTTTGATATGTATGGCTCACAATATGTATGGAATGTATGGCCGAGTTGATATGTATGGTATGTGGTACTTGGAGAACTCACTAAGCTTCATGCTTACGTTTTACAGTTTTGGTTTCAGGTACCTTCAGTTTTAAAGAAAAAAGAGCTCGAGACGATCGCAACGCACTCACCCATGTCATTCCGCATTATGTGATCTTTGGGATTAGACTCCGATATTCGTTTTAACTGAAATATTTTCAATGTCTGGAACAAAGTTATTAACGGTTTCCTTATATTAAAAATGAAATTTTTGGCCTTGAATTTTGGGATGTTACAAGTTGGTATCAGATCCTTGGTTTGAGGGATTCAGGCACACTCTTGGGTGTGTCTGGACTTAAACTGAGGACTTGGTATGAAAATTTTCAAAAAAAAAAATTAATAAAAGAATTTTGAAAGGAATTTGAAAAGAGAAAAGGGCTTTGAAAATAAAGGGGTGTGATGCATGCAATCGGCCGAGCTCAAGTAAGTGGTTCCCAAAATACCAATACATGGTATTTATATGATATGATATGATTATTTGATTTGCATGCTAGATTAGAGTTAATGATCTAGGAGAGATGCATGTGTATGCTTATATGAGCTTATAGATCTGCATGCTAGAACTGATAACCAGTAGTAGGATGGCCTGTTAGGGTGATGCCTGATTGTATGTGCCTTTGAATTACATGCTAGTATAGATTCCTGGTAAGAGGATTGAGTGGCTTGTTTGTTTAGATATTTCCGTTTGTCTGAATGCTACTTGTTTTGTGATTTGTGGGACTTCGAGTGATGGGAGTTAACTGCTAGATAAATACATTAAGTCACATGTGACCAGGGTTGAATAATCTCAGAGTGTTGGTGCCTCAATACGCGGGAGATGAAGGGATGCGGAAGACCCATTATCATGACATGTTGAGAGTTGATATTCGGGAGCATGTCAGCTATTCGGCATGCCCGACCTTGGATTCTATGATTTCCAGGGCGCGGGAGAGGGAGATTGATTTGGAGCACATTGCAAAGAGGAGGTCAGATCAGATATATACTTGGGAGGGTCTCGGGAAGAGGCCCAAAACTTTAGATCAACGAGTGGTAGGTCGGTTGGGCCGAAGTCAGTGCAGCACATGCGGGAAACTACACGAGGGAGTTTGTCGTTCCAGGGGTTCAGGCTGCTACAAGTGTGGCAGGGATGGTCACGTCAGCAGGGACTGCCCACAGGGGGCAAGTTCACTATGTTTTCACTGCAATCAGGTGGGCCACAAGAAGGCCGATTGCCCGACGATGAGGGGAGGAGCAGGAAGTGCGACTGCCTCGACTACTTTGAGGATTGCGGATGGGCGGAGGGTAGGGCCTTGTAGTGACAGACGAGGAATCCGGATTACAACAGGCAATATTGCAGGTATGTATCAGTTTCCCTTTTAGACTCTATATGTATTATGATTGTGCTTGCCATGGTCTCGGGTAATGGTGTGTATGAGTTATTTCCCTGCTTGTATTTGGATTGTAATTGCTTTTGGAAGCATCAAGAGAAGCAGTTGTTCTGAGCATCGGCTAATTCAACTTTAAGGTTGAGAAGGACATCAGGTTAAACTTTTGGGGTCATTAGTGTCGGGATTTCAGGAAGCATTCATCTAGTCTTCAGTGATTGTGCAACTCTTGGAATGGGCTAGTGATGGATCACTATAACACCCGTAGATCATGGCTAGTCAATTTAGAGACGATAAGCGTCAACAATGACTTTTTTATGGAAGATTATTTAGAAGGAGTAATCTTAACTAAGTTGTAGTATATGTTACAAGGATCCCGTACATATAAAGAACGCCGAAATCCGAGTTATAATGAAGAAGTTATGACCTGTCGCAGTTTCGCGACAGAACTGGCACGACGCTGAATGACGTAAAAAGTGAATTTACGATAAAGCGATATTTAGACTTAGTGATCTAAATGAATGTTGTAGAGTTCGTTAAACCGAGAGTGTTCATAAAAGAATGCCCAAATCTGACTTTGTATGAGGAAGTTATGATTTTTCTAAGTTTCAACTTAGCAGTATGCAGCCCGAAACTCGAATTCGAGATCGAGTGATTGTTGGTATAAACAATCTAAATGAGAATTGAATGTTTCATTGATAGTAGTGCAATGGTGAAAAGACAGACGAAAACGGACGTCGGATGAAGAAGTATGAATTTATAACGGAGTTTTCCTATCTCGGCCTACTAAAAATAAATAATAAAAAAATATGTCAAAATTAGCCGACAGAGTCTAAGCGAAAGTTGTAGAGCGTAGTCTCACCTACGCGTGGATATAAAGAACGTCGAAAACGGAGCTCGTGTGCGAAAGTTACGCAAGTTTAAAGTCTGCTTAATCGAGTACGCCCAACGTAATTTTGGAGGACGCCCAGCGTACCCGGAACCGCCTCAGCTACGCATGCAATGATGTCACTCGTGTACATACGCATGGAATGACGTTGCGTATGCCCAGCGTAAGGCTTGGTACACCCAGCGTACCTAGATTTAAGCCCAGCGTAATCGAGGTTTCAGCACCATATAAATAGATGTTGATGGCTGCCGATTTCTTTTGTTCAAACTCTTCTCTCTCACTCGTTTTTACCCCGTTTTGCGTGCAAGAAATATCCCGAAGCCCCAGTATCATTCCCGATCCCCGAAGCAAGTCTTGAAGCCCCAAAGATCCCCAGAAGTAAAATTCCCGAGCCGAAGCTCTGCCTGCGAGAAGCCAATTTTTGTGAAGATCTTCCAGATCTACCGAAGAATACTACTTCTACAATCCGTAGTGATGTCCGATCATCTTCTGATCAAGTGAGTGTATAGTCACTTTCATCTTACACATAGATATGAAGTATTTTTTAAAATACATGCTATGTGTATATATATTGTTGTTTATATGTGTGAGTGTATAGTTACTTTCTTTTAACACATAAATATGAAGTATTTGCTATGAAATACGTGCTATGTGTTTATATATTGTTGTTTATTTAAAATGACTGTGGTATGGATGTTTTATATAGTTTTTAAATGAGTTAAACTGTATATGTATTTATATCTACAAATATGTTGGGTAGAACATGGGTAGATGATATAGTTGGTGTGTGATGAAAGATGGTATTAGTGAACCCTGGTAGCTATTGTCTTAGTGCCTAACAAAGAACCTTGGCAGCTATTGTCGTAGTGCCTAATAAAGAACCTTGGTAGCTATTGTCTTAGTGCCTAACAAAGAACCTTGGAAGCTATTGTCTTAGTGCCTAATAAAGAACTCTGGCAGCTATTGTCTTAGTGCCTAACAAAGAACCCTGGCAGCTATTATCTTAGCGCCTATTGTATAAACCTTGGTGACTATGGAGTTAGCGCCTATTGTATAAACCTTGGTGACTATGGAGTTAGTGCCTATTGTATAAACCTTGGTGACTATGGAGTTAGCGCCTATTGTATAAACCTTGGTGACTATGGAGTTAGCGCCTATTGTATAAACCTTGGTGACTATGGAGTTAACGCCTGTTAAGTGAACCTTGGTAACTATGGAGTTAGCGCTTGATAGCTATTGATTTAGTACCTGAGAGATAAATGTTGGTAACTATGGACTTAGTACCTGATAGATAAACTTTGGCAGCAATGGACTTCGTGCCAATTCCTTAGGTCAAACCTTAGGAACGAATGAATAAAGGATAGTTGATTCTTAGGGTAAAACCTTAAGAAATAAAGAAGATAATGGGGATGGGTAATTGGGTTGATTGTTTGATGATTGAATATAATAATTATATTATTGTGGGTTGAAAACCCTATATTCTCATCAGGCTCCCAAGCCTGACCCTCTCAGTTTTCTTTGTATTACAGGTTATGGCACAAGAGTATAAGTTGGCTAACATAACGAGAGATTTTGGATTATAGGCCAGTAGTTATAAATAACTGTTGTAAGGTCTATTTTGTTATGTTTATGCTTTTGGTCTGTATTGAACATGACATTCCGAGATTTTGATATATAATGAAAATACATTTCATTGAAAAAATGCTTTGATAAATTCTTATCATATTTTGTTTTGGGAACAAATTCCGCAACTGTTTCTTTAAAAGATTACTCTGATTTTAAAAACAAAGCATAAAATCGGTCTTTTCTGGCTGTGAAATTGGGGATGTCACAATCACTAGAAATATTAGGCATTGGTAGTTAGCGTGCCTATCGTGTAAGGGAGGTACGAATGGAAATCATCCGATTTTTGCGTGCCATGAAGACTTAGTCGAAGCATAGTAGGGGAGAAACGATCTTGTACTCAGAAGCAGGAGCGGTTTTGAAAATGGGATAAGTTTGACCTTCTTGTCAAGGAGAAAGACAGCCCAGGTGGCTGTTTGAACTGAGGATAGTGTGAATTGGAAGTTCGGAAAACTTGCCAACGGTGAGATCGCATTCTCGGGATGTCTGATAGCAGGTTTCAGAAAATTTGGTTGGGAATTTCAGTCAGGATATGAGTATAGCTTGGGGTACTAGATTGTGCTTGTATGCTCGATTATGGGGGATGTTCGGATTAGTAGTCAGCATGGAAAGTGTTGTAAGACTGCGGGATGGCCGTAGCATTCACTAGCAGCCAGTCAGCATGGAAGGTGTTGTAAGACTGCGGGATGACTGTAGCATTCACTAGCAGCCAGTCAGCGTGGAAGGTATTGTGAGACTACGGGATTGCCGTAGCATTCACTAGCAGCCAGTTAGCGTGGAAAGTGTTTTAAGATTGTGGGATAGCCGTAGCATTCACTAGCAGCCAATCATTGGGGAAAGTGTTGTAAGACTGCGGGTTAGACGTAGCTTTCACCAGGGGCCAGATAACAGGAGAAATGTGGCAATACGGCAGGGTGGCTCGTAGCATTGGTTAGCATATAGTGTAGAAGTGTTGTAAGAATCGGGGGTGGCCCGTGGCATTCACTAGTTGGTAGATAGAGTAGGGACGTTGTAAGACCGGTGTGGCCCGTAGCATTCGTATATTAGTATGGTAAGACTGCAGTGTGACCCATAACATTCGTATATTAGCATAACAAGATTGCGGTGTGGCCCATAGCATTGGTATTGTAAGACTGCGGGGTGGCCCGTAGCAATCGTTAGTTAGCCAGTAGTATGGTGGTATCATAAGACTGTGGGGTGGCCCGTAGCACTCGTCAGTTAGTTGTTAGTATAATGGTATAGTAAGATTACGGGGTGGCCCATAGCATTCATTGGTGGTCAGTTTATATGGAAGCATGAGACTGTAGGGTGGCCCGTAGCATTTGTCGGTCCCGATTTTGTAGTAAGAATGTATCAGAGGTGTGACTCGCTTGTGGAGTTTTTTAGATAGGTTAAATCGGG
This sequence comes from Lactuca sativa, assembly GCF_002870075.4. Classification (NCBI taxonomy): domain Eukaryota; kingdom Viridiplantae; phylum Streptophyta; class Magnoliopsida; order Asterales; family Asteraceae; genus Lactuca; species Lactuca sativa. The sequence continues at coordinate 66,788,627 of NC_056628.2, forward strand.
TAGGGCAGGCCACACGGATGTGGGAAGGCCACAACATGATTGGGTCCGGTAATCGGGCAGAATCCAGTATTTCTAGATAGCCGATAGGTAAGTTGAGACTAGGGAGGTCTCGGTTCATCTGGAAAGCGGATAAGAGGCAACCGAGTTTTCGGAAAGGGGTAGCGATAAGGGAATTCTCGTATGGAGCAGTTAGTTGATCGAGTGGTGTGACGCCTCTCACAGTAGGTTTAAATAATCTCAGAGGGAAGGACTTGATTCTGTTGCGCAGCTCTCGTCGGAGTCTAACCGTTGCAGGAACGAATCTTTTACTCGAAGGATTATCTGATCCATCCGCAGGGTTGGGCGTTCAGCACTGAGGCGTGATAAGAGAAAGCATTTAGTGTTTTACAGCGAAGGAACCAGTACTAGGAATGATTGGAGATTTGGTATAGCAAAGGGTTTGCGCTGCTCAGGGGTCGAGAAGGTTGTTGTTATGGAAGTTGCCTTGGGAAGGCCAGTCTACGTGCAGGAAAAGAAGGGGTAAACCCCTAGGATGTTCAACATAAGTACCTGGGGAGTACTGAAAGGATCTTCATTCGAGTAAGAGTCGTGTTCTCAGGATTATTGGTGATTAGAGTGATCTTGAGATTGTTATCTTCAAGGATTAGTTTGGCCGAGTGACCGAACGGAAGGCCAAAGGAAGTGGCCCTCCAAGGATTGGACGAGCAGGCGAAGTACGTATCGTATAGGTATGTGGTTAGAGGTTGCATGGTAGCAGATGTGGCAGACTTAGAGGACGAATTCTAGTTTAAGTGGGGGAGAATTGTAACATCCAGAATTATGAAGGTTAAGAAAGGAAAGAAAAACCTCAACTCAAGAGGTCTAATCTTTGAGTCCAGGGAAGAACTCGACGAGTAGGGGCACAGTTTGGGTCACTGATTAAGTGACCAACTCGACGAGTCGGTGGACCGACTCGGCGAGTTGGCCAAGGTATGGGAAACCCTAAATTCGGGCCTTGAACCCTATTTAAAGAACATGAGGCCTCTCACTCAGCCCCCTTAATACCCCCCTCAAGTCCAGAAACGAAACCATAGCCACCCAACTCCATTTCTTGAGCATTGTGAAGCTTAAGGTTGTTTTGTGGTGCATATCTTGGAAGATTGGAAGCAAGGAATAAGGAGGAGAGTTTAGATCCAACATCTACTTCAGTTTGGCAGCTAATAGAAGGTAACAAGTTGTTACCTTCAACATTCATTTGATAGATCCCTTCATCTTGAGCTTCATGGCCTTTTCTAGCACATTTGTGGCTAGTGCTTGCATGGATCACGATCTAAAGTTTGCAACATCAGATATGGACTCTCCAAGGTCATTAGTGTTGGATTAGTGTCTAAGACCATAACTATTTTGGTATGTACTTGACCCGATGGTGCATGGTCCTTTTGGGTTGCCTTCACCAAAGCAACTTGATTGGATGAATTATGGAGAGAGAGGATTAATTATGATTCATTAGAATATTATGAGAATAATATATTAAAGGAGAAATCATATTGTTTAATTAATATTAGTAAATAATTAATTAAGAATTAATTTTGTGGCTAAAAGACATTAATTAAATAAAGGGGACTATAACTGTCAATTGTGTGATAGTTGAATATTAGGCTAATGGACTTCATAGAGGATGGAGTGGACGAATTCTACGGGGAAACCCATTAGAAATCGTCCAAGGTCTCTAAGGAGGGAGTCCATGGGTTGCTTAGGGCATAAGCAGTCAAATTAGGGTTTCCTTGTTAGATAACCTAATAGCCTCACATATTTAAGGACCCTTAGGGCACCAAAAATGTGGCTAACTAATTCCTTAGGGTTTCCAGCCGTTTTTGGGTGTCTCTCCTTTTCTCATTCTTCATCCTCTTTCTCTTGGTGTTTGTGAGCCATTAGAGGAGTGACACTTGTGACTCTAAGCTTTCTGAAGCCATTACAAGGAGGATTTGCGATTGTTATTGCTACATAAAAATCAAGGTAAGATCTAAACCCTATTCTTATGTTAATATCGATTATCACATGCTAGATCTAGGGTTTAAAGTCTTGGATAAATTCATGTACAATAGAGACACCTAGATCCAAGCATTAGGGTTTGCATGAGCACATAGGATGTTCTTATGGCTAAAACCCATAAGTGGTATCAGAGACATGTTGGTTTCTATTGTATTGATTCCTTGTGTTTCATTTTTGATTGCAAAGTCGTGTTTTTAGCCATCTGCCTGACAAACTCATCGAGTCCCAATGTGGACTCGTCAAGTAGGATTAACTCGGCGAGTCCATATGGTGACTCAACGAGTCTGGCTGTCAGACCGACAGATTTTCAGATTTTTTGCCAATTTTGACTTAGGATAATTGCCATAATTGTTTCATATTAATAAAATATGAATTTTATTAATTCCTTAGGATTATCTTTGTCAAAATAAAACATATTGGTCATCTAATTAGATAATTGTTACCTTATTTGATTAATGTTAAATTATTTGAATTATTTGATCATTATCTTACATGAAATTGAATTAGGTCATAATTATTAGATAATCACCAATTAATTGTTTAATTGCCTTATTTATATTTTGATCTATTAGTTTTGAAAGGTTTCAAAACTTGCCCTTAAGTTTTGGAATTAAAATTTTTTTGATTAAAAAGTTTAATTTTGAAATATTTAAATTCTAAACCCTAATGATTCGAAATGTTTCAATACTTGCCCTCAAGTTTTGGAATTTAAACTTTAATTAAAAGTTTAATTTTAAAATGTTAAATTCTAAAACCCTAATTTTTGAATAAGTTCAAATTGCACCCTTATGGTTGTATTAATTAATTAAGTGTATAATTAAAAGAGAATTAATAAATCCATAGTGATATGGTTTACATTTAATTAAATTAAAAGTATAATTTATTAAATTAGACCACCTTGTATTTTAAAAGTGTAAAATACACCCTTATACTATATATAACATTAAAAGTCTAATATTATATATGTATAACTTAAACTGTTAGTCTTACCGTTAGTAGGCCTCATTCACAAAGCCGATCTATAAGAGGGGGGGGGGGGGGGGGTATAAGGTTATGGCCTATAAAATGGTCATTTAATGGGTGTCCACTCTTACCCACCGCTTCCTTGATTAATGGAGGGTCGTTAGCCGAACGGGTAGGATATGGCAAACCCTTTCCATTAAAAGTATAATGAAGTATAAAGTAACTAAATGTTTTTTTACAAAATTCACAATCTTAGTTACTTTAGGCAAAAGTGAATTGGATGCAATTCCATGAAATTACACTTTGTACCCTTGCGAAGACGTTAGTGGAGCGTGTGTGGTTAACCGACACACTAAATGGTTCTAAGCAAAGGTAGCAAAGGGTGACTCAATGTTTGTCATAGTTCGGTAGAGCGTGTGTGGTTAATCGGAACATCAAATAGGTGACTGTAAAATTAGGGGCACCATGTAAGTTTGCATGGTTATTCACACCGTGTTTTGTGATCCTCGGCATCCCAGTCACAAATCGAGGGGCATATCGAGATTTAAACATGCCATTGAAAAGTTCAATGAATCTCAAAGGATCTAGGAGTTTTTTTCAGTACATTTAAAACCTAATCTCTTTTTCGTTTTTCATAGTGGAAAATTAGTGAATTGTCATTCACTTACCTTCAAATGTTCTGCAATTTGGGTTACGACATCCCTCTCCCTAGTTGTGGAATATTGTGTTGGGTCCTAGCCTTAATATCTCATTTGGGCGATTTATTAAGGACTCAATCAATCAACTAACTTGTTTTTATCCCGTTTTGTAGATGTCAAAGTATGACAACTATGGTCTTCCCAAATTCCGTGGAACAAGCTTTCCACATGAAGATGATATTCCACAATTCGATCAAGGAACACAAGATCATACTTCACTTCCTCCACCTCCTCCTATTGTTCTCCCTAACCCACAAGTTCAAAGGCTTGAAAAGTTCAAACTCACTCAAGCCCTTTTGGCAAGTAAACATGAAGAAGGAAAGTCAGTGTGTGCACACGTCTTAGAGATGAAGTCACACATTGATAGGTTAAGAATGTTGGGATCCGTTGTCTGTGAGGAGCTGGCTGTTGACAGGGTTCTTTAGTCGCTTCCTGACTCATATAGTGAGTTCGTAAGAGAGTACTATATGATAGACCACGACATGACCCTCATCGATCTCACCTATTTGCTTATTGCTACTGAATCAGCGATGATTTGGCGCACTGGAAAAGCAAAGTTGATTGGTGAATCTGCCTTCCAAACCTCTATGGACATAGGCAATGGCAACGAAAGGCATGCTATGGTCGAAAAGTTTGATCATAAGAGAAAGGCAAAGTCTGAAGTAGTTTCATGTGCTGTTCCAAAAGAGTCAATTTGCATTTATTGCCAAGAGAAGGGGAATTGGAGATGAAGCTGCGCTGTCTACCTGAGAGATCTAAGAGATGGGAGAGTCAAGACGTATGGCTCTACTTCAGGTAAAATCCACTATCTAACTCCATTAAGTTTCTATTCATTGATTCTTAATACATAATGTGATAAGATTACATTTGAATGTTTTGCAGGATCAGAGAAAAGAGAGGAAGCTTGATGGAATAGCAAGATGAGTCTGATCACGAAGAAATGGATCACGATCGCGTGGATTCGAAGATCAGATTTTGAGCTTAGAAAGTTACGATAGAGTTGTTAGGAATATTTGATTACATAGTTTTTCAGTTGATTTTGAATTGTAAGGACATGTTTTCCGTTGCTTTTATGAATAAAATAATTTTTTTGATTTGTCTTTTATATATATATATATATATATATATATATATATATATATATATATATATATATATATATCCTTGCAATGAAACCGTTGTGAAAAAATTGATGTTTGTGTATTTCTATAAATGGATATGATTCTTAGTGATGTTATTTATGGAAGTGTCAAATTTCTCTAAGTATGGAAAGATTCCCATCGCCCAAGTTTCAATTGGACAGAAACTTGGAATCATATGATTTGAATCATGTGATGTATGGAAATCTTGGTACTTATGAAATTAAGACTAATTCCTTGATCACGCAAGTATGTGAGTCAAGTGAAGGACTTAAGGACTAGAACACAATGTAGTGCACTAGTCAAGTCCACCACAAATAACAATGAGACTATTCGTCATAATTTACCAAAAGTCTGGAAAATGTGGTTATACTTACAAGACTAAGTGTAATTCTGAATCATTGAAAGGTTTCAATGAATGGCAGAACGAATAAGAAGAATCAATGAAGGCAGAAAGATAAAAGTTTCTCCAATCTAAGAAGAAGGGAGAGTACTTTTTTATCGGCTTTTATGATCATCTTAATGATTAAGAACCATATCACAATTGATCCTCTAAGGACATCTTAGTGCACTAGTATGGCTAAGAAGAGGAATTGGAAATTGTTGACATGGTTAAATCGAAAGGATGAGTCATACTTCGTTCCAAAACCACGTCTTAGAATCGTACTCCAAGATTGTGAATTGAGTGACACACACTCATCAAATGTGAAGTAGAAAAATTATTTTTCTTACTCTTGCACGTTTGAAATTGGTGTGTAGTGTTTGTCTTGATGAGAATCCACACTAACTCTTGAATATTTGTTTATCAAGAAATGTTTATTGATAAGAGAATCTTATATGTTAAGAGGTCAGTGGGAGTGTAAATGATCTTGAAAAGTTTCGAGAACTAATCAATAGTAAAACTATTATTAAACACTAGCACACGACTTGAGGTTTGTAACCCATCGTGTTGAAATGATCTTGTTTCTGTGCCATTCCGATTTAGTAAACTATGCATATGAGTTCTATGAGTTCTCAATAGAATGCATAAGGCAAGCACCTTATTCAATGAAAGTACATTGACTGGAATAGGTGAGCTGCTAGATAACTTGAAGCAATGGTGGGACCATTGATGACAAGAAATTAAGAATGAACAAGTTCTCTCCTTAAGAGTTTGAATTTGTCACAAACATTATCTTTTGATTATGGTTATGGCAAATTCACATGGATAGATACACATACACCATAAAATCTAAGTCTCATAAGGTTTCTCTCCTTCATGAAAATGATTGTGAGGAAACGTTTTCACTAAGAGAAATTTTAAGGAAATAGTGATTATGTAAATTGCATTCTCAAATTCGATTATGATTACGACATCCCTTTTCCTAGTTCGAATTGTGAGATTTGGCAATTAGTCTGAACATTTGGGACTTAGTAATATAAGTTCTAAATTAGTTTAGACATACATGTGAGCTATCCAAGGGAAGGTGTATAAGGTTGAGAAGCTTAGATAAAGGCTTATCAAAGCATATCGTATTAGAAACAATTAACTTTGGAAGTCGATAAGTATTGTTTTCTAGAAGTTTAGTTGGTTTCTAAATATGTGTCAGAGCTAGTGGGAGCATAAATGTTATGCTGGAATAGATATAATCATCATGTTAGTGGGAGCATGATTATTATTTAAGTATTGCAAGTTGGAAATATTAACTATAGAAAACCAAAAGTTTTACTTTGCAAAGTTGCAGGGGTTGAAAGTTGTTTTTGCTATAATTAAGGGAGAGAATGTTATACTTCGTTTCCAATCTAAAAGCTTAGATCGAGAAATTTTAATTGAATTTAGTCAAGGGTATACTTATTATTTGCATTCTCAAAATTCGATTATGATTACGACATCCCTCTTCATAGTTCGAATTTTTGAGAACACAACAAATAGAAACATATGGAAATATTATAGCAAGAAACTGGTAAAGTATTATGTTTTTCATTATGAATCGTATCCCACACGCTTCGGGTATAGGATCGATTGCATATGCTGTAATATCCGACCGTTCTAAAATTTTTCAAATGCCTAGGGCATTTAGAGGGAAAAAGGAAATAGAACCGGTTTTGACTAAAATAATTAAACAACTGCCAAGGACAATCTAAGGTTCGCCAAGGATTGGTTGCTTGTGGACAGTTGAAAGTATAGTCATGGATGCACCATATTGACATTATTATGAATAGATAAGATTCTATTTAGAATGAGTTGTCATATGGAAAATATGGAAATGTTTCCATATTGGGAGTTGGATATCGAGAATAAATGTATAGATTAGAAACTTTTATGCAAGAAGAATGTTCAAAGGAATGTACTTTGAATATGAGACTTCATGACTATGGAATTGTCTTGTAACAATCTGTAGAGACTAGATGTTGTAAAAGTCGAAGTGTTTGTTTCTTTAGTTTCGCATGTTAGTTATTTTACTAAGTCTTCATTTGTGCGAAGCGTATAGTTCAGGACTTAGTATATTTTTTGTACACTTAGATTTCCTATAAATAGGGACTGAGGTTAGAAGTAGATGATACACAGGTGATTCATTAATCATTTGCAAGCTCTCTCTGCTTAAGTCTGTAATAAGTTTCTTCATCAATATAAGATCTGATTAATATTTACTTTCCGTGTTCTTATTTTTCATTCATACAATCATGATTGCTTTCTAAATCTCGATAACAATTCTCTTCAATTGGTATCAGAGTAGGTTTCAAAGATTTCAGATGAAGTTGCTAATCAACAAGATCGCATGAAGAAAAATGAGAAAAGATGTATGAGAGTACTAAGAGGTGCTTTGCCTCCTGTGGTTTACAATTACATTCGTAGTTGTAAAACAACCAAGGACATTTGGATCACATTGAAAGAGAAGTATCAAGGTAGCGAAAAGACGAAGATCAATTCTGTTAAGCAATGTCTTGTTGAACTTAAGGAATTCAGACAAAAGGATGCTGAAACTCTTGAAAACTACTATGATCGTTTGAATGAGCTTCTCTATCGTTGCAGAAGGTATGGAATCACAAGATCTCTCATGGAATACAATCTTACATTCATCATGGGCCTTCGCAAGGAATGTCATGGTGTGAGTATGATGATAAAGAACCAACAAAGTTTTGATACTTCCACGTTGAATGATCTCTACAACCAGTTGAAAACTCATGAAAGCGAGGTTACATAAATGTTTGAAGAATCGAAACAGAGTCTAGGAGGTCCTTTGGCTTTGGTTTCAAAGATTTCAGAAATTAATACTGGTGAAACGGAAGGATCAGACAATGAAGGTTTCTTAATGAATTCCGATAATGAAGCAGTTGCATTCTATTCAAACAACAGAGTTAAGAAATTTTTCAAAAAGCCTTTCAATCCAAAAGTAAATCCAAATGATGCAAAGAGTGGTTTCATAAAAGCTGGAGGTGTGGAAAAGAAGAAATTGGAAAAAGTTGAAGAAAAGCAGAAAGATGCGAAGGAAGAGAAGAAACTAAAAGGTGATTCGGGAATTAATTGTCATTACTGCAATGGTGCAAATCACTTCACAGCTGATTGTATGCCGAGAAAGAAAGAGGAGAAGAAAAGCAAAATCAAAGATGAAGCCTACTACTCAGAAAAGCTTGAGGAGGTGCATGCGAAGGCAAAATGATTGTCATTAGTTGCGAAAGGAGAGTCTGATGAAGATGAAAGTGGAACTTATCAGATCTGGCCTTTAGGATCTGATGATGAAGAAATGAGGCATCCAACTCATGGTGCAATGTTCGCAAGCTATGAAGATAATTGCGAAGAGAATGTTTCAGGACGGTGCTTTATGTCCAAGTCCACTGATAAATCTCCAATGACCACCAAGGTATGTGCTATTCTTGAATCATTTAATATTCGTTTATCTGCTTATGATGCTGAAATAACTTCATTTGATGATACCGTTGCTTATTTTGATTCTGTTATAGTGTCTGCTAGTAAAGAAGCACAAAATCTAAAATTGCAACTAGTTGAGACAAGAAGAGAATTAGAAGTAAAACGAAGCAGAGTAGATAAACTTGAATTACAAATGGAAAATGTAAATTGTGATAGGAACAATCTAGATAAAGAATTTAGGTTGTTACTAGCACAAAGAAACATTTATTGTAACTCTGCTAAACGTTTGTATGCGAAGTTAACAGCTTTATATCATTCATCTGAAATAAGCAAAGAACAACATAGGAAACTTTTACCTTTTCTTGAATATGAACGCGAAAAAGTTGATGTTGTTTCTTATAACTGCGAAAACACAATTGCTCAATTTGACAAAATACATGATGATAGATTCGCATATGGTATTGTCAAAATTGACGAATTCTTGAATGCTGATGAGTTGGTTGGGATTGTCAATGAAAGTTTGACAAAGAATGAACAAGTGAAAATCTTAAAGAAAACTGAAACTTCAAATCTTGATTCTCAACTCAATTATGTTGATGTCGATGACAATTCAGATAATGTGAGTGAAATTAGTGAGATCGAAGACGAAGAAGAGGTCGATTGTTCTAAATTGTCAATCATTAATATCACATCTAAGATCAAAGGTAAAGAAATTATAGTTGATTCGATAGTAAAGGATAAAAATGATAAACCCTCTACTTCGCAACATTGTGACTTTGATAATGTGGAAGTTAAAAGCTGGAAGTCTGATGACACTGATGAAGACAAAGAAGAAGTGAAGAATTCACATGAAACACCTCAACGAGTTGTTGTTAATCAAGTGCTTGGTGATACAAAAGAATTCGACAAAATTCTTGATGACAAAGGTGCACATTATTTAGAAACTAACACTGTGGTTTATCCAAATTTTACATGCACAGATAACACAATTTTTCCAAATCAAGTCTTTGTCACAACTGGAAATGTTGAGAAATGTAAACCTGAATTCAACAAAATGGTTGAAAATGATAATCAAAGGTCAACTACTGAAGGTTTCTTTGCAAATCAAAATACAGTAGAAAACAATTTAACTCAAAATTCGTATATTTTTCAAGGTCAAAAATCATCACAAAAATGGGTGGTTAAACGTGAAAAAGGAAAAAAAGTTTTTGAAAGAGATGAAAAACCAAAGATGGAAGTGAAATTAAATTCTCATGAATTTAAATTGATGGTTGGAAAGTATTCAACAGAAAATAATGTTTCAAAAAGAAAAGCAAGAAAAGCAATCTTTTGGCAAGTTATGACTAATGATAAACCAAAAGTTGAAAAAGCACAAATTTCAAAGACAAAATCATCAAAATTTCAGAGAATAAATAAACAAAAGTGAAAACATGGTTTTTAAATTCAAAGAACTATATTTCAATATCTAGATCTGATGATGTTGATTTAATGGATAGTGTCTCAGACAAAGTGAAAACATGGTTTTTAAATTCAAAGAATTTGTTCAAAACTACTAATGTAGGACCCAATAAGTCTTGGGTTCCTAAATTTTTTCAATAAATGCAGGTGATATGTGATGAGCAATATGATGCGAAATGGTATATTGATAGTGGTTGCTCTCGTCACATGACTGGAAGAAAGGAAAACTTACGAGATTATAGAAGCTTGGAAAATGTTGGAGTAGTCAAATTTGGAAATAATCACAAGTGTCAAGTGAAAGGCTATGGAAAAGTCACAAATGGACAATTCACAGTTAACAGGGTTGCTTATGTTGAAGGTCTTCAACATAACTTAATTAGTGTTTCGCAACTTGTTGTGGGTACTAGTATTCAGGTTGTGTTTAACGAAGAAGGAAGTATCATTTCAAACACAAAGACAAATGAAGTACTTCTCAAATCCAAACGATATGGTGACATGTTTACACTTGATATCAAACCAATCGTGGGCAAACCTGCAGTGTGTTTACTATCAAAGGCCTCTAATGATGTTAGCTGGATCTGGCATAGAAGATTGTCGCATTTGCACTTTCGCAACATTAAGAAACTTGTCACTGAAGATTTGGTTCGAGGTTTACCTATACTAAAATTTGACAATGATACTTTGTGTGCAGCTTGCGAACAAGGAAACCAACATAGAAAAGGTCATCCAATTGTGATTGATTCAAAGATCGTGGAACCATTGGAACTTCTTCACATTGATTTATGTGGACCGTCGACTGTTGCTACAATCAATAAAAAGCGGTACATTTTAGTTATTGTTGATGATTTTTCTTGATTCACATGGGTATTTTTTATCAGGTTAAAATCTGAAGTTGCTCAGACGATGATTGATTTTATCAAAAAGATTGAGATTAGTCTTAAAAAGAGTGTTCGCAGAATTAAAAGTGACAATGGTTCTTAGTTTAAAAATCAAACACTGGATTTCTTTCTCACAGGCAAATGTATTTCGCATAATTTCTCATCACCATATACTCCACAACAAAATGGTGTTGTTGAAAGAAGAAATAGGTCTCTATGCGAAGCAGCCAAAACCATGTTAACATATGCAAACTTACCTCAATATCTTTGGGCTGAAGCTGTATCGACTGCATGTTTTACTCAGAATCGGTCATTCATTCATCGAAGATTCAATGTCACTCCATATGAAATACTCAACAATCAAAAACCTAATGTAAAATTTTTCCATGTTTTTGGTTGCAAGTGTTTTATAATGAATCTAAAAGATACTTTGATCAAGTTTCAAGCTAGCTGATGAAGGCATATTTTTAGGATATTCGCAAAATTCAATAGCCTAAAGAGTGTTAAACAAGCGAAAAAAAAAGTTGAAGAAACTTCCAACTTAACCTTTGATGATTACTATCTTAAACAAACGGATAGTAAATTTGAAAATAAATCAATTCTTGTTGATTCAGATACTCAAATTGATAATTCCGAAATAAATGATTTTGATTATGACTTAATTTTCGGAATTCCTGATAGGGAAATTGATGCGGAATTTCATGCTCCTGATAATCAAACATCAGAATCCTCAAAACATACTGATGATTCAACAATAACTACAAAGTCAATATCTTGCGAAAGTGTGCCTGAAGTTCGTATGGAGGGGGAGCATACGATCACCAATGTACGGAGAGAGCAAACTTTCGAGGGGGAGAATGAAAATATGAATCATCAAGTTGAGGGGGAGCATTCGCAATTTCAACAAGAACATCATTTTGAGGGGGAGCATCAAGATGAACATCTTGTTGAGGAGGAGCATGATGCAACAGAGACAATTAATCTTGATGAAATTGATGAATTTCTTGAATTAAATGATAATTTTTCTGTTGTAGGATCTGAAAATGAAGATATGTACGAAGATGCACCATTGGAATTTAATCCTGATTTTCCACCACTTGAGAAATGGACCAGGAATCATCCCAAAGAACAGGTGATTGCGAATCCACAAGATGGTGTGTTGACAAGAGCTCAAATTCGTGCGAAAAATGAGGTACTGAATGCGAATCAAGAATTGTGTATGTTTAATGTTTTTATTTCGAAAATAGAGCCAAAGACAGTAAAGAATGCTATGGAACACTCAGATTGGGTTGTTGCTATGCAATCTGAACTGGCTGAATTTGAACGAAATAAGGTTTGGAGATTAATTCACAAACCTTCTGATGTTTCAATTGTCGGATTAAAATGGATTTTTAAAAATAAAACCGACAAAGATGGCAATATTATTCGTAATAAAGTTAGAATAGTTGTTAAAGGCTATTCGAAACAAGAAGGAATAGACTATGAAGAAACATTTGTTCCTGTTGCAAGACTCGAAGCAGTTCGCATATTTTTAGCTTATGCAGCTCACAAAGACTTTGACGTTTTTCAAATGGATGTTAAGTGTGCATTCTTGAATAGACAACTAGAAGAAACAATTTATATTGAACAGCCACCAGGGTTTATAAATGAGGAACATCCTGATCATGTCTACATCCTAGACAAAGCACTTTATGGTTTAAAACAAGCACCAAGAGCCTTGTATGCAACACTTACAAATCTTTTAAAACAATCTAAATTTAAACAAGGATCAGTTGACCCCACATTGTTTCGCAAGAAAGTTGGGAATCATCTCATGCTTGTTCAAATTTATGTTGATGATATAATTTTTGGCTCAACTGACCCATCATTGTCAATTGAATTTGAAAATCTAATGAAGAGTCAATTTGAAATGAGTATGATGGGAAAATTAATAATTTTCTTGGTTTAAATATAAGACAGAACAGGGATGAAATTTTAATCAATCAAGAAAAATACACAAAGAACCTGCTTGAAAAGTTTGGAATGACAAACAACACAAAGCTAAGAGTACCTATGGTAGTGGGAACAAGATTAACTTCTTCATTAGATACCCCTGCTGTTGATTTAACTCTTTATCGAAGCATGATAGGGTCTTTGTTGTACTTAACTGCAAGCAGACCTGATACCATGTTTTCAGTATGTAATTGTGCTAGGTATCAAGCTAATCCCAGAGAACCTCATTTAACTACAGTGAAAAATATTTTTCGCTATCTTAAGGGGACAATTTCATTAGGACTTTGGTATCCTTCAAAATCGGGATTCTTCATTCAAGCTTTTTCAGATTCTGATCTAGGAGGATATACTTTGGATAGAAAAAGTACACGTGGTGGGTGTCAACTATTGGATGGGAAATTGGTAAGTTGGCAGTCGTAGAAGCAAACTTGTGTTGCTATATCCACTGCTGAGGCTGAATATATTTCAGCTGCTGCTTGCACTTCACAAATCATTTGGATTAAGAGTCAACTTCGTGATTATGCTATAAATATGAAAAAGATTCCCTTGTATTGTGATTCTCAAAGTGCAATTCGCATTTGTCATAATCCAGTACAACACTCAAAGACAAAACATTAGCTCTTCGATATCATTTTATCAAAGATCATGTGGAAGAAGGGAACATTGAAATTCATTTTGTTAAAACCACTGAACAACTTACTGATATTTTTACTAAACCTCTAGATGAAAAATCATTTGTAAGAATTTTAGCAGGTTTGGGGATGATCGATGTGAATTCAGTTTCAAAATCAATAACTCAAGAATGAAAGGTCCATTCAGCAGCTCTGAGTCAAAATCATTCAGAAGTTACTGTGCGTTAAGAGGCTTCGCATTGCTTCACATTTGCACATCTGGTAACTAAGGTTCAATTTGATTTTTTTTCTTTTGCTTTGCGAAAAACTTGAAAAAATCAAAAATATTTTCTTTTGTTTTGTTTTTATTTTCGAAAATCCAAAAATCCAAAAAGATTTTATTTTGTTATGTCTTTATTTTCGAAAAATTCAAAAACCACAAAAATATTTTTTTTAACTTTGTTCTTTAAGTTTTGTGTGTTTTTAGTTTTAGTCAAGAGCATAATGCGAAGAGGTCATGCTTATATGTTTCTATGGGAAGGTATTATTTCTTTTACCTTTGTACTAGTTAGGATGTCCCTAGAAGCATGCTGTAGCATGTTGACACAAGCCTCATATGACTCTATGTGTGAGAAACAAAAGCCTTAATGAAATTATCTCATGAAAATTTCTTCTCAATTAGGCTTATATTCGCATTAGTCAAAAGAGCTACCTTACTCTTCTCATATGAGTAAAGAGTTTTCTGTTTGGTCCACAAATAACAGAGGTACATTCGATCTTATAACCAATCTTTTTCATCACAAAATTCTTAACACAAATCACACACAAAGACGTATGTCCGAGAGGTCTCTGATCAAATCCATCGAGACCTAGATATACAAAAATTTTGTGTTAATGATCTGACATCATGAGTCCGTGATGAAGGTGAAACCCAACCATCTTACAACTTAAGGAATTGACGGGGAACATTGTTCCAGATATTGACGAAACTTTTGTTTCAGTACCAAAATTCGAAACTTCAAATCATATTCAATTCGCATGCGTGTTCTTGATCAAACATTCGCAACCAACGATGTTTGTTACCCAACAAGATCCACTACATAAATTTTTTTGAATATGATTTTCGTGTGAGTTTCATTCGAATGTCCTGGTCATGATAAACATTTTCAAAGCTGACTTGTCATTGACTACACTGGTCATACAAGTAATTTTTGTTTCAATTTATCACCTTATGTTTAGGATGACATGTAACGAAATTTTAAACCAACCCAAGAATCACTTTTAATAGAAGCCCTTTGATACTTATTAAAAAGTATTCGATTGTAATTCACGGGAACATACACAAGCCGTTGATCATCTCTCTTGATGATTAACGAAGCAACCTTTGCCTGAGGTTTAACTGCCTTCATGTCAAATTGTATTTTTGACATCACAGAATTCCAAATTTTTTTTAACTTGCTTCTTATCTTATTTCTTTGACTCACATGCACTCACGAAATCCTTGAGGTTCTAAGTATTACCAACTTAGGCTGAAGATTTCGCAATTCTGGCATATGACTTCGCTTTTCATCCCAAAAGTGAAAGAACTTACCTCCATGCGAAGGGTTCTAACGGTTACAATTCAATAAATGGGATAATGACAGGCTGTGTATCTGTGACATATGGTATTCTGCTGGATTTTCTAGGCGACGTGACAACTGCTTTTTGACGCATGGCTAACTTTTCACAGTAATGATCTGATTTTCAAGGTGCCACATCGGATATCATTAAATGCATCCCGCTTCAAATTCAAATCAATCAGCGTTACATATAAAATGGGGTTCAAGAGTGTTTTATACGGTTACACGATCAAACTCAAAAATTCCCAAATTCTCTGATTCTTCATCTTCTTCAAACCCTAACAATGGCTGCTACTCAATCCAACACCGAAGAAGTTATCTCACAGTCTCTTATGAAGATTCAAAGCACAAACTACCTAGTTGATCCTAATGTCTCATCCTACCCAGAAGAATTGAAGATGTTGATCGTTGCACTGAAAAGGTCACCATTATCAACTGCTATGTTCAGTTCTTTTCCTATTCCGATGACTTGGTTGTCAATGGCGGCATCAACTGCGCCATACAACTATGCAACTGATATCATAACTTTCAATCTAATGAACAACAAAAGGGCTCGTCTTACCAAGAAAATGTTCATTGACTTCCTGAACATTCCTCATAACCCACCATTCTTTAAACCCATTAATTCACAGATTATCTTCATGTTCAATGAGATGGGACATCAATCCACTCTTGAAAAGATAAGTGATTTCAGGAAATCAGGTTTACCTTGCATGTGGAACTTCCTATTTGGAATCTTTCTATGTTGTTTAACAGGAAGGACTGTTGGTCTAGACAGGGGACGGATGGAGGTTTATGCAATGGTTATGGGTCTTTACTATGATCTTAGTGTTGATTATGGAAATCAACTTTGGAAGGAGTTCATCAAAAGCTTAGAAAACACTAATGTTGATAAGGGGATTTCTTGTGTAAGGTACTGGAGTTTAATTCTGGAAAAAGTTTATGCGAAGGAGGGAATTCCAGTTCCTGAAGGAGCAGATGTTGCAGAATTCTCTTTGTATCAGTTTCCCAAAGTTGTTGAATATGATGAAAATATCTTCACAAGTGTTGCAAGAATTCTTGATGCAATGCTTTGCAAGGTGTCTTCTACCCACAAAGTGTTAGTTCGCTACATGAAGACTTTTGATCCTAATGTGCGAACTGGAATACTTTTTGAAGTTAGTGGAGAGTCCTCAAAGAAGAAGAAGAAAACTCAAAAGGAAGAAAAACATGAATCTTCCAAAGTGTCAAAGGCTGAAAGGGTTGCGAAAGATGAGCTTTCTCCTAA
This sequence comes from Lactuca sativa, assembly GCF_002870075.4. Lineage (NCBI taxonomy): Eukaryota > Viridiplantae > Streptophyta > Magnoliopsida > Asterales > Asteraceae > Lactuca > Lactuca sativa. The sequence goes on from NC_056628.2 coordinate 66,805,133, forward strand.
AACTAAGAAGGAGATAATACCAACAAAGTTAGGGATATTAAAGAAGCTTCGCAAATCATCACAGACGACGACTACTTCTCCTACTATTCGCAAAACTGAGGTGAGTAGTAAGGGGGTTGTGTTTAGAGACATTCCGGCTCCTGTTTCTCCTGGTTCAAAGAGAAGAAGAGCTCAATAGGTTGTGAAGCATATTACTCAAAAGCTCTACAAGAAACGGAAGATGATTATTCGCAACGAATCGTCAGATAATGAAGTGGTTCCTGAAACTCCACCTGTCTCAACTTCACCAATGGTAATCATATCTCTTCCTATCACTTCGCAAATTTCTACTTCAACCACCATTCCACTCGAAGTAGTCACTACCAAATCAGTTCCTGAGGAGGTACCAACTTCGGATATGGTTGTCAACGTATCTGATACGGGGGCACCTATCATGAGTGTCGACACTACCATGCCAATCATCTTATCTGCATCATTACCCATCTCATCTGAGAATTTATCTGTTTCATTACCACCATTTATTTTTCTAAACACTAATATCACCACTTCCTTAATCTTTGATCATCCTTTACAACATCCATTCACCACATTATTTCCATCACAATCACCTGAAACACAACAACCTTCGCAAGCTATGTCTGATGAAGAAACCGAAGGAGGCGGTTTTGGAGGGACATTTGAGGCTTTACATTTTGATTTAGAGGAGGAGGAGATACCTGATCATATGCTTATGTCAGGAAAGCAATTCAAAATTCTGAATCGAAAGTTAAACGCTATTATTCAGTCACAAGCCGATTCGGGCACTAAGTCTTCCATTTCGGGTTTAGAGGTTGAGTCAATGATTAAAGCTGCTGAGAAATGAATAACTGAGAAAGTTGATAATTCTGACAAGAACAATGAGCTTCGAATTCAAGCTCAAGGAAAATCTTTTGATGGTGTTGTTAACGAATTAAAAAATGTTACAAAAGAACGTCATGTTCTTTTTGTACAGGATGTCAAAAAGGTTCGAAAAGATGTTAATTTTAAAGTTGAAGAGTTAAAGCAGGAGATTGCAAAAGAGCTTAAAGAACTTAATTCTCAAAATTTGGAGGTGCAAAAGAGGGTTGATGTGGTTGCTGCAGCTCTTAACAAAATTATCACTGAGTATCAACCATCTGCTCAAATTATTGAAGCCAAACATAAGGAAAATAAGGAGCAGTTTGATAAACTAATTCAGTTAGTGACTGAATTAGAAACTTTTGTTTCGCAATCTTCTCACCAATCCATCCTTACTCCTGAATTCTTAACTCTTAAAGTCAACACTTTGAAGCAAGCTATTCAGAAGGCATTGGCTCCCATCACGAGCTTTACTTCCATATTACCGAAGAATGCCCCACCTGCTTTCACAGGGGTTCAAGGGGGAGAAAGAAAAGGAAGTAAAGAAGAAGATGCGAAAACAGTAGGAAAGCTTATTTCTACCCAACTTAAAACATCTTTGCCAGTGCTCACAAAGCCAATTTCTTCAACAGTAACTACAACAAAACCAATTACCAAAGGAATTACAATTGGTTCAAAAGAAGGAGGAAGTTCAAGTGTGAAACCTCAAATTGAGGATATTGGAAAAGGAAAACGGGTTGCCTATGAAAAATCAAAAGAAGAAAAGAAAGCAGAGGCAGAAGCTGAAATGGAAAGATTAAGACAAGTACAGAGTATTATGAGGCAAAGAGCAAATGATCCACCAACATTGAACAAGGGTGATCCTGCGAAGTTATATTCTTATGAGACCATTGAATCCAAAGTGTTGGGGAGTGAAATGTTCGGGTTTGAGAAAAAGCCGAGACGGGGTTATGATGTTGCAAACTTAAACAGAAGCCAACTTGATTTTCCAATAAACGAAATGATGTTTATTACGACACAGTACAAGATAAGTGAAAATTTTGATAATGCTGATGAATATATTTACTTGAAGATCAGATTTCATGCTGTACTTGCGAAGGATCAAGAGGAAGTTTGGTCTTTAACGAAAATCAAGAAAGTTCTAACAATCAAGAAGGATGTAATGTTCGAGAACATGCTTCAAAACTTTCGATATTTTGTGGTTCGTGCAGATAACAAGGCAGTTGATTTTACCATTGCTGATTTTCCCTTGATGAATCTAAATGATATCATTCAAGTGGCATTTATTCTTAAAGACATGAAAAAAAAACAAGCCGAAAGGATATGATACTGATGTGTTCAGATTTGGTTTCGCACATATCAAGATATTCATAGATAACTACTATGATTGCTTCGCATTGACTGATGAAGAATTAGCATCAGGTCTTGGAAGAAAAGTTACAATCTCTTGGGAATCAACCTTGCCTCAAACGGAGTTAAAGAAGTATGCAGATGGTGAAATATGCCTTAAACCTTTTGGAATGGTTTTCGCAGGAAAAGATACGAAGGGGAAGCCTAAGAAGTTTTTGTGTAAAGTCTCAGAGATAGAAAGATACACCACTTCACAATAAACGAATTTCATTGTTCGTATGAATAATTGTGCGAATAACAATGAAGGAGACAAGAAGGATCTTAAAAAGATAATCACTTGGTATTCAGAAATCCAAAGAACAATGCACTCAGCTGTTCAGAATCTCACAAACTGAATAGTTTCGACTGTTTACAAAGGGGGAGAATGTAGAGACTAGATGTTGTAAAAGTCGAAATGTTTGTTTCTTTAGTTTCACATGTTAGTTATTTTACTAAGTCTTCATTTGTGCGAAGTGTATAGTTCAGGACTTAGTATATTTTTTGTACACTCAGGTTTCCTATAAATAGGGACTGAGGTTAGAAGTAGATGATACACGAGTGATTCATTAATCATTCACAAGCTCTCTCTGCTTAAGTCTGTAATCAGTTTCTTCATCAATATAAGATCTGATTAATATTTACTTTCTGTGTTCTTATTTTTCATTCATACAATCATGATTGCTTTCTAAATCTCGATAACAATTCTCTTCACAATCTCCAATAGAGTATTTTGTAATTTCATTGGTCGAGTCTTGGTGACTTGTGCCATGAGATTATGAAAGGACTGTTGCATAAAATGTTAGAATCTAACATGTTCTAGTAATGACGAGAATTTTGTATTCTTATACTAATGGATTAGGAATTGAGAAATTAGTATGATTGAAAATGTTATTTAATTATACTATTTCACAATGTAAGGACCATAGGTAAACATAGTGTGCATGCTAAGAGCATGGGACAACTGTTGTTACAATTCAAGTAAGAAGTTGATTACCCGAAACAATAAATAATGAGTAATCAATATGGTGATTAAATAAAAGGTGTTTTATTTATACTCAAAAGTTTGGGGCCATATAGGACTAGTATTATTCTTGTGTTTCACTTTACATGTTTTGACTTCCTGAATAATAAGATTATTTGAACGTTCCACAGTCGCTCATACTTTGGGAGTAGGTATGAAAGAAGATCGTCATGCATTGGTTTGTAGATTGCCTAAAGTGTATTAGACATAGCAAATGTTTGCTGCAACGTTCATGAGTGCTTATGAATATGATTTGAGCATTGGATTAAACCCACGCTCACTTGGATCGCTTCATGGATTTTATCACGAGTGATTGGTGAGACGGTAATATATTATATTCTTGAAACTGAGATGTGTGAGTTGTATTTTGCGAGTCGGTTACACATTGATAATATGTAAACGCACCAGTAACTTGATGTTATAAAACATATTATTGTGTGTGATTCAGTGAGTGAGTGCAAGCGAGCATTGAGTTGAAGTTTATCCGTTCCTTTTACCCAAAGTGGGATAAAAGCGATATCTGTGGGACCCTCGATGATTTAGTGATGACACCTAAGCGCTTGGCCAAGTCGGGACTAAGTTGAAGTGTTCATTTGTAGTCTATTGTCAGTTGTCATAAATCGGAAATCGGGAAACAACACATAGACTGAGAGAATGATTTCAATCCATGTCTCACGTCTATACAATATCTAGAATGGAGGAATATATGATCCCTTATCTAAAGGACGCGTATCTGATAAGATCAGAGTTGACAACGGCTTTTGAAAGCTACGATTGCGGATCAGGATCTGAAATCATACGCAGAATAGTTATTAGACTTATCCAAGTGGGAGACTATTGGATTAGTGTTTAAGTCCATAACTATTTTGGTATGTACTTGATTCGATGGTGCATGGTCCTTTTGGGTTGCCTTCACCAAAGCAACTTGATAGGATGAATAATGGAGAGAGAGGATTAATTATGATTTATTAATATATTATGAGAATAATATATTAAAGGATAAATCATATTGTTTAATTAATATTAGTCAATAATTAATTTTGTGGCTAAATGACATTAATTAAATAAAGGGGACTATAACTGTCAATTGTGTGATAGTTGAATATTGGGCTAATGGACTCCATAGAGGATGGAGTGGACGAATTCTATGGGTAAACCCATTAGAAATCGTCCAAGGCCTCTAAGGAGGGAGTCCATGGGCTGCTTAGGGCCTAAGCAGTCAAATTAGGGTTTCCTTGTTAGATAACCCTAATAGCCTCACATATTTAAGGAACCTAGATCCAAGCATTAGGGTTTGCATGAGCACATAGGATGTTCTTATGGCTAAAACCCATTACTTAGTGCATTAAAGTCTCAAGCTTTTGAGGCTTGAAGCCCTCATCCATAGCAAAACTCTTCCTTGTAGCTTACTGTTGGCTTTTGGGAATTATTCATACGTAAAGGTTGCAACTTTACGTGGAAAGCATGCTCTAGGAGGTTTGATCTACCTTTGGGAGAAGCTGTTTGGCTTGGAAATTGTCTGTATAGAGTTGTACCTTAGGGGACTCGACAAGATCTTCTTTGGACTCGGCGAGTCGAGTCTTGGTTCCCCCAATATTCCTGTTTCACTGTGAGGTAGTTAGATCTAGAGGACTCAACCAGTTGGGTTCATTATGGACTTGAAGATCATCGTACTCGACGAGTTCAAGGATGAACTCGGCGAGTCCAAGGCAATCTCCCAACCCATGAAGACGGACTCGACAAGTTGTTCATAGAACTCGGCGAGTCATAGACTGGACACATTCATAAGATGAATATGGACTCGACGAGTTCAAGGATGAACTTGGTGAATTGGTTGAAGATGATCCCGATGTTATGGTTGAAGGTGAACTCGTCGAGTTCTTGCTAGACTCGACGAGTAGAGTCGGGGGTTGTATCATTTTGAAAGAATAGGGACTCGACGAGTTGGTGGACCAACTCGGCGAGTCAATTCAACTGGATGTTGACTTTGACCAAGTTTTCCTTTTGAGGGTATTGTCGTCTAAGTGTTATTTTGGCTATTGATAGTTCGGGGAGCCGAAGGATCAATAGCTTAAGAGCTGCCGGTTAGCAACCAGAAGTGCTCAACTAGTCTTCAGCAATGCGAGGTGAGTCTCTTCACTGGTTGTATGGGTCTATGGCCACTATGCCGGCCCATTTAGTTTATGTATAGTAGAAAGACCCTGGGGTTAGCCCTAGCCATTATGTATGAAAGACCAGGAGGCGGCTCCTGGCACACTGCATGATATTATGTATAGTAGGAAGACCCGGGGTTAGCCCTAGGCATTATGTATGAAAGACCAGGAGGTGGATCCTGGCACACTGTATGCTATTATGAGTAAAACACTAGGAGGTGGCTCCTGACACACTGTATGCTGATTAGCCAAGTAGAGTAGTATTTATGCTAGTTGTCTTTGTGATGCTTGGATGGAAGACCAGGGGGTGGCCCTTGGCACTTGTCTGTAAGACCCAAGGAGTGGCCCCAGTCTTGACAAGAAAAACCATGTGCAGCCCGTGACATAACATCAAGACTATTTTTGGCACATAGCACCTTACTTGATTATGGATAAGTTTGATATGTAGGGCTCACAGTATGTATGGAATGTATGTCCCAGTTGATATGTATTGTATGTGGTACTTGGGGAACTCACTAAGCTTCGTGCTTATGGTTTACAGTTTTGGTTTCAGGTACCTTCAGTTTTCAAGAAAAAGGAGCTCGGGACGATCGCAGCGCACTCACCCATGTCATTCCGCATTATGTGATCTTTGGGATTAGATTCTGATATTCGTTTTAATTGAAATATTTTCAATGTCTGGAACAAAGTTATTAATGGTTTCCTTATATCAAAAATGAAATTTTTGGCCTTGAATTTTGGGATGTTACACAAGAACTCTTAATTTGGCCTTATTGCAAGTTTCTTGTTTGATATGTTGCTCACGCATAGGAACATCTCTTTTGACTGGCTATCTTATTTTTGAGTACATACAACTCTACGTTCATGAGGTAACCCGTAAGTATTAGTAGTAAGCTTAGTCTTCTGTATGTTTGTTGTTTTCTTGTTTGTATGAGGCATGTATGCTTCATGTTTGGAGGGTTGATGACAGAACGACGATAAATTATGAGTTTAGATACCCAATGTTGTTAACGGAACGATGATAAGCTATGAATCAATTGTGTGTTATGTTTGGAGGGTTGATAACGGAAAGACGATAGACTATGCGTCTCGATAACCAACGTTGTTGATAGAACAACGATATGTTGTGAGTTAACTATCTATTATGTTTGGAGGGTTGATGACGTAGCGACGAGAGACTACGAGTCTAGATACCCAACGTCGTTGACGAAATGACGATGGGTTGTGAATGAGGACAAGTTGTGAGACATTTGTTTGTATGCATTGTATGTTTATTGTTGTATGTAGTAGCTTGGTGAATTCACTAAGCTTTTGTGCTTAACCATAGTTTACAAATATTTTGCAGGTTGTTCTAGAGATCGAGGCAAGGGTGCGGCGTGACTATACACTCACATCGAAGGGTTTTAATTACTAAACTTCTACTAATTTTAAATTGTTACTCTGTTCTGGGAACTATATTTTTACAAATATTACACAAATGGGTTTTTATATTACTTTGTGGAATGAAGTTTGTTATTATATTTTATTCTGAAAATGAAAAAATTGGTTTGAAGTTAAAGTTGAAGTTTTGAAATTATTCAAATGTTGTAAGCATCAACATAAAACCCGTGATCTGATGTAGATTATCATTCTTTCCAACAACTATGGATGAACCAATAAATGCAAAGTGAATACTCAAAAACTGAAAGAATAGAGAATTTTATAACATCCCGTTTGTCGAATTCGAAGATTGGATAAAACAAAGCAGATTTCAAATTTGGATTTAATATGACTTTAGAAAATTTGAATTTATAATTGTAAAAACCCTTGGAGACCCTAAAACATGGAAAGTAGCACCGATAACGATATAACTGGACACATTATGTGACACATTATGTGTCACATGGTTTGACCAGGTGAAACCCTAGTCGCAATACCTTGCTCTCCAAACAACATATTTTTTGGTGGATTGTAGAAGTTTATGCGCGCTTATGTGTCGGGATAATGTCCAGCCAATCCGACCCGACCCATGCTAAAAATAAAAGTTTTGTTCCTAACAACGTGCAAAGTGCGCTTAGATCGGGAACCCGCATCTCACGTCTACAACCCAACTAGGTGTATGCATGTGGGGTTGGTGCCTTGGTCCATTTTTTTAACTTTAGCTAAAGTTTTTTAAAGCTAAAGACAAGAAAAGCCATATAACACAATCAAGGTTCTTCCCCATTTACCATTTCCAGTGGTATAGTTTTTGTTTTCCCCGTGTACCATTTCCAATGGTTTAGTTTTTGTTCTGTCTAAGATATCTAGTTTTTGGTATTTTCTTTCTTTTATTCCAATAAAGTACTCTTCCAGCAGTCCAGCTTCCTGCTGGTTTTCTTAGTTTAATGTTATCTTTTGTGTTGCCGGTCAAAAAAAAAATGTTCTTCCCCATCTACACGAGACAAATTGAATTTACCAATCTATAAATTAACCCTTTAAATATCCAACATACCTAACCTCTATGAATCTTTCATCAACCATTTTAGTAAATTTACATCAAAACCACTACAAACCAATAAACCTACTTACTAAAAATAAAAAGGATTGTTAATATGCATTAAATGTGTGTAACATGTGTTGGTTTCGAAGCTTCACCATTTTTACTGAGTCGATCAGCATCAATGATCAAAGTCACCCTGTGGTTTAAAACTGAAAGTTGAAAATTCAGTAACATTTTGATAAGACATCATGTGCTACGTGGAACAATTAAGGACAAAGTTTAATAAATAAAGTTGTCATTTATATAAAAAGTAGTTTGACTATGCTACAAGCTAAACCGAAAGGTGTTAGCAAATGACTATATCTAAAGAGCTTTACACGTACGCCAAACAAATTGAACGAAGCTAACAACATTAATTTTGAGTCAAATCATGTTACAAGGTGCTTTTATAAATTCTGTTGGTCGGATATTTTCGTCTTCATTAGCTTTACCATAAAGTATAAGGTAATTCTAAAACCAATGTTTTTTTCTTTAAAATGACGTCTCATCTTTATCATTGTCGATGTCACAAGTTACAACAAATACCAACAATTGAAGAAACAATTATAAATATACAGATCTTTTGTTTAAACTATGTATAATAAATTCCACAAAAGTCAGTCTTTATAAAAAGAGTAAGTTACACGAATAGTCCCTATGGTTTAGGATAATTTGCGTGTGTGGTCCCTAACTTATTTTTTTAACTCGAAAGGTCCTTACTGTTTGTTTTTGTTACTCGCTTGGTCCCTGACTTACCTAAAAAATACTATTTTGCCCTTAATTTTATGATTTATTTAAATTAACACACCCCTAATCCCACTTCCTTCACTTTATCTTACCTACCTCATCATTTTTCCATATTTAAATAATAGTTTTTTTAAGTAAGATAGGGACCAAACGTGTAACAAAAACAAACATTAGGGACCAAACGCGTAACAAAAACAAACAATAAGGACCTTCCGAGTTAAAAAAATAATTTAGGGACTAAACGTGCAAATTATCCCAAACCATAAGGACTATTCGTGTAATTTACTCTTATAAAAATTCGATTTTGAAACTGTTTTTGTTTCAAATTGTAACTTTATTTAATTTATTATAATTCTATCATCTTAGTCAATCAAATTGCAAGAAAACGTGTCAGTTGTGATGATATGACATAATAATATGATACTATTTAATGAAACTTAATGATTTTTTATAGAATATGCCTAATTAAATACATGAGTTTTAAAGTTATCTTTCTTAAAATTAAAAGTTAAGGCATTTGATTTTATTTTTTGGTTAAAAATTATATGTAGAAAAATGTAACCAATTAGTTTTCTTCATGCTTTAATTGCTAATTCTGTGTTTCAAATACATGATTGAAATCCAGTATCATTAAGTACAAGACTACAAGTTTAACATACATTCATTGCAAAATACAAATAATACGCAAAAGATGAAATACATATATATTGATATATATTGAGATCAAATTCATATTATTTCGACAAATAAGGGACAATGAAAAGACGTGCAGTTATATGTAATAGAAAAAAGGCCCACTTAAAGTTTACAGATCAGGCCCAAGTTACATCTTCCTACAGTTACTGAAAGGCAGAAGGCCCACTTTATGTAAATGTTAAAATGCATGCCACACCTCATTTTAAACACTATGATCGTGACAACTTGCCTATCAAAATTATTATGTATTCTTACTGTTGGTCTCTAGGGTTGTGGTTGATTTATGGGTCCGCAACAACCTTTTTTTATCGACCCATGCTTGTTTTGTATTGCTTCAACAAAAAATTATACCTATATTAAGAAACAATGTCGATGAAGGTTTTTATTAGTATTTTGTATTCTTTCAATTTTTAAAATAATACTAATATTTCTCTCTTTTTATTTTTGAAAATGTTACTTTAACATTATTCATTTTAAAATTTACAAATTGTCACTTCACCCATTTTTTAAAATAATATTTTCCGTCTCCTTATTTTTGTAAATACTTTGTAAGATAATATTTCTTATTTTCTCTCTTCTTTTTAAAATATTATTTTGACTTCTTCCACAATATACTTCATAAAATATCTTTTTCATTCCCTCAGATTTCTAAACTTTTATGTTTATCTCTTGTGGTTTATGTTTCGATGTAAATTGTTTTTTTTTTCTTATTTTTACATATGCTCTCTGTGTATGAGTCGGATTACATATAATATATTTTTTTATTATTATTTAACCATCCATTCATTAACTTAAAACATTTTTTTTCTTACTTATTTTCTTTTGTAAATGTCTTATGTTGAGTCTAAAACACAAAAATATGTGGTTCAATATATATATATATATATATATATATATATATATATATATATATATATATATATATATATATATATATATATATATATATATATATATATATATATATATATATAATGATTTGGCACATCTTTGGTATGAAAGTAAAGTCGTTAGGCTTGGTTTTCTTTGAGTTCAAGATATTCGGCATAAGCCATATATATATATATATATATATATATATATATATATATATATATATATATATATATATATATATATATATATATATATATATATATATATATATATATATATATATATATATATTCAAATGTTTCTTACATCTATTGTGTGTTAGAATGCATCAATAAAAATTTAGTAAAAATTATATGTATATTAAATGATATTCATACTTATAATTCATTTTTATGGAAACTAATTAAATTCGTCATTAATGTCAGCAATAATATTCTTTCAGAATGAATTCGTATTTTGAAGAATGAGAGTGTATTCTAGTAGAATACACTCTCGTTCTTCATATTACATGCAATTTTTATTGTATTTTAAATGAATAAATCCTGAAACAAGCAACGTACGTATACATAAAAACATATGTATGAATTCATTCTAAAAGAATGTTATTGCTGACATTGATGATGAATTTAAATAGTTACCATAAAAAAAATTATAATTATGCATATAATTTAATATACATATAATTATGGAAATCCTTTAATATCTATCTTTATAAGAAACATAGTAACCTAGCTATCCTCCTTAATAAATAAAAAACTTTTTGCCACTTGTCATCTTCTTAGACATTTGGCCACATGTCATTTACTTATAATTTAGGTTTTCTTTTTACATAGTCTAGAAAAATTACACATTGGATTTTTTAAATAAGTAAATTTTATAAGAGTTAAAAATATTGATTCCTAATTTATGGGGATTAATTTTGGGGAATTGATTTGGAAGAATGATTTGGGAAATTTTAAATGAATATAAGTTCAAAGCAATTAATTAATATCATAGCACGTAATTTCCTTTTTTGCTTTTTCATATATGTCATATATGGACATTAAAATTTTACTATTTACCCTTTTGACAATTCATATTTCTAAATAAGTGAGTTTGCACGTATCTTTATTGAATTGTTTCTTATAGTATCTTACATTCATTTCTTTCAATAGTTATCTTTATTAGTATATAGATTGAAATACTTACGTATTCATCATTTACGTTGTATTTAATTTGAAATTATACTTCAAAAATGTTTAATGTTTAAACCTTGATCAAAACTCGTGTAATACACGGGTGTTACACCTAGTATATATATATATATATATATATATATATATATATATATATATATATATATATATATATATATACACACACAATATATATAGTATATTTTATACCAACAAATACAACAATGTCTATTTTAATATTGTTGAACAAAAGAAACATTGAAACATTATAGTATCATTACATGAGTTATATAACCATTGAACTCTATTAAAAGTATGTTTGGCAAAAGTGTTTATTAGCTTATTAACAGTTCTATATTGTTATAAGCTAAAAAATTATTCGGATAAAAACTATTTATAATGATGTCAAACCGCTAATAAGTCATTTTTTATATGTTATCTTAATAAACATTAAGGAAGTGTTTGGATTTGGAAAAAATAGGCTGTTTATTGCTTATTGTTTAATCCCACCGCAATAAGCAAATTTAAGTGTTTAGATAAAGGTCTTTAAAAATCACTTTATTGCGGTAGGAATAAGCTAAATAAGTTGATTTTAATAAGCAACGGGAATGCTTATTGCTTATTGGGCATTTTACTCATATAAGCTGTTTTGTTTGTCAAACACTTAAGATGTTTATTGCTTATTGTTTATTCCCACCGCAATAAGTTAATCCAAACAAATTTTAAAAAATGTTTATTCTCACCACAATAAGCTAATAAGCTAAAAACTATTTATCCAAACACTCCTAAACTAATAAACAATAAATTTTTTTTGTCAAACACCCCTAAATGTGTAATGTTTGCTTCCATTTATTTCTCAAAAGAATAAAAACAGATTAAGTGTGTAATAATTGATACAATTTATTATGCAAAAGGAAAAAATAACTAAACAATCTTATTTGCGTAACTTATTTACTGTATTTGTGGTGTATGTATTTTATCAATGTCCAATATTAGGCCCATCATTGCATACAACCTCTTATGTTTTTGTATAATTATTGTACAAAATTAAAAATAAAAGGTTTTTACCGTATAAAATCATAAAATAAAATCATTTTATTGTAAAAAATAATAACAAAATGGTTTTTCCACACATAAGAGGATAATATGGTGAGTTTTTCTGAAGTCATAAAACCTTATTTTAAGCATGATCAACAAATAAAATAGTTTTTTATACATAAAAATAATATAATGGTTTATTGAGTATTGGAGGATAATATGTTAAAGCTTTCTTTTAGGATTTTCCTAATTTATTATTGAATGTGTTTAATTCTTTAGAGACAAGGAAAATAATTATCTGTCTAAAATCTCACCATATGAACATACTTATTTATTTGTTTATCTTTGATGTCATCGACCACATCAACAATTTCATGCAAAACCAACAACCCATGAATGGTTAAGGTGGACTAGATCATAAAATTATGAATTTATGGATCCATATTTAAAGCTTTACCACAACATATGTTCAAGAGATATGCGATTGTTCTACAAGTTTGAGTCAATTTTGAAAATATATTCTCTGAGAACAAGGACACGATATTTAAGCAAATTGATACCGATTAAAGATCATGATTGGTTATCTCTTTGTTATCATCGACACAAATATGCATCATAGATAAACCTTGGTAATGTACATAATGCATCATAGATAAACCTTGGTAATGTACATAATGATGGTCTCTTTTCTAAATATGAGTATGTTGTCAAAATCATCCACTACCGACCTCCTCTCATTTTTTACGAAAACTCGATACATCTAAAGATTGGAATATGTAAACACGATTGTTCTCATCAAAATAACTCTTTGATTATATGAGAAACTCTCTCAAAACTCACGATATTACAATGTTTTCCAATGATCATAACTCGACCTAAAACCATGTATATATATACTCCTAACTACCGACTTGTAATTAGATTACAATTAGGAAACTAGAAACCTACTTGTTTATGATTTCCTAAGAACTAGGTTGCTATTACTTGGTCTCCAAGTCCTACTCGACTTAGGATTCCAACAATCACCCCCGAATCTCTAAGTCCTTCTAGAGAATTCTTCAACCCCGATAAACATCCTATTATCTCTTTTCACCACCATGACCTCTTTAATCAAGTTTGTTCCGAGAGCACTTTTCAACAAGACAAGCTCACGACCACATTTACCGTCTTCCGTCACCCGCAAAACGAACCGGATCAAAGTTACCTGCTTTGATGTCTTCCCGTCCGTTTATTCCGCGCTTCCGGTTAGCCGCTCTACCTTAGAACAAGATCGATCAAGAAAAATTGAGGTTGTTGTTGAGATGCTTCAACTTGCGCTAAAAAACAATCCACACTCTTTAAACCAAACCCGGTTCCCGTTGTGTCTGCCCCACAGCGAAAGGCTACGGTATTTTTGAAACCGACTCTCAAACCGGCACCGTCTTCACCTCGCTCTGATACCAATTAAAGATTAGAATATGTAAACACGATTGTTCTGATCAAAATAATTCTTTGATTATATGAGAAACTCTCTCAAAACTCACGATATTACAATGTTTTCCAATGATCATAACTCGACCTAAAACCATGTATATATATACTCCTAACTACCGACTTGTAATTAGATTACAATTAGGAAACTAGAAACCTACTTGTTTATGATTTCCTAAGAACTAGGTTGCTATTACTTGGTCTCCAAGTCCTACTCGACTTAGGATTCCAACAATCACCCCCGAATCTCTAAGTCCTTCTAGAGAATTCTTCAACCCCGATAAACATCCTATTATCTCTTTTCACCACCATGACCTCTTTAATCAAGTTTGTTCCGAGAGCACTTTTCAACAAGACAAGCTCACGACCACATTTACCGTCTTCCGTCACCCGCAAAACGAACCGGATCAAAGTTACCTGCTTTGATGTCTTCCCGTCCGTTTATTCCGCGCTTCCGGTTAGCCGCTCTACCTTAGAACAAGATCGATCAAGAAAAATTGAGGTTGTTGTTGAGATGCTTCAACTTGCGCTAAAAAACAATCCACACTCTTTAAACCAAACCCGGTTCCCGTTGTGTCTGCCCCACAGCGAAAGGCTACGGTATTTTTGAAACCGACTCTCAAACCGACACCGTCTTCACCTCGCTCTGATACCAATTAAAGATTAGAATATGTAAACACGATTGTTCTGATCAAAATAATTCTTTGATTATATGAGAAACTCTCTCAAAACTCACGATATTACAATGTTTTCCAATGATCATAACTCGACCTAAAACCATGTATATATATACTCCTAACTACCGACTTGTAATTAGATTACAATTAGGAACTAGAAACCTACTTGTTTATGATTTCCTAAGAACTAGGTTGCTATTACTTGGTCTCCAAGTCCTACTCGACTTAGGATTCCGACATCTTGTTGGAAATAATATCCAATGTCATTAACTATTTTGGTAGTATTTTTAATAATAACATGTTTCTTTTGGGTTGACCTCATGACCCAAATTGCATAAAAATATAGATATACATAAGATTTTAATTTATTATAGAATTAATAAATTAATTAGAAATTATTTTGGTAGTTAATTAAAATGTTTTAACTAATTAAAGGGCTTAAATATTAAGTAATCAATGTGATTAATTGGAATATTCCAGAAGCCCATGGAAAGCTTCATATGGGTAGTTTTAAGGTGTCTCTAGATAAGGATAAAACTAATTTGAATCGGATAAGGATAAACCCTAAGTGTTTGTATCCTTTTAGAATTTTATCCGCTACCTATTTATAGATTGCTAAGGGTAAACTCTAATGGATGCATATTTCCTCACAAATTCGTACATACTCTACCACACACACACACACACACTCTCTCTCTCTCTCTCTCTCTCTATATATATATATATATATATATATATATATATATATATATATATATATATATATATATATATATATATATATATATCCATCTTTAGACGAAATCACAACATCTCTCATAGGGTTTGGGATTTTCGTATAACCTTAGTTTGAGTTTAATCCTTTTGCTTTTGGTGTTGTAGGTCCGATTCCATTAGAGGGGTGCTACGTTGGATCCTTCATCCATACCAATGAACTAGAAGTCACGAGATCACAATCAAGCAACCAAGAGTGTAGTAATTCTTTCTTTTGTTGATTTTTAAACTACGTTGCTAACATTAGTAAAACCTAGATTCTAGGATGCATGTACACTTAGGTAAATCTTTTGACTATTCCACTACCTTTAGATAGTGTACTTGATGCTAATAATCCTCAAAAGATATTGGTATTAGAAGAGAAATACATGACCACATCTCGCCCGTGACAAGCGATTCATCATGAAAACCACATTCTTCTAAAAAATTCTTAATAACTGATAACTCGGGAACATGGTAGGGGTATAATCCTTTCCTTGACAACCAACAACCTCAACAACATCGCCGACAGCTACCTCTATCCAAAAGTTGACTGTCACCAACATCCGACAGTTGCCACCAATATCTAACAGTAACCAACTATACATATAGGTTTTTATCCTACCCTTGGTGTTGACTCCCACTCTCGACAACAATTGTAACATCCATTAAAAATCATGTCAAGTTTAAACTTTCTAAAATATTTCCAAAACCAACGATTATTACAAAACTTGTTTCCAAAATAGTATAATATCAGAGTATCCCAAAAACAATCATAAAAATCATGAAGTATGAGGAGTTGTACGATCACGCATTCGCCTTCCCGCGATCATCAGAAGTACCTGAAACAACAATCGATAAATGTAAGCTCGAAGGCTTAGTGAGTTACCCCCAAAATACCAACGTCATACAACATATCAATAACATATAAGTAAACAACATGCATAATGAACCTTCAGTCTGACTGGACTGCCTCGTAGGGCCTACAACCTATCTGGGCCGTTCCCGAGCCTTCGGCATGACTGGACCGCCTCGCAGGGCCTACAGCCTATCCGGACCGCTTGTCGGCCCTTCGGCATGACTGGACCGCCTCGCAGGGCCTACAACCTAACCGGACCACCCCGAGTATGTTTGCCTTCAGCACAAAGCAGGACCGCCTCAACCCAACCACTAAGCAAACAATCATGTGCACATAGGTAACATATGCTAGCATATATATATATATATATATATATATATATATATATATATATATATATAACATTCGAACAACTCTAACAAATCAAATATTATAACAACATCCTATAACCAAGATACCGACCTAACATGCCACTAAGCATACTATCATCCTAGCTACCAGAGTGCTAATCAATAAGCATAGTATGCAATAAACTCATATACAAATCCGAAGGGCCGACATTGGTGCCTTAGACCCTGTTAATATATTGAGAATAACTCACCTAGAAGGCAGAAGCTTCCTGAAAGAAATCCTTAGCAGTTGGCCTGTCCACTTCCTGAGCTATCAATACCAATCACTATACCCAATTAGCAATTGGGTCCCATAGCATAATCATTAATCCATGCATGGAGTAAAATGACCATTCTACCTCTGGACCAGTATGATCCAAAACTAAGGCCCAAACCCAAAACAAAGCCCAACACTATAATGTCCATAAATCCATCAATGGCCTAATTTTCCAAATTAGCCCTAAATCCTTCCGGTGCATTTTCCAACATCACTAATAGCCCATAACCTGATGGCCCAATGGGCCCAAGATAAACAAACCCAATAGTTGGCCCAAACCGAAGCCCAAAATGCGAAACCCATTTTGACTGAGTACGCAGGGCGTACTGAGCTGTACGCAGCGCGTACTAGGTTCGTGACTTGTACGCTATGCGTACCGGCTTGTACGCCCAATGTACTCATCTGTTAAGTCCTTTTTGCTATTAAGCACTTAATGCTTCACAACAAGGGACCAAATTACAGATCTGAGCTCTACTTAACGTCTTAATCCATAAAGTAACTGACTTGGTGACTTTATATGACCCACATGAACCTAAACTCAAAGTATAGCTATCTTCTTCTATGAAAATGACCATAACTCTTTCATGAACCCATTAAGACCTCAAAGATGGCAACTTTCTGCCATAGGGACCCAGTTAGCACCAAGGGTGGCAACCCTAATCCTAAAAGCGGCTTTCGAACCATAGAGTTTCATCCTTGGGACCAAAATGAACTAAAACTCAGAAATGAGAGATCTAAGATATCAATGGTCAAGTTCAGAGCTTGAAACCTTCATCAAGCCAACAATGACTCAAAAAATCCAGATCCATAAGCTTCTCCTTGATCACCATCTTTACATGAAACTCCACCTTCTTGAAATGGGCCAAACACTCCAAAATGGAATCCATAAGCTCAATGCCAACATTAATGATTAAGGACAACTTATAGGGTTTGAGAGGGTAGAGGCTGAAGATATTAGGGTTAGGTTATGATAAAAGGAGATTAAATATGGTCCAAGACCCTATAATAGGGTTCTAATCTGGCTGGCGTACGCCCAACGTACATATGGTACGCCTAACGTACTCCGAGGAACATTCGCGACCATCCTGGTCAGTACGCCCAACGTACTACCTTCTTCACTAGTACCGCCCGTGTACGCTTTCTGTACACCCCATGTACTCGGCTAAGCCTGAAAACCACGAAACTTCCGAGGGCCATAACTTCTTCGTTTTAAGCCCAATTCCGAAGATCCTTTTATCAACGGAAAGGTAACGAGAAACCCTAAACTTCTATCAACTCATACCTTTCTTAAGACCTTCCCAACAAAAATCCATTTTCCACAAAAGCCCAACTGACACTTTAGTTAAATACCCATAGGCTCCAACACACAAACCGAACACCTAGATCACTTCTAATATATTACCCGCACCCAAATAGGCCTAGATGCTACCTTTTCAAAAGCCCTAATCCTTATGATAACCAATCTTCGGGCCACAACCTCAGACTAGGAATCGATTTGGAACAGGATGTTACTACTCTCCCCCCCTTGAATTAGATTTCGTTCTCGAAATCCGTCCTTCCTTCCTAGCACATCAAATAATCTGGTCCATACCTCCACAATCTGGAATAAATACCGCCTCCCCAAGGCAACCGATACCAACCCTAAAAGGACTTACCAACCTAAAAAGGAACGAACCTGAAACCCTGTAGAATAAAACCACCTCTAACCTTCCGAAACTCGAAAGTTCAAATTAACCTAGCTTCCTGAAAACTGCCCACACGAAGCATCATTGAATTTATTCCATAAGAAAACCAGCCTAAATAGAATACTTTTCACATGTAATACCTTGAGGCTTCCAAAAGAATAAAATCAATGGTCAATTGCGGCTACAGAATAACAAGCAACTCCACACACGAATCCCAATCGCTAAGCCCACTTCGACTCTTCCTGCTACCACCTGCTGCTTCTCAGACGTAGCCTAGACCACCCTGGTCCCAACTCGTCTGCCCACTACTCGAAACATCGGACACCTCACCGATTGCTAAGCCAAACGACACACACACACCCAACAGTCCCACGCGTCTCCCGAAAAGAAAAACCGACTGGCCGGACTTGCTTCTATGCCTTGCCATCAAAATTATGCTAACGGAATGAATGCTACATGACCCACTGCAGGATCACCTCCTACCCAGTCTTCAACAACCCATCTTCTTCTCACTTTAGACATGCTATGGCTCTTTCACGGATAAAACCAGCTCAAGACACATCACAATAAATCAAACTGCCATCAACTAAACCCATCTGATACCCTTGAACCTGGCGATTAGTGCCCTCAACGTGTAAATTTCTCAATTTTTATTCCACTGGAGCGAAAAATTCATGCACTAAACATGCATGATACCCGACTTGAGATCTTACCCAAAAACGATTTGATACTCACTCATGTCCCAACATCAACGAAATTGCACCTGCATCTCACACCACATCCTCCTGATTACCTATAACACCCCGATTCTCAGGTATTGTTTAAATATGATTTGTTGGGTTAATCTCTACTCGACGAGTTGGTTGACCTATTCATTGAGTAGCAGCGGGGTGGGAAAGCGTGTTAAGTGACCTACTCAACGAATCCATATTGGGACTCGGCGAGTAGGAGCTGGCAGATGAACCCTAAATCTCGGGGTTTGCACCTCTATTTAAAGGATCTTCAGCCTCCTTTGGCCTCTTTGCAGTCTTTCAGAGCTCCTTAAAACCCTAATACGCATGTGTGTGTGCCATTGTGTGTTTGAAGCTTGAAAAGAGGATCTTTGGAGGGAGAAGGTGTTGGGTTTTGAGCATTCTATCACTCCTAAGTGTACATGCAACTATGTTTTCTCTATTATACATGCAAATAAGAACATCCAAGGTATTATCCTAATCTAGCATACAAAACAATGACTATAGCAAGATAGAATACATACCTCTTTGATGTAGAAAGTCTTCATGAAGCTTGAGTGCCTAGTGCCCCAAGTGTGACACCTCAAATGGTTCACACAACACCAAATACTCTTGGAATAACTTGAGAGAATTCTACACTCATGAAAATCGGCTAGCCCTTTTACTTCACACACTAGTGGCCGATTTTGGTCAAGAATAAGATGCTTATATAGTTAGGGTTACACCATGTAAACCCTAATTGTCATGGCCTTTCATTTCCATGATCCATGGGTTCAAATACACCATGGAGCATCCATGGACCATCCTATGGGTTTTAGCCCAACTTGATTATCCATGGAGCATTAGCCCACTATACAAGTATGGATGATTTACACAATCAACCCATATATTTAATTAGTCTTCTTTTGATCACTTAATTAATCCTAGATTAATTCTTGATCAATACTAATTAAATAATCTCATTATTCTTATTATTAATATACTAGAACTTATAATATATTAATAACCATAAGTGTCTTATTTCTCTCATTATAGTCTATCCAAGTGCATGATGCCATGCAACCCAAATGGACCATGCCGGGTCGGGTCAAGTCTTACCAATTATAGTTATGGACTTAGACATTAATCCAACAGTCTCCCACTTGGATAAGTCTAAAACTATTATTGCGTATGACTTCAGGAACCGACTGGCAATCGTAGCTCTCAAAAGCTTCTGTCGAACTCTGACCTTGTCGATAAACTCTGACCTTTGTCAATGACTTGTCCATTAGATAAGGGATCATATATTCCTCCATTCTAGATATCATATGGACTGAGACATGGATTATAATCATTCTCTCTGTCCATTAGTTGTTTCTTGATTTCCGATTTATGACGACTGACTAATTGAACAAACCAAATCAGTCCTGGCCCGGCCGAGCACTTCCATTTGTCATCATCAAATCATCGAGGGGCCCACAGATATCGCTTTTATCCCGAAGGTAAAAGGAATGGATAAACTTCGACTCATATGGCTTGTTCTACTACTTGTTGAATCATACACAAAGGCACGTTTTATAGCACCGAGTTACCAAATGCGTTTTCGTGCAATAAATGTACAACCAACTCATAGTAACAACTCATATCTCTAGGTTTGAAGAATATAAGATATTATCGACTCATGATCACTCGTGATAAAATCCATGAAGTGATTCCAATGAGCGCGGGTTGAATCCAATACTCAGAACTTATGAGCACTCATGAGTGTTGTAGCCCTTTGTCCAACACCTTAGACCTCTACAAGCCAACCCATGACAGTCTTAAGTCATATCTACTTCCAACATATGACCGACTATGGATGGTTTGAATAACTTAGTCATTCCGGAAGAATAACCTAGTTTATTCGGGAAGCCAAAACATGAAAAATGAAACACAATAATAATTGAATCCAATATGGTATCAAAACCTATGAACATAAATAAAACACCTTTGATTTATCACCATATGATTACACATTATTCATTGTATACTGTTTCAGCTATCAACTTTATTCTTGAATTTAAAACAATAGTTGTCCCATGCTCCAAGCATGTACACTATGTTTTCTAAACACTAGTCATGCCATACACCAAGTATGCCTACTATGTTTGTCTATGATCTTCACTTTGTGAACTAGATCAATTGAACATAACTCCAATTATCCTCTTTTCACAGTCCCAAATCCTTACTGCAAATGCAAGAATTCCAAATTCATGCCATTTGCTAAAATTTGTTAGATTCTAAACTTATATGCATTGAACCTCTTGTAATGATTATGCACAAAGTCAGAAAGACTTGACAACAATCATTACAGAGTATTCCAAAGGAGATCAGCTCCTTGGGAACATCCTTCTTGCATTAAGTTTCCTAATCTTAAACAGATTGAATAATTTCTAACTTTGAAACATTTCCATATTCCATTTTGACTATTACTTCTGAACAGGAGTTGCCTCCTTACAGATTATGTCAATATGGTCCTTCCAAAATTATCACTATACTTCCAACTGTCCTTGAGCACCCAATCCTTGGTAAACCTTAGATTGTGCTCGACAATTGTTTAATCCTTTTAGTCATATCCAGTTCTAAACCTTTTCCCTTCTTAATGCCCCAGGCATTTGGAAAATTTTAGAAAGGATGAATATAGCACATGTAATCGATCCTATATCCGAAGCATATGGGAATCGATTCATGATGTCTCACATAAAGACTAAACCAGTCTTTTGCTATAACATTTCCATTTCAATTTGCCAAGTTCTCATAATTCAGATTATGAAAAGGGATGGCGTAATCATAATCAAATTTTAGAACGCAAATAAAGGACTCATATACAAAATTTCTTTATGTTGAGCCATTCCAACATGAAATTCATATATATCCTTGACTAAATGATTAAAACCTTATGATCTAAGCTTATAGATTTGAGATGAAGTATAATTTCCTCTCCCTTAATTATAGCAAAACAACTCTTTCCCAATTGAAACTTTTGTTTTCTATAATTAACATTGCTAACTTGCAATACTTATCATAATTATCATGCTCCCACTAACATGATGATTATTAGCATAACACTTATGCTCCCACTAGCTTTGACATGTACTCAGAAATCAGCTGCACTTCTAGAAATCAATACTTCATTGACTTTCTTACCAAAGTTCAGATTTCTGATGCTAGATTGTTTTGATAAAACTTTATCAAAATCATACACCTTCCCTTAGATAGCACACTTGTGTGTCTAAACAATTATGAAGAGGGATGCCGTAATCATAATGGTTAGACCTTTTTGCCACTTCTCACAAGTCCAAGTTAGTGTGCCAGTAAACCACACACGCTCCACTAACGACTTTGAGAATGCAAATATCACAATTGCTATCTAGCTAAAATCTACTTAGTGAAAGTGTTTCCTCACCATCATTTTCATGAATCGGAGAAAAACCTTATGACACTTAGATTTAATGGTGTATGTGTTCTTATCCATGTGAATTGTCAAAACCATAGTCACAAGACTAGGATAATGACAAATCCACACTCATATGGATTGAACTCAATCTTAATTTCTTGCCACCTGGCAGCTCAAGGGCCTGCCATTGCTTCCAAGTTGTTGTGCAACTAATTGAGAACTCTAAGAACTCATATGCAAAGCCAACTTTAACTGGAATGGGCACAGAATATGTCAACACGATAGGTTATAAACCTCAATTCGTGTGCTAGTGAAGAACTTTAGGTTTTATTCTTGATTAGTTCTTGAGACTATCAAGACCTTTAAGACTCCCACTGTCCTCTTGACATATAAGACTTTCTTTTCAGTTATTCAAGAGATAGTGTGGATTCTAATCAAGACAAAAACTTCACAAAATTGGCCTAAGTTGGTCTTTGTTTTATCCAAAACCTCACAACTTACCAATTTCAAATGTACAAGAGTAGAAAACTTTTACTCTTACATTTGACAAGTGTTTTAAACCTTCTTTAAGACATGTCACTCAAGTTACAATCTTGGAGTATGACTCTAAGACTTGTATTGGAATGAAGTATGACTCATCTTCTTGATTTAACCATTTCAACAATTCAAGATCCCTCTTCTTAGTCATAAGAATGCACTAAGATTTCCTTAGAGAAATAATTGCGCTATGGTTTCTTAATCATTAAGATGATCACAAAACTGATACTAAAGTACTCTCCCATCTTTTTAGATTTGAGAAACTTTTATATTTCTGCCTAAGTTGATTCTTCTTATTCGCTCTGTCATACATTGGAACCTTTTCCAATGTCTCAGAGTTACACTTAAGCTTGTAAGTATAATCATATTTACTGAGCTTTAGTAAACTATGACGAATAGTCTTATCAATCTTTTGTGGTGGACTTAATCAGTGCACAAGAATGTGTACTCGATCCCTTAGTCCTTTACTTGACTCACACATCCATGTGAACAAGTAGTTAGTCTTAATTTTCCAATACTTGAAAGTTCTCATTCATCATGCTATACAACTTGCATGATTCCAAGTTCCGGTCCAATTGAAACTTGGGTGATGAGAATCTTTCCTTATTTGGTAAATTTAGACACTACCACAAATGAAAGAATCAAATTCATATTTCCACTCTTGCTATTAATGGAATCATATAAGCAACAATTTTTTTTTCCCTCAAATGCCATTGTAAGGATATTTTAAAATAAATAAAATCAAAAATTTTCCTTTTATTTTAAAACTTTGCGGAAAAACTATCCTTACAGTGCAAAAGCACATGAAAACTTTGTTGCTATCCATTCCTAAGCAATGTATCATAACTCCTAAGAAGTAGCTCAAGAATCCGATCTTCAAACTACGCCATAGAAATCCATCTATGCAATCAGATTCAACATATTCTTTCTTTAAGTTTCTTTACTTTTTCATTGATTCTTAAAACATCACCATGTGACCCAGTCACACCATGTATCAAGAATCTCATAATAGAAACTTAACAAAGTTAGATAGTGGACTTTACCTGAAGTAGAGTCAAACTTATTGACTTTAACATCCTTAGGTAAATTTGGCAGCTTCGCAACCAATGCCCCTTTCTTTGGCAATATAAACATATGGACCCTTTGATAATGGTACACGAGACTATCACAAACTTAGCTTTTCTCTTTATCATTTGGTCAACCGAGTTGACTATGGCCGATCCCTTTCCACTGGGAAGAGAGAGCTTTACTAGATATCCAATGTCATCATTGTCAATGTCCATAAAGTTTTAGGAAGTTGATCTTAGAAAATAGATAAGATCATTAAGGGTCTTGTCATAGTCTGTTTCATAGGTGTTTCAAAAGAACTCACTATGTGACTTAGAAAGTAGTTGAACCACCAACTTTCTCAAGACTTTGACACCCAACTCTCCCGGCTTGTCAATATGTGATGAGATTAAAACAACTTTTAATCTATGAAGATCGATTAGATCTTGAACAAGTATATGAATACGAAACAGCAAGAACACAATATTAAAAACAAAGCAGAACGCAATATTAAGAACAAAACAGCTTGAATCAATCGTGTCGAATGATTAAACAAAATCCTTAGAAGAGCTCGATTAAGAACATCAACTGTAAAGGATTGGAAGATTACAAGAACAATTACTGGAAAATATTGTACTCTTGATTAATCGTTATCTCGATAATCTCTAGAATCTTAACCTAATATGCATGCAAGCATTAACTTAAATACTATACATAAAAGGCTCTCGGTTGGACAGGCCCAAACCGGAGAATAAAAGGCTAATCTAACGAGCCCAAAAGACGCAACATCAAAACTCTTTTCAGCCCAACAATCTCCCCCTTTGCGTCAATTTGGAGCGAGACCTTTACTTCTTACTTGGGCCGGCGGCTGAAGCTGGTACCTTCTTCTTCACGGTACTAAACAGACACTTGGTTATGGAAAGGATGGTCTGTCTAAACCGGATGTACCAATTGATCATATCATTGAAGTACTTGATATCATCAGCCGAATTGTCTTTACACTGCTTGATGATGAATAAGATGTGCTCCAAGCAAGTTGTAGTGTAAAGATGTTTGTCAGCTAAAGCGAAGAGACATTTCTGTCCTTCGGCTCTAGTGAACATCACAGAGTTTCGCCTCGAATCTATCTTGCCCATTTGCATTTGATTCAGATCACTGGCCGATCCCACAGGCTTGACTTTCGGTTTCTTCTTAAAAACTGTGGCAACCTCCTAATCCATTAGGGCCACCTCCATGATATAGCATGCCAGCATCCTTTTGACATGGTCTAAGATGGGACCATATTCGGCTTCGTTTGTCAGCAGGATATTGTACAAGACTATCCAATCATGAGGGTTCATATTGGGCAGATCCGCCAGAGAGATCATGTGAGCAGTTCTTGCAGATCCTCGGATAAGCTTGAACTTGACGTTTGTGAATCTCCCCACGGCAAAAGGCTTCATCACCCGAACATTGACAATCTTCTGGGCGCTCCATGTAAGGTATTGAGGGCGAGCGGCCTCCAGGTAGAAGTCAATGAGCTCCCTGTCAAGCTCATCGTTCGGATGTGGGACTTCAAAGATGTTGGAGAAGGTGTGGAAGATGAACGCCTTTCGATTCAGTGGCATATCGAACTGCGAATCGATGGTGTTGTTGCAGTCGAACGATATCACCGGCTCGAGCCATAGTATGCTTGGAGTCTCTATGGCCTCTTTTATCAAACGATCCCTGGTCCAGGCAGGGAAGAGTAGCTTTCGGCTCTCAAGGAGATCGTGGGCTTCTTTTTGCTTTCGTTCGGCTTCTTCAGCCTCATGCGCCACACGACTGGCATCACCTTCAGCATTGCGACTGTTTTTCCGTTTCAACAAGTCGGCAATGGTCTCCTTGTCTTCATCTTCATCTTCATCTCCATCCTCTGCTATGTGTTTGCCTTTGTTCTTCACACCCGAACCCGAGGCATGACCAGTTGGGGGTGGTTCGGTTGTGTGAGTAGCTTTGGAGGACGGAGGTGGTTTCGATCCTTTCTTGTCATCTCCCCCTTGTTTCGGAATGGACACGAAACTCGACAGACCTTCAATTTTGCTAAGGAGATCCATGGCCGGGGAGAGCTTTTCAGCGAGTGTGCGCCTCACCGAATGATTAAGGATGGGGTCGTGTGCTTCCAGGATGTTGGATAGAGCTGCGTGGACATCCGAAACACACGTCTTTATGACTTCCCTTTCGGATCGAAGAGCTTCCAATTGTTGTTCGGAGTTGGAAAGCTGCGTGCTCTTGACCTTGAGGGCAGTTGTTTTACTCGCCAGAACGTCCATCAGAGAGTTCTCTGCCGCAAGATCCTCTTGTAGTTTTGCCAGACGGGCATCGATGGAGGCACGGAGTGCCGAGTTGTCGTCGCTGAGATTTTGTCGGAGGGTAGCGAACGAAGTCAACTCCGTCGAGACGAACTTGGCCAATTGCTGAACAATCGGTTCCAGAGTTGTCTTTGTGGCATTGGCGCTTTCCTGCAGAGACTTCAGCAGGTCAGAAGCGTCGGAGAATAGTTTATCGACTTTTTCGGTCGCTGCCTCACAGGCTCGGGTGGAGGCGTCTATCGCAGCAGTTGCTGAGGCCACTGAGTCATGTTGAGCCCTGGAGAAGGCATCAACTATCTTCTGAAGGGCAGCTTCAGATAAGAATGACTGCTGGTTGGAAGAGGAGGCGAGAAGTTGATCAACCTTCTCGTTAAGCTCGCGGAGATGCTTCTTTGTCACTGGAGCATCATCCTCCTCATCACTCTGAACTTGAAACGGACTATAGTAGACCGAATCAAAGTTCATGTGATCACCACCAAGGTATTGATCATCGCCATCGGAGGCGTCTTCTGGAGATTGAGGTGGTGGTGAAGCTGGGGGTGTTGTGGGTTTGGTTGGTTCAGGTTGAGTGGGTGGGGGGTTAGTTTCGGGTGGTGGTGGTGTATGGGTTTCGGTTTGTGGAGGTTCGGTTACAGGAGGGGTTTCGGTTGATGTGGTGAATATGGGTGGGGGTATAGGGAATGAGGTTGGTGGTATAGTAGGGTTTATGGTGGGAATGGAAATAGGTATTGTGGGTGGAGGGGAAGGAACTGGGGATTGGTGAAGTTCCATCTCCGGGGTTGGTGAGCGAGGGGGTGTGTTACCTCGCTGAGGAGATTCGTCTCCTTGGGATCCCTCAGAGTCCGAACTCCCACCTTCGGATTCGCTTGAAGAGGAGGGTATGAGGAACTTTCGTTTCGGTTGGGTCTTCCTCCTTTTCGGTTGTGGGGATGAAGCAGGTTTCTGTTGTTTACGCTTCTTTGGAGAAGGTTTTGGGGCTTTGGATGGTTTCTTCCCCTTGTCTGCCTTCTTACCCCTGGCCACCGGTTTGTCGGCATCATGAATCGAGCGCAGCATGTCCGGTGTCAGTTCCCTCGGACCAGATGGCCCTAACTCCTTGATCGCCTTGATCATACTGTTGTCTGAAGGCACACTTCCATACATAGTCTCCGGGATGGAGCCAATGAAGGAGAATTTTGATGCATCCGAGACGATGATCTTCTTGGTATGGAACGTACCAATAGAAGACATCGATGCACCATCAGCAGTTGGGACATCAAACCTGTCCATAGCCCATCTTGTGATCAAGATCCAGAACCGGGCCAGCGACACCTCGGAGTGTCGAGAAGTAGAAGAGAGGCTCTGAAGCAGCTGTTGCCAGAGGACAAACCCATAATCCAGGTTTATCCCATTGTACACTCCGTACATGATAGAAAGAAAAAGACGACTTGCACCGTCAGATCCTGAGCTCCTCTCTGACAGTCCCTTGAAGAGAACTTTAAATAACCCATTCCACTGGGGCGGTAGGCATGACTTCTTGAACCTGGCGACGGAGGTGAGAACTTCCGTGTAGCCCATGTTGTAGAACATGTTGTAGAGCATACCAACCGGAATCGTCTCCGGGTGACATCGCGATGAGTCAGTGGCAAACCCTAACAATGTGCAGAAACGGGGGCGAGAAATGGAAGTCTTGTGATCTCCCACTTCAAAGAATACCCGGTCGACGCCCTTGTCGTAGTAGGCCGTCGCATAGACCTGAGATAGAGCCACCAGTGGCACCGTTTCAATTCTGGACAATGCCGGAGCAAGCTGGGAGTACTTGAGGCATTCGATAACCGGCGACATGTAGGGATCATAGGCCAGTGGGTTGAGATCAATCACGAGGCATTGCTGAGGACGGATTGGAAGAATCTGAGAAGTAGCATGGACGGATGAAGATTCAGCCATTGTTGCAGGTGTGGAGAAGAAGAAGAACGGGAGAGTGTTTTGGGAGTAATTTTGCTTTGGTAATTATGGGGGCAGTAAAGAGGTAAAAGGTGGTGTTGATGGGTTATTATAGTGGGTGATAGGAGAGAGAAAGATCGTTTCAAATCTCTTATGGAAATACGAAACAGGTTATTTTGGAGTGACTGATTGGTGACAGTTGGGACGTGCGATGATCACGTAGGAGAGAGAGTGTCAGATTCCTAGGATCACGCCGCCCAATAAGCGCCGGTTCAGAGAAAGAAATCGTTTCCTATTCCACACGCGCCTGTAACTTCAGAGATATGACGCTTCGACATTGCACACGCGTCCTCAAGTGTCAGAAAAAGCGCGGCCGTTTCAAATTCACGCGCCCTCCTTTTTTACCGTCGTTTGAATTTCTATCCTTTGAACTCCCGCCGCGTCAGCAACCTTTTGTCTTATCCCCTTTTAAACGGCTGTTTCCAATTAATGATCCACGTGGCTAATTTTTGACCACAACGTCATTTGTAACCATCCAGTAAATATCCAGCCTGTAAAATAATTAGTAACGGAATTTTTGAAAATCTTGGATTTTCGTGCAAAGAGTGTAAAAGAAAAAGAAATAAAGCAACTCTTTTTAGGATAATCTGTGATGTCCATAAGGACACGAAACTGATGATCCCGGGCACGAATCTCTTCCTTCAAGGTCAAGAAAAGACCTCAAAGTGTTAGTGTGGAATCCCGTTGAATTACGATCAACCATTCATTAATAAATGTTGAAAGGCTTCTTTTAATAAGGCAAATTAAGGGTGGTTTCGCTTTGATTCAACAGTTCAATTCTTGATATAAGAACGAACGTGAACAAAGTACTTGTGAGACCAGTGTAGTCTGTTGAACAAGTAGGTTTGAGTTGATTCTGTAGTGGCTTGGATTAATATGAAATCTCAGATAAAAATTTAAAATTGGACCCGATGGGAAGAAATGTCATGGTGTGTAACAATTTCATTGGAACCACGGAAAAAGAAAAGAGTTTGAGATTTCATGAAGGTACATTCGTCAATTCATTGGTGAAAACTTGATCAAGTTAATTGGTCACCGTCAATTCGTTGGTGTTGAATTTTGGGTTTCACTCAGCTCGTAGTGGCACGAAGCTAAGATCATAAACACAGATGTTGTGTAACCATAAACCTCAGTGGTAGTTTCTGAGAGT
Organism: Lactuca sativa; assembly: GCF_002870075.4. Taxonomy (NCBI): domain Eukaryota; kingdom Viridiplantae; phylum Streptophyta; class Magnoliopsida; order Asterales; family Asteraceae; genus Lactuca; species Lactuca sativa. The sequence goes on from NC_056628.2 coordinate 66,834,904, forward strand.
CTCAAGGGTTACAGTGATGAAACGAATGTTATGGAGAAGTGTAATGGGGATGGTGAAAGAAGACATAGTACCTCTGCTGCGAACAAAAGGACCAAGCAGGAAACTCTTAACTCATGTGAGAAAAGAGTGAGGTAGCTCACGATTAGAATAAATATGTTAGCCTTATTGGGAAGACAAGGTTTGTGTATACCAGGTCAAGAAGGCTATTATTCAAAATCTTATGAGGCTTGGGACACATACAGCAGCATGCTTCTAGGGACACTTAAGTAAGTCATCAATTATATTCCCATAAACAAATAAGCACACGAAAGAAGATAAATATTTTTGGTTTTGTGATAGATAATAAAAATAAAAGAGAAAAAAATAAAAAAATACGATAAAAAAAAATCTTTGGTGCAAAAGAAAAACCGAACCCGAACGTTCGGTTGGAATTGGTTGTAGAAAATTTTGGAAAACCGAACCCGAACGTTCGGTTGGTTTTGGTTGCACGAAAAAGTTGAAAAACCGAACCCGAACCTTCGGTTGGTTTCGGTTCAGGAAATTTTTGAAAAACCGAACCCGAACCTTCGGTTGGTTTCGGTTCTTGAAAATTTTGAAAAACCAAACCTGAACCTTCGGTTGGTTTCGGTTCAGGAAAATTTTGAAAAACCGAACCCGAACCTTCGGTTGGTTTCGGTTCTTGAAAATTTTGAAAAACCGAACCCGAACCTTCTGGAGGTTTCGGTTTTGGAAAATTTTTAAGAAACCAAGGAGTTTAGATATGCAATATAAAAAAAACTTTTTACACAAAGAAAAACAAATTTTGCACAAGAAATATACAACACAGAAAAAACTACCTTTGAAGTAATGAGCGAGTGAGATGGTTGAACCGAACCCGAACGTTCGGTTGGTTTCGCTTCTTACGTTTGAGATTGATAGGTAGTGTGAGGTACTGACTCTGATTCCATCATTCCTAGCCCTTGCAATATTTTATTGAACGATGCTTCTGGGAGAGCTTTGGTAAAGACGTCAGCCAGTTGATCAGTGGTTCTTACGAAGTGAACTTCGACATTTCCATCTTCCACATGATCTTTGATGAAGTGATACCTCAGTGCTATGTGTTTGGTTTTAGAGTGTTGCACCGGGTTATGATAGATCCTAATTGCACTTTCAGAGTCACAATATAGAGGGATCTTCTTCATATTGAGTCCATAGTCTCGAAGTTGACTCTGGATCCAAATCACTTGTGATGTGCAGGATGCAGCGGCAATGTATTCCGCTTCAGCAGTAGACAGCGACACACATGTTTGTTTCTTGGATTGCCAGCTGACCAACTTCCCATCAAGAAATTGACAGCCACCAGTTGTGCTTTTGCGGTCGAGTCCACATCCTCCAAGGTCAGCATCAGAATAGGCTTGAACGAAGAAGCCTGAATTAGATGGATACCATAGACCTAAGGAGGCGGTTCGCTTGAGATAGCGTAGGATGTTCTTCACTGCCAGCATGTGAGGTTCGCGTGGGTTCGCCTGAAATCGAGCACAATAACATACAGAAAACATGATACCAGGCCTGCTAGCAGTTAGATACATCAGTGAGCCTATCATTTGACGATAGAGCGTGATGTCGACAGCTGGTTTATCTAGTGAAGGGGTAAGTTTGGTGCCGAATGCCATTGGGACTTTGACTTTTGAGTCTCCCATCATGCCAAACTTTGCTAGGAGAGTCTTCGTGTAAGCTTTCTGATTGATAAAGATGCCTTCGGGTCCCTGTCTTATATTTAAACCAAGGAAAAAATTAATAGGACCCATTGAGCTCATTTCAAACTTAGTCTCCATCAACTTTCTGAATTCAGCTGTTAAGCTGGGATTCGTAGAGCCAAAGATGATGTCATCGACATAAATTTGAACTATCATAAGGTGGTTACCTTCCTTTTTGCGAAAGAAGGTTGGGTCAACCGAACCTTGTTTGAATTTGGACATCTTTAAAAATTTTGTAAGCGTTTTATACCAGGCTCTCGGAGCTTGTTTGAGGCCGTACACAGCTTTATCCAGAATATAGCAATGATTTGGATACTTTTCGTTCACGAACCCAGGAGGTTGCTCCACATACACAGTTTCTTCAAGTTCTCCATTGAGAAATGCACACTTGACATCCATTTGGAAGACCTCAAAGTTTTTGTGAGCAGCATAGGCCAGAAATATTCTAACCGATTCTAGCCTAGCTACTGGAGCGAACGTCTCTTCGTAATCTATCCCTTCCTCCTGACAGTATCCCTTGACAACCAGACGAGCCTTGTTCCTTATGACATTACCTTCCTTGTCCATTTTGTTTCTAAAAACCCATTTGAGACCAACAACTGAAGCATCCGGAGGAGTTGGAATGAGACGCCAGACTTTGTTCCTTTCGAACTCGTTCAGTTCGTCTTGCATTGCTTGAACCCAATCAGAGTGATCGAGGGCAGTGTTCACTGTCTTCGGTTCAACTTTTGATACGAATGAGTTAAACATACAAAACTCTACCTTTGAGAATAAAGATGTCTGTTTTGCCTTTAGTTGAGATCGGGTCAAGACCTTATCAGATACATCACCAACTACTTGAGAGATAGGATGATCTCTGGTCCATTTGGTAAGAGGAGGGTAATTCGGGTCGAAGGTTGGATCTAGTTCAGCATTGATCATCTCTTCTAGCTCAGATCGACTATCAAAATCAAGCATCATATCATCATGCTCCCCCTCAATTGATGAGTCTTGAGAAACATGAGGTTCAGGGGTTTCTTGCGGTGCTGGACTTTTATGCATTGAAGCACCTTCATTTGGAGGGGCACCTTCGGTTGGAGAGGTACCTTTGGTTGGTGAAGGACCTTCGGGTGAAGTGGTAGAGCTTTGCTCCCCCTCGACATGAGAACTTGGCTCCCCCTCGACTGAAGCATTGTTGGTTGGAGATTCATCAGTGAGCGATTCTCCTTCATGCATTCTTCTTGCAGCATCTTCGACAATCTGTTTCATATGATCAATTTTGTTGTCAGCTGCACCTGCTTCGGAGAGAGAAGCTTTTTCCGGTTCATCAAAGAGTTCCAGAAATTTCTCGTACAAATTGGCGATTGAGACTGTGACTTGGCCAGTTTGAGGAAATATTTCCTCGGCAGTGTCATCAATGGCCTGTAGCTTCTTGACGTAGTTATCGTCGAAGGTCACATAGTATGTCTCTTCAATCCTTCTTGATCGTTTGTTTAGGACCCTGTACGCCTTGGATGTGAGTGAGTAACCCAGAAAGATTCCTTCGTCAGCTTTGACATCAAACTTGTTGCGGTGTTCTTTAGAGTTAAAGATGAAACACCTTGAGCCAAAAACGTGGAAAAATTTCACATTGGGCTTTCTGTTGTTTAATATCTCATATGGAGTGAGCGTGAATCGCTTGTTGAGATAGGACCTGTTTTGTGTATAACAAGCAGCAGAAATAGCGTCAGCCCAAAAATAAAGAGGTAAGGAAGCGAAACTCAACATAGTTCGGGCAGCTTCACTCAGAGATCGGTTTCGTCTTTCGACTATCTCGTTCTGCTGTGGTGTGTAGGGAGCTGAGAAATTATGGCTAATTCCCTTTTCTGCAAGAAACTCTTCAAACTCCCTGTTCTTGAATTCGAGACCATTGTCGCTCCTGATGTTGCGAACGACCTTCTTGAGCTGGACTTCAATTTGGTTGATAAACACTTTCAGCTTTTGAGTCGCTTCAGATTTGAGCTTTAGAAAGAACACCCATGTAAATCGAGAGAAGTCATCAACGATAACAAGAATGTACTTGCTACCACCGATGCTTTCAATAGATGAAGGACCACACAAATCGATATGAAGCAATTCGAGTGGTTCAACAACTTTTGTGTTAATTATGGATGGGTGACTTTGACGACTCTGCTTTCCCATTTCGCATGCAGCACATAAATGCTCTCTGTCAAACTTGAGCAATGGAAGACCCCTAACATGACCTCCAGTGACAAGTCGGTTGATATCTTTGAAATTGAGATGAGAGAGTCTTCTGTGCCACAACCAGCTTTCGTCAGATTGAGCTTTTGATAGCAGACATATGGCTGGGTTTCCTTTGATGGGTTTCATGTTCAGAGGAAACATTTCACCCTTTCGCTCTGACTTCAGAATCACTTTCTTTGTCTTTTTCTCTATGATTTCAGAACCTTCATCATCGAATGAAACTTTGAGACCTGTACCTCCGACAAGCTGAGATACACTGATGAGGTTGTGTTGAAGTCCTTCCACATAAGCCACCTTCCTTATGGTAAAATCACCATTCGTTATCATCCCATATCCCTTTATGGTGCCGAAAGAGTTATTTCCAAACTTAACGTTGCCACCATTTGCAAGAGACCTGTATTCCCTGAGCTCCTCTTTCCTCCCTGTCATGTGACGCGAGCAGCCACTGTCGATGTACCATTCTTCGTCAAACTGCTCGTCACTTATAACCTGCAAAAATTAAGCAGATTTAGGAACCCAAAGTTTCTTGGGTCCATGTGAGATTTTCATGGGAACGGGAATAGTTAGAGTGATGTCAACAAGATATGTTCTTTTAATTAGAGTTGTTTCATCTTTCTTTTTAATGGTGAATACTTTTATTTTGTTAAGATTGGGTTGGTTTGCTTTGGGCTCAGGTTTGGATTCATCGACCTTTTGCTTTCCCTTCTGTTCAGCTGATGAATGAGGTTTTTGAGAAAAAGTGGGATTAGCTTTAGAGCAAGATGGGGATGAATGAGTAGAAGTAGAAGAACGAGAAGAATTAGAACGAGAGAATTTGGATGGGGAGGACTTCCTGGCTGATGACTCAAGGTGACCCTTTTGCTTTTGATCATTAGAGGGGCTGACCTTCGAGTCTTGTTCTCTTTTGACTTTAGAGCCGAACCTCTGCGTTCGGTTGGAGTTGTTCTTGGAACCGAACCTTTGGTTTCGGTTGAAAGCCTCTTGTGAACCGAACCTTGACTTTCGGTTGGTATCTTCTTGTGAACCGAACCTTGACTTTCGGTTGGAGGAACTTTCAGGCTTCCGTACAGGATTGTTTTCATACTTCAAATTCTTGTCCTTGTGTGTATAGTATGCGTTCTGGGAGTGCCAAAATTGTTTCCTTTCAGAAAGGTTTTTCCTGTATCTTTGGTTCCTCTCTATCTTCTTATCCCTCATCTGCTTAGGTTGATGATGAACGTTCGCTCTTGTTTTTGCTGTCACTTTGACTGATTCCTTTTGAACTTCAGGAGTTTTTCTTTGAGCAGAGGGAACAGATGGAATATCTGAAGAAGATTCAGTTTGCCCTGAGGAAGTGAAAGGAGTATCTGATGAAGTTTCGCTTCGAGCTGTAGGTGTTGAAGGAATGTCTTCTTTTGCTAAACGATCATCCTCTTGAGGAATTTCTTTCGTACCACTTGTACTTGGTTCACTGAAATTATCAGGTTTGTTCAAGGGTTCAGGTATGTATCTCCCTTTCTTCATCAAGGAGGTTCTTTCAGATAGGCCAACGGTTTCGTTTCCATTATCAATAGGAGCTTCCCAGAAGAACTCATCACAGCCATCAGCATTGTCTTCGTTAACAATAGCCGTGAGTTCAGCTGTTTGATGTTCGGTTACTCCAGTCACTTTGTATACCTGATTCGGAGTGGTCCTGACTTTTTGATACACAACAGCTTCTTCTACTAATTTAAGGGACTTTTGATGGGACAATCTAGCGAATTCCACCGAATTTTCAGAAATAAGATTTTTGTGGTTTTCAGTTTCGCTTTTAACAAATTCTGAGCAGTCAACCGTATCCTCTACAGAAATTTCACTCATGTTTTCGTCCTCGTTAAGCTCAGATGCATTTTAAACATCGATTTTATTTTCTGAGCTTACTTTGGCGTTTAGAGAGTCAAACTTTTGTATGGTTTCGGTTCTCAGTTTAAGTCTGTCATTTTCATCCAAAAGATTTTTGAGCATGACCTTGTGGTCTTTGGATTTAATGAAGGACTCAATTTTGTCCAGTCCAATTTTATAAGTTGGGTTGACATCATCAGACGATATCACACTCTCACAATTGTAAGCTTCGGCATCGATTTCATCCTCCTTAAATTCTAGGAAGGGCAAAATCATACGATGGATCTTTTGACCTATCTCACAGTCCAAGTGAAGTTGAGTAATATTGGAATATAAACGTTTAGCTATTAAACAAAAAACATTTCGTTGTTTCAACAATTTCAAATTGTCTCTCTGTAAATAAATGTTTTCATCTTTAACTTTAACTAATTCCGACTCTTTTAACTCAATCCACATACGCCGCTCCTCACTCTTTGACGCCACCCTGCTTAATTGATCAGTCAGGTTAGAATTGGTGACTCGAGTTTGAGTTAAGCTACTATCTAAATGAGAAATTCTTGTGTTAACGTTTTTTAGTTCTTTCTCATATGAGGATGATGGTACTTTAGATGAAATAAAAGCAGATTGTACCTTCTTTATTAGTTCATCAAGCTCATTGAACTGTTGGCTGAGTGGTTTGGCCGTAAAGCACATATCTTCCTGCACCTTCGGTCCATTGCTTCCTCCATCGATATTGTATCCCCTCATCTGAGATACGCCAGACACCATGAAGCATTTTCCACCACTGCTTTCCTCCTTAGCCATATAAGCCTTTCCATGAGTAGGCTTCCTCACTTCTTCGTCTTCTGAGTCAGTAGACCAAACTTCGGTGCTACCGAACTCATCGTCATTGACCGAACCCTGCACAATAAGAGCATTAATAGAAGGGTTAGCGGTAGACTTTTTCTTTCTCAACTCATCCAATCTCCTCTGCAGCACGGCTTCCTCATCCTTTCCATCGTTCTTTTCAACCATCTTTTTAAGAACACAGTCCTTAGCATAGTGGTTCTTGCCACCACAGTAGAAGCAGCTTACTCCGGAATCGCCATCTGCCTTCGGTTCCTTCTTGGGCTCCTCAGCTTTCGGTTCATTGTTTGCTTTTTCTGAGCTGTAACTCCCCTGCCAGTTTCGGTTTTTGTTGATGGGGAATCTCTTCTTTATGAACCTCTTAGGATTGGATACCATCATGGCATAATCCTCAGTTGAGAGGTCATAATCTTCCAAGTTGAGCTCTTCATCCTCCACCACAGCTTTACTTTTAGATAGGAGGGCCAACAAACCAAGACTGGAGACAACACTCTTCTCTTGAACCACAATCTTCTCTTGTGACTTTAGAATACCCACCAGTTTCGCCAAGGAGTATGATTTAAACTGTTCATGGGCTTTGACTGTGGAAACAACTGCTCTCCATTCAGATCTCAGTCCGTTCAAGAAAGTAACCTTTTGTTCGATGAGCTTCCTTTCAATATCGTGTTTGATCATCTTGCTGAGAAGATGATTGAAGCGATCAAACGTCTGGGTCACGGTTTCTTCGGCCCCTTGCCTGAATTCTCCAAACTCAGATAGAAGCAAGGTTTGGATAGAATGTTCAAGATCTTCGTCTGTGGAATACAGTTCGGAAAGTCTGTCCCACACTTCCTTCGCCGTAGTGCATGAGCTGACCAGTCTGAATGTATCGGACTGAAGGGCGAATCTGATCAACCTTAGTGCCTTAATATTGCACTGAAATTTATCTTTTTCATCTTGAGCAATATTCGTCACGTCCTTAAGCAGATCGTTATACTCTTTTTGCGTCTTAATGATTCTGGATGTAGCAGAATGAGAAAACGGTCCATTGATGATGGCTTCCCATATGAGAAAACCATTGTCCTCCGATCCAATCACGTAATCTTCAAAATGATGCGCCCATACTTCATAGTCATGGGTGTATAAGATTGGAATCTTTGTTGTCGAACCGATGCTATTGGAAATATTAATAGGGTTTGATTGTTTTGCGTCCATTATGATTGTAATAACCTGTTCAAAGATCAGACTTGTAATAAAGCAGATTAGGGCAAAACAATAAATACTAAGATACGTCAATTAAGATGACGGCTCAATAAATATCGATGATTGCGGAAAACCCTAATGGAAATCTTTTTCACAGAAAAGATGTGTATCGATTACACAGCCTCCTGCTCTGATACCAATTGATGAGATTAAAACAACTTTTAATCTATGAAGATCGATTAGATCTTGAACAAGTATATGAATACGAAACAGCAAGAACACAATATTAAAAACAAAGCAGAACGCAATATTAAGAACAAAACAGCTTGAATCAATCGTGTCGAATGATTAAACAAAATCCTTAGAAGAGCTCGATTAAGAACATTAACTGTAAAGGATTGGAAGATTACAAGAACAATTACTGGAAAATATTGTACTCTTGATTAATCGCTATCTCGATAATCTCTAGAATCTTAACCTAATATGCATGCAAGCATTAACTTAAATACTATACATAAAAGGCTCTCGGTTGGACAGGCCCAAACCGGAGAATAAAAGGCTAATCTAACGAGCCCAAAAGACGCAACATCAAAACTCTTTTCAGCCCAACAATATGTGACTACATCTCCAAGATGTGATCACACCTAGACCTTGCCTTGCCAATAGGGCTTGAGTGACCTTAAACTTTTCAAGAACTTGTGGGTTAGGGAGAATAGTTGGAGGAGGTGAAAGAAGAATGATTTCCAAGGGACATCATCTTCATTTAGGAAAGCTTGTTTCAAGAGATTTGGGAAGATCATAAATGTCTAAACCAGACATGTTGTGGGAGATATTCAAGATAGTTGAATTTTAAAGTCCTTAATATGACACCCAATATGAAATATTAAGGCTAGGACCCAACAAACTATTTTATAACTTAGAAGAGGTATGCCGTAATCCAAGCTATAAAATATTTGAAGGTAGGTGAATGACGATTCACCAATTTCCACCAAGATAAACGAAATGTATTATTAGGTTTTAATTGGTTTTGAAACTCCTAGATCTTTGAGATTCATTGAACTGTTCAATGGCATGTTTCAATCTCGAGTGTGCCCTTCAGGTTTTGTGACTGGGATGCCGAGGATAACAAAACAAGGTGTGAAGTAACCATGCAAATTACTTGGTACCCTTAAGTGTTTACCCCTTAATCGATGTGCCGGTTAACCACACACGCTCCATCGATACTATGATAAACATTAAGTTACCCTTTGCCTACCTTGTTAAATACGCGTTAGTGTGCCGGTTAACCACACACGCTCCACTAACCGATTTAAACAAAGTGCAAAGTGTAATTTCATGGATTAGCACCTTATTCACATTTTTCCTAAGTAACTAAGATTGGGTATTGTTAAGAGTTTAGTTACTTAGTATTTATCATTAATACTTTTAATGAAGGGAGAATTATAGTCCTGTCAAACCCGTTCGGCTAACGATCCTCCACCGGTCAAGCAAGCGGTGGGTGAGAGTGGACACCCATTAAGTTGCCATTTTATAGGCAAAAACCTTATACCCACCTTATAGACCGGCTTCGTGAATGAGGCGTACTAGCGGTAAGACTGACTTTACTCTTATACATACATACATATATATATATATATATATATATATATATATATATATATATATATATATATATATTATTAACTTATAATATTATAAAGTATAAGGGTTGAATTTTAACTTTTAAAATTCTAAGGGCTAACTTGGATATAAAGTATTCATAAGTGAAAACTTTACAAATTACAAAACTTGAGGGCAAGTTTTGAAACTATTCAAAACTAATTAATTCCATAACTTATGTGTTTAAAGTAGTTTTAATCCAAAAACTATTCAAGTTCCATAACTTGAGGACAAGTTATGGAAGACTTTAAACTAATAAAAGAATTAACTTTTCTTTATTTTATAACTTATGAAATTAATTAAGGTTACACTTTATTTATTTATTTATTAATGAAGTGACTCTTGAACCTCCATAACTTAAGGACAAGACTCTTCATCTTTTGTAACCATTGCCAACTTTTATGAGTTTTATGAAACTTAAATGTGACTTTTCATGTAACTTGAGGACAAGTTACAAAAACACATTTTAGAATCAACTCTTAGATTAATTTGGATTGAAAACAACTATTTCACTCAACTTTTTTATTAATCTAAACAACTCATAAGAACAAGATAATTCAAATCAAACTTTTTCATGTAATTAGAGTAACACTTTAAACTAATACAAAACATGAATCTATTGACAATTATCTTTAAAATTGGATTAGCATGAACATTACCACATCAAAAACAAGTTTATAAGTCCAAAACATCTTTGGGTAATGTTCCTAGTCCAATTCCAGCCAAAAAAGTCGAGTTTATGCTGTCTGGGGGTCCAACTCGTCGATTGCATGAACCAACTTGGCGAGTTGGATCGTTTTCATCACTTTTTAGGCATGGACTCGCCGAGTCTCCTGATGGACTCGCCGAGTCTGATGATCAGACAGCAAGAAATTCGATTTTTAAGCAGTTTTGCAAGTATAACAAGAAAACAAGCCTAGGCTCTGACACCACTGTTGGGTTTTGAGCATTCTAACACTCCTAAGTGTACATGCAACCCTAAATACCTTGGATCTATGTTTTCTCTATTATACATGCAAATAAGAACATCCAAGGTATTATCCTAATCTAGCATACAAAACAATGACTATAGCAAGATAGAATACATACCTCTTTGATGTAGAAAGTCTTCATGAAGATTGAGTGCCTAGTGCCCCAAGTGTGACACCTCAAATGGTTCACACAACACCAAATACTCTTGGAATAACTTGAGAGAATTCTACACTCATGAAAATCGGCTAGCCCTTTTACTTCACACACTAGTGGTCGATTTTGGTCAAGAATAAGATGCTTATATAGTTAGGGTTACACCATGTAAACCCTAATTGTCATAGCCTTTCATTTCCATGATCCATGGGTTCAAATACACCATGGAGCATCCATGGACCATCCTATGGGTTTTAGCCCAACTTGATTATCCATGGAGCATTAGCCCACTATACAAGTATGGATGATTTACACAATCAACCCATATATTTAATTAGTCTTCTTTTGATCACTTAATTAATCCTAGATTAATTCTTGATCAATACTAATTAAATAATCTCATTATTCTTATTATTAATATACTAGAACTTATAATATATTAATAACCATAAGTGTCTTATTTCTCTCATTATAGTCTATCCAAGTGCATGATGCCATGCAACCCAAATGGACCATGCCGGGTCGGGTCAAGTCTTACCAATTATAGTTATGGACTTAGACATTAATCCAACAGAAGGCTTGGAGGAGAAGGAGATTGGAGCAAGTAGAGTGTGGAATCAACACTTATCTCGGTTATCATCTTCTGGAGGTAACCAAATCACCTTTTTCCTTGTGAATCTCTTCTATTGGTTGAGTGTTAGGGTTTTTGGTGAGATATTAAGTTGGAAAGATGAGCTATGGGCTAGATCTAAGGTTGTAACTTCAGATTTGGACCCTACTTGGATTGTAGAAGCATAAAGTTATAGTTTTGGTCATGATTGAGGTCCCTCTTGAGCATAAAGCTCCATTAAGAACTTAAAATAGGCATTTAGAGCCTTTATAGCCATGCATGCACGTAAAGTTTGCACATTTACGTGATAAGCATGCCCTAGAAGCTTGGATCTGTGATTTGGAGCCGCTACATGGCTCAAAACAAGTCTATATGGAAGAAGGACTAAACAGACTCGGCGAGCCGCAAGGTTGACTCAGCGAGTCACATGAAGATGGCCGTGAGGTGCCTGTAGCACCTGAGCCCGTGGTACATACAGGGACCGAGGAGTTGGATGCCAGGATCTGGGAGATTATGCATGACGAGATTGCTGCAGCATTCAGAGCGCAACTGCCAGAGAAGTTTGGGTCAATTTAGACCACGATGGTTGAATACTTTGATGAGCGATATGCAGCTCTAGCAGAGACAGCTGCCGCTACAGCCACTTTGGCTGTAACTGCGGCAGGTGTTGGAGGAGGAGCCAACAAGGATTTCCAGTACCGGGACTTCGATAATACGAAGGCCCCGACGTTTGATGGTATGCAGGATGTGATCTGTACTATGCGGTGGTTGTCTGACGTGGAGGGCTGTTTCTTCACGTGCTCATGTCATGCTGACCAGAAGGTCAGGGTGCTCTGAACCTGCTTAGGCTCGGGGAAAAGGACTGGTGGAGATTGACGACAGGTTCATATTATGATGATCAGTGGGCTGTTATTACTTGGGAGCAGTTCCAGGATATGTTTCGCACCCACTACGTTCCGCGCGTGGAGCGGGAGCGACTTGCTCAAGATTTTTTGACATTGAGATAGGATGGGGAGTCTGTGATGGAGATTACCTGGATGTTTACGGAGAGGGCTACGTTTTTCCTGGAGTTTGCTTCAGAGCAGTCTTAGATGGCTCGTTATCTGAGTATGCTCAAGACTGATATTCGACAGTTTGTGTCTACACAGCGATGTGCTACCCTCCTGGATCTTCAGGAAGCCGCAAGGCGACGTGAGTTGGAGATAGAGCTGCAGTTGAAGGAGCAGCCTTCAGGCACCGACACAATCTCAACGGGTTCCTAAGCGGTCGAAGACCGCTGGTACTCGATCTGGGAGTCAGCAGGCCGCACTTGTGTAAAGTGTGGCAGGGGTCATTCGGGAGTTTGTCGAGCAGGAGGTGGGTGCCACAAATGTGGCAAGGAAGGGCACTATGCCAGAGATTTCCGTCATTCCGCCCCTCTAGCAGATATGAGGATTTGTTACCATTGTCATCAGGTTGGTCGTGTGAAGACCAACTATGCGCAGCTCGCCGCTAAGCCAGCGCAGGGTCCCGCGCCAGCTACTGTGAGGATTGGAGATGGGAGGCCAGTCAACGTGGAGCCTCCGAAGGCTCAGGGTTGTGCCTTCCAGCTCACGGCTGAGGAGGCCAAGGCAGCACCAGATGTGGTTGCTGGTACGTTTCTATTCTGTCTCAGTTATTGTGATTGTGTTATGCTTATTGTTTGTACCTGTGGTTAAGTACGTTTTTAGTGAATTCTTTGCCCGCTTTGGTATTATTTTACTCGGGGGCGAGTCGGTCGTTTGTATCTCAAACCTTCTCTAGAGGGTTCAGTGTGCCGATAGATGATCTTGAGTGTCCGTTGCGAGTTACGATCGCCAACGAGCACGGGGTTTCTGCTTCTTCAGTCTACCGAGGATGCCAGTTGGAGATTTTCAGGGTGTCCTTCCTGATAGATTTGATTCCTATCCCCATGGGGGATGTATGCGTGATTGTAGGGATGGATTGGCTTAGCCGTTTTGGCGCCATGATTGACTGTGAGGGACAGCGGCTGGTGGTTCGAACCCCAAGTGGGGGAGAGCTAGTAGTATATGGTGAGGGCACCAGGTCGGGATCAAGGTTTTGTTCGACAGCCAAGGATCGACAGTATATTCAGCACGGGTATGCCGATTATTTGGCGTATGTGGTAGATACGCGAATAAAAGAGAATCTCTCAGTTTTAGAGGTCCCGGTGGTTAGAGAGTTTGCTGATGTGTTTCCGGAGGAGTTACCCAAAGTGACTCCGATGAGGCAGGTTGAGTTCAGGATTGATCGAGTGCAAGGTGCGGCCCCTATCGCCAAGGCGTTGTACCGTTTGGCACTGACATAGATGCAGGAGCTATCATCTCAGTTGCAGGAGCTGCTAGGTAAACAATTTATTCGTCCAAGTAGTTCACCCTGGGGAGCACCGATCCTTTTCGTTAGGAAGAAGGACAGTGCGCACCGGATGTGCATTGACTATAGGGAGCTGAACAAGTTAACGGTGAAGAACCGTTATCCGCTCCCGAAGATAGACGATATTTTCGATTAGCTGCAGGGTACATCTTGGTTTTCCAAGATTGATTTGAGATCAGGATACCACCAGGTCAGGGTGAGGGAGGAAGACGTGGAGAAGACCGCGTTTCGAACTCGTTATGGTCATTACGAGTTCGTAGTGATGCCGTTTGGGCTCACCAACGCGCCAGCAGTGTTCATGGATCTGATGAACCGAGTCTGTAGACCGATGCTCGATCGCTCGGTCATTGTGTTCATAGATGAGATCTTGGTATATTCCAAGACCTGAGAGCAGCATGAAGAGCATCTCAGGGAGCTGCTGGGGGTTCTGCGGCGAGAACGGTTGTATGCCAAGTTATCGAAATGCGAGTTTTGGTTACGAGAGGTCCAGTTCCTTGGACACCTCGTTAACCAGGAGGGGATTTTGGTCGATTTGGCCAAGGTGGAGGTGGTTATGTAGTGGGAGACTCCAAAATCTCCCTCAGACATCAAGAGTTTCTTGGGTTTAGCAGGGTATTATCGGAGATTCATTCGTGATTTCTCCAAGATTTCCATACCCCTCATTCTTCTAACGAGGAAAGGGATGGTTTTCCGGTGGGGCCTTGAGTAGCAGAGGGCGTTTGAGACCCTCCGACAGTGTTAATGTGAGGTGCCGGTGTTGACACTCCCCGAGATACCCTACGCACGATCTTGAGTTGGGAGCGGTGGTTTTCGCTCTCAAGATTTGGAGGCATTATCTGTATGGGGTCCGATGTACTATATATATGGATCATAAGAGTTTGAGGCACATCATGGATCAGCCGAACCTGAACATGAGGCAGTGCAGGTGGCTGGATGTGGTCAAGGACTATGATTGCAAGATCCTTTACCATCCTGGTAAAGCGAACGTGGTTGCGGATGCTCTGAATCGCAAGTCAGCCAGGTCCTCAACCCCAACCATGTGTATGAGGATAGTGGTGGATTCCCCGCTGGTGGGTTTGGTTAGGGATGCTCAAGTTGAGGGCATGAGACCAGAGAACTAGAAGTTGGAGAGGATCAAGGGTGAAAGCACCCGGTCGCAGATTGTTGACCCGTTACGATCGGGTTTGGGTTCGGATGTCCGGAGGGGTCCGGCAGACAATGATGGAGGAGGCTCATAAGTCTCATTTTTCTATTCACCCGGGAGCCACCAAGATGTACCATGATTTGAGTTCGAGTTATTGGTGGCCTGGCATGAAGCGAGATATCGCTTGGTTTGTTGAGAGGTGCTTGACCTGTAGGATGGTCAAGGCCAAGAATTAGAGGCCGCATGGTAAGCTGCAGCCTCTGGAGATTCCCATGTGGAAATGGGAACGGATCGTGTTGGATTTCATCACGAATTTGCCGAACACGACAAGGGGGTTCAATGCTATATGGGTCATCGTGGACCGATTGACCAAGAATGCCCATTCCTTAGCCATACGGGAGAGTTCGTCGGCATAGAAGTTGGCCTACCTGTACGTCAGAGAGATTGTCTCGCCATGGGGTTCCATTTTTTATCGTTTCCGATCGAGATGTCAGGTTTACTTCCCGTTTTTGGCAGAAGTTCCATGAGGAACTGGGTATGCGACTGCATTTTAGCATGGCGTTCCATCCGTCAGACTGATGGGCAGAGTGAGCGGACCATTCAGACCCTCGAGGATATGTTGAGGGCGTGCGTAATTGATTTCGGTGGGAGTTGGGATTCCCACCTACCGCTTGCAGAGTTTGCCTATAGCAGCAACTATCATTCTAGCATTGGCGCCCCACCTTTCGAGCTGTTGTATGGGCGGAAGTGTAGGACCCCAGCCTGCTGGGGCGAGGTTGGGCACAGGGTGATGGGTCGGACAGAGGTAGTTCTGCAGACTACCGAGATGATACAGTATATTAGATAGTGACTGGAGACCGCTCAGAGTCGGCAGAAAAGTTGTGCCGACCGACGCCAATCTGAGCTGGAAATTCAGGTGGGCGACATGGTTCTCCTGAAAGTCTCACCCTGGAAGGGTGTGATCCGCTTCAGGAAGATGGGAAAATTGGGTCCCCGTTATATTGGGCCGTTCAGGATTGTTGCCAGGGTTAGCAGGGTGGCTTATAGGCTATAATTTCCGGAGGAGCTCAGCCGGATCCACAACACATTTCATTTTTCGCAATTGCGAAAACGCATTATGGACCAGGAGGCAGTGGTATCGTTGGATGACATTTAGGTCGATGAGCCCCTGAACTATGTGGAGAGGTCTGTGGCTATTTTTTAAAGGAAGAAGAAGATTTTGCGGAATAAGGAAATACCTTTAGTAAAGGTACAGTGGGAACATCGGAGGGGATCCGAGTGGACATGGGAGCCGGAGGCGGAGATGCGCTAGCATTACCTGGCATTGTTTACCCAGCGGACTTCGAGGGTGAAGTCTAGTCCAAGTGGGGGAGAGTTGTAACACCCTGATTCTCAGGTATTGTTTAAATATGATTTGTTGGGTTAAGCTTTACTCGACGAGTTGGTTGACCTACTCATCGAGTAGCAGCGGGGTGGGAACGCATGTTAAATGACCTACTCGACGAGTCCAAATTGGGACTTGTCGAGTAGGAGCTGGCAGATGAAACCCTAAATCCTGGGGTTTGCACCTCTATTTAAAGGAGCATCAACCTCCTTTGGCCTATTTGCAGTCTTTGAGATCTCCTTAAAACCGTAATACACGTGTGTATGTGTGTGTCATTGTGTGTTTGAAGCTTGAAAAGAGGATATTTGGAGGGAGAAGGCTTGGAGGAGAAGGAGATTGGAGCTAGTAGAGTGTGGAATCAACACTTATCTCGGTTATCATCTTCTAGAGGTAACCAAATCGACTTTTTCCTTGTGAATCTCTTCTATTGGTTGAGTGTCAGGGTTTTTGGTGAGACGTTAAGTTGGAAAGATGAGCTATGGGCTAGATCTGAGGTTGTAACTTCAGATTTGGACCCTCCTTGGATTCTAGAAGCATAAAGTTACAGTTTTGGTCATGATTATGGTCCCTCTTGAGCATGAAGCTCCATTAAGAACTTAAAATAGGCATTTAGAGCCTTTATGGCGATGCATGCACGTAAAGTTTGCAACTTTAGATGATAAGCATGCCCTAGAAGCTTGGATCTGTGATTTGGAGCCACTGCATGGCTCAAAACAAGTCTGTGTGGAAGAAGGACTGAACGGAATCGACGAGCCACAAGATTGACTCGGCGAGTCACATGAAGATGGCCATGAACTCGATGGGTTGGATGAACAACTCGGCGAATCTGATGAATATTACCATAAGACTCGACGAGTTGAAGAACAACTCGGCAAGTCAGATGAGTTTTCCCTAAGATATGTTTGTATGTGTATCCGTCGAGTTGCAAGGGCGGAACTTGACGGGTGGCCTTAAATCTTGAACGAGAATCGAAGGAACTCGACGAGTCACCCCGATGACTCGGTGAGTTGGAATGTGCTTAAGGGAACTCGGCGAGTAGCTGAGGGTACTCGGCGAGTTGGGGTCAACATGGATGGTTGACCTTGATTGAGGACTTTGAATTTGATCAGGGGTTGACTAGTGGGTTGTGGAGTACCTTATAAGGTTAAGGACTTATGAGTATAATGTACTATGATCATAGGTGGTGGAGCCTATGTCAAGTGATCCGAGAGTTGGATTTTATCTTCCGAGTCGACATCTGCAAGGTGAGTTATCCTCACTATATCGATAGGGTCTACGACACCAAGGTTGGCCCTTTAGTTGTTATTGTTATGGTATGCTACATGTGGTTAAGATCTGTTAGATCGGAATTTAGGTAGATAGTATGTTATGCTCTTATGATCCGTAAGGATTGGTATGTTAGTGACCTGCTAGGTCGGTACTCTAGTTACGAGAGAATTCTATGATTGATGATCAGTGTGATAGATATGTTTGATGTTTGTATATGCCGGTATATGATAGTTATCCGCAAATGGTTATTTGCTTGTTGGTTGGGTTGAGGCGGTCCTGCTTTGTGCTGAAGGCTACATACCCTATGAGCGGTCTGGGGAGACTGTAGGCCCACGTGGCGGACCAGTCATGCCGAAGACTTGGGATAGATTTAGATAGACTGTAGGCCCAGTAGGGCGGTCCAGTCAGGCCGATGGCCCAGTATACATGTCGATTGATTGATTGTTACTGATATGGCCTTATCAGTGTGGTATTGGTATTTTGGGGGTAGCTCACTAAGCCCTCAGGCTTACAGTTTTCAGTTTATAGTTTTAGGTACCTCAGGAGATCATGGCAAGGCGAAGACGTGACCATACCGCTCCTCATCCTTATGTTATGATTTTGGGACACTTTAATGGATATTTATTTGAAAACATTTTTTTGTAAACAATGCTATATGGTTTTTATTTATCATTGAAAAGGTTTAAATTTGGCATAAATTTTATGGATGTTACGTTACCAGCCCCTTTACCTAACCGATGGGTTGGTATACCAAATCTATCTTCGAGACTTCCAATCTTGCACCTGGTCCTACCACCAAGTTCCCAAGAGTCAACCACCAGGCTACCCAGCCTGAACCCCTCTGCATCACACACTGGTTACCCGTAGTTCCTGCAACTCAAGATCCAACCCTTGACTCAACAGTCACTACCAATTCCAACCTGAGTTTCCATAATCACCCAAGCTCGCCCACGGACACAAAAGATCTCAATCCCAATACAAAGAATAATTTCCTAACGACCCTGGCCAGCGTGCCCAAAGCACGAGCTGATCCCCCTTCCATGCATGTGACCATCTCATAAAATAGTCTACTTCGAACTGACGAATACTACGATCCTATCACTGCCTAACACTACTTCCCTCCAATCATGCTTACCACTCATGGCCTTTCCACACTCCACTATCACATCGTCGCACCTATCAAGCTGAATGCTATATCCCATCAAGAGTTTGTGTCGCACCTACAAATTCCCACTGCTCACTATGCATAATCAAGGCGATGCCAACCGGCGATTGGGAGTTTCCTGAACTCCCACCAACACAACCTAAATAGCCACATGTTTCTCCCCCACTTGGACTCGATGATGCTCTTTCAACTCTTATGCCTTATGGATCTCCGATCCATTTTCATCAATATGCATGACCCGCCCAAATCCTTTGCCAACACACAAGCACCCCATAGTTATCCCAGCACAATGATCACTTAGCTTTGGAAATCCTGAAGAATACTCTTGTATTCTTAACCAGTCGGATGATCTAATCACCCCCCCCCCCACTAAAGCGCCCTTTTACCAAAGAATTCCGAAGGCAAATACAAATTTACCACCATCTTACCGTTGCCTATCGATCGGTAAATGCTACGGGCTACCCCGCAGTCTCACAACACTCTTGCCTCATCACCACGGTCCAAAACTTCACAGTCGATCCATCAGACTGGACACACCCTAAATCAAGCACCTACTCGTAATGTCACCTGCTGACACGATAAATCCTGCTACGCTTGTAGCAACCCATAGTCCTTGAGTGATAACTCCATTATACGGTTTCCCACTCGTGCTGCAATGTAACACCCGATTCCTGGTACACAGTTAATTCAAGCATTTCTTGTGTTTTTCTCTGGGACTTGACGAGTTGTAGGTCCAACTCGTCGAGTAGAGTCGAGATCCGCGGACAGTTTAAGTGACCTACTCGACGATTTGGAAGATTGACTCGACGAGTAGGTGTTGTTTGGGTAAAACCCTAAATTGAGGGTTTGCACCCTATTTAAACACCTTATCTTAGCATCCATCGTCCCTATTACTCTCATAAAGCATTATCTCGAAACCCTAGCATTATGTGAGTGTCCTAAGGCTATTTTGGTGCATTTTTATGGATTGTGAAGCTTGAAAAGAGGAAGGAAGCTTGGGAGTTCGAGTTGGGGATTGGAGATCCAGAGATTTTGTTGCATTTCCAGCTCATTCAAGGTAAATTTCCCCTGTCTTGGTCTTCCATGTGTTTATTTATCCTTAGGGCTTGGATTTTGAGCATCTTTAGGGCTTTCTAAGCCATTTTTAGAATTGTGAAGGGTTATTTGGGGTTTTGACTTCAGATCTGGGTCATTAGAGGGGTCTCAAGGCATAAAGGTGCCAACTGTATGGCCATGAGAGCCCCATGCACTGTGTAGAACATCTTTTATGGCTTTTTGAGCCAAAGAACCCTTACATGTGCACCAAGCTTGGAACTTTACGTGTAAAATGGACGTTAGGAGGTCATATCTATGATTTGGATGCATTAAGTCCCACTGAAATTGACTGTTTAGTTTTGAACAAGGAGGGACTCAACGAGTCGAGACGCTTTTCCCCCAAAACGTCTTCTGGAAGTGGTTTTGATTGAGGGGAAGGAACGCTCAGCCTGCTAGGGGTTTGCCTTGGACCTGGAAGTCATTGAACTCGACGAGAGCTAGAACACACTCGGTGAGTCCAAGGCAATCTCCCAATATTTGAAGATGAACTTGACGAGTTGTTCATACAACTCGGCGAGTCATAGACTGGACGTATTCATATGCTGAAGATAAACTCGACGAGTTCAAGGAAGAACTCGCCAAGTCGGTTGAAGATTTACTGAAGTGTTGTTGAAGGCGAACTCGTCGAGCTCTTGCTAGACTTGACGAGTGGGGTTGTGTTTGTAGTATTATGTGGACGAAGGGGCTCGGCGAGTTGACGGGCCAACTCGACGAGCCTTGTTAACCAAAGAGTTGACCTGACCAGGGTTTAACTTTGATTTTGACTTGGATTAAAGATTGACCCTTGTAGGGGTTGTGAGTGCAAATTGATAACTTAGCAAGGTTGTCGTGTAGGGATTGAGGAGTCGAGGAGAGCCGACTTTCACACCGAGGACACTTCAGACACTACACGACATCGAGGTGAGTTACCTTCCAGTAGGGGTGGGTCTAAGGCCACAATGTCGACCAACCAACAAGAGTAATTGTTAGATAATTGTCCTCGTGATAATTATGTTGGTATGATTATTGTTAGGATTAAAACCCTAATTGTGATTTGATGAACAAGATGCGGAAAATAAGAACAAACACAAATAATGAAGATTATGTCGAATGATCACTCGATTTATTGAAATATGAGGAATAAATTACACTTAAAGCATAGACTAAAGAATCTAACACTACATAAGAAACCTCACGTGGCGGCTACATTTTGCCTCACACTATTAACCCTAATTATGAATAATACATGACTATTTATAGGGAAAAGACAAGTCTTGGGCTTTTAACCTAGAATTCATCAAAGGGGCCCATTGCCATCATCCATGGAGCGCTTTGAAACCCTACAATCTCCGCCTCAAAGTATGGAATGGATGACAATGCTTTAACTTCCAAAACAAGCATCTAACAAATAAAAAGATCTGCAACGAGGAATATATGAAGCAATCCACGAATCTTGATTCTTCAGTAGTCTTCAAACACGGGCTCTAGGATATATAAATCAAGCATTGAAGTAGTGTCTTTAAACTTCATTTTCGAATGTAATCCCAAAGAATCTTCATGAAAACCAAACCCGCCATAAAAACCCATTTCAGAACAAAGAAACTGAATCACTTCTTGTCTTTGAAGAGCTCCCCCTCCAAGTCACAACGATCTTCAAATAAGCTAATGATATAAGCCATCAAAAAAATATCATGTAACAACCCAAACTTTAAGATTCGTAACGCCACTTGATCGAGAAAATACAAGAAGTCGGAGATGTAACAAGTCCTTAGCAGAGCTCGATGAAAAACTTCCGCTGTAAAGGATACTTCTCTGTAAAAGCTTTAGCAGAGCTCGATGAAGAACTTCTGCTGTAAAAGCTACCTTCATAATTCTACCACAAGCTTTATCAAAAATCTTCAACTTTGAAAAGTCACAAATCTAATTTCGAATGGCCATACCAAATTCTCCCCCGATTTATAATCAAGAACATGATTATAAAGCCTTCAAATGGTCATGAGAATGATCTTGAATGGATAAAAATTTACTAAGCTCCCCCGTGACATAATGATATTAACGATGAAGTATAAAATCCGAAAAAGTCGTGAAAATTTGACGTTATCACGAAAAACGACTTTCCGAACCGCCAAGACTTGATGGAATCCATAATTTTCTGTTCACAAAAAAATATGTGCGTTAAAGAATTCAAAACTGTTCACCAGCCCTCAAATTTGTAAACTTTTCTGAATATAGGGCAGAAACTGTCATTTGCTGAAAGTCAGGGGACTGAAATGGAAATTCTGCATCAATATACCCTTTTATTTGTAACAAAATCTAGAAATGGACCAATATTGCCAAGTCACAAAAAATTCATGGACCAGAATTGTCAAATATTTGAAGTTGAAGGGATAAAAAATGAAACATTAAGTCTTCTTTCCCATTTAGATGCCGATGAATGCGACTGGAACGGACAGTAACTCGCGATTGAAATCCAAATCTTTGAAATTAGCAACCCCTTCATTCCTAGCTAACAAACGAACCCAAGTTTGTTCCATGTTCGTCTTGAGCACAAGCAATCGAATCCAAGTTCATTGATCCAAAACCAATACCATGTTCGGTCCACGCATCATGATGCGAATAAAAGTGAAACCTTAGCAAAAATGAATCACAGGTTCGCTTTCGGTCCTCCCCTCTTTCGTTCCAAGTCCATCGATTATACCCCAAAGAGAATCCATGTCAACGAATCCTATCACAGGCGAACGTTCGCAGGTTAGACTTTCATAGCGATTTTGACTTTTTGATTTGACCGTCGTTCATCCCAATTGAGTCCCCGAATCATTCCGATTGAGCCCCAATTTCCATTTTCATAGTTCGCATCTCACATCCGATTTTGACTTAAGCCACGATTCCAAGACTCATAACGCAGTGAACCTGAAAAACGTGAAGCACAAAATTGCAAGACCCATTTAGCCGAACTCGACTTCTTGCATTGACCACTGGCAACAGTTAACGCCAAGTAGTAGAATCAAGTTTCTCAACACGATTTCTAGATCAAGCAGGTCAATTCCCAGATGAAATATCACATTCAATCTAAAATCAGTACAAACACCCACCAAATGTTCTTCTGTTTCTTCTTTCAGCTCCTCAATCCAAGATAACTTGATTTCAAGTCAATTAAAAAAATTGATACGGGAGAAATCGACTTGATAAGATGAAGAATATGAACTCATTCTTGGATTAAAACTAGAATCAAAATCTTGAAATCGAATGGATAATCGTGAATCAAGAATACAACATGAAGGAGAAACACGATTCACATATATGATTAATCAAGAAAAATCGATTCTCTGAAAATACAATCAATGAAAAAGATAGAAAGAAATTGATAATCAACATCGATACCACATTCACTCAATTCCGGGAAAATCAAATTACATCAATTTGTGATTACAAACGAGATTTCGATGGGAATTGATATCGACGATAGAGTAAACAACGGACACAAGGATATGTCAGTCTCGAAATTTTGGTTTAGAAACTGAAACAAATCAGAAGGGCTTTAATAATACCATGAACAGTAAGCGAAAACTATGGCCCATATGAAAAGAAATTGATTCACGAGGCAGTTGACTGATTAAAAAAAAATCAAATCCAATAGAGAATTCGAACAAAATACGATTTGGATTGAAATAATACCCAGATGAACAGTAGATGAACATTAACCTGAACAAACATCTTGATTCCATACCGCCAAAACACCAAAATCTTCAATAACTTGTGCAGAAAATCATCAAATCAAGAACCGATACTTCAAAAATCAACAGATCTTCAAAGACCCGCTCTGATACCACTTGTTAGGATTAAAACCGTAATTGTGATTTGATGAACAAGATGCGGAAAATAAGAACAAACACAAATAATGAAGATTATGTCGAATGATCACTCGATTTATTGAAATATGAGGAATAAATTACACTTAAAGCATAGACTAAAGAATCTAACACTACATAAGAAACCTCACATGGCGGCTACATTTTGCCTCACATTCTTAACCCTAATTATGAATAATACATGACTACTTATAGGGAAAAGACAAGTCTTGGGCTTTTAACCTAGAATTCATCAAAGGGGCCCATTGCCATCATCCATGGAGTGCTTTGAAACCCTACAATTATGAGATATGCTTATGTGTTAGGCTTATGAGATATGCTTATGTGATATGCTATGTGAGTTAGTGGTAGTAGCAGGGAATAGCTTTTCCTTGACTCGGTCGTTAGGACCAAAGGGTAGGTTAGTACCCCAGATATGCCTGACCATATGATTATATTTTGTTATCGCATTTGATATGCCTGTTGTGCTTGATATGTATTTTCATGGGGCGTAATAGTCCCCGGATACCGGATGAAAGATACCAAAGGGGAGGTTAGCTCCCGGTTACCGGTTGAAAGATACCGAAGGAGAGGGTAGTTCCCAGTTACCGGTTGAAGGATACCAAAGGGGAGCGTAGCTCCTAGTTACCGGTTGAAAGATACCGAAGGGGAGGGTAGTTCCCAGTTACCGGTTGAAAGATACTGACGATTATGCATTATTTGGTATGGGTATGATACGGAGACTCACTAAGATTTGTGCTTATAGTTGTAGTTTTGGTTTCAGGTACCTCTTCGTCTAAGGGGAAGGAGCCAGCGGTGTAGCAGCACATCACACACACATGGTTTCCGCATTGAGTTTCTGGGATTGTACTCTGATTTTCATTACTTCTGATGTTATGGTTTGGGACACAACATTGTGGTTTTTATAACTTGATGTAATATTAACAATGTTTTGGTAAAATGTTTTATAAAATATTAATTCAAAAATGAAATTTTTGGCCTCGAAATTTAGGATGTTACATGCGCTGTATCCGACACTGCTGGCCTCTCGAAAGCTGATTCGAAATCTTGGGTCTCTTCCCAGGACCCTCCAATATATGCACCTAATCTGGTCCCCTCTTCCCAATGTGCTCCAAATAAGCCCCCCAATCTCGAGCTCTAGAAATCATATCATTCAAGGTCTCGCACCCTGATACATTCACCAACTTAATCGTTCACAGCCGAACTGTAGTAGGTGAAGCAACTTCTGCCCCAAACCGGGCTACAAACTACTCCGAAGACATAATCTCCAAGCCCGAAAGTGAAATAGATCACACAATCAATCCTTACCACTCGATACAAGAGATCCAAGGACAATTGGATCTTAGCTCCTGTGGGTAGGGACGGTAATCGTGTACACCTCACAAGATACTCATGCCACATCAACCCACTCGCTCTCACCAACGTTGAAATACTATCGCCAATCCTTTCGACCAACTGACCCCGAGTTGGAATGCAATCTGACCCAGGGGTCACCAGCTTGCTCACTCCTCCAAACTCGGAAAACTGGAAAGGCACAATCCTTGCCCTAAGAAATGATATTCCAATCCATCAATTAAACATTCTACTTCCAGCTGCAAAACTCCATCTAAACATAATCATCACTCCCTTCCGGAGTCCCCGCGACTCGCATCCCGGCCTCGAGCAAAACCCCCGAAGCCTCAAATCCAGAAACTCATGTGTCAGCCTCTCCCGCTCAACCCGCTAAATGTAACGAGTACGGAACATCTCCCTGATCTCAAGTAACTTCAGCCCTCTACTCATTAGAATATGTCCCAGTAACAAGACCCGCTACTAGGAAGCTCAACAAACTCCTCTCCCTGCTGTCGTAACAGCTGTTGTAGATGTTGCGGTAGCCGTCTCTGCAAGGGATGCATAGCTCTCGTAGAAATACTTAACCACGACGGTCTTAATAGATCCAAACATCTCCGACAAATGTCCCCGGACAATCTTGATCACCTCCTCCCGGATGATCTCACTGACACGGTCCTCTGATAATACTAGCCTATCCTGGCTGCTAGCTCCCGATCCTGATCCGGATCCGGTCTCAAAACGTCTCGTAACCACCATTCTGATAATACGCCAGAGAGATCTCAGATAAACCATATAATAATAGGGAACCAACCCCCAACCAAACCCTAGGGTTGTGACTTCCTTGCTACGCGTATGGGTCCTATGCTTTCAGTGATACGGGCCCATACTACCTTCCACACCTACCCAAATTTGTCTCAAGTATCACCACAACACCCTAATAATATACATAAGCATAGCGAGTGCTCAATCCTCACTCCTAAAGGAATACTAAATATCTCATAACTGGCCTCCTGGCCTCTCACAACCCACCTATCCATGAAATTTACACCAACCCTACATCACTAGTGTATGCTAGCCATACATAACCCTGGACCCTATAGACTTTCGAATACCTGATCCTACCCTAAGCCCTTCATCAAACAAGAACAGGAAATAAGGCCAAACCAAACATTCTCGGGCTATAAGATCTTAATTATGTACAGCCGTGATGCATACACCAAGAAACTACAACAATGATGTCAATTTCATATAAGGAAAACCTTAGGCTACCAGGCATCATATAATCAAGCAATTCTATCATGAAATTCCTGAAGATTCCTATCCTAGTACTAGCATGCTGTTCTAACATATCACAAAATAAAATAATCCGTAAGGTATTTTGGGGTCTATTTGCGAGCTCCGGTTGATCGTACACTTGCATCCTCCTTTATTATTTGGAAAACACTTTAAGAAAATCGTTTTAAAATCTTGTACTTAGTTTGAGACTAGAGACACACGAGTGTTTCCTCCAATTCACTCAAACCAAGGCTCTGATACCAACTTGTAACATCCATAAAAGATCATGCCAAATTTAAACTTTGTAAAACATTTCCAAAACCAACGATTATTACGAAACGTGGTCCCAAAATAGTATAATGTCAGAGTATCCCAAAATCAATCATAAAAATCATGTAGTATGAGGAGTTGTACAATCATGCCTTCTCCTTCCCGCGATCATCAGAAGTACCTGAAACAATAATCGATAAATGTAAGCTCGAAGTCTTAGTGAGTTACCCCCAAAAGACCAACGTCATACAACATATCAATAACATATAAGCAAACAACATGCATAATGAGCCTTCATCCTGACTAGACCGCCTTGCAGGGCCTACATCCTATCTGGACCGCTCCCGAGCCTTCGGCATGATTGGACCGCCTCACAGGGCCTAGCCTATCCGGACCACTCGTCGGTCCTTAGGCATGACTGGACTCCCTTGCAGCGCCTACAACCTATCCAGACCGACCCGGCTATATTGGCCTTCATCACAAAGCATGATCGCCTCAACCCAACCACCAATCAAACAATCATGTGCACATAAGTAACATATGCTAGCATATATATATATATATATATATATATATATATATATATATATATATATATATATATATATATAACATTCAAATAACTCTAAGAAATCAAATAACATAGCAACAGCCTATAACCAAGATACCGACCTAATAGGCCACTAAGCATACTATCATCCTAGCTACCAGAGTGCTAATCAATAAGCATTGCATGCAATAAACCCGAATACAAATCTGAAGGGCCGACATTGGTGCCTTAGACCCTGTTGATATAGTGAGAATAACTCACCTCGAATGCAGAAGGTTCCTGAATGAAATCCTTAACTCCTGGCATGTCCACTTCTTGAGCTATCAATACCAATAAATATACCCAATTAGCAATTGGGTCCCATACCATAATCCTTAATCTATGCATGGGGTAAAATGACCATTCTACCACTGGCCCAGTATGATCAAAAACTAAGGCCCAACACTATAATGTCCATAAATCCATCAATGGCCCAATTTTCCAAATTGGCCCTAAATCCTTTTGGTGTTGTTTCTAACATCACTAACAACCCATAACCTGGTGGACCAATGAGCCCAAGATAAACAAGCCCAACAGTTGACCCAAACCGAAGCCCAAAATGCGAAACACGTTCAGACTTAGTACGCAGGGAATACTCAGCTATACGCATCGCACATTAGGTTCGTGAATTGTACGCCTAGCATATTCCTCTGTTAAGTCCTTTTTGCTATTAAGCACCTAATGCTTCAAACCATGGGACCAAATTACAGATCTGAGCTCTACTTAACGTCTTAATCCATAAAGTCACTGACTTGGTGACTTTTTAAGACCCATATGAACCCAAACTCAGAGTATAGCAATCTACTTCCATGAAAATGAACATAACTCTTGTATGAACCCATTAATACCTCCAAGATGGCAACTTTCTGCCTTAAGGACTCAGTTAGCACCAAGGGTGGCAACCCTAAGCCTAAAAACAAATTTAGAACCATAGAGCTTCATCCTTGGGACCAAAATGAACTAAAACTCACAAATGAGAGATATAAGATATCAATGGTCAAGTTCAAAGCTTTATACCAGCATCACACTAACAATGATTCAAAATGCCGGATCCATAAGCTTCTCCTTGATCCCCATCTTTGCATCAGACTCCACCTTCTTGAAATGGGCTAAAGACTCCAAAAATGGACTCCATAAGCTCAAAATGCCACCATGGATGATTAAGGACGATTTCTAGGGTTTTAGAGGGTGGAGGCTGAAGATATTAGGGTTAGGTTTTGAGATAAGGAGCTTAAATAGGGTCCAAGACCCTAAAATAGGGTTCTGATCTGACTGGCGTATGCCCAGCGTACTCCGGGGAACATTCGCGACCATCCTGGTCAGTACGCCCAACGTACTCCAAGGTACGCCCCACATACTACCTTCTTCACTAGTACGCCTCGTGTACGCTTTGTGTACGCCCTGTGTACTCGGCTAAGCCTAAAAACCACAAAACTTCCGAAGACCATAACTTATTCGTTATAAGCTCGATTCGGAAGATCCTTATATCAATGTAACGGTAACGAGAAGCCCTACATTTCTATCAACTCATACCTTTCTTAATACCTTCCAAACAAAAATCCATTTTCCACAAAAGCCCACCTGACACTTTACCGCAATACCCATAGACTCCAAAACACGAACTGAACACACAGATCACTTCTAATACATCACCCGCACCCAAATGGGCCTAGATCCTACATTTTCAAAAGCCCTAATCCATATGATGACTGGTCTTCGGGCCACAACCTTAGACTAGGAATCGATTTGAAACATGATGTTACAACAATTTTAATAACCCAGTGGCCATGTAAATCTATTCGCCTGCTTGGCCCATCTCCTTTATAAAGCAACATTAACCACCAATACACATTGCTCACCAAGGCCACTACAACAAATACAACCCAATAAATTCCCATTATAACATCAACAACCAACACCAGCGTTGTCATATTCTACTCCAAACCCGCTCGATCTTCCCAATCTAATATCTAACACTATGAAGAAGCCCATACCAAATAGTTGGTACATAGACATTCAGGAAACTAACCATATACGTATCAATATATGAAAAATAAATCACGCCCTAGATGAAAAGGACACATAGTTTTTATGTTAGTTGGTAATGGGTCCCATGTATTTGTTGGGACCAACTGACATGCACCTTATTCTTTCAAAAAATCATTATTTTGTTTTATACCTTAATAATATCCTCATAACTCCTGATATTACTAAAAATATAATATATGGTTGCCATTTTACCCATCAAAATAAATTTTCTATTAAGTTTGATGGTTTTGGTTTTATTGTCAAGGACTATAGGACCTGCAAGCCACTAATCTAATTTGATTATGAGGTGTCACTCTACGCGGTCACTGCATCTCAATTGTAAGTGTTTGTTTATTCATCTTTTTTAATATGAAATCACCAGCTTGGTCACCCAGGAAATCATCCCTTGAAGTACTTAGTTTGAAATAATTTAATTTCATGTCAAAATGACAAAATTCATGTAATTTGTAATTCTTATCAAGTTGGAAAATCCTATCAATATTCTTTCTGATACTTCTAATTGTCATGTTTCAAATACTTTTGACATCTTATATTTTGATGTTACCAAATATCCCATTTCTAGAGTAGGCGGATTGTATTACTATGTTATATTCCTAAATCATTGTACACACTATCCATGGGATTACCACTTAAAAAAATTCGATGTTGTTCCCAAATTTCTTGAATTTTTTCAGTATGTTAAAACTCAATTTCAATCCACTATCAAAACCCTCCATTGTGATAATTTATAGGTGTACAAAAAAAAATCATTCCATGCTTTATTTTCCATTAATGGAATTTAATTTCGGTTCTATTATCCTTATAACTCCCAATAAAATGGAAACTATGAATGCACATTGCATATAGTCAATAGCATTATGTGTACCCTCTTTTTTCAATTTCACATCTAAGCATCATATTGGGTGGAAGGCCTTCATATGGAAAACCATTTACTAACCATCATACATTCCACTTCAAGATACAACAAAACCCCACACTACTAGTTATTCAAAACAAGACCCATCATAGTTGCGTATTTGGGTTCCTATGCTACCCAAATATGATCAAATTACACATATCGCCAACACATACATCTATATACGTATTCTTAGGATACCTAAATCATCATCACAGTTTTTGATGCCTTGATCTCGCTAGTAGAAAGCTCATGATCTCCCCATGTTGTATTTGAAGATTTGCTCTTTCCTTTCGGTTTAGTCACCCTAACACCCCTGATACTCTTTTCCTGATTTCCAAAACGATCCCTCACCAATACTTCAATATATTCAATATTTGAGATCCAATCTAATCAATAACCCATACAGTCTGAGTAGCAGCCCAATCAACCCTCAACCTTTTTATTAGCCAACACGCACATACTAACCCCCTCTTCTACTATGTCTTAATCACACCCTAACTACTCGTGCCATAAATGGCATTATAAAACCCACTTTAAAAACTAAATCTTCATACCACCTGCACCTCCATTGTACCTTGAACTCATATATATACATTACAAACCCTCACCAGATAAAGGCTGATTAGTAGGCACACATACACACACACACACACACACACATATATATATATATATATATATATATATATATATATATATATATATATATATCCTATGGGACTTTGGTTCTTGTTCCACAACCACTTGAGATCAATATGGTTTGATCCATATGGTAACATCTAAGTAGTATCATTATGTTAAGACAACCAATTTGAAATCGTGTAAGAAGAAGTTAAGTCTAACTCCCACCAAGATGTAATAAACCAAATCAAAGGTGCAAAGAGTGAATAATATAAGTAAATGATCGGCCATCTTAGACACAAGTTTATGTTTGTGGAATAAGGTAGACTCCCTATAACATTCCTCTCTGACATGTATCACAATATTGTCCACTTTGAGCTCCCAACACAAAAACTTCATAGGGGGTCACCCATCCCTAAATTGCTCTCACTTGGGCATGCTTAGTTGCAAAGTTCTTATTGGATCAATTGCCCTCATGGATTAAAAACACGTTGCGATAGAGAAGGTATCCACACCCGTTTAAGGAATGTTTTGTTCTCCTTCTCAGTCGATGTGGGATCAGGTTTAACTCACCTTCACCCCGCCATTATAGAGTTCGACGTCCCTTTTGAAAACATCGATCAATGACCTAGCTCTGATACCATTTGTAACACCCCCTATGACACGTATCACACAGTGTCTATATTTGGCTCCTGGAACGAAAACTTCCTAGGGGGTTATCCATCCCTGAATTTCTCTTCTCCGGGCACACTTAATTAAAGAGTTCTTATGGGATCTGTTGCCCTTGTAACTTTAAAATGTGTTGAGACAGAGAAGGTATCCACCCCCTTTAAGGAATGGTTCATTCTCCTTCCCAACTGATGTGGGATCAGGTTCAACCTACCAGATTATGAGACATTTTTTCCAGAATATATCGGTTGAGGGCTTAGAGGGATAAAACTTAAGGTTTTTGGGAAAAACTTATGCCATGACATGGTGAATGGAGCACCACAACATGGCATGTCAAATGCATGAAATGCATATCCAGATTGTTGTCACAACGTGACAAGAGGAAGGCTAAGACATAAAAACAGATACGGCCCAATCCATGATTTTTAGGGTTTCTTCCATATTTAAGCACCTAATCTCATGGATTAGGGCATCCTCTTCAGCCTCCAACACTTCCAAATGAAACCCGAGCCTCCTTGAGAATTTGAGAGCTTATTCCTTTGATTTGAAGCTTATTTCTTGAATTTTGGTGGAACTTAAGCAAAGAAATAAAGAGCAAGCTTGGATCCAACATACTATTCTGAAATATGAGTTATTGGAGGTATAAAGTTATAACTTGGCCATTATTCTTCTTGTTTCAAGTATGAGTTCATTTTATAGGATTTTGGTTACTTTTTATTGGATGCTGTGGTATTTGAAGAACTCTAGAGCTTGTGGATGGCCTCTTATGGTCATTATGTTCTAAAAACTAAGAAAAAGGAGTTATGTTGGATTCCCTTGTTTTCATCCTCAAGTCTTGGCCCCATTAATGAATTAATGGACTTAGGGTTGTAGATTTATCCTTCAAATGGAGTCCTAATGGATAAAGTTGGAAACTTTATCCATTAAGTCATTGGAAAGAAATAGATCTGAAGTTTTGGCCTTGATCTATATAGACTAATGTTAGGGTGCAATGTTATTCATGGATTGACTTTGTGATCACTTTACTTGAGAAGAACCACTTGCATATGTCGGATTGCAGCCTTGTGACATGAGAGAGAGAGAGAGAGAGAGAGAGAGAAAGAGAGAGACTTTTAGCCCAAAAGTGTCCCAAAACTCTTCTAGCCAAAAACTGGTCCAAACCAAGAAAGTCAACCAAGGTCAAGGTTGTTGAGTACGCCTAGCGTACTCAGGCTTGCTCCCCACGTTGAACCTTGATGAGTAGCACGCACAACTTACAAGCTGGGCATGCCTAGCGTAGGAAGCAGTTGACCACATTTAGTATTATGTGCTTAATTGATTAATCCATCACGTCCAAGTCTCAGATCTAGTCCCTAATGATGTCCTAACACGCAAAGTTGTCAACTTTGCTCCCATGCACGACCTAATGGGACCCAAAACTCAAAGATAACCATAATAATGATCCTAACACATGCATGGACCAATATATCTCATAAAGATTGCATTTTTATGGACAAGGGACCTCAAAGGTGCTAAGATCTACCATTCATGCCTTCTGAGTAGACCATACTCTCAAGTATGTGTGAAAGGACCAAAAAAATGTACAAATGAAGCCTTAAATTGGATCTAGCATAAGGAACCATCAAGTTGAGAGATCTATACCTCAAATAGCTTGCAAATATGATGATGATTCTGGATCTACAAGCTCAAGACACTCTAAAGCAACCTCCAAGTGTTCTCTGCCTTCAAATCACCAAAAACACCACCAAAACTCACTTCCAAGCTCAAATCTCATAAATGGAAATTAGGGTTTTGTGACATCCCCAAATTCATGGTCATTAGAAAAATTTTATGTATGCTTATTTAAAAGTAAGATTATCCATTTTAAAGAATAATATTGTAGAATTTGTTCCTAGAAAACATGATAAAGATATTATCAAAGCATTTCCCAAGAAATGTATTTTGTTTATATTAAAACATTGGGATGTCATCGTCAATACAGAAGCATAAGCATAAACAGACCTTACATTCATTTACACTAATGAATTACATCTCCTTTAATCTCTCAGTGTAATGTAGCTTCATATCGACACATGTGATATAAATAAACTAAGTGGGTCAGGTTGGTAAACCTGGTGAGTACATAGGTTTTCAACCCACAATAATATAATTATTATGTTTAATAATCAAACAATTAACCCTACTTCCCATCCCTATTATCTTCTTTATTCTTATGGATCTACCCTAATCATCTATTCTTCATTCATTCCTAAGGAATAGGCATGAATTCCATCGCTACCAGGATTTATCTAACATGCACTAAGTCCATAGCTGCCATGGTTTTTAGAGTACATCTGGTGAACACATAGTTCAAAGGCTATCTATTAGGCACAACTGTCAATATTATCCTTTAGGCGCAACTGCCAGGATTATGATGTTCTCTATTAGGCACAACAGCCAATAATATCCTTTGGGCACAACTGTTAGGTTTTTTAAAGTACATCTAGTGAACACGTAGTTCAATAACACCTACAGGTTGTGGCCTAGCTGCCAATGTTCATCTATAGGGAACTAAGTCCATAGTTGCCAATGTTCATCTATATCATCTTTCATCTCTCATCATTCATCCACCCATCTTTACCCAATATTTTTATAGGTATAAAATACATATAGAATTTAAATCAAATAAAACTTGTATATTTTTGTTCATCCAACATAGATATCAAGAACACATGATAATATACACACATAGCACGTAATTTATATTAAATACTTCATATATATATATATATATATATATATATATATATATATATATATATATATATGTGTGTGTGTGTGTGTGTGTGTGTGTAAGATGAAAGTAACTATGCACTTACTTGTTAAAGTGATGACTCCAAACTCGGGCAGCTCTTCGCTTCTAAAAATTTTATTTTCCATCGACGAAACATAGTATCATTATCACTAGATTGAAGTCTAATATTTATTACGACTAATTATTAGTCTAGACTTATCATTAACTCAAGGTCTACGACCAATATTCTTTTTCTTGTATTATATAAGTGTTAAACAATACTTTTCAACTACTATCTACAAACAGGGGCCATACATGAAACACTGGAAGGTAGTATCATTTTGGCATTTAAACTGTTCTGAAATCCAACAACCCTATGCAGCCCTTGAAACCAGATTCCCCGTACCGCATGCACTTAAAAGGTATTATAATAACACTTTGTATAATTCAAATTTTATAATACTTAGCACATATATTGCTTATAGGTTCATAATAACGATAATGAACTTAAACATAAGTTATACTTAAAGTAGTGTAAGCATAACTCACTTACAAGGGGGTTTAGCTACGAGTCTGGCTCTGCAGGGGCAGAACTTCTGAGCTGAAAGCTCTTCTTCTCAGAGACTTCTGATTCTCCGGGCTTCGCCTCTAGCACTTGGAAAGTGCTAGGGAATGGAAGAGAGGGTTTGGGGGTATTGTGGGGAGAAAGAATGATTTTGGTGTGAAGAAAATGAGAGATTTGTGCCTCTATTTATAAGGTATTTGGGGGCTCTCACATCGTGAGTCTTGTGTAGGCACCAAGGCGAAGCCTGGTGCTGACACGTGGCACCGGACGCAGGTAAAACAACCAATTTTAAAAAATTCATAAATTTCACATACGAACTCTGTTTTTGACGTTCTTTATATCCACGCGTAGGTATTGACAAGATCTAAAACTTTTCTTTGGTCCCAGTTGGCTAATTCTTGACTAATTTTAACTTTAACAATCTGAGAAAATTACACTCTTAACGACCGTGTAAAATTCATAACTTCTACATACGGACTCCGTTTCCGACTGTCTTTTTATCATTGAACTCTTGAACTCCTATTAATGTGATATTAAATTCTCATTTAGATCATTTTGGCTAAAAATTGATCGATCTAAAATTTGATTTTCGGGTTGTGCACTGTTATGCTAAATCTTAGAAAAATCATAACTTCCTCAAACGCAGTTAGATTTGGACGTTATTTTTATGTACGTTTTCGGTTTAACATATACTACGACTTTCATTTTGATTCATAAGGCTAAAAAATAGTTTATCACAAAATCACTTTTTACGATACACAACGTCGTGTTGGTTTGTCGCAAAACTTCGACGGGTCATAACTTCTTCGTTATTAGTCGTATTTTTGTGCTCTTTATATCTTCGGAATCCTTATTACAACCACTTCAACTTTCTTCATAGATATTGGGTCTATCTATTATTTTATTTTTAAAGCATATTTTTACTATAATTTTATTACATCACTATAAGCACATAAATCACATAAATCAAATAATACTCAAATAATTCCTCTTCATTACTTTAAAATAGGCTACAACTGTTGATCCTAACTATTACATCATTACACTAATGCTTAGCCAGAAATACGAACGTCACATGTTTCAATCTTAGGGTTTAGAGAGGTGGAGACTAGTCATAAGGAGGTCCAATGGTGTCATAAGTTGTTTAAATAGGCACAAATCCTAAAAATTAGGGTTTTCCCATGCGTAGCGTATGCCCTGTGTACTCCCACGTGCGTCCAGCGTACGTGGGTGCTTCTGCGTTCCAACTCTTAAGCTAGTACGCTTAGCGTGCTCACAGAGTATGCCCAACGTACCTAGCTAAGGGCAAAATGAAAAGATTTCACAGCAAGGGTTGAAAAAGAAAATACCACTAGATCTCAAATGTTACAATTCTCCTCCACTTGAATCAGACTTCGTGCTCGAAGTACGCTGCTGCAAATAACTCTGGGTAGTGCTCCCCCATCTCATCCTTTGGCTCCCACATCCATTTTGAGCCCTAGCGGTGATGCCACTGATCTTGCACCAACTCAACAACCTTGTTCCTCAAGGTTTTCATCTTCCTATCAAGAATCACCACCGGTCGCTCGATATAGTTCAGGTGATCATCCACCTGAATATCCTCCAATAGAACCATCATAGAATAATCCACCAAACATTTACGCAACTGAGAGACGTGAAAGATACTATGGATCTAATTAATCTCTTCGGGAAGATCCAAGGGATAAGCCACCCATCCCATCCGAGCCAAAACTTGAAAGGAGCGATCTATCTGGGGCCCAACTTACCCCTCCTTCTAAATTGGATGACACTTTTCCAAGATGACACCTTTAGGAGAACCATATCCCCAACTTGGAGCTCTAGGAGTTTACTCTGAACCTGCTGAATCAACTCGGTAGACTTGAGTACTACTTCGGTACTCCTTATGACTCGTTGACCGATCTCACCCCAACATATCAGGGTCCTGCATTTCCTCCCATAGAGCGTCTAAAAAGAAGGTGTATCGATGCTGGCGTGATAGTTGATGTTATACAAACACTCCGCCAAAGGGATATACGTATCCCAAATATCGCCAAAATCCAATACACTTGCCCGAAGCATATCCTCCAAGGTTTGGATAGTATGCTCACTTTGTTTGTCCGTCTGTAGGTGGAAAGCCATGCTGAAGTGTAGATGAGTACCCAAATCCTCGTAAAACCTCTTCCAAAACCTGGAAGTAAACAAGACATCCCTGTCTGAAATCACTGAAATCGGCACTCCATGTCATGCCACAACCTCCCTGATGTATATGTCAGCTAACTTCTCCACATAGATACTCTCCTGAACCGAAATAAAATGCATGCTCTTGGTTACTCAATCCACGATGACCCAAATTGAATCCACTCCGCATGTTGTCCGAGGAAACTTCATGATAAAATCCATGGTAATCTCTTCCCAGTTCTAAACGGGAATGTCTAATGATTTCATCTTGCCATGACGTCGCAGATGTTCGGCCTTGGCTTTCCTGCAAGTCAAGCACCTGTCTACATACCAAGCTATGTCTCGCTTCATACAAGGCCACCAATAATCTGGACTGAGATCTCTATATATCTTTGTCGCCCAAGGACGAGTGGAGAATCTCGATTTGTGTGCCTCCTCCATCAAAAACTGATGCGTACCACCCTAATAAGGAACCCACACACTTCGATGGAGATTCATTAACCCCCGTCTATCATAATCGAAGGAAGCCACCTGACCCATTATGTGCCACTCTTCTGGTACTCTACATTCATAGCCTCGATCCGAGCCTCCCAAATCTGCTCCAAGAGTGGAGTTATCAGTGTCATCCTCATACAAATATCTTTTATCAGAGTCACAACCGCCTTGCGGGTGAGAGCATCAGCAACCACATTAGCCATTCCCGGATGGTAAAGGATCTCACAATCATAATCCTTCACCACATCCAACCACTGGCACTGCCTCATGTTCAGATTCAGCTGATCCTCCAAATATCACAAGCTCTTGTGATCCATGTAAATAGTACAGCGGAACCCATAGAGATAATTTCTCCAAATCTTGAGGGCAACAACCACTACCCCCAACTCCAAAGCATGCGTAGGGTAATTCGCCACTTGAGGCTTCAACCGCCTCGAAGTGTAAGCAATAACGCAGCCCCTCTGCATCAGAACTGCACCCAAATCTATGATCGACACATCACAACAAACCAAAAAATCCTCAACACCCTCCGACATGATCAGAATCGGCGCCTCACACAATCTCTGTCTTAGGGTCTTAAAAGCTGCCTACTGCTCAGGCCCTCAGGAAAAAATGATAGTCTTCTTTGTCAATCGAGTAACAGGAACCACTATCTTGGAGAAATCCAGAATGAATCAACGTTAGTAACCTGCCAACCCAAGGGAACTCTGAATCACAAATGGAGACATCGAAACCACTCACCTCATCATGGCCTCGACCTTCGACGGATCGGCCATAATACCATTTTGGTTTTCAAGGTGCCCAGAAACTGCACCTCATGCAACCAGAACTCACACTTGGAGAACTCTGCATACAGTCTCTCCCTCCTTAGAGTCTTCAACACCTCCCTCAAATGCTCCTCATACAGCTCCTAGATCTTAGAATAGACCATGATGTCATTAATAAATAAAATCATAAACTGATCCAAAATCGACCGGCATATGTGATTCATGAGGTCCATGAACGTGGTTGGAGCATTGGTAAGCCTAAATGGCATCATGTAACACCTCGTCTATTAAATAATTAAATAGATAAAGTTAATGAATGGATAGTAGCCCTAAAACTAATAATTATATAGCAAGGTGTTGGTCTCGAGGAGTTAACTGTCATAATTTTAGAAGGCGGGGATTAAAATGTAATTTCCGGATTAGTTTGTAAAGTATTTTGAAACTTGAGGGCAGTTTAGTAAATTTTGGGCTCATTATGAAGGGATTTTTGAAGACATGGACTGTTTGGTAAATATTGGATTAAAGTTGAAAAAAATTTATTGGGTCAGGGGATGAAGTTTTGGGCTTGATTTGAAAGGAATTTAAGAGGGCAGAGTCGAATTGGTAAATTATGGACTAGGTGTGAAAATGAATCTGGAAGGGAGAGGTCGTTAGTGTTATTATGGGATTAACTTTTAAGACCCAGGGTATATAACAGTTGGCTTCTTAGACAAGACCCTAACCCTAAACGATGGAAGCGGCCGCCAACCTTATTCCTCTTTCTCATCCAGCCGCCGCAGCCATTCCATTAGCCACTTCGCCATCGGAGGTCATCACCACTGCCAGACGATCTACCTAACCGCCGAAAAACCACCGAGACCAATCGAGTACAGCCGTATCGGTTGGAGACCGGAAAAACTGATGTCGTGATTTCCGTCATCTCCAGCGCCACCATAGCTATTGGAGACGGAGAACCCAACACGCCTCCAATGGTTGTTGAGGATGAAGTAGGACATGGGAGATCAACTAAAATCATCGGAGTCACCCAACCATCATCCAGTCACGAGCAACCCAACCACCAATGGAAGCCGTCACCACCGCCTTGCGTGCGCTGCTGCTGCTGCCTCTCGATGACGACAAGGTCGCCGCCTGCTGCCTTGATGATGTGTGCCTTCGTGGCGTGGTTGCCAACGGTGTAACCGAATCGTGAAGGTGCTGCCGCCTCCCTTGTTCCAGTTGCATCGTCACAGGTTCTCCGCTGCCGGAGATTTCGTGAACCATAAGGACTGACCACTGCCACCATTGTGCGGTGGTGGCTGCCATCGCCATATGTCACCAGGTGGGTGGCTAGGGTTGTTTTGTAATCATTTAGGGTGTATGTGTGTTATTTCATTGATGTATGATTGGGTTTGTTGGACGGATAGATCAAGAAATCCACCGCCACCACGAGCCACTGCCGACCACCACTAGGGTGGTTGTGTATGTGTTAGAGTAGTTAGTGTGTTTGTGGTTATTTGTGGATTGAAATCTTGTAATTTTAATTAGAAAAAGAGTAATGAAAAGAACCATAACCACCACCATAAAGTGGTGGTCGTTGCTGTGAGCCGCCGTTGACCACCGTTACCCGAGGTGGTAGTGGGTGGTGCCCCACTAGGAAAACCATAATGGACCTAGCAAAATCCTAATGGGCTTAAAGATTAATTTTTGGCCTATTGGCCCATGTTGGGGTGAAAACCCTAATTAGGTTTTAGAAAATCCTAATTGTGAGTATTTGGGCATTGCACTTATTGGGACCCACTTTTGGGCTATTGGAATGGAATTGTGTGCTAAGACCAATCACACCATATGATTTATTTAGAGGAGTGATGGACTTAATGGATTAAGTGAGAAACACTTAACCCTAATTGTCATTTTATGTGAAACCCTAATTTCACTTGGACTTTGAGTTGGGCCTTCCTATTGGGCCTTGGTGATTGGGATAATAATGGACCATCCAAGAGCAAGCAAACAGACTAGAACAATTTAATGGACTTAGGGTAAGGCCCATATGAGGGTTTGGGCCCAATTTTCCATAGTTTGGGTCTTGATTGTTATATGATATTGGGCCATTAGAATGTCAAATGTTTGGACTGGACTAAGTAGTTGGGCCTATAATTATGACCATGCAAAGTTTTGGGCCCAATTTGGAAAATTGGTCCATATGTTGGGCTTTGACTCATAGTTGATTGTTGGGTCTTTAGATTGGGCCTTAGGATTGGATCAAGCTAAGATTAGGGTAAAGCAGTATTTTACCCCAAGCATGCATTTATGAGTATATGTGATGGAACCCAATTATTAATTGGGTGTTATTTTGATGTTGACACATTCGGGAATCTGTCATCCAGCAGCTAGGGTTTTGTCAGCGGAACTTCAGCAGTGTGAGGTGAGTTTTCCTCTAGTAGGAACGGGTCTAAGGCACCAAGGCCGACCCGTTTGATTAGTAGAGTATGCCAAGATGAGCTTGATGTCGGGGTTAGCCCGATGCAGTCTATATGTTTCCGGACTGCGGTCCGATGCGGGGGGTCCCGAGAAGTAGTTATGTATGCTTGATGTCTTTGTAATTCAAGCATGTTTATGTGTTATGTGTTATATGTTCCAAGCTTCGGTCCGATGTCGGGCAAGCCCGATACAGTATATGTGATATGTTATATGTTATGTGTTAAGTGTTTTGGGGTAAACCCGATGTCGGGGAAAGCCCGATGTATGTTAGTCATTATGCCATGCATTATGTATTACGGGGCATGCCCGATGTATGCTAGTTTATGTGTTATATGTTATTTGTTTCGGGCTTCGGTCCGATGCCGGGGAAAGCCCGATGCAGATTATGTGATTATGTTATGTATGTGCCGGGGTAAGCCTGATGTCGGGGTGAGCCTGATGCTCGATGCGATCGAATGTCAAGGTGAGCCCGATGCTGGATAGGACTCCGATGCCGGGATTCGTCCCGATGCAGTTAGGAGTAGTCCTAGAGTTATGCTCTTTGTGATATGTGCTTTGTATGGTATGTGGTAGTTTGGGGGAGCTCACTAAGCTTCGTGCTTACAGTTTCATTTTTGGTTTTAGGTACTTCATCTAGCAAAGGGAAGGGCTCGAGCTGATGGCATGGCACACACCACAGTTTATTAGCCTGGGAGCTTACTCTGATATTTTATATGAGATTGTTAAACGATTAACATATTTTATGAGCTTTTGAGATACATGTTTGATGATTTTATTTTATGGTGATAATATTATGTTTGTTAAATGATTTTAAAAACGAAATGTTTGGCTTGTATTTTTGGGCTGTTTCACATCACCACAAACTTGTAATCACCATAACGAGTCTGAAGGCCGTCTTCTACACATCGTCCTCTCTGAACCTCATATGATGAGAACCCGAGCGAAGATCAATCTTGGAAAACCAAGAGGCACCCTGAAGTTGGTCAAAGAAATTATCAATCCTTGGGAGTGGATAATGGTTCTTCACCGTTATCTTAATTAGCTCGCGATAGTCAATACACATCCGATGTGACCAATCTTTCTTCTTCAAAAATAGAATCGGCGCTCCCCATAGTGAACTGCTTGGTCGAATGAATCCCTTTTCTAATAGCTCCCACAATAGTTTAGACAACTCCTGCATCTCTGGAGGAGCTAACCGATACGGTGCTTTGGCTATCGGAGCCGCACCACGAAGCAAGTCAATCCGAAACTCCTCTTGCCTCTCCGGAGGCACTCCAAGAAAATCCTCTGAAAATATATTCGGGTATTCCTGAATAATCGACACATCATCCACGGTCGCCTTACCCATCTTCTTGGTATCGATAACATAGAAAACATATCCGGAACAACCCTGCTGAAGATAAGCGTATGGCCCTAGCTGATGAGCATATAATCAGCCAACGCTGAGCTCTCTCTCCCTGATTCATTAACTCTCCCCCACTTGGGGTCTGATTGTGTACCATCTAATGCTCACAATCAATCACTACCCCTATTAGGGCTCAACCAGTCTATCCCTACAATAACCTTGTTTCTGCGTAAAGGTATAGGAACCAAATCAATCAGATACTACTCATTGAACATCTCTAGAACACAACCCCAATGGACCCTCGATACCCAGACAGATCGATCATCTGTAATCTGAACTTCTAATGGGCAATCCAGCTCCCCAGGAGCACCAACAAACCTCTCGCTAAGCGCAAGAGATACAAAAGATCGAGTAGCCCCCGAATCAAACAATACCAAGGCAGAGATATTTTTCACGAAGAATAATCCTTAAACAAAACACAAAAATATAAACAAAAAAATCAACATAAATAAAGAGATAAGGTAAAGATACATACTCGTCACCACATCTGGTGCACTAGCCTCCTCGATAATCATCTGAAAAGCCCTGATCTTCACCACAGGCGCATCTGCCTTGATTTAGGGGCCATCGGGAATCAATAGAGTCGTTCGAGTGGGTTTTGTAACTGGGCCTCCCACTGCTAAGCACAGGAAATTAGCCTTCTTATGGCCCCTCTTATTGCAATGGAAGCAAATCAAATCGGATACCTGGGTGGAGGTAGTAGAAGCAGTGCATTCCCAGATAATATGACCCATCCGACCGTACTTGAAACAGCCATAACCACCCACCATGCATGACCCATCGTGCGTCTTGTCATACTTGCCACAACGGCTCCAACCCTATTTGCTTCTCGATCTCGAATCAAAGACCTTGGGCCTCTTGCCCAAACTCCCTGAACCCTAAGCCTAATCTGGCTTCCTTTTCTTCTCCATCTCTAAATCAATCTTTCTTTCTCTTTCTCTCTCTCTCTCTCTCTCTCTCTCTCTCTCTCTCTCTCTCTTTCTCTCTCTAGATCTCATAATCATATCGTCTAGTGTCCTGCAATTGGATCGGCTCACAAACTTCTGAATATCACTCCTCAACATCTCACGGTATCTCACTTTCTTCATCTCCTCATTCGCTACACATTGTGGAACCAACAACGCTCTCTCGCAGAACATAGCGGTGATCTCAACCACCATCATAGTAGTCTGGTGAAGGTCCCAAAACTCCCTCGCCAACTACTACACCTCAATCACCAATGCAAACTCAGCTTGAAATCTTGACACAAAGTCATCCCACGTCATCAAATCAATTAATGCGTCTCTTACAGTACGCCCAACTTCCTCTCACCAATCTTGAAATTTGTTTTTCAGAAGACTGGAAGTAAGTATGACCTTTTCCACCTCGGGGAAACTGATAGTGTGGAAAGCATTAGTGACATCTGCTAAGCAATTTCTACTCATGATCGAGTCCTTCTCCCTGAAGTACTCTGGATCCCCACATGCCTGAAACTCTTGGAAATTCAATGTCCATGCTCCCATCAATGTCACCATCTCAGAACGGAAAGAGCCCAAGCACTCCTCCAAAACCTCCATGATACACTCCATGATCATAGAAAAGATTGCAAGAGTCTGCTTAAGTATGTTGCCGGTAATATCAGACGATATGAACTCCTGTATCTGCTCATCCAACTTTCCGGCCCCAGAGCCCGAACCCTCACCAGCACAATAACTACTACCACGTCTTCCTTGAGTGACCAACATACTTAAAATATACCATTCAAATCATCAGAACACACACAAATATATACATCGAGGAATTACATACACTACTAGCTTCCTGGTATCATTGCAACTTTCCTTGACTCGAGTAGGGATCCTCTACTTCTAGCAGTACGGGACCATATTACCTTCCACATTTATCTGTACTTTCCTCAAGGATTGCTCTTAATCCTCCATTTCATTCCCTAATCTATACATATAACCCTCA
Source organism: Lactuca sativa (assembly GCF_002870075.4). Classification (NCBI taxonomy): domain Eukaryota; kingdom Viridiplantae; phylum Streptophyta; class Magnoliopsida; order Asterales; family Asteraceae; genus Lactuca; species Lactuca sativa. The sequence continues at coordinate 66,878,734 of NC_056628.2, forward strand.
ACGAGACAAGGAACCCATCACAAAATCTCTTCCTAGGCTTTCCTAGGGCGATCACCACACCGCTCTCCGCCATCAGTTTTAGAGGGAACTCCCTATAACCCCCTTCTAACTAGATCACGAATATAATTACATATCACCGACTCCAGATAATTCTTCGAATGAAAGGTCTCACACTACAACAGTCGGAATCAAACAATAGTTGTGCAATAGAGTTAAAACATAACCTTCTAAAATTATTTAGTCTCTATAATATGTAACTTAGCATATTCGCTTACTATTTAGCTGAGGTTAATGTGAACTCCTAAAATCACAAAGCAAGCAACATTTAAGCATTGAGTTATCGGAATCAAACATAACCTAAACATGCCATCCTTTCACTGACTGATCAGTACTAGCATGTAAGGCTACAAGCTCATATAGCAGACATCCAAAGGCATCTCTCCTAGATCCTTCTAGCATGCGATTCACAAATTTGCAGATCAAGCATATCATAAAACATGTATGGGTATTTTAGGAAAACTTACTTGATCTCGGTCAATTGCATGCACCACACCCCTTTCTTTTGTTAGAAAATTCTTTTTATAAAACCTACCTTTTATAACAACCTACCAAATCCTTAGTTTGAGTCAAACACACTCGAGTGTGTGCCTGAATCCCTCAAACCAAGGCTCTGACACCAACTTGTGACGTCCCAAAAATTCCACTTTAATTATAATAAACCATAAGCCCAAACGTGTTTTATAAAACCATAATAAAATAAAAGTGTAACCAAAACATCCAAATAAAATCAGAGTCAAACAAAATGCGGAATAATGTGGTGTGTGCAATGTGATCACCCCGAGCTCTTACTTTTGGATCTGGAAGTACCTGAAACATAAACTGAAAATCGTAAGGTAGAATATTACTGAGTTCCCCAAAACACCACATATCATACATATCAAACACATAATGGGCCTCGCTCATCATCGGGCTCGCTCGGAATAGAATTGTCAATAATATTAGATGGGCCCTGTAATAGATGCCATTTGATGAATCTTTTAGGGTAGTTTTTATTAGCATTTAGCATCATATTTTCTACATTTGCATGTCATTTGTTTAAATAATGTTCAACTCATGTATTTTAATAGCAATGAGTGCTTAAACTGAAGAAGGATGCTAAAGAATAACAAACAGTGCTTAAACTAAAGAATCGCGTCCGAAACTAGCTAGTAACCTAGATTTACGATCACATTTCCAGTATATGCGATCACATTTTTGCCATTAAGTTTCCTAGGGTCGAAATAAGTCATCTAGAGGCCATATTAGCAGAAAAGACCAAATATGTGATCGCATATAGTGAACTAGCGATCGCATTTTCTTGACACAACTCCAAAAAATTCTAATTTCGTTTCGTACTTCATTCAGATGCAATCCTGGAAAACATTCAAAAACCTGCGATCACATGTTTGTCCAAAAGGCTCAGAAAAGCAATGTACATCATTAAATCGGTCTGGTACGTGTTCTTATGAAAACCTGCGATAGCATATGACCAACTTGCGATCAAATTTTTGGTTTCTTTCTTTGGAAGTTTCTGTCTCGCATATAAATACGACCTTTATTATCATATTCGGGGGTTAGACGATTCCAGATGGCAGAATACCCTTCTGAAGGCGATTTCCGAAACCTTTCAGTGATTTCTGAAGATCTGAGCTGCAAATCATCTCACACATTTAGTTTATCTAGATTACTTGGTTAATGTTTCTTTTATTTAGTTTAGTTTCGATTTTAGCCATGTCTGTCTAAATCTTTAGTTTTCAGTTCTGCATAGACTAATACTTTTCATGTGATTAGTTTTCAGATTAGGTTTTTGTTTCGTGTTTCTGTCTAGATTTTTTTGTTTTGAGTTTAATGAGCGTTTAATTTTTAATTCTTTTTTGTTTGATCACCTACCTAGGGTTTTATTATTCCAGTTAATCAGTTCATAGAATATGTAATTGTTCTTGTCAACTGGTAAAAAGTAACAAGTATTAGATTGGTTCGGCATTTGGGATTTAACTCTGGTATAAACTGTAAAAATCATATATTTACGCTTTCGAGCTTGTGAGAAGTATTGGATCCTGCTGGGAATTTTCACAGATCATAAAGTTGTTTTTTTTATTTAATCAAGAGCTTGTTTAATTGAACAGTAAAAAGTTAGGGTTAATTCAAAGAGCTTGTTTTGGTTAACTAATTTAGGTAAAATAGATTATACTAGAGCTTTTTAGTTTTTCTCAGTACCAGCTTAGATAGAACGCATCTCAAATAACCAGATCTGAACTAGTTGCATGATTATGAAAGTCGCAACAGAACTAAAATCATTATGAATATTGACTTTTGTTTGATACCACTGCATTTTTTATTTTTTTAGTTTAATTCAAAACACCTTTTTATAATTTCTATTTTGAATAGAATGTGCCTGATGCAAAAAGATATTGACTGTTAGGTTGTGTCCCTGAGGATTCGACCCTCCTTCCCTGTGCTATATTTTTAGTGCAACCAACAATGAAAAATTTTGTTTGCTTAATACGCCTGCGACATCGTCTTAAAAAATTACATTTGCATTTGCATATAAAATATTCGAAAATCCAAAAAGATTTTATTTTCTGTTTTTAATTTGTTAGACCGGTCGTCACACACGATTTAAACAAATAAAATAATCACTAATGGTTGCACTAAAAATATAGCATAGGGATGCAGGGTTGAATCCTCAGGGACACAGCCTAACGGTCATTGCCTTTTTGCATTAGGCACATTCTAGTCCAGAAACAGAAAATACAAAATTTCCAATAAATGCGGTTGCATTTTTTCCATGAAGTTTCCCAAGATCGAAATAAGTATCTAGAGGCCATCTGCACAGAAAAGACCAAATATGTGATCGCATATAGTCAACCTGTGATCACATTTTCTTGACGCAACTCCAGAAACTTCAAATTTTGCTTCGTACTTCATTCAGATGCAATCCTGGAAAATTTTCAAAAACCTACGATCGTATGTTTGTCCAAAAGGCCCAGAAAAGCGATGTACATCATTAAATCGGTCTGGTACATGTTTTTATGAAAACCTACAATCGCATATGATCAATCTACGATCACATTTTTCGGTTTCTTTCCTCTGAAGTTTCCATATCGCATATGAATACAATCTCATTTTTCGGTTCCTTTCCTCAGAACTTTCCACATCGCATATAAATACGACCCTCATTATCATATTTCGGGGTTAGACGATTCCAGATGGAAGAATACCCTTCTGAAGGTGATTTCTGAAGATCTGAACCAGGGAATCATCTTATACATTTAGTTTATCTAGATTATTTAGTTAATGTTTTTTTTATCTAATTTAGTTTCGTTTTTACCCATGTCTGGGTAAAACTTTAGTTTTTAGATCTGCATAGACTAGTACTTTTCATGTGATTAGTTTTTAGATCTTGTTTTTTTTTCGTGTTTCTATCTGGATTTTTTAGTTTTGAGCTTACTGAATGTTTGATTGTTAATTCTTGTTAGTCTGATCACCTAGCTAGGGTTTTATCATTCTAGTTAATCAGTTTACAGAATTTGTAAATGTTCTTGTCAACTGGTAAAAAGTAACAGGTATCAGATTGGTTCCGTGTTTGGTATTTAACTCAGGTATAAACTGTAAAAAAATCATATCTTTATGGTTCCGAGCTTATGAGAAATATTAGATATTATTGGGAATTTTACATAGATCATAAAGTTGCTTTTCTGATTTAATTAAGAGCTTATTTAATTGAATAGTAAAAAGTTAGGGGTAATTCAAAGAGATTTTTTTGATTAACTAACTTAGGTAAATGAGATTATACTAGTGGTTGTTAGTTTTTCTCATTACCGACTTAGATAGCATTTTGAATTAGCAGATCTAAACTAGTTGCATGATTAGGAAAGTCGGAGGAAAACTGAAATCGTTTTTAATATTGATTTTCGTTTAGTTTAATATCACTGCAAATTTTAGTTTTGTTAGTTAATTAAAAAAACCCTTTTTATATTTTCTGTTTCTTAACTAGAATGTGCCTAATGCAAAAAGACATTGACCGTTAGACTGTGAGGATTTGACATTGCTTCCATGTGTTATATTTTTAGTCCAACCAACAGTGCTTATTTTATTTGTTTAAATTAGGTGCGACGATCGGTCTAACATGCCGCTACAACACATCCATCAGGGCCCGCTTGGTATACATACAAACACATAAACACATGCAAAAATCACAAAGATAAATAGCATACAAGATAGTCATCAGATCTCGCCGAGAATCGGGCCCCGTTCGGTAAACATATAAACACATAATACGTGCAAGGATCACAAAGATAAATAGCATACAATATACTTATAAGGCCTCGCTTGGCATCGGACCCCGCCTGATATACATATCATATATCATACATGCAAGAGTCACACATACAAATAGCATCCTAAACATAATCAATCGTGGATCAACATTAGTACCTTCGACCTGCCAACACATTGAGGAAACTCACCTCAATCTGCTGAATTTCTCAGATAAAATCTCGGACTGCTTATCCGAAAAAATCCCAGTGCTAACACCATCAAATAATATCCAATTAATAATTGGTCCACAACCCATAACTGGAAACCTAGTCCGATGTCTAAACCTTAGGGTAAAAGTCCATTTTACCCTTTCCTCACTTGGCCCAAAATCCAAGGCCCAATCCAATAGCACCAAAAGCCCAATGTGGCCCAACTTCTTAATTAGGCCCAAAACCCATCATGGGTCTAATTCCAAGTAGGTCCAAGTCCTAGCAATGACCCAAAAAATCAGAAGGCTAATGGCCCAAAACTCTTTTATCCCAAAAGTGACCCAAACCGAGAAAGTCAACCAACGTCAAGGCTGCTGAATACACCAAACGTACTCCAGCTTACGCCCTGCGCTCTTCCTCGGTGGCAAGTAGGTGCTTCATGCGAGCAGGGTATGCGCAACCTGTGTCGCAGTTGACCACCTTCATTATTAAGTGCTTAATTGATTAAGCCATCACATCCAAGTATCATATTTGGTCCCTAATGGTGTCCTAAAACGTAAAGTTGGCAACTTTACTCCCATGCATGACTGAATGGGACCTAAAACTCAAATACAACCATAATAAGGATCCTAATAGATGCATGGAGCAATATAGCTCATAAAGATTGCATTGTTATGGACAAGGGGCCTCAAAGGTGCTAAGATCTACCATCCATGGCTTATGCAACACTCAATACTCTCAAGTGTGGGTTAAAGGACCCAAAAATGTACAAATGAAGCCCCAAATTGGATCTAACATAATGAACCATCAAGTTGAGAGCTTTATACCTCAAATATTTTGAAAAGATGATGATGATTATGGATCTGCAAGCTCAAGCCACTCCAAAGCAACCTCCAACTGTTCTTCTTCCTTCAAATCACCAAAAACACCTCCAAAACTCACTTTGAATCTCAAATCTCACAAATGGAAATTAGGGTTTCGATCTTGGGATTTAGAAAGGTGGAGGCTAGTCATAAGGAGGTCCACAAGCGCCATAAGTTGTTTAAATAGGGTACAAACTCTAAAAATTAGGTGTTTCCCTGCATAATAGACGCACTACATACTCCCACGTACACCCAACATACGAATGTGCTTCCACGTTCCAACCTTCGAGCCAATACGCTCAGCATACTCATAGAGTAAACGCTCATCGTACTCGGTTAAGGAATAAAATGAAAAGATTTCACAACAAGGATTAAAAAGGAACATAACCTAGATCTCGAATGTTATACTTAAATATATTATGCTCATTTCTATATTTGTCACGGTTGAGCCTTCATTTGTGAAATTGCTCTTTTTGGAGATTGAAGTTGAGTCATCCATTCCTAAATTTGAGGGGGAGAATGTTAGGGTGAAAATTTATTCATGGATTGACTTTGTGATGACTTGACTTGAGAAGAACCACTTGCACATGTGGTATTGCAGCCTTCTGACATGATATATATATATATATATATATATATATATATATATATATATATATATAGAGAGAGAGAGAGAGAGAAAGAGAGAGAGACTTGTTAGCACCTCTATAAATAGTAGGTTGCATACCACTAGTAGAGTGTGCTTGAGAGATGTAACATTGAGAGTGTGAGTGTGTGTTAGTTATGTAAATTTAGATCTAGATCTTTTTTGTGACACCTTTCATAATCAAATACATCTTTTAGGCACCCAAATCACCAAGTTCATTTTGTTCTTTACAATTTTGAATGTCAAATAAAATGCTCATACTACAATGAAGTACTTAATGTAGGGTATGACAATCAGCCAGTCCCCACGATGTGGAAATGGGCTTGCGATGACATGTTGGTTCTTAGATTCGCAACTGTTTTGTCCCAATATGCCTACGATGTAGCCAAGTGGCCTCCACGTCATGGTAGGTATTGATTTGGTTGACCAGACTTTTGTTGACAGTTGACCATTAAATTTTTACCAGTTTGACCTTAGGTTAAACTTGAAGGAACTGTGCTATTGATTAAGGTTCTACCTTTGCTTGGTCCCAGGTGGTTCGTGGGTGCAACCAATGCAGGGAGTGAGTGTGTTACTGTGTTCCTTGGGTCTTCGATTCATGTGAATTTTCTCATTATATTACCTGTGTCATAATAGGGTGCATTATAGACTTGCTGAGTCTTAGTAGTTGATTGTTGTTATAAGTATTTACCGAGTTGCTAATAACTCCAAGACTGTTGAAAACCCTAGGAGGTCAATAATTTTCTGGTTAAGTGATCTAAGGGTTGTATGCAATCATCTTGGATAGCTTGAGAAGTCTTGATCATGGCTTTCTTCTATGTTTCTTGTTTGGTTGTGATTCTAGAGTAGGATCATATGTTCGAATGTTTATCTTACCTCAGAGTACATATAATACATTCATTAGTGATCTGCCAGTGGTGATGTAGAGTACTATGTGGTGTCTGGAATGCGGTAGTGAGTTGTTAGATAGGTAGACTAGTGTAGATGTTACCTGCGTTTATGTTCTTATTTAATAATTATTGTTATATGTGTATCTGTGTTACTTTTAATTCTAGGACTGATGATAGTCCTCATGGTTGTTGATAACCCATTGGTTGTTGTGATCCTATAGGACATATGATATTCCTAGGGTTGTTGATAACCTATAGATGTTTATATTGCTATGATGTATGTGATTTTTGGGATTGCCGATAGTCCTGAGGGCTAATGATAGTCCTAGGGTTGCTGATAACCCATACCTAATTACTATGCGATGTTGTATGTGATATTTTGGGGGAACTCACTAAGCTTTGGCTTAAAATTGTGGATTAAATATTTTTCTAGGTACCAGTGGTGATCGTGGGAAGGCGAAGGTATAACTATATGTACTCATCAGCAGCGTTGGAGATTCCACGTTTATTATATTACATTGATTTTCAAACAACTGTATTTTTGGAACAAATAGGTTTTCTAAACTTAGGTTTATGAAAATGGTGTTTTTATCTTAATTAAAAATGAAAATATTGTTTGTGAAAATGGGACGTTACAAGTTGGTATCAAAGCCTTGGTTTAAGGGATTTTGAGGAACACTTGTGTGAATCCAAACCCAAACTAGGATCTGAGAATTTTCACAAAAAGTTTTTGAAAAAGAAATTTTAAAACAAGATGTGATGTGTATAGTCAGCCAGAGTCGAAACATGAAAGTGATTCCTAAAATATCAACACATGTTATATATGTTGAATTTGAGTCTATTGATATGTGAATTGTTAGAAATGCATTTTAGTGGATAGGCTAAGGAACCCTTTAGGAACTACATATAGTATTGCTTGGTTTGTGTGATGCCTTATAGCCTAGGGGTTTGCTTGTTATGTGCTAATTGATTATGTGGATTGCTAAGTGCATGTTATGTAGTTGTATACGGTTAGGATTATATAGACCTATAAAAAGTGATGTAGCCTAATTCTTTATTCCGTGTTTGGTTGTGGGTTTAGGGTAGAGTCATTTATTTGACTATTTATCTGATTTTGTATTGTGTAAAACTTGCATGCAAAAAGGAAACGAGTGGAGCTGAATCGTGATTGAGGAGGAGCACCTAGGAATTTAGTTGCAGCTCTTAGGAGCAGGTGGTTGTTTAGTGCACCTAGGGGGTGGTATAGTGCAGTGACTTAGGACCTTCTAATAAATTCTCAGTTAACTATAGATAGGTGTAGAAGGTAGTATGGTTTTAACTACTAAAATCACATGATCCTTTTGAGAATCAGAAGGAATCTCCAAGCTACTAAGGAACTAATAACGAAAGCACAGAATGCTTCAGTTCTATGTCCTGATGTTTGACCCTTTTTGTTGTGCGTTTTTAGTAAGGTGGATATCAGAGGTTCAAGATCAGGTGCTGGCAATCCAGAGAGGATGAGCCAAATGAAGAGTTGATATGTTGGTTTATTACTACCGAGGTGGCCATGAAAATCAAGGAGGCGATTCTAGATATGTTTGGGTCTATTAAGACTATGTTGGTCAAGGAGTTTGACAGGCGCTATGCCATTGTCATGTTGGCTGCTGCTGCCGCAACCACTTCAACCGTCACCACTGTAGGACTTCATAGAAGTGGGAGATGTAGTACCGAGAATTTAGTAAATGAAGCCTCTAGAGTTCATATGGAATAAGGACCTGGTTATTACTTTGATATGGATATTTTATGTAGAAGAATGTTTATACATGTGTTCGTGCCCCGAGGACCGTTGGGGAGGGAAGGATTGGTAGGAGTTTAAAACCCACATGTTTTCACATGCAAAGCAAGACGTAGTAACTTGGGAGCGGTTTCTAGAGATGTTCCAGACAGAGTATGTTCTAGAGAGAGAGGGAGAGAGAGAGAGAGAGAGAGAGAGAGAGAGAAAGAGAGTGTGTGTGTATGTTTGTGTGTAACACCCGACTAAAAATAAAGTACACTAGTTTTTTTTAATTGTGTACTTCAAACAAGCCAACATACAATTTGTTATCATTTACATAAAAAAAAGTCATTTATGAGTCATATAGGATCGAGTTTTATCCAGGTTTACAATCTCACAAAACATTCAAAAGTTTGATTATCAAAGAACACGCACTATGACTACTTCAATAAGCTTTTGCCCTTATCTGTGATGCTTGTACCTGAAATCATAAAAAAATTTAAAATGGTAAGCTTAAGGCTTAATGAGACTTTTTTCTTATATCATAAGGTATTATGTTCATAAGATTTTCTCTTGTATAATTTTGACTCGTGTGCCCTCATGGGTATAATTCATAAATCTCATATATTTTGCATCTATCTCATTAATATTATTGTCTCATATCAAGAATTTAGCTATCTCGTTCAATCTCATCTTGTATATCATCATGACTACATCATGATCATCCCAATGAAATTCTTATTCATAAAGTAATCTAATCAAGCTTTATGGTTTTACTAATCTTAACTCGCATTTTCTATGAATCTTCATCTTTTACAATTTACGTATATTTCAGCATAACTAATATAAGGATATAAACTTGAAATCTATCTAACATACTAATAATCATTAAATCATTGTATCATGAACTTTAGTTCATTCAGCTTGTTCCTTGGGGTTTATTAGGATGACATCCCAACCTGGGAACCTCCTTGCATGGCCATTCCTCTTTATTTCCTAATCATATATATCTCAAAAACATTATTAATATGATCAATTACACATTTCAACTCATAAAAATCAATTCTCATTAATGAAACCATATCATAATTTCGTTGTAAATTGAATCTATGTGTATATCTATCAATAAATACTAACAAAAAGTTTATTTTACATGTCATATCATTACATACATCATAATTTAACATTCAAGGACTTAGTTCATTAAGTTATATTCCTTCAACCTTGAACGTAAATTCTCATAAGTTAAATCTATCATATAAGTTCATAGTCGCTTATTTGAGTTAAAATCATACTATCCTACATCAACTAACATCTTAATTTTCATAAATCAAGCTCAAACCCTTCACATAAGGTTTCATCAAAACCCTTAAAATCTTGCCTTAATTTCGGAATTAAAGTGTTAAAAGTATTAATCCATACCTTAATCCAATAAATTGAGGCATTAATCCTTTACCCCTTTCAAAATCTGATCTGGAAGACTTACGTGTGTGTAAATTACACATTGGTATGGGTTTTTAGAAGTGTTTATATATGTCTGATCTATTTAATATATATTTTATTTTTACGCCTGAGGCATGGTCACATCATGACGTTTTATCAGTCACGCCATGTGTATCTTTTGTGACATTTTCTCTATATGACAAAATCTAATCCATCACTAATAATATAAGGTAACTTACTTTCCTATGTCGTGGCTTATCTCCTTCCACCTCGTGACACCTAATCTCAAGGATTAGGCCATCCTCTCCAACCTCAAACCCTTCGAAATGAAACCCTTGCCTCCTTGAAGATTTGAGAGCTTATTCCTTTTAATTGAAGCTCATTTCTTAGATTTTGGTGGAACTTGAGGAAGAAGGAAGTCACAAGGAAGCAAGGGAACAAAGAGAATGCTTGGATCCAACACCTCTTATGAAATCTGAGTTATTAGAGGTAGAAATTTCATACATTGGTCATTATTCTTCTTGCTTCAAGTATAATATCATTTATAGAATTTTGGTAACTTTTTATTGGATGTTTTAGGAGTTGAAGAGCTCTAGTGCTTATGGCCTCTTATGGTTATTATGTTCTGAAAAGTGAGAAAAAGGAGCCATGTTGGTGTCCCTTGTGTTCATGCTCAAGTTTTGGCCCCATTAAGGAATTAATGGGCTTAGGATTGTAGATCTAGAATTAGAATGGATTCCTAATGGAGAAAGTTGGAAACTTTACATATTAAGTGATTGAAAATGAAATAGATCTAAAGTTTTGGGCTTTGATTTGTATGGACTAAGCACTTAAAGAAAGGTATAGCAATCCGCCAGTTCCCACAATGTGGAAATAGGCTTGCCATGATGTGGTGGTTCTCAGCTTCATGAGTGCTTTGTCCTACTATCCCCATGATATGGCTAAGAGGCCTCCATGTTGTGGTGGGTGTTGACTTGGTTGACCAATGAATCTTATTGACCATTCACCATTGTTTTTTGGCCAGTTTCACCTTGGGTAAAACTTGAAATAATTGGGTTATTGATTAAGGATCTACCATTGCTTGGTGCCACATGGTTTGTCGGTCTAACCAGTGCATGGAATGAGTGAGTTGCTATGTACCTTGGGTCTTAGATTCAGGTGAGTTTTCTCACTATATTATTTGTATCATAGTATGGTACATGTTACACTATCTAAATCTTAGTAGTTGATTTCACATTCTTAATCATTTAGCAATTCGACCCATCTTCGTTGTCTCATGTTGAAGTCTTTCTAATCAAAGATGTGTTGAAGGTTTTTGTGGTCGGTGAACATGACACCCTTTGTTCCATACAGGTAGTTCGTCCAAAATTTTAAAGTAAAGACTACAACTCCCAACTCTAGGTCATGGGTAGTGTATATTTTCTCGTTTGGTTTAAGTTGTCAGAATACGTATGAAATGACTTTATTATTTTGCACTAAAACACATCCTTAACCCTGGTGCGTGGCGTTATAGAATGCTACAAAGTCTTCTATTCCCTCTGGAATAGACAAAATTGGTGCCCTAAACAACAATTGCTTTAGTTTATGGAAAGTAGATTCTTGGTTGTCTCCCCAATCAAAATTTTTCTCTTTCTAGGTTAGTGTTATGAGAAGCTTGGCTATCTTGGAAAAGTTCTCAATGAATCTCTGATAGTAGCCCGCTAGCCCTAGGAATTGGCGTATTGCGGCTGGCATCGTTAGTGCTTTCCAATCACTAACCACTTCGATCTTTGCGAGATCGATATAAATCCCTTTAATGTTGACCACATGGCCGAGGAAATGTACTTCGTTAATCTAGAATTCACATTTAAAAAACTTTGCGTAAAGTTTCTCTTTTCTTAGAAGTTCCAAGACTAGACGCAAGTGTTGGCCATGCTCTTCCTTGGTTCGTGGATATATCAATATGTCGTCGATGAAAACGATCACGAATTTATCCAAGTAAGTTTTACACACTCGATTCATAAGGTCCATGAATACAGATGGTGCGTTAGTCAGTACGAATGGGATGACCAAAATAGGTCATCGATCCTTGAGTTCGAAATGTCGTCTTAAGAATATCTGCTTCTTGAACTCTAAGCTGGTGATAGCCAGATCTTAGATCGATTTTTAAGTAGTAGCAGGAACCTTACAGTCGATCGAACAATTCATCAATCCTCGAGAGTGGATACTAGTTTTTGATAGTTAGCTTATTTAACTCTCGACAATCGATGCACATCCTGAACAAACCATCATTTTTTTGATAAAGAATATCATAGCTCCCTATGGAGAGAAGCTTTGCCGAATAAAGTCTTTGTCAAGAAGCAGTACTGGATAGTTCTTGCATTTTTTATGGAGCCAAACAATTAGGAGATAGTGCCACTAGTGCTGCACCCGGGATTAGGTCGATTCGAAATTTGACCAGTATGATTGGAGGTACTCCAGATAGATCCTTTGGAAATACGTCCGGGTAATTGCACACTTGCGGTATGTCTTTAATTTTCTTACTCTTGTCCCTTATATCCACCATTTGGGCCATGAAAGTGAAGCATCTCTTCAGAAAACACTTTCTCACCTTAATGCAAGAGATGATTCTTAGGTTCTTCCCAAACTTATCTCCGTAAATGACGAGAGACTAGTTGTTAGGTAAAGGTAGTTAGGCGACTTTCTCGTAACATAGAATCTTCGCACGATAAATTGATAACCAATCCTGTTCGATGATCACATCGAAACTTCCAATGGTCATAGGCATTAAGTCAAAATTAAATACGTGGTTATTCAGGTGAGAAGGAAATTAGTGAGTATCTCTAAAAGGGTTTCTATTTGACCATTTGCTAGTTCTACCGTGTAAGCTTCATTTAATTTGCATGCTTTATGCTTTATCATTATTCTAAACTTATGGGCAATAAAGCTTCTATCAGCACTAGTGTCAAATAATACAAAAGCATAAATATTGTTAATAGCAAACATACTAGTAATCACAATTGGTTCCTGGCATGCATCTCTCACACCTATGACGAATGCCCTTCATTTATCACGCTGATTCTTCAGTTTAGGGAAATCCTTCTTGAAATTCCCTAGTTGGTTGCATTCAAAGCAATTTCGGCTTCATCCTACAGCAGTGGTTGGGGTTGTGTTGTTCGAGGCCTTTCTATAAAACTTAGAGGTGTATCCCCTAAAAAATTGTAGATGCTACAGATCAAGCAGTTTCCAACATGGTGGAAATTCCATTTGGTACATTGGGGTAAAGTTCCTGAATAGGACTTTGCTGGAGTAGCAGTGTTTTTGATTGTAGCATACACAACTACGGGTTTTGGATTAGGTGTGCAATGCTTAAAGTTCCCTTTTTTACTTTCAATGAAACTTTCTCTTCGTAGTCCCAACATGGTTCTTCTCTTTTGGTAGGGTCATGGCACCTTAGCGGATACACTGTTCCATCAACTGATATACCAATTGCTTAGCACTATGGAAAATGGAGGGTCTGGATGTAGTGACCAGACCTTGGACTGATGAACCTAGTCCCCAGATGTACCCTTCTGTATTTTTGTCTTCCAGGGTCACCATTCCTAGGAAAAGATTTGTAAAGTTATTGAATAGGTAGGTGTATGTGTTCACCTCTAATCCTTTCATAGTAAGGTTCCGAAGCTCCTACTCCAGAGCCTGGAATTCCTGTCGTGCGTAGTATTCTTTAATCATCATTAGCTTCATAGGTTTCCAACATGTGTCATAGGATTCATCAAATACCATGGATTGGTTATTCTACCAAGTCAATGCAGAATCCATCAATATACATGTAGCATATTTCAGCCGACAGTCCTCAGTGCAAGCACTAATGAAAAATATTGCCTCCATCTTTTCTATCCAGTGAGATAGAGCAATGACTCCTTTCATGCCACAGAAGGATCGAGGTTTTGCAACCCATGAAATCCTTGTCTGAACAAGACCTTGAATTTTTTTGATTCACAACTCAAGTTTCGCCACCAATTCTACTATTCCCGTTATTGTCATTTTGGGCAGCCTCAAATGTGGCTAAGGCTGTAGCAATCCCTTGCACAAGTACGGTCTACATTAGAGTAGGATCCATTTGAAATGGTGGGTTTATAGTGGCTGCGCCTAGAGCTCCTTTGGGGTTTGGAGTTTCTCCCGAAGTGGTGGACAAACTCGGGGAGTTGGTGGTGGACGTACTCGTGGTTCCATTCGTGGGGCCATCATCGTAATATGTTTAGATGGACACGTTAATTTCATTCATGCTATGTAGTCATAAGCAATTTTGTATTTTATGATAGTGTATTATAGTATAACATGTTCCTGAAATCTTATAGATTTCCAAATCATTGTATGAGAGTTTTAAGTGATGTTTTTAACTGAGTAATGATAGTATGTTACAAGCAATACAAATAATAATTTTCAACATTTAACAAATATTGAAAGTAGTTTCATATATAAGAATTTCTTGTTTTTGGTTAGAAAGGTACCAACCGTGTAAGATTAGAATGGAAAACCTTTACAAAAGAACACTTTCAAATCAGGCAATGATAAACACTTGCAAAACAAAAGCTATTCCTCAAAAGTTCTAGCCCTACCATAGGGCACAAGCCACCCTAGATGAAACTTCTATCGCATATAACACGAAATCAAATAGTGTACCAGTTCCTCGAACTACTCCTAAAGATGGGGTTGCTCCTGCTCAGTAAAAACTGCTCGGTGCTCATCCTCATCCAAGTAGCTCTCATTAGTTTGGGTCTTATAGGCTAATGCTCTATAATGAGCACTTATAGTGTTTGCTTCGGTGTGATTAGCACATACGTGGTGATAAAGTGTCAGAATGGTTGCAAAGTCCTCCTTCTCCTCCTACTCGAGTCTTACAAGCCGCTGCTCTAGTGAAGTGGAGCCTAAACCTCTGGTAAGACCCTCCAAGCATCGGACTCGGTCAGATAGCTAGTTGCCCCAAGTCATAAGGTGGGGGATTAGATCATTCTTAGGGTCGTCCCTGAGTGGTGCCTTTGGCGAAGCTAAGAAGACTCATCAATCTCAAAAAGTGGTGGAAGGTCACTGATCCTCCACTTGTGGAGCAAGTCTGGGAGACAAGTTGGCTTATCCCCAATTGAACACAAGTGGTTCGGGAAACATGAGCATAATAGTCCAAGTGGTGCATGGGAGGAATTCTCACCCTAGGGGTTTTCTTCAGATAAGGATCCCTACCATTATGGAGATAGGGCTGATAGTATGGCCAGCATGGAGAGGATAGTGGAGTAGGAGGGGCACGTTCCTCGTCAGTAAGGCCCTCCTCATCCTTTAGGGCACCGTCATCATCTATCTCTTGGTCATCCTGAAGAATTCCCTCATCATCAGACTCTACAACCTCCTCTATATCCGCATCCTCCAACGGTACCTCTTCCTCCGAGAGGTCTGCTAGGGCTACCAGAATATCCTATGAGAAGTATGGATCTCCGGATAGCTGCATTAGGACCTCATGAAGCTTGGGGTCTACAATATCCATCCAAGTTGGATGGTGTGACATCCCCCATGTTTCAGAATCAATTAAAACATTTTCTTTACGCTTTATAAATTTAGATGCAAAAATTCCAAGTTAATTAAAACATTTTTAAGATGACAAAAGTTATTTTATAAAACCCTTAGGGATGTCATTCGTTCATCTCCAAACATACGTTACATTGTGAAATGTAAAAGGTCCTGAAACGATATGTTATAAGCACATCTCTTTATTCCACTCAACATTCTAACTAGACTACTCTAGCCTTGGTTCCACTACCTGTGATGCATAAAAATAAGTAGGTCAGGTTTGGGAAACCCTAGTGAGATACGTAGCGTTTTCAAGCCCATAATAATTTGTTGATATTAAATAATGTCATTTCTACAAAACAATGCTATCAGATAATATACATACAATCTGACTTAAGAACAACTACCCAACACAACCGATCCTCACAGATCCTAAAGCAATGATTATGTGGAGGAATCACCCAACTTGATGAATCATTGGGAAAACTATTTGACTACATAGTTAGGGGTGTCCTTGGCCAGTGTAGGTCATATAAACCAATGTTTAGATATTTGATAAATATGGTATCCAATTTTATCTATGTGCATGGGGTTATAAGTCCATGCTAGCAACGTAATTCACTAGACTACCAAAAATAGTCAAGTGTTGTCATCTACTTTGGTCGACGACCCATACATACTTGCTATTTGTCTGAACTGGACCCACCATTTCTAGTCATCAAAGAAAGACGAGAAACACCACATATAAATACTGCTTTTATTTTAAATTATGATCTTGATAGAAACTATGCACTCACCTGACAAAAGTGCCTGGTGATTGGTGAGTTGGGTAGAACTTCGCCTTACACCTTTTCCAAAAGACCTAGATGTACATAACACTAAGTCTTAGTCTAATTTCATACTTCATGTAACTATTATCCAAAGGGTTTAGATTTCTCAATTATCCCAAATTCTACTTCAAAATCTAAATAAGAAATAACCAGGTAGGATCATGTCAAAGGTAGGGTATGTTTGGTATATATAGTATACTATTTGGAAATCCTACTTTAAACACCTCACTAAATCCACCCTAGAAATTAGTCCCATAAGTAGATCAAGCAGTATAATGAATTGGAATAATTGATATATCTTACTTATAAGTTCCTAGTAACAACCTATAAATATGATTATAAATTACACAGAGGTAGAGTAAGTGTAACTCACTCACAAAGTACTATAGTTGAGGACTAGGAATTAAGCAGGTGAGAATACTGACTCGGGATCTCCTACTCGAAGGCTACTACTTACATGAGTACTCAGGGGTGTCGTTGGGCCTTGCCACAGATGAGGATAGCGACAATTATTTCCCCCTTAGGATGATTCCATCTCCGGAATCATGCATTAGCAAACAAATAAGGATAGCGACTTTTCATTTCACTTTCTATTTCCTAGGTATGATTCAACCCTGTCGTGTGTTTCCATCGCACTAGCGCCAAGTCAATCATTTTTTGTTGTAATTTCTTTCTCTTACGGTCAAAGATTGCATTAGGCTCTTCAAACAACCTTTTACCTTCATCAACCCTAAACTCTGAAAGTGGGAGCATATCACCTTCTTCTACTGAGTACTTCCTCAGATAATAAATGTGAAAGGTATTATGGATACCCTACGGTTCGTCAGGAAATTCAGTTTTGTAGTCTTGATTACCTATCCTTTAAAGTACTTTAAATAGTCCTGTAAAACAAGGACTCAACTTCTGTAGCAGCTGGTTCCTGGTATGTATTTTAATCTAAGTAATTTTTGGCATTTTAGCTGGGACTCAGCGAGTTGTAGGCCCGACTCACTGAGTAGAGACGAGATTTTGAGCACGGTTAAGTTGGCGACTCGGCGAGTCGATATCCTGGACTCGGCGAGTCCGCCAGTCTGGAAGAAACCCGAGATCCATGGGTTTTGCACCCTATTTAAACCATGTTATGAGCCCCGAACTCGCTTCCTTCACCCTCAGAGCATCATTTAGCAAACCCTAGCCATTCCTTGAGCATTTTGAGCATTTCTTGTGTGAATTTTGAAGTTTTAAAGAGAAGAAGGAAGCTAGATCCAAAGGAGTAGAAGAAGATCCAAGATCTTGCACCCACTATAGAGTTTATTGAGGTAATAACCAGATTCCTTCTGTTTCTATGAGTGTTTCCCCATTGTTAATCACATTTAGGCCATTTTATCCATTTAATAGCTTGTTTATAGTAGAGAGATCACATTGGGTTGATTAGCCTTCGGATCTAGCCATGTTTCAGTTCCAAAAACGTAGATCTAACACCTTTATGGAGCCATTTCGCATGAAAGCACTAGATCTACTCTTTTAAGTGTCTTTTGAGCCTTTAAACCCCTTTTCATGCATATGTACATGTAAAGTTGGAAACTTTACGTGGTTAACAAGCCTTAAGAACCCAGATCTATAAGTTGTATGCAGTGGTTTTGAGCAGAATCGATTGTATAGAAGTGCATGCAACCAACTCGGCGAGTCGTTCTTAAGACTCGATGAGTCGGGTCGCGAGTCCTTGAGTTTTCCCCCTTCAATGTTTATGTCGAGTGGAACCACTGAGTTTTAGGTGAACTCAGTGAGTTGGTGATTCGACTCATTCATGGAGGGACTCGGCGAGTCAATGCCCTGACTCGGCGAGTCCAAGGCAATCTTTGTATCTCAAGAACAGACTCGGCGAGTTGTTCATACAACTCGGCGAGTCCTAGTTGGAGTGTTCATATGATGAAGGAGAACTTGACGAGTTGTTCAGACAACTTGGCGAGTTGGATGTAGATTGACTAAGTGTTTGTATCAAAGAGGAACTCGTCGAGTCTATGCCAAACTCGACGAGTAGTAGCGAGCAGAATTGAGAAATCAGAATAGGGAGTCGATGAGTTGGTGGGCCAACTCGATGAGTCAGGTCAACTGTATGTTGACTTTGACCAGGGGTCAAATAGTCATTTTACCCTTAGTATAGTTATCAGTATTTGATTGAGTGTACTTATGGAAATTGTAACCGGAGTGAAACCGGAGCAGCAACAGATAGATTCCAGAGTAGTTCATTTAACAGTTAGACTACGAGGTGAGTCTTCTTTCCAGTAGGAACGGGTCTACGACCATAATGTCGACCCGTTTAGTTAGCAGTAGTTCCGAACCTCGGTCCGATGCAGTAGTTAGATTGCTTGATGTCATTATGATTCAAGTATGTTTTGTATTATGCATTCTGGCCCTTGGTCCGATGCAATGTGTGGTATATGTGCCTATGCTAGTTGATATGTCTATGCTATGCCATGTTATGCTCAGTCAGTTTCCGGACTTCGGTCCGATGCAGGGGACAAGGTCCCAGTTAGTTCCGGACTTCGGTCTGATGCAGGGGACAAGGTCCCAGTCAGGTTCCGGTCTTCGGTCCGATGCAGTTTCCAGGCTTCGGTCTGATGCAGAGGGCAAGGCCCTGGTTAGTTCCGGACTTCGGTCCGATGCAGTTTCCGGACTTCGGTCCGATGCAGTGGGCAAGGCCCAGTATGTGTTTATATGTTATTGTATAGTATGTGGTAGTTTGGGGGAGCTCACTAAGCTTCGTGCTTACAGTTTCAATATTGGTTTCAGGTACTTCCGCAAGTAAAGGGAAGAGCTCGGGATGATGGCATTGCACACACCACAGCTTCAGTTTTTGTCCTAGGATTTGATTAGCTTTTCATTGACATGATTTGATACAGTCTTGATACAGTTTTCTTGTGATACTTTGTTATGGTTTTGGATACATTAACGTGTGCGTTTTATTTTATGGTATTGATCTAATGATTTTAGTAATGATTAAACAAAAATTTTTGTGTCGTATTTTGGGACGTTACAACTTCCCATGCTTCCGAATCTAATAAGTCCCTTCCATGGAAAAACTTTAAGTAACACTTGACCACCCACATCAAATGTTATCAATTGTCTTTTCTTATCTATGTAACTTGTTTGTTGACTTTGAGCAGGTAGCATCCTTTCTCTGATGGCCTTTAGCTTCTCAATGGTGTAGTGTACTAACTTAGGACCCGAAAAGCTTTTCTATCCCGCTTCCAACCAACACGATGACGTACGACACTTACTTCCATATAGTGCTTCATAAGGAGCATCTTAATGCTGGAGTGATAACTATTGTTGTAGGCAAATTCGGCCAGTAATAGGTGCTCATCTCAGCTACCAGGAAACTCTTAGGCACATGCCCGTAACATATCTTCAAAGATTTGGATAGTTCTCTCACTCTGTCCGTCTGTTTGTGGATGATAGACAGTACTTAAGCCCAACTTCATGCCCATTTCTTCCTACAAACTCTTCCAAAATCTGGAAGTAAATCGACTATCCCTATCTGACACGATAGACAAGGGAACCCCATGTATCCTGACAAATTCCTCTAGATAGGTCTCAACCAATTTCTCCATAGACCAATTTTCTCATGGTCCTACAAAATGCTCACTTTTCGTAAGTTGATGTACTACAACCCATTTCTTATCGTGACCACTCTTTGTCTTTGGTAACTTCATTATAAAGTCCATGGTAACATCATCCACTTCCCTATAGGTGTCGGTAAGGGTTCCGAACTCCCAGATGGTTTCTGATGTTGTGCCTTTATTCTTGCACAAGTTACACATTCTACTATGTAAGTTGCCACATCGACCTTCATTTTAAGTCCAAGTACATTTTAGTGCTGCTTGGGTGTATAGAATACATGGTCATATGAGATTTTTCCATAATAAGATCTCATATTCCAACTATGTTTGGTACTAAATACGATTCTTAAGCGTCTTCAACCCTTGTTCATCTTGTTCAAATACAAATGTCTTTCCTAGACTTTATTCCTTCTTATTGTCTTCTGCTAGAGCCCTTTTCTAAGCCACCTTGATATTTTCCACAATCATTGAGATCACTTTAGTCATCAACGATATGGTTCTTTTCCCTTCTAGAATCACCTTTCTACTTAAGGCGTCAGCTATGATATTTGCTTTACTTGGGTGGTAAAGTATCTCACAATCATAGTCCTTGAGTAGCTCCATCCATCACCTTTTTCTCATGTTCAATGCGTTCGCATTGCTTCCTGCAAACTCTTCCAAAAGCTGGAAGTGAATCGAATATCCCTATCCGACACAATAGATAAGGGTACCCCATGTATCCTGAAAATTTCCTCTTCATATGTCTCAACCAATTTCTCCATAGACCAATTTTCTCGTGGTGTTATGAAATATGCACTCTTTGTAAGTCGGTCTACTACAACCTAGATCATGTTTTGACCTCTCTTTGTCTTTGGAAGCTTCATTATAAAGTCCATGGTAACATCATCCCACTTCCCTATGGTTTTCGGTAAGGGTTCCAAACTCCTATATGGTTTCTAATGGTCTGTCTTTAATCTTGCACAAGTTACACATTCTGCTATGTAAGTTGCCACATCGACCTCATTTACGATACCCAGTAATATGGTTTTAAGTCCAAGTACATTTTGGTGTTGCCTAGGTGTATAGAATGCATGGTCTTATGAGATTATCCATAACAAGATCTTGTATTCCACCCATTTTGGCACCCAAATGTGACTCTTAAATGTTTTCAACCCTTGTTGATCTTCTTCAAATAAAAACGTCTTGCCTAGACGTTCTTCCTTCTTATCACAATCTACCATAGCCCTTATTTGGGCCTCCTTGATCGTTTCCAAAATCATTGAGATCACTTCAATCTTCAACGTTCTGGCTCTTTCCCTTCTGGAATAACCTTTCTATTTAAGTCGTCGGCTACGATATTTCCTTTACCTAGGTGGTAAAGTATCTCACAATCATAGTCCTTGAGAAGCTCCATCCATCGCCTTTGTCTCATGTTTAATTATTTCTGAGCAAAGAGATATTGAAGTATTTTATGATGCATATAGATTTTGCATTTGGTTCTATAAAGATAGTGTCTCCAAATCTCTAGGGAAAAAACCACTTATGCAAGCTCTAGATAATGAGTCAGATAATTCTGCTTGTGGGGATTCAATTTTCTCGAGGCGTAAGCTACTACTTTGTCCCTTTAGGTTAGGACACATCACAATCCAATCTTAGAATCATCACTGAAAACCACGAAGTCATCAGTTCCTTCTGGTAGGTCGAGGATTGGTGCTTCACACAACCAATTCTTCAATTCACCAAAAGCTTTTTCTTTTATCTCACTCCAAGTATAGGCAACTCCCATTTTGGTCAGAGTTGTCAATGGAGCCGCAATAGATGAAATTTTTTGGATGAATTTTCGATAGTAACCTGGCAATCCCAGAAAACTATGAATTTCAGTGAGAATCCTTGGCGTCTCCCATTTCATCACAACTTTTATCTTTGTTGGGTCAACCATAATGCCTTCCTGATTAACAATATGACCCAAGAACTAATTCTCCCATATCCAAAAGTCACACTTGGAGAACATTTCTTAAATTGTCTTATTCTTAAGGACTTATAGTACTTCTCAGAGGTGTTTATCGTGATCTTGATTGTTTTTGGAGTAAATAAAGATATTATCAATGAACACTAATAGTGATTTATCGAGAAAAGGTTTACAAACTCGACGCATCAGGTCCATGAATGCTGCTAGAGCATTTGTTAGTTCAAAGGACATAATAAGGAATTTATAGTGCCAATACCTTGTTTTAAAGGTTGTCTTGTCAATATCTTGCTCTCTAATATTCAACTGTTGATAGCCTGACCTGAAATCAATTTTGGAGAAAACGGTTTATCCCTGCAATTGATCGAGTAAGTCATCTATCCTAGTTAAAATATACCTATTCTTGATCGTATCTTTGTTTAGATCTTGATAGTCAATACACTTTCTCATAGTACTGTCCTTTTTCTTTACGAACAATAATGGAGCTCCCCAGGGTGATGAACTAGGTCTTATAAAACCTATGTCCAATAACTCCTGGAGTTGTGTCATTAACTCCTTCATCTCTATCGGTGCTAAATGATACAGTGCCTTTGCAATTGGCATCATGCCTAGCAATAAGTAGATCCTGAATTCTACCTATCTATCTTGTAGTAATCTCAGTAATTCATCTAGAAATACCTCAGGAAAATCTCAGACCACAAGTATATCATGCATTGCCTTCTTCTCCTTCTTTGCATCTATCATGCATGATAAAAATGTCGTGCATCCCATGACTAGGTATTTTCTGGCTTTCATCATTGTGATGATTCCAAATCTCACTCTACTCTTATCACCGTAAACCAAAAATGACCCTCTCCCAGGGGGATTAATATGTACCATCTTCCTCCCAGATAGGATGTATGCAAAGTTTTCTCCCAACCAATCCATCACGAGAATTATGTCGAACTCACTCAACTAAAAAGGTAGTAGATCTCGACCAAATTTGTTTTCATTTAAGTTGATAGTTATGGCCTCTAACCTATTGCTAACAGATATATCCCTACCACCAACTACTTCTACTAAGATAGGGTACTACGTCGAAGCTGTGATAACTAAAGTATCCTACCAAATTCATGAGATATAAGTGAATGATCTGCTCAAAAATCAAATAAAATCTTTGTAGGAATTTGATTAAGTAAGAATGTACCTGAAGTAACATTAGTTTCTTCCTTTGCTTCATTGAGGGTCATCTAATATCTTAGACCTTTAGGCTTTAGGGCCATGATCCTTGGTATTGGTTTCTCAAACTTTGGGCACTCTGCCTTCATGTGCCCCTCCTCTCTAGAATTTAAACAAACTTTTCCTTTGAATGGGCAATTTGTAGTTACATGTCCGAGCTTCTTACACTTGAAGCAGATGGTACACTCGATGAAATGCTTCTTCTTGCACTGGTTACATCACATCTTTTCTTGGCTGCTCCGAGACTTGTTACCTAATTTTGAAAATTTCTTCATCTGTTGTTGTTATTGTTTTTGCTTCCCTCAGTCTTCCTCTTTTCATCGACCTTAGTCCTATCGGTGACTCTCTTCTTCATCATACCCTCCACCGATTTTGCAGCCCAAACTGCCGCCTCAAAAGAAGGTGCCTACTTTACTGGCATAGTGTACTTCTTTGGAAATCCCTTTTCATACCAATCAATCTTGGTTAGTTTGTCTGAAACAAGTTGCAAGTCGAACTCCATTTTATCAATGAAAACATTGGTGTATGTAACGCTCGTGTTTCTAGGCTAGGCATTAATATTGACATAATGGTCTAGGTTAACCTTTGTAACTCATTTAGAAGAAATGAAAAGGAATTATGTGAATTTTATGTGAATTATGTGTTTTATGCTTAATTATTAGGATTTAATTAATTAAGAATAAAAATAAGCGTCAAAATTAAAGTGTGAGATAAGCCCGATATCTTTACATAAAGTTGTAGTGGTCGAAACAAGGATTTCGGAGATATAAAGAATGTCACAATCCGAGTTATAACGAAAAAGTTATGACCTGTCGAAGTTTCGCGACAAAACCGGCACGGTGCCGAATGTCGTAAAAAGTGATTTTTTGATAAACTACTTTGTAGCCTTAGTAATCTAAACGAAAGTAGTAGTATTCGTTAAACCGAGAAGTTCGATAAAAAGAGCGCCCAAATCTGACTTTGTATGAGGAAGTTATGATTTTTCGAAGTTTCAGCTTAGCAGTAGACAACTGAAAACTCAAATTTTAGATCGAGCGATTTTTAGCCGACACAACCTAAACGAGAATTGAAGGTCTCGTCATTAGTAGCACAACGGTAAAAATTCTGACGAAAACGGACGTCGGATGAAGAAGTTATAAATTTTTAACGGCTTTCCTGTCCCGATCTGTTAAAAATAATAATAATAAATTAAAGTCAAAATTAGCCGACAGAATCTAAATGAAAGTTGTAGGGCGTAATCTTACCTACGCGTGCATATAAAGAACGTCAAAAACGGAGCTCGTATGCGAAAGTTATGGATTTTAGAAGTTTTTGCGCGAAAAACGAGAAAAATACCCAAAACCGAGAAATTTCGCTAAGTCACCTCGGACACGTCATCCCTCGCATGCGAGGCCTCCACGTGGCACCTCCTGATAGGACCGAGCTTCGCATGTCATCTTCTGATTGGACCAAGTCCGTGGTCCACTCGCATTCAGACAGGCTCGCAAGAGACACCCCACGGATGCTCCTCGGACACCCCTTTCGCACACGTGGACTCTTCTCATTGGACCGAGGCTGCTGAACAATCTGAAGCTCGCAGCTGACTAGTCCGAGCCTCGCTGAAGCAGCCACCTGGTCCGAGCCTCGCAGACACGCTCCATCCCCTCCTCAGTTCGGATCCGAGCCTTCGGTCCTCCTCCCCTATAAATAGAAGGGTGCGAGACCTCCCGGGGGTATTTTGAAAACTTGTCATTTTTAGCCCCATTCTCAATATTTCTTTCATATTATCATCCCCCGAAGCCCCGGTATCGATTATAAGCCCCGAAATACTCCACGAAGTGCCCGTGAAGCCCGCAAGATTTAACTTTTCAGTTTCGAAGCCCGAGTTTTACAAAGCCCGGTTTCTCAATAAAACTCCCGGTTTTATTAGAAACGATCGTTTTAGGAAACGAATTGCTGCCCGATTATCATCAAATCAAGTGAGTGTATATTCACTTTCAATTTACACATAGATATGAAGTATTTACCTTAAAATACGTGTTACATGTAAATATATTAATTGTTTATTTGAGGTGACTGTTGTGTTGATATTCTATACAAGTTTTAAACTATATATATATATATATATATATATATATATATATATATATATATATATATATATATATATATATCTACAAATATGTTGGGTAGTACATGGGTAGATAGTTGGTGTGTGATAAAATAAAGTGATGAGAGGTATCGATGTTTAAGATGATCTAGTCATCTAATAGAGTATAGACAACGGCCACAGACTATTTTAGATAGTCCAGTGGAATGTTAGTAGACTCTTAATCGGTACGTATGTTTGAACTATATGTTCATAAAGTGTTCTTGAACTATATGTTCCTTAGGTGTTTTTGAAATATGTGTTCACCCGTTAATTCTTCTTTTTGACACTATTATGTGTCGGGGTACGGGAGCGTACGGGAGTACTTTATTAGTATTTTTTCTATGCTTTTATTTTGAAGAGATTTGGAGTCTTCGTTTCTTTTGTGAAGTGATCGGACGAGCTTCATGAGTCAGTGTTTTCCTTTCCAATGCCGGATAGGGGTGAGTCTGGGGATTCAGACCACAGCCTAGGCATTAGTCAGTGTTTTCCTTTCCGATGTCGGATAGGGGTGAGTCTGGGGGTTATATACCTCACGATATTCATACCACAACCTACGCATTAGTCAGCGTTTCCATTGCCGGATAGGGTGCGTCTGGGGGCTATATACCTCATGATATTCAGACCATAGCCTAGGCAAAGTTTGATGCTGGATAGGGTGCGTCTGGGGGTTATATACCTCACGATATTCAGACCACAGCCTAGGCATTGATAACTACCCCTGACTTAATTGTCTTGTGGTTCTTTCTTTTACGAACAAAGGTTCGTAGTTAAACTTAGTCCATTCATTCAATATCTTTATCGATCCTTGTTTACTGCTAGAGGATTTCTGAAGCAGTTTCGTAGTTAGTTGTTCATATCGATCCTTTAGGCTAGATCTAGTAAGATCACTGTATAAGGTTAGTATTGATGGGTTTTAGCCATAAGAACTTTCCTATGTGCGCATGAAATACCCTAATGCTTGGATCTAGGCTTTCTAATTAAACATGCTTTGAATCCAAGACTTCTAATGACTAATTAGGTATAAGAACAATACATAATCAGATCTAAAAGTTTACCTTTGAATCTCTTGTTTGATCTTGTTGTCTTGGAGCTCTAGAGTCACAATTGTCACTCCTCTAATGACTTACAAACACCAACTAGCAAAGAGGATGATTTGAGAGAGAGGTTGGGTAGAAATCAGCCAGGGGT
Source organism: Lactuca sativa (assembly GCF_002870075.4). Classification (NCBI taxonomy): domain Eukaryota; kingdom Viridiplantae; phylum Streptophyta; class Magnoliopsida; order Asterales; family Asteraceae; genus Lactuca; species Lactuca sativa. The sequence goes on from NC_056628.2 coordinate 66,905,289, forward strand.
TCTTTTCCTTTGAAGAGATGTCGATTTCCCTTGCTCTAGGGGTCTATTTATACTTGTAGACTCCTAGGGTCTCACCTTTAAACCCTAGCTGGATAATCTTTCCTTAAAGCAATCCAAATCCTTACCTTAGATAAGCCTTGGATGATTTTTGAGCTATCCCAAGCCCTAGAATCCGTCCAACCCTTATCCCTTAAGGATTTACAGTCTAAAGTGTAACTATCAAACAATTGACAGTTTATACCCTCTTATTTAATTAATCTCTTTAAGTCACCAAATTAATACTAATTAATTTATGACTTATATTAATCAAATAACAATATTATTATTCCTTATATTATTCTCATAATATATTAATAATATCTATTCTCTGATAATAAATCATCCTATCAAGTTGCTATGGTGAAGGCAACCCAAAAGGACCATGCACAATCGGGTCAAATACTTGCCTAATATAGTTGCAGCCTTAGACACTATTCCAACAGTCTCCCACTTGGATAAGTCTAGTAACTATATGCACAAGTAATCAATATTGTCCTTTAGATAAGGGATCGTACAGTCCTCTGTTAGATATCATGCTGACAATTCTATGGAATGATTAGTCAAGCATTTAGGTTTCTCGATCTCCGATTTATTTGACATAGAACTTAATCGAACACAGCAATTCAGTTCTGACCGGGCCCGGCACATAAGTCAAATCAAATCATCGAGCGGCCGAGATATCGCTTTTACCTTCTTAGGATAAAAGTTACAGATAAACTTCGACTTATATGCATTTACTTATTCATTAATCAACTATACACAACAATGCGTTTTATAACACCGAGTTACTGATGCGTTTTCGCATTATCAATGTACAATCAATTAACAAATAAAAAACCATATATCTAGGTTTTAAGACTATATGATATTATCGTCTTGCGATCACCCTTTTATATCATATTCCATAAGGTGATTCCAGCAAGCACGGGTTTGTTCCAATCCTCAAAACCAGTTCATAAGCACTCATGAACGTCGTAGCAACCCTTTGCTATGTCTAATACCATTTAGACAATCTACACACCGATTCATGACAATCTTCATTCATATCTACTTCCAACATATGAATGATTGTGGACAATTTGAATAATTCGATTATTCTTAATAAACTCAATTAAATAGGAAGTCAAAACATGCAAAGTGAAACAATAGTTAAACAATTAACATAAGACAGTAACATTACTCATAAATAAAACTCCTTTATTTAATCATCAAATGTTAATAACATTTATCTATTACACATTTCTAATACTATCTAATCTATGCTAATATCATCCTTTAGCCCAATACTCCTAGCATGCTGCAAGTGCTTAACCCTACTCAGTCCCTTCGTAAGCGGATCTGCTGGGTTATCTTCTGATCATATCCTCTTCACTACGAGTTGTCCTTCTTCTACACGATGTCTAATAAAGTGATATTTTCTGTCGATATGTCTAGATCTACCATGATCCCTCGGTTCCTTGGTCAAGGCAACCGCTCCTTCATTATCACAGAAAATCTCCATGGGCACCTTTATGGCAGGTACAACTCCAAGATCACCGATGAAGTTCTTCAGCCATATTGCCTCCTTCGACGCTTCGCTCGCTGCAATGTACTCTGATTCGCACGTTGAATCAGCTACAGTTTCCTGGTTGGAACTTTTCCAAGTCACTGCTCCTTCATTCAGAGTAAAGACCCAGCCCGACTGCGAACGGTAGTTGTCCCTGGCGGTCTGAAAGCTGGCGTCACTATACCCTCGCACCTTCAATTCATCACTCCCTCCAAGGACTAAGAACCATTCCTTCGTCCCCCGAAGGTACTTAAGGATATTCTTCACCGCAATCCAATGGGCTCTGCCAGGATTCCGTTGATATCTGCTAACCATGCTCAAAGCAAAGGCTACATCAGGGCGGGTACAAGTCATAGCGTACATGATTGAGCCAACTGCGGAAGCGTATGGTACTCGGCTCATTTATGCTATTTCAGCTTCGGTACTCGGACATTGAGTCTTACTCAACTTGGCATTACTTTGTATCGGTAATTCTCCATTCTTCGAGTTTTCCATACTAAAACGTTTTAGTACCTTCTCTAAGTAAGTGTTTTGACTAAGTCCTATTAGTCTCTTACTTCTTTCTCTCACTATCCTTATTCCCAAAATATAGGAAGCCTCTCCGAGGTCCTTCATAGCGAAGCACTTCCCGAGCCAGGACTTAACTTCCTGTAGAGTCGGGATGTCGTTTCCTATGAGTAATATGTCATCGAAATATAGAACGAGGAAGCTTACTATACTCCCACTGGCTTTGACATATACACACGATTCATCTTCGCTTCGTACAAATCCAAACTCTTTGACTTTCTCATCGAAGCAAAGATTCCATCTGCGAGATGCTTGCTTAAGTCCATAAATGGAATTCTCAAGCTTACAAACTCTATTAGGATGCTTCGGATCCACTAACCCCTCTGGCTGATCCATGTAAACATCCTCAGCCAACTTCCCATTAAGGAAAGCGGTCTTGACATCCATTTGCCAAATCTCATAATTATGAAATGTGGCAATCGCTAGCATTACTCTAATAGATTTTATCTTCACAACTGGTGAGAAGGTCTCATCATAGTCAACTCCGGGAGTTTGAGTAAAGCCCTTCGCGACCAATCGTGCTTTATATGTGTGTACGTTTCCATCCACGTCGGTCTTCTTCTTGAAGATCCATTTGCACCCAACGGTCTTACGTCCGGGCACATAATCAACCAAATTCCAAACTTGGTTATCATACATGGATTGGATCTCGCTATCCATTGCCTCTTTCCATTTTGTAGACTTCAGGCCTGCCATGGCTTCCTTATAGCTATTAGGTTCATCAAGATTTATTAGTGTACCATCACTAATATACGTGTCCCCTTCGGTAGTAATATGAAAACCATAAAACTGGGGTTGAACTCTAACTCCTTCGGAACGTCTAAGAGGTAAGGACTCGTCAATTGGTTCAACCGGAGTTTCCTCCTCGGGTTGAGTGCCAGTGGTAGAGGTTCCTTCATCTATCGACTCTTGAATCTCCTCAAGCTCGATTTGCCTCCCACTGTCTCCTTGGCTTATGAGTTCTCGCTCTCAGAAAACCCATCTCCTCGCAACAAAGACAACATTGTCCGTCGGTCTATAGAAGAGATATCCAAAGGATTTCTGCGGGTAGCCGATGAAAATACATCGCTCACTACGAGGTTCGAGCTTGTCGTGAGTATCTCGTCTTACAAAAGCCTCGCAACCCCAAACCTTGATATGTGCTAACGAGGGAGATTTCCCTGTCCACATCTCGTGAGGTGTTTTGGCAACCTTTTTAGTAAGGACTCTGTTAAGGATATGGGCGGCAGTCTCTAAGGCATACCCCCAAAAAGAGATAGGTAGTGAAGCACGACTCATCATAGAGCGAACCATATCTAATAAGGTTCGATTACGCCTTTTTGCCACACCATTCAACTGCGGTGTCCTAGGAGGCGTCAATTGTGAAACTATTCCACACTCCTTGAGATAATCGTGGAATGCAAGACTTAGGTACTCTCCTCCTCGATCGGATCGAAGCATCTTGATTTTCCTGCCCAATTGATTCTCCACTTCATTCTTGAACTCTTTGAACTTTTCAAAAGTTTCTGACTTTTGCTTGATTAAATAGATATACCCATATCTACTATAGTCTTCGGTAAAAGTCACGTAGAAGAGATTCCCATCCTTCGTGGTTGATATAAACGGTCCACATACATCGGTATGTATTAGGTCCAATAGACCTTCACCCCTTTCGCAAGAACCAGCGAAGGGTGACTTAGTCATCTTTACAAGCAAACAAGACTCGCATATGTCATCTTCCCTAAGGTCGAATGACTCCAACACTCCATCCTTTTGGAGTTGGGCTATGCGTTTCTTGTTGACATGTCCAAGACGACAATGCCACAAGGATGCTTTATCCATACTATTGGAAGAATCTATGTTCAAATCATCATTTCCTAAGTTATCAACAATCATAGCGGTTTCATATATTCCATTACATGGTATGGCTTCAAAATAAAAGACACCATTTAGATAAGCTAAAATAGAACCATTCTCATTATTAAAAGAAAATCTAAAACCTTGTCTAAACGAACCATGAAATGAAATGATGTTTCTAGCCATTTCTGGTGAATAGCAACAATTGTTCAAATCTAAACATAAACCATTCCTAAGCACTAAAGAATACACTCCAATCTTGGTCACAGGCGACGATCTTCTGTTCCCCATGATTAGATTTATTCTTCCAGCCTCCACATCCCTATTTCTTCTTAGTCCCTGCACATTAGAACAAATGTGGTAACCACAACCAGTATCAAGAGCCCAAGAAATAGCATGAGATGATTCGTTAGATTTAATTGTGTATATACCTGCGAAAGATGGCTTGATCTTTCCTTCCTTGATGGCTTGTAGGTACTCTAGGCAGCTTCTCTTCCAATGTCCTATCTTGTGGCAGTGGTGGCACTCTGCCTCCTTTGGGTTAGGGCAGGGTTTAGCAAGATCAACTTTGGTCCCACTAGAAGAGGCACCATCTCGGGCTTTAACCTTACGATAGTTCTTAGACGAAGCCTTCCTCTTCTTTCCCTTTCCTTGTCCAATAGCCAAGACAGGAGCAGCGGGTGGATTGGGAGTTGGTGCAACAGACTTGTCCTTGAAGTTGCTCTCAGCGACCCTCAAGAGACCTTGGAGTTTGCTTAGGGTGACCTCCTCTTTGTTCATGTGGTAGGTCATCCTAAATTGATTGTATCTTGGAGGCAAAGAGTGAAGCACCATGTCGATCGCCAAGTCTTCCCCAAAGTCAACATTCAACTTGCGAAGGCGGTCGACATACCTTTGCATCTTTTGCAGGTGCACGGTATGAGACTCTCCATGACCCATCTTAGCGGAAATCATGTTAGTGAAAATCTCATAACGCTCTTGTCTCGCGTTTTGGTGGTATCTCTCCAATAAGTCTTGATGCATCTCGTACGGGTACGTGTCCTCATAGGACTTTTGGAATTCAGAGTTCATGGTGGCTATCATGATGCAATGTACCTTCGTTGCATCGCACTCATGAGTTTCAAAAGCGATCATTTCAGCCGGAGTAGCGACTTCAGGGTTAATTTTCTTGAGCTTCTCATCGAGGACATACTCCTTAACCACATAGCGAGCAATGGTGCGAATGTATCTTATCCATTCGCTATAGTTCGTCCCATCGAAAGTGACCTTTTGACAAAGGCTCATCAATGTGAAAGAACTAGCAGCAGCGTTGTTTGCGTTCGACATCTACAAATAGAAAGGACAAAGATAGATTAGAATATGAATCCCTAATTATCACCCAATAAGAAAAATTAGGGCTAGGATCCAACAACAATATTTACATATTAGAAAATGGATGCTGTAATCCAACATGCAAATAATATGAAGGTAAGTGAATGACGATTCACTAATTCTCCACCATAAAAACATAACTTTAAGTCCTAAATGTATTGAGAATTCCTAGGTTCGGATGAGATTCATTGAAACTATTCAATGGCATGTTTAAATCTCGATATGACCCTCTTGTTTGTGACTGGGATACCGAGGATCACAAAGCGGGTGTGAATTACCATGCAAATTCACATGGTGCCTTCATTGTAATGATCACCTATTCGATGTGCCGATAAACCACACACGCTCCATGGAACTATAATAAACAATGAATCACCCTTTGCCACCTTTGCTTAAAACCAATTAGTGTGCCGGTAAACCACACACACTCCACTAACTTCTTAGCAAGGGTGCAAAGTGTAATTTCATGGGATTGCATCAATTCACTTTTCCTAAAGTAACTAAGATTGGGAAATTTCAAAAACATGTAGTTACTTTGTATTTCATATTACACTTTTAATGAGAGGATGAGGTTGCCCTATCCTACCCGTTCGGCTAACGACCCTCCACCGATCAAGCAAACGGTGGGTGTGAGTATACACCCATTAAGCGCCATTTTATAGGCCGCAACCTTATACCCACCTTATAGATCGGCTTCGTGAATGAGGCCTACTAACGGTAAGACTAGCATTTTAGTTATACATATATATATATATATATATATATATATATATATATATATATATATATATTAATCTTGTAATATTATATTAGTATAGGGTTGTATTTTAAACTTGTAAAAAATCTAGGGTTTGAAATTTAAATTGTCTAAATTAAAACTTTTAATCACAAAACATAAATTTCAAAACTTGAGGACAAGTTTTTAAACATTTAAAACATGGAGGATCAAATAACAAATAATTTCAATTAACAATTAATTCCATAATTATCCATATTTGATTTATTCAAGATTTCTTGTAAGATAATTAACAATTTAATCAAAATAATTAATTAATTATCATATAAGGAAATTAAATATTTTATTAGTTGATAAATATCTTTAATTAGATCAAGATTATAGTCCTATATATCAAAAAATCGGATTCGGGTTGATCTAATATGATTAAGGCAAGTTTCCATAAGATAATCATCAAAAAAATCCCGAATCTGGCCTTTCCTGACGCTCGGACTCGCCGAGTACCCATTCTGGACTCGCCAAGTCAGCCCAACTCGTTGAGTCCACTATGGGACTCGCCAAGTCCATGACGCAGAAACACAAAAATCGAATTTTGCAAATATGATTCAAACAAACAAGCAGCGATTTAATAGAAACCAATCTAGGCTCTGATACCACTTATGGGTTTTAGCCATAAGAACTTTCCTATGTGCGCATGCAAAACCCTAATGCTTGGATCTAGGCTTTCTAATTAAACATGCTTTGAATCCAAGACTTCTAATGACTAATTAGGTATAAGAACAATACAAAATCAGATCTGAAAGTTTACCTTTGAATCTCTTGTTTGATCTTGTTGTCTTGGAGCTCTAGAGTCACAATTTTCACTCCTCTAATGGCTTACAAACACCAACTAGAAAAGAGGATGATTTGAGAGAGAGGTTGGGAAGAAATCGGCTAGGGGTTCTTTTCCTTTGAAGAGATGCCGATTTCCCTTGCTCTAGGGGTCTATTTATACTTGTAGACTCCTAGGTTTTCACCTTTAAACCCTAGTTGGACAATCTTTCCTTAAAGCAATCCAAATCCTTACCTTAGATAAGCCTTGGACGATTTTTGAGCTATCCCAAGCCCTAGAATCCGTCCAACCCTTATCCCTTAAGGATTTACAGTCTAAAGTGTAACTATCAAACAATTAACAGTTTATACCCTCTTATTTAATTAATCTCTTTAAGTCACCAAATTAATACTAATTAATTTATGACTTATATTAATCAAATAACAATATTATTATTCCTTATATTATTCTCATAATATATTAATAATATCTATTCTCTCATAATAAATCATCCTATCAAGTTGCTATGGTGAAGGCAACCCAAAAGGACCATGCAAAATTAGGTCAAATACTTGCCTAATATAGTTGCAGCCTTAGACACTATTCCAACAAGTATGTGCGGATCAATGTTGTTAGTTCCTGTTAAATAACCTTGGTGATGATGTGACTCCATGCCTATTAGGTAAACCCTGGCGACTATGAGACGTAGTGCCTATTAGATAAATCTTGGCGACGATGTGACTTCGTGCCTATTTGACCTAAATTGTTTTAGGAAAACAATGTTGTCACCCCTAATGAAAATCCTTAGGCTAGGTCCCTTGTGATAGTTGTTTTAGGGACGTAAGGTGAGGATAACGGGATTGGGTAATTGGGGTAATTTGGTTGAGTACTGATTGATGTTTAAACATAATAAATTTATGTATTGTGGGTTGAAAACCGTATATGCTCACCAGGCTTCCAAGCCTGACCCACTCAGCTTTTTATGATTACAGGTAGTGGACCCCGAGCATAGTCGGATGATGATGATGAGTGATTTTGGATTATAGTCCATTAGTTATAAATAACTGTTATAAGGCTTATAATGTCTTGTTTATGCTTTTGATCTGTATCGGAACATGACATCCCGAGGTTTTGTTATGAAATAAAAATATATATTTCTTAAAGCAAGGTTTTGATAAATTTTTATCATGTTTGGCTTTGGGAACAAATTCCGCAACACTTTTAATGAAATGATTACTCTGATTTTATTTTAAAAAGCATAAACGAAATCGGTCTTTTCTGGACGTGAAATTGGGGATGTCACAGTTGGTATCAGAGCATTAGTTTAAGCGAACTAAGAAATATCCTACGATTTCTAGACTTAAACTTAGAATGCTAAGTGAAGATTGTGAGATGAGTGTCTACCATAATTTAGACATGAGCACTAGTTTATTTTAGGAAGGATGCCAAAAATGCTTCTATGTGCTAAATGTTTTGTGTTATAGCTATAATGATGCTATTATTTGTTCAGATCTATGGTCTGTTGCCGACCGGATCTGGAAACCTTATATGTGTAGGATTCTAAGCGTACAACTAAGATATTAGAACTAGCATATAAACGTTTCGGAGTGATAAGGAGATTTATACGTCTATCGTAAATAAGGCTTTCTTATCTTAAATTCTCGCCTGGTGCAACGAATGTCTGCTTGGGTGTACAAAACGTTATGGTGGAGACTCGTAGAGAAGTGAGTAAATGGAGGAAATGAAAGGCTTATGATAGTGAATGACACCTATCAGAAGATATCGTAAGAGTGGTATCTTGCCTTTAGAATATGTCTAATAAAATAACAAAACGTTTAGAGGGGTATGTTACGTCTGAAGTACATCTTCGATTGGCAGGATGATGGAACGATTGGTGTAATTCTTGAAGTTGTCCCATTGTCTGGAATTTCCATCACCAACCAAGTTGAAGTAGAACTGATGATTGAAGATACTCGTGGAAGAAGTCCTAGTAGAGTCTAGGAAAATTCTATGGTTAATTGGACACATTCGTATGTGTTAAATTGTTTTGTGATTTTAGAACTTGGGGACTGCAAGACAGTACTTGGGACGAGTATGAGTAGGTATGAATAGTAGTAGAGATCTATACTACTAGAAGCACAGGACTCACACTTGGATCAGGGAAAGTCACAAGGTTACCAAGAAACTAGTGATTGATTCCGTTTTATTCTGATATGTCATTACCATCGTTTCAGTAATGACTAAGAAGACGGTTGTTATTTCGACCCCAGTGGTCATAACAAATTGAGTCCGACTACGATGAGTTGGTTATGTGGTTCAGAGAACAAAGTACAATGTAGCAGTTGACTTAAGGAAAATTGAAATAAAGGTTGATCAAAGCGATCAATAGAAGTATCGTGTTCGCTGTTAAAGAAGTTGGGTTAGGTTGTATTCTGACCCAAAGGGATGAAGTGATAGCGTATGCACTGAGGCAACGGCGCTGGCTAGAGTTACTCAAGGACTACGACTGTGAGATACTTTACCACCCTGGTAACGCAAGTATTGTTGCTAATGCTCTCAGTTAGATGGTGAATCTTGAAAAGAAAAGGCCAAGAGCGTTGAGAATTGAAGTTGTCTTTACAATTGTGGGAAGTATAAAAGAAAGCTCAAGAGGAAGCTTTAGAGAAAAATGAACGAAAGAAGGAACGTTTGGGATAAAACGTTGGTGATTGATACAAATGGTCAAAGACTGAAGGTATTCAAAGATAGGATTTGGGTACCTAATATGGGAGGAGTAAGAGGATTTCTGATGGAAGAAGCTCACAAAACCATGTACTCGATTCATCTCAGCAATACGAAAATGTATAGGGATCTAAAACCCTATTACTGGTAGCCGACGATGAAGCTCGAAGTTGCTAGAGTATGCGGCTGAGTGTGTAACTTATGCTAGGGTTAAGGCACAACATCAGAAACTATATGGGAGCTTAGATCCTTTACCTGTACCCATGGGTAAATGGGAAGATATCACTATGGATTATGTGACTAAACTGTCTAAAACAAGGAACAGTCACGACATTATTTGGGTGGTCGTTAATCATTTCACTAAGAGTGCGCATTTCATAGCAGCCAACGAGAAATGGTCTATGGATAAACTTGCGAATTCTTTTGTGAAGGAAAGTGTGAGGCTTCACGGTATTTCGTTAATGATTGTATCCGATCGTGACAGCCGTTTTACCTCAAGGTTTTGGAGGAGTCTATAAGAGGAAAAGCAGTTTATGGGACTTGAAATAGTCCATTAGATTGCTGAAAAGTTGTAAGTGATTAGGGAAAAAGATGTTAGCTGCTCAAAAGAGCTATGCTGACAAGAAAAGACAACCGATATCATTTGAAGTTGGAGATTCGGTTTCACTTAAATTCTCGTCGTGGAAGGGACTTATAAGATTTGGTAGAAGGGGAAAGTTGAGTCCAAGGTTTATTGGACCATTTAAAGTTCTTCAGAGAATCCGGAATCAAGCTTACAAGCTAGAATTACCGGAAGAACTAGAGAGTATTCATAACTCCTTTCATGTGTGTTATTTGAAAAAGTTCACGGGAGGCGTGCCCGACATAATTCCCGTTTCTGAATTAAGGTTGGACGAGAACATGAGGTTAATTGGAGAACCTGAGGCAATCGTTAACCGTAAGACTAAGAAGTTGTAACGTAAGATAGTCGATTTAGTGCCTGTACGTTGGAAACATATAAATGGGCCAGATCCCACCTGGGAAACGGAGAGTGACATAGTGAGTCGCTACACGTAGTTGTTTGTCGTTGTGTGATTCCGGGGACGAAATCATCCTAAGGGGGAGAGAGTTGTAACGCTCGTGTTTCTAGGCTAGGCATTAATATTGACATAATGGTCTAGGTTAACCTTTGTAACTCATTTAGAAGAAATGAAAAGGAATTATGTGAATTATGTGTTTTATGCTTAATTATTAGGATTTAATTAATTAAGAATAAAAATAAGCATCAAAAATAAAGTGTGAGATAAGCCCAATATCTTTATATAAAGTTGTAATGGTCGAAACAAGGATTTCGGGGATATAAAGAATGTCGAAATTCGAGTTATAACGAAAAAGTTATGACCTGTCGAAGTTTCGCGACAAAACCGGCACGGTGCCGAATTTCGTAAAAAGTGAGTTTTTGATAAACTACTTTTTAGCCTTAGTAATCTAAATGGAAGTTGTAGTATTCTTTAAACCGAGAAGTTCGATAAAGAGAACGTCCAAATCTGACTTCATATGAGAAAGTTATGATTTTTCGAAGTTTCAGCTTAGAAGTAGACAGCTAAAAACTCGAATTTTAGATCGAGCGTTTTTTAGCCGACACAAGCTAAACAAGAATTGAAGGTCTCGTCATTAGTAGCACAACGGTAAAAAGTATGACGAAAACGGACGTCGGATGAAGAAGTTATGAATTTTTAACGGATTTTCGGTCCAAATCTGTTAAAAATAATAATAATAAAATTAAAATCAAAATTAGCCGACGAAGTCTAAATGAAAGTTGTAGGGCGTAATTTTACCTACGCATGCATATAAACGTCAAAAACGGAGCTCGTATGCAAAAGTTATGGATTTTAGAAGTTTTTGCACGAAAAAAGAGAAAAATCCCCAAAACCGAGAAATTTCGCCGAGTCACCTCGGACACGTCATCCCTCGCATGTGAGGCCTCCACATGGCACCTCCTAATAGGACCGAGCTTCGCGTGTCGTCTTCTAATTGGACCAAGTCCGCGGTCCACTCGCATTCAGACAGGCTCGCAAGAGACACCCCGCGGATGCTCCTCGAACACCCCTTTCACACACATGGACTCTTCTCAGTGGACCGAGGCTGCTGACCAATCTGAAGCTCGCAGCTGACCAGTCCGAGCCTCGCCGAAGCAGCCACCTGGTCCGAGCCTTGCAGACGCGTGCCATCCCCTCCTCGGTTCGGATCCGAGCCTTCGGTCCTCCTCCCCTATAAATAGAAGGGTGCGAGACCTCCCGGGGGTATTTTGAAAACATGTCATTTTTAGCCCTTTTCTCCATATTTCTTTCATATTATCATCCCCCGAAGCCCCGATATCAATTATAAGCCCCGGAATACTCCACGAAGTGCCGTGAAGCCCGGAAGATTTATCTTTTCGGTTTCGAATCCCGACTTTTACAAAGCCCGGTTTCTCAATAAAACGCTTGGTTTATATTAGAAACGATCGTTTTAGGAAACGAATTGCTTCCGATTATCATCAAATCAAGTGAGTGTACATTCACTTTCAATTTACACATAGATATGAAGTATTTACCTTAAAATACGTGTTACGTGTAAATATATTAATTGTTTATTTGAGGTGACTTTTGTGTTGATATTTTATACAAGTTTTAAACTGTATATATATTTTTATCTACAAATATGTTGGGTAGAACATGGGTAGATAGTTGGTGTGTGATAAAATAAAGTGATGAGAGGTATCGATGTTTAAGATGATCTAGTCATCTAACAGAGTATAGACAACGGCTACAGACTATTTTAGATAGTCCTATGGAACGTTAGTAGACTCGTAATCGGTACGTATGTTTGAACTATATGTTCATAAAGTGTTCTTGAACTAAATGTTCCTTAGGTGTTTATGAACTATGTGTTCACACGTTAATTCTTCTTTTTGACACTATTACGTGTCGGGGTACGTGAGCGTATGGGAGTACTTTATTAGTATTTTCCCTATGCTTTTATTTTGAAGAGATTTGGAGTCTTTGTTTCTTTTGTGAAGTGATCGGACGAGCTTCATGAGTCAGTGTTTTCCTTTCTGATGCCGGATAGGGTGAGTCTGGGGATTCAGACCACAGCCTAGGCATTAGTCAGTGTTTTCCTTTCCGATGCCGGATAGGGGTGAGTCTGGGGGTTATATACCTCACGATATTCAGAACACAACCTAGGCATTAGTCAGTGTTTCCATTGCCGGATAGGGTGCGTCTGGGGGTTATATACCTCACGATATTCAGACCACAACCTAGGCAAATTTCGATGCTGGATAGGGTGCGTCTGGGGGTTATATACCTCACAATATTCAGACCACAGCCTAGGCATTGATAACTACCCCTGACTTAATTATCTTATGGTTCTTTCTTTTACGAACAAAGGTTCATAGTTAAACTTAGTCCATTCATTCAATATCTTTATCGATCCTTGTTTACTGCTAGAGGATATCTGAAGCAGTTTCGTAGTTAGTTGTTCATATCGATCCTTTAGGATAGATCTAGTAAGATCACTGTATAAGGTTAGTATGTGGGGATCAATGTTGTTAGTTCCTGTTAAGTAAACCTTGGTGATGATGTGACTTCGTGCATGTTAGGTAAACCCTGGCGACTATGATACGTAGTGCCTATTAGATAAATCTTGGCGACGATGTGACTTCGTGCCTATTTGACCTAAATTTTTGTAGGAAAACAATGTTGTCACCCCTAATGAAAATCCTTACGCTAGGTCCCTTGTGATAGTTGTTTTAGGGACGTAAGGTGAGGATAACGGGATTGGGTAATTGGGGTAATTTGGTTGAGTACTGATTGATGTTTAAACATAATAAATTTATGTATTGTGGGTTGAAAACCGTATATGCTCACCAGGCTTCCAAGCCTGGCCCACTCAGCTTTTTATGATTACAGGTAGTGGACCCCGAGCATAGTCGGATGATGATGATGAGTGATTTTGGATTATAGTCCATTAGTTATAAATAACTATTATAAGGCTTATAATGTCTTGTTTATGCTTTTGATCTGTATCGGAACATGACATCCCGAGGTTTTGTTATGAAATAAAAATATATATTTCTTAAAGCAAGGTTTTGATAAAATTTTATCATGTTTGGCTTTGGGAACAAATTCCGCAACACTTTTAATGAAATGATTACTCTGATTTTATTTTAAAAAGCATAAACAAAATCGGTCTTTTATGGCCGTGATATTGGGGATGTCATAGTTGGTATCAGAGCATTAGTTTAAGCGAACTAAGAAATATCCTACGATTTCTAGACTTAAACTTAGAATGCTAAGTGATGATTGTGAGATGAGTGTCTACCATAATTTAGACATGAGCACTAGTTTATTTTAGGAAGGATGCCTAAAATGTTTCTATGTGCTAAATGTTTTGTGTTATAGATATAATGATGCTATTATTTGTTCGGATCTATGGTCTGTTGCCGACCGGATCTGGAAACCTTATATGTGTAGGATTCTAAGCGTACAACTACGATATTAGAACTAGCATATAAACGTTTCGGAGTGATAAGGAGATTTATACGTCTATCGTAAATAAGGCTTTCTTATCTTAAATTCTCACCTGGTGCACCGAACGTCTGCTTGGGTGTTCAAAACATTATGGTGGAGACTCGTAGAGAAGTGAGTAAATGGAGGAAATGAAAGACTTATGATAGTGAATGACACCTATCAGAAGATATCGTAAGAGTGGTATTATGCCTTTATAATATGTCTAAAAAATAACAAAACGTTTAGAGGGGTACGTTACGTCTGAAGTACACCTTCGATTGGCAGGATGATGGAACGATTGGTGTAATTCTTGAAGTTGTCCCATTGTCTGGAATTTCCATCACCAACCAAGTTGAAGTAGAACTGATGATTGAAGATACTCGTGGAAGAAGTCCTAGTAGAGTCTAGGAAAATTCTATGGTTAATTGGACACATTCGTATGTGTTAAATTGTTTTGTGATTTTAGAACTTGGGGACTGCAAGACAGTACTTGGGACGAGTATGAGTAGGTATGAATAGTAGTAGAGATCTATACTACTAGAAGCACAGGACTCACACTTGGATCAGGCAAGGTCACAAGGTTACCAAGAAACTAGTGATTGATTCCGTTTTATTCTGATATGTCATTACCATCGTTTCAGTAATGACTAAGAAGATGGTTGTTATTTCGACCCCAATGGTCATATCAAATTGAGTCTGACTACGATGAGTTGGTTATGTGGTTCAGAGAACCAAGTACGATGTAGCAGTTGACTTAAGCCAAATTGAAGTAAAGGTTGATCAAAGCGATCAATAGAAGTATCGCGTTCGTTGTTAAAGAAGTTGGGTTAGGTTGTATTCTGACCCAAAGGGATGAAGTGATAGCGTATGCACTGAGGCAACGGCGCTAGCTAGAGTTACTCAAGGACTACGACTGTGAGATACTTTACCACCCTGGTAATGCAAGTATTGTTGCTAATGCTCTCAGTCGGATGGTGAATCTTGAAAAGAAAAGGCCAAGAGCGTTGATAATTGAAGATGTCTCTACAATTATGGGAAGTATAAAAGAAAGCTCAAGAGGAAGCTTTAGAGAAAAATGACCGAAAGAAGGAACGTTTGGGATAAAACGTTGGTGATTGATACAAACGGTCAAAGACTGAAGGTATTCAAAGATAGGATTTGGGTACCTAAGATGGGAGGAGTAAGAGGATTTCTGATGGAAGAAGCTCACAAAACCATGTACTCGATTCATCCCGACAATACGAAAATGTATAGGGATCTAAAACCCTATTACTGGTAGCCGACAATGAAGCTCAAAGTTGCTAAAGTATGCGGCTGAGTGTGTAACTTATGCTAGGGTTAAGGCACAACATCAGAAACTATATGGGAGCTTAGATACTTTACCTGTACCCATGGGTAAATGGGAAGATATCACTATGGATTATGTGACTAAACTGTCCAGAACAAGGAACAGTCACGACATCATTTGGGTGGTCGTTAATCGCTTCACTAAGAGTGCGCATTTCGTAGCAGCCAACGAGAAATGGTCTATGGATAAACTTGCGAATTCTTATGTGAAGGAAAGTGTGAGGCTTCACGGTGTTTCGTTAACGATTGTATCCGATCGTGACAGCCGTTTCACCTCAAGGTTTTGGAGGAGTCTATAAGAGGAAAAGCAGTTTATGGGACTTGAAATAGTCCATTAGATTGCTGAAAAGTTGTAAGTGATTAGGGAAAAAGATGTTAGCTGCTCAAAAGACATATGCTGACAAGAAAAGACAACCGATATCATTCGAAGTTGGAGATTCGGTTTCACTTAAATTCTCGTCGTGGAAGGGACTTATAAGATTTGGTAGAAGGGGAAAGTTGAGTCCAAGGTTTATTGGACCATTTAAAGTTCTTCATAGAATCCGGAATCAAGCTTACAAGCTACAATTACCAGAAGAACTAGAGAGTATTCATAACACCTTTCATGTGTGTTATTTGAAAAAGTTCACGGGAGGCGTGCCCGACATAATTCCCATTTCTGAATTAAGGTTGGACGAGAACATGAGGTTAATTGGAGAACCTGAGGCAATCGTTAACCGTAAGACTAAGAAGTTGTAACGTAAGATAGTCGATTTAGTGCCTGTACGTTGGAACCATATAAATGGGCCAGATCCCACCTGGGAAACGGAGAGTGACATAGTGAGTCGCTACACGTAGTTGTTTGTCGTTGTGTGATTCCGGGGACGGAATCATCCTAAGGGGAGAGAGTTGTAACGCTCGTGTTTCTAGGCTAGGCATTAATATTGACATAATGGTCTAGGTTAACCTTTGTAACTCATTTAGAAGAAATAAAAAGGAATTATGTGAATTTTATGTGAATTATGTGTTTTATGTTTAATTATTACGATTGAATTAATTAAGAATAAAAATAAGCGTCAAAATTAAAGTGTGAGATAAGCCCGATATCTTTACATAAAGTCTTAGTGGTCGAAACAAGGATTTCGGGGATATAAAGAATGCCGAAATCCGAGTTATAACGAAAAAGTTATGACCTGTCGAAGTTTCGCGACAAAACCGGCACGGTGCCGAATGTCGTAAAAAGTGAGTTTTTGATAAACTACTTTTTAGCCTTAGTAATATAAACGAAAGTCGTAGTATTCGTTAAACTGAGAAGTTCGATAAAAAGAACGCCCAAATCTGACTTCGTATGAGGGAGTTATGATTTTTCGAAGTTTCAGCTTAGCAGTAGACAACTAAAATCTCGAATTTGAGATCGAGCGATTTTTAGCCGACACAACCTAAATGAGAATTGAAGGTCTCATCATTAGTAGCACAACGGTAAAAAGTCTGACAAAAACGGACGTCGGATGAAGAAGTTATGAATTTTTAACGGATTTCCTGTCTCGATCTGTTAAAAATAATAATAATAAAATTAAAATCAAAATTAGCCGACGGAGTCTAAATGAAAGTCGTAGGGCATAATCTTACCTACGCGTGCATATAAAGAACATCAAAAACGGAGCTCATATGCGAAAGTTAAGGATTTTAGAAGTTTTTGCACGAAAAACGAGGAAAATCCCCAAAACCGAGAAATTTCGCTGAGTCACCTCGCAAGAGACACCCCGCAGATGCTCCTCGGACACCCCTTTCGCACACGTGGACTCTTCTCATTGGACCGAGGATGCTGACCAATCCGAAGCTCGCAACTGACCAGTCCGAGCCTCGCCGAAGCAGCCACCTAGTCCGAGCCTCGCAGACGCGTTCCATCCCCTCCTCAGTTCGGATCGGAGGCTTCGGTCCTCCTCCCCTATAAATAGAAGGGTGCGAGACCTCCAGGGGGTATTTTGAAAACTTGTCATTTTGAGCCCCTTTCTCCATATTTCTTTCATATTATCATACCCCTGAAGCCCCGGTATCGATTATAAGCCCCTTAATACTCCACAAAGTGCCAGTAAAGCCTGGAAGATTTATCTTTTCGGTTTTGAAGCCTGAGTTTTACAAAGCCCGGTTTCTCAATAAAACTCCCGGTTTTATTAGAAACGATCGTTTTAGGAAACGAATTGCTGCCCGATTATCATCAAATCAAGTGAGTGTATATTCACTTTCAATTTACACATAGATATGAAGTATTTACCTTAAAATACGTGTTACGTGTAAATATATTAATTGTTTATTTGAGGTGACTGTTGTGTTGATATTCTATACAAGTTTTAAATTGTATATATATTTTTATCTACAAATATGTTGGGTAGAACATGGGTAGATAGTTGGTGTGTGATAATATAAAGTGATGAGAGATATCGATGTTTAAGATGATCTAGTCATCTAACAGAGTATAAACAACGGCCACAGACTATTTTAGATAGTCTAGTGGAACGTTAGTAGACTTGTAATCGGTGCGTATGTTTGAACTATATGTTCATAAAGTGTTCTTGAACTATATGTTCCTTAGGTGTTTTTGAACTATGTGTTCACTCGTTAATTCTTCTTTTTGACACCATTACGTGTCGGGGTACGGGAGCGTACAGGAGTACTTTATTAGTATTTTCCCTATGCTTTTATTTTGAAGAGATTTGGAGTCTTCGTTTCTTTTGCGAAGTGATCGGACAAGCTTCATGAGTCAGTGTTTTCCTTTCCGATGCCGGATAGGGGTGAGTCTGGGGATTCAGACCACAGCCTAGGCATTAGTCAGTGTTTTCCTTTCCGATGCCGGATAGGGGTGAGTCTGGGGGTTATATACCTCACGATATTCAGACCACAACCTAGGCATTAGTCAGTGTTTCCATTGCCGGATAGGGTGCGTCTGGGGGTTATATACCTCACGATATTCAAACCACAACCTAGGCAAATTTCGATGCTGGATAGGGTGCGTCTGGGGGTTATATACCTCACAATATTCAGACCACAGCCTAGGCATTGATAACTACCCCTTACTCAATTGACTTATGGTTCTTTCTTTTACGAACAAAGGTTTGTAGTTAAACTTAGTCCATTCATTCAATATCTTTATCGATCCTTGTTTACTGCTAGAGGATTTCTGAAGCAGTTTCGTAGTTAGTTGTTCATATCGATCCTTTAGGCTAGATCTAGTAAGATCACTGTATAAGGTTAGTATGTGGGGATCAATGTTGTTAGTTCCTGTTAAGTAAACCTTGGTGATGATGTGACTTTGTGCCTATTAGGTAAACCCTGGCGACTATGAGACGTAATGCCTATTAGATAAATCTTGGCGACGATGTGACTTCATGCCTATTTGACCTAAATTGTTGTAGGAAAACAATGTTGTCACCCCTAATGAAAATCCTTAGGCTAGGTCCCTTGTGATAGTTGTTTTAGGGACGTAAGGTGAGGATAACAGGAATGGGTAATTGGGGTAATTTGGTTGACTGATTGATGTTTAAACATAATAAATTTATGTATTGTGGGTTGAAAACCCTATATGCTCACCATGCTTCCAAGCCTGACCCACTCAGCTTTTTATGATTACAGGTAGTGGACCCCGAGCATAGTCGGATGATGATGATGAGTGATTTTGGATTATCGGCCATTAGTTATAAATAACTGTTGTAAGGCGTATAATGTCTTGTTTATGCTTTTGATATGTATCGGAACATGACATCCCGAGGTTTTGTTATGAAATAAAAATATATATTTCTTAAAACAAGGTTTTGATAAATTTTTATCATGTTTGGCTTTGGGAACAAATTCCGCAACACTTTTAATGAAATGATTACTCTGATTTTATTTTTAAAAGCATCAATAAAATCAGTCTTTTCTGGCCGTGAAATTGGGGATGTCACAGTGTACTCGTCGACTGCCATATTTCCCTTCGATAAAGCCAAGAATAGATTCTCTAGTTCGAACATCTTCTCAGTTAAACAAAACTTCCTCTTGAAATGGGTCAAGAACTCGTCTCATGTTAGCTATAGTGGCTTGTTCGGACTCACAATTTTCCCTAACGAGTTCCACAAACAAAGCGTTGTGCCCTTCAACTGCCTTACAACATAGGTGGTTTGCAGCTTCCGCGTGCCTAACGAGTTCCTTTCTGTTAAATGATGATGGCTTGCAGTTATCAAGTCCTTATACTTGCAATAGTCTCTTAGTTCATTGTTGATTTGTTTAACAATTACCGACTCGTTGATCACAGACGCTCCTCTTCTAGCATTAGCTAGTTCATAAGCCAAGAGATCCCTAAGCTCACTTGGCTAATGAGCAAGCATTTCTTGAAACATTTCCCAAGCATCATTCATCAGGATTTGAACAATAGTTGCTTCGACGATCTGAGGTGTTGGACGTCCTTCATGATTGACGACTCTTCCACTCCTAGTAGATGTCATGACAATCTATAGTCCTACAGGCAAGAAGCTTCAGGATAGAGATATATTACTTACTATAAATACACACACATATATGTATGTATATATATATATATATATATATATATATATATACACACATACACACACACTTAGCACATAATTAGTAGTGAAGGCGTCTTCGTACAATATGTTGGAGTCTAAGGCAATTAAGGCACCTATCCTCAAGTAATTTATCACACACCTTGCCAATCATACTTAGCTTTTAAGTTTAAGTCTAGAATTTTACGAAATTCCAAGTTCGCTTAAACAAATTCTCTGATACCAACTTTGACGTCCCCCAGTTTTTAGAAACAATTAAAACATTTTCTTTATGCTTTATAAATTTAGATGCGGAAATTCCAGGTTTACTAAAACATTTTTAAGATAACTAAGGTTATTTTATAAAAACCTTGAGGATGTCATTTGTTCATATCCAAACATATGTTACATCGTAAAATATAAAAGGTCTTGAAACTATAGATTACAAGCACATATCTTTATGCCACTCTACTTCTACCTAGACCACTGCAGCCTTGGTTCCACTACCTGTGATGCATAAAAATGAGTGGGTCTGGTATGGAAATACATGGTGAGATACGTAGGGTTTTCAAGCCCATAATAATTTGTTGATATTAAATAATATCATTTATGCAAACAATTCTATCAAATAATATACATAAAATCTGTCATAAGACTAACTACCCAACCTTATCGATCCTTACAGATCCTAAACAAATGATTATATGGAGGAATCACCCAACCTGATTAATTGTTTGAGAAACTGTTTAATACACAACTAGTGGTGTCCTTGGCCAGTGTCGGTCATATAAGGCAACCAATGTTCAGAGATTTTATAAATATGGTATCCCATTTTATCTATGTCCATGGGTTATAAATCCATGCTAGCAACGTAATTAACTACACTGCATAGAATAGTCAATTATTGTCATCTACTCTGGTCGATGACCTACACAAACTTGCCAGTTTTCTGACCTGCACACACTATTTCTAGTCATCCAAGAAATAGGAGAAACACTTTGGCTATGATCTCAAACACCTACCTCAGCCATGATACCTAATCGATATCCAGCCTAATCTCAACTAAATCGTCTTTAAAAGTCTTATTCTTAACCTAAGGCGATCAATTTCCAATACGGTTTATAATTCCATGCTACCAACATAATTCACTAGATTGCCTAGAATAGTCAAAATGTTGTCATCTACTCTGGTCGATGACCCAAACATACTTGCTAGTTGTCTGAACTGGACTCACCATTTCTAGTCATCCAAGAAGGACGAGAAACACTACGCTTTGATCTCACAAACCCTAACCTATTCAAGATACCTAATCGATATCCAACTTAATCTCAATTGAGTAGTCTTTAAAAGTCTTATTATTAACCTAAGGCAAGACTTATATTTAAAGGCAATCAATTTCCAATACGGTTTAAAATTCAACAGTATTATCCTAATCATACAAATAGCATATAACACAGATAATACAGGAAAGCATTTAATGTCTCATATAAATAATACTTTTATTTTAAATTATGATATTGATAGAAACTATGCACTCACCTGACAAAAGTTCCTGGTGATTGGTGAATCGGGTAGAACTTTGCCTTACACAGTTACACCTTTTCCAAAAGAACGAGATGTCATAAAACTAATTCTTAGTCTAATTTCATACTTTGTGGACCTAATATCCTAAGGGTTTAGATTTGTCAACAATCCCAAAGTCTACTTCAATATCGAAATAAGGAATAACCAGGTAGAATCATATTGGAGGTAAGGTCCATCTGGTATACTTAGTATGTTGTTTGTAAATCCCACTTTAAACACCTCACTAAATCCATCCTAGATATTACTCCTATAAGTAGATCAAGCAGTATAATGACTTGGAATGATTCATAAATCTTAGCTATAAGTTCCTAGTAACAATATATACCTATAATTATAAAATACACAAAGGTAGAGTAAGTGTAGCTCACTTACAGAGTACTAAGGACCGTGAATTAAGCCGGCAAAATAATTCTCCTACTCAAAGGCTACTACTCAGATGAGTACTCATGGGTAGAGTAAGTGTAGCTCACTTACAAAGTCCTATAGATAAAGACTGAGAATTAAGTGGGTAAAATAAGATAAAGACCGTTTTCGACGGACTTTTTATCGTTGAACTCCCATTAATTGAGATATCCAGCTCTCATTTATATTATTTTGGCTAAAAGTCGACCGATCTAAAATTCGATTTTTGAGTAGAATACTACTATGTCGAATCTAAGAAAAATCATAACTTCCTCTCATGAAGTCAGATTTTGACGTTCTCTATATACATGCTCTCGTTTTAACGGCTACTTAGAATTTTCTTTAGATCTCTTAGGATAAAAACCAGTTTATCTAAAATCTACTTTTTACGAGACATAGATCCATGGCGGTTTAATGGCAAAACTTCGAAGAAGCACAACTCCTTCATAAGAAGTCAGGTTTAAAGGCTCCTTATATCTCTTGAATCCTTATGACGTATACTACGAATAGGTGAAGATTATTTGTCCTTAGTAATCTTTTATCTTCGACATGTATTTTAGATTTTATTTGTTTTATTATGAAATATACCTAATATCCTACAGAACTGTAACGCCCCGATTCTCACGTATTGACTTAGTGTGTGAAATCTTGATTTCAAGGGCTACTCGACGAGTTGATTTCCCTACTCGTCGAGTAGCAGCGGGTTGGCCACGTATTTTAATGAGCTACTCACCGAGTTCAAGAATGGACTCGACGAGTAGGAGCTGGCTGATGAAACCCTAAATCTCGGGGTTTTGCACCCTATTTAAAGGATCATTAGCCCCCCAGCCTCCCCTTACTGCCCTTTGTTCCTCACAAGACCTAAATTGTGTGTATTTGTGTGTGTTCTTTTGGTGTGTTCAAGCTTGGAGGAGGAACTTTGAAGAAGGAAACACTTGGGGAAGCAATGAAATCAAGGCTAGGAACTCATGGAGGAGCTAATAGAATCATCAGTTGTCACTCCTTGGAAGGTATTAAGCTGTTCCTTTAGCTCATCTCTCTTTTGACCTCTTTTGGATGGGTTTTAAGAAAGGCTCCCCATGTTTAAGCTAAGATCTGAAGTTGTAACTTCAGATCTGGACTCCCTTTGACCTCTAGATCCATAAAGTCATCAGCCTTGCCTAGTAGGAGCCTTCCCTCAAGTGTGAGACTGCATTGTAAGCTTAGTTTTGCCATTTAAGGGTCTTAAAGCCTTGCATGAACGTAAATTTTGCGACTTTACATGATAAATATGCCCTAGAAGCTTGGATCTGTAATTTGGAACCTTGCCATGGCTTTAAAAGCGTCTGCATGGATGAAGGTCTATAAGGACTCGGCGAGTTGGATGAACAACTCGGCGAGCCCGTTAAAGATAGCCATGAACTCGACGAGTTGGATGAACAACTCGGCGAGTCCGTTGAAGATTGCCTTGGACTCGACGAGTCGTTCTAAGACTCAGCGAGTCGGACAGGGTTTCGCCCAATTCTTGGACATATGAACTCGACGAGTTAAAAGGGAACTCGATGAGCTAACAAGGGATTTCACGACTTCTCGAGTTCAGGAAATACTCGACGAGTCGGTGAACTGCACTCGACGAGTCGAGTCAGCATGGACTATTGACTCTGACTGTAGACCTCGACTTGGACCAAGGGTTGACCAGTTGACTTCTGAGGGTATTCTAGTAATATGGAGATTTGTGAAAGAGGGGTTTTATGGTAACTATAGGTGGTGGAGTTCGTGTTGGTGATCCAGGAGTCGAGCTTTCTAGTTTCAGACGACAGTTGCAAGGTGAGTTATCCTCACTATACTAAGGGGTCTAAGGCACCAAGGCCATCCCATTGGATATGTTATCCTAGTAGTGTTAGAGGTTGAATACGAGTTAGTGTTGCATGCTAGTGGTTATGCCAGTCAGGTAGATCTGTAGGACTACCTATGATGTTCTGTGATTATTGCATGCTCAGTCATTACGTTTTGTGTTTGTTATATAGGATGGGTTGAGGTAGTACTGCTTCGTGCAGTAGCCAACAAACCCTAGGAGCATTCCAGTTACGGGCTAAGGGAGACTCGTACTGTGGGCTCGGGAGCCTTCCAGTTACGGGCTAAGGGAGACTCGTACTGTGGGCTCGTGGGTATTACAGTCTGTAGGGCTGTAAACCCGTTATGTGCCGTTCCGTTCAGTTCGTTATGATATGTTATTGCTGACTTGGTTATGTGGACTGTATGTGTATCAATATTTTGGGGGTAACTCACTAAGATTTCGGGCTTACAGTTTCAGTTTATTGTTTCAAGTACATCAAGGGATCGCGGCAACACAAAGGCATGATCGTACAGCTCCTCATATATGTTTACATTTCTGGGAATACTCTAATAAATAATATTTGAAAACAAAGTTGTAATGTTTTGATGAACTTGACATGTTTTAAAAGTTTAAATTGGTTTGAAATTTTTGGGTGTTACAAGTTGCTATTAGAGCCTTGGTTTGAGTGAATTGGAGGAACACTCGTGTAACTTCAGTCTCAAATCAAGGAAAGGAGTTTCAAATTGATTTTTTTTTCTAAAAAAGTTTTCAAAATAAATAAAGGAGGATGCAGGGTGTACGATCAACCGGAGCCAGTAAGTAGACCTTAAAATACCATACAAGTTATTTGATTATGTGATATGTTAGAACAACATGTTAGTATTAGGCTAGGGACCTTCAGAAATTGCACAGTAGAATTGTCTGATTTCATGATGCCTGCTAGCCTAGGGTTTCCTTTATATGAATTGACATCATTACTGTAGTGGCTTAGTGTATGCATCACAGTTATATATAATTAAGATCTTATAGCCTGAGAATGTTTGATTTGGCCTTATGTTCTGTTCTTTTTTGATTGGGAGCTTAGGGTAGGCTTGGATATTCGAAAGTCTATAGGGTCCAGCATTATGTATGGCTAGCATACACTAGTGCTACAGGGTTGGTGGAAGTTTTAGGGATAGGTGGGTTGAGTGAGACCGGGAGGTCAGTTATGAGATGTTTATCACTCCTCTAGGGTGAGAATTGAGCGCTCGCCATGTTGTGTATTCAGTTAGGGCATTGTGGTGATGCTTGAGGCAAATATGGGTAGGTGTGGAAGGTAGTATGGGCCCGTACTACTGAAAGCACAGGACCCATACGCGTGTCAAGTAAGTCACAATCCCTAGGATTAGTAGGGAGTTGGCTCCCGGATATTTATAGGGATTATCTGATATCTTGTGGTATGTTTCAGAATGGTGATGATGAGGCGCTTTGTGGCTGGATCCAGTTCGGGATCAGGATCAGGGGATAGAGGCTAGGAGGGGCTGACAGCACCTGAGCCAGTGGTGCAGATGGGTACAAAGGAGTTAGATGCCAGGATTCGAGAGATCCTACATGATGAGGTTGTTGCTGCATTTCGGGCTCAGTTACCAGAGATGTTCGAGTCGATTAAGACCGCCATGGTGGAGTATTTTGATGAGCGCTATGCAGCCCTTGCAGAGACAACCGCCGCAGCAGCTGCATCAGCTGTATCAGCAACAGGGGGAGGAGTTGGTAGAAGTTTTCAGTACAGGGAATTTGATAACACGAAGCCCCCTACTTTTGATGGGACGTAGGATCCCATCAAGGCTATGAGATGGACTTCAGATGTGGAGGGGTGCTTCTTCACTTTCTCGTCACCTGCTGACCAGAAGGTCAAGTGTCCTCTGAACCTGCTTAGGTCTTGGGCCAAGGACTAGTGGAGACTTGCGACTGGATCGTACGCTGATGATCAGATAGTTGTTGTTACCTAGGAGCAGTTCAGAGACATGTTCCGTGCCCGTTACATTCCGCGGGTTAAGCGAGAGCGGTTGGCACAGGAGTTTCTGAGTTTGAGACAGGATAGGGAGTCGGTGACAGAGATCACCCGTATGTTCACTGAGCGGGCGATGTTCTGCCCAGAGTTTGCTTCCGAGCAGTCTCATATGACCCGTTATCTGAGTATGCTCAAGACTGATATCCGACAATTTGTATCTACCTAGCGATGTGATACTCTTCTGGAGTTACAAGAGACCGCTAGACGGCAGGAGTTAGAGATTGAGCTGCAGCTGAAGGAGCAGCGGCCGGCCCCGGCACAGTTGCAGCCAGTGCCTAAGCGGTCAAAGACCGCTGATTTGAGGTCTGGGAGTCAGCAGATCTGCTCTTGTGAAAAGTACGGTAGGGTTCATTCCAGGATTTGTCGAGCCAGTAGTGGGTGCCACAGATGTGGCAAGGAGGGGCACTATGCGAAGGATTTTCACCAGGCCGCTCCGATACCGAGTACGAAGTTATGTTACCACTGTGATCAGGTTGGCCATTTGAAGGCCAACTGCCCGTTACTCGCCGCCAAACTGGCGCAGGCTCCAGCGCTAGCTACTTTGAGGATCACGGATGGGAGACCAGTCAAGGCAGAGCCTCCAAAGGCTCGGGGTTGTGCTTTCCAGCTTACAGTAGAGGAGGCCAGAGCAGCACCAGATATGGTTGCTGGTATGTTTCTATCCTTTATCTCGTTTTCTATATCGGTTGTATGCTTATCTGTTGTACATGTGATTAGGTACGCTTTTAGTGAACTCCTTGCCTGCTTTGGTCTTATTTGACTTGGGGGCGAGTCGATCCTTCGTATCTCAATCTTTTAGTAGGGAGTTCAGTGCGCCAGCGGGCGAGTTAGGGTGTCCGTTGCGAGTATCTATCGCCAATGAACACGGGGTTTCTACTTCTTCAGTCTAGCGAGGGTGTGACTTGGATATTTTCGGGGTGTCCTTTCCAATAGATTTGATTCCGATCCCCATGGGGGAGGTGTGCGTGATTGTGGGCATGGATTGGCTCATTCGGTTCGGTGCTATGATTGATTGCGAGGGCCAGCGAGTGGTAGTTCGAACCCCAAGTGGGGGAGAACTAATTGTATATGGTGAAGGCACCAGAGTAGGATCAGGGTTTTGTTCAGCTACCAGGGCACGGCAGTACTTTCAGCACGGGTGTGCGGGTTATCTAGAGTATGTGGTAGATACGCGAGTCAGGGATCAGATTTCGGTTTCCGATGTACCGGTGGTCAGAGAGTTTGCAGATATGTTTCTGGAGGAGTTTCCAGGGATACCTCCGGAGAGGCAGGTCGAGTTCAGGATCGACCTGGTGCCAGGTGCGGCCCCTATCGCTAAGGCGTTGTACCGATTGGCACCACCAGAGATGCAGGAGTTGTCGGTGCAACTACAAGAACTGCTGGGCAAGCAGTTCATTCGACCTATCAGTTCATCATGGGGAGCGCCGATTCTTTTTGTCCGAAAAAAGGACGGTTCGCACCGGATGTGTATTGATTACTGGGAGTTGAATATGTTAACGGTGAAGAACCGTTACCCACTCCCGAGGATAGACGATCTATTCCATCAGTTGCAGGGCGCATCTTGGTTTTCCAAGATAGACTTCAGGTCTGGGTATCAGCAAGTCAGGGTCAGAGAGGAGGACGTGGAGAAGACCGTGTTCCGAACTCGTTATGGACATTATGAGTTCGTGGTGATGTCGTTTGGGCTCACCAACGCGCCAACGGTGTTCATGGACCTGATGAATCGGACCTGCAGACTGATACTTGATCGCTCGGTCATAGTGTTTATAGATGATATCTTGGTGTATTCCAAGACCCGAGAGCATCATGAGGAGCATTTGCGAGAGCTGTTGGGAGTTCTGAGACGAGAACGGTTGTACGCCAAGTTCTCGAAGTGCGAGTTCTGGTTACGAGAGGTCTAGTTCCTCGGGCATCTCTTCAACCAAGAGGGGATTTTGATCGATCCGGCCAAAATCGAGGTGGTTATGTAGTGGGAGATTCCGAGATCTCCCTCAGATATTAGAAGTTTTCTGGGATTGGCAGGGTACTACCGGAGGTTCATACGGTATTTCTCCAAGATTGCAGTACCCCTCACTCGTCTGACGAGGAAGGGGGTGGACTTCCGGTGGGACCCCGAGCAGCAGAGGGCGTTTAAGACCCTCCGTTAGTGTTTGTGTGAGGCACCAGTCTTGAAACTCCCGGAGGGAGTTGAGGATTTTGTGGTGTTATGTGATGCATCCATCACAGGTTTAGGGGCGGTCCTCATGCAAAGAGGACGAGTGATAGCCTACGCATCGCGACAGCTGAAGCCGCATGAGACGAGATACCCTACGCATGACTTGGAGCTGGGGGCGGTGGTGTTCGCCCTCAAGATATGGAGACATTACCTCTATGGGGTCTACTGTATCATTTACACAGATCGTAAGAGCTTGAGACATATCATGGATCAGCCAAACCTAAACATGAGGCAGCGTAGGTGGCTGGATGTAGTCAAGGACTACGATTGCAAGATCCTTTACCATCCTGTTAAGGCGAATGTGGTTGTGGATGCCTTGAGCCGCAAGTCATCCGGGTCTTCCACTCCCGCATTATGTATGAGAGTAGCGGTGGATTCTCCGCTTGTGAGTTTGATCAGAGATGCCCAGGTAGAGGGCATGCAACCGGAGAATTGGAAGCTGGAAAGGATCAAGGGGTGAGAATACCCGGTTCGTGCAGGATAGTCGGGGACTTTTGACCCGATGTGGTTGGGTTTGGGTTCCAATGTCGGGTGGGGTTAGGCAGACAGTTATGGAGGAGGCTCATAAGTCTCATTTCTCTATTCACCCAGGGTCCACCAAGATGTACCGGGATTTGAGTTTGAGCTATTGGTGGCCATGCATGAAGCGAGAGATCGCTTGGTACGTCGAGAGGTGCTTGACCTGTAGGGTGGTCATGGCCGAGCATCAGAGGCCACATGGAAAGCTGCACCCTCTAGAGATTTTCCATGTGGAAATGGGAACAGATCAAGATGGATTTTATTACCAAGTTGTTGAGGATGGCGAAGGGGTTTAATGCTATATGGGTCATCGTTGATCGATTGACCAAGAGTGCCCATTTCTTGGTTATACGGGAGAGCTCATCGGCCGAGAAATTGGCCGAAGTGTATGTTCGTGAGATCATGTCTCGCCATGGGGTTCCCGTTTCCATTGTCTCTGATCAAGATGTTAGATTTACATCCCGCTTCTGGCAAAAGTTTTACGAGGAGCTGGGCACGCGGTTGCACTTCAGCACAACATTTCACCTGCAGACAGATGGTTAGAGCGAGCGGACTATTCAGACCCTCGAGGACATTCTGTGTCATAGATTTCGGTGGGAGTTGGAATTATCACCTACCGCTTGCGGAGTTCGCCTACAACAACAGCTATCATTATAGCCTTGGCGCCCCGCCTTTCGAGCTGTTGTACGGGCGGAGATGTCGCACCCCGGTTTGTTGGGGCGAGATTGGCCATATGGTGATGGGTAGGACGGAGGTGGTCTTGTAGACTACCGAGAAAATCCAACAGATTAGGCAGTGGCTGCAGACCGCTCAGAGTCGGCAGAAGAGTTACGCCGACCAGTGCCACTCCGAGTTAGAGTTTTAGGTCGGTAACATGGTACTCCTGAAGGTCTCGCCCAGGAAAGGCGTGATCCACTTCAGGAAGAGGGGAAAATTGGGACCCCGATATATTGGGCCGTTCAGGATCATTGCCAGGGTTGGCAAGGTAGCTTACAGGCTAGAGCTGTCGGAGGAGCTTTGTCGGATACACAACACTTTCCACGTTTCGCAACTGCGAAAGTGCATTAGGGATCAAGGGAAGGTGGTGCCGCTGGATGATATTCAGGTTAACAAGCGCCTGAATTACGTAGAGAGGCTTGTGGCCATACTGGAGAAGAAAATGAAGATTCATAGGAATAAGGAGATACATTTGGTGTGAAAGTTCAGTGGGAGCATCGGAGGGGGTCCGAGTGGACGTGGGAGACGGAGGCGGAAATGCGGGAGCATTACCCGGAGTTATTTGTTGTAGCAGACTTCGAGGACGAAGTCTAATTCAAGTGGTGTAGAATTGTAACGCCCCGATTCTCAGGTATTGACTTAGTGTGTGAAATCTAGATTTCAAGGTGTGACAACCTGATATTCCGACTCTATGTAATGACCTAAAAAGTCAAGTATTGTAACCACTTTTGAAATAATGAAATTAACTTTCAAAATAAAATGTACAAAAGTCTCTATTAGGTTACCTACTATGTTAAATATTGTGTCATGGTTTACAGAAATACTAAGAACACTAAATTCCGAGTTATAACGAAGAAGTTATGACCATTCTAAGATTTCCGACAAAACCGGCAACACCGATTAAACGAAAAATGCGAACTTTCAATACAATAGTTTTTAGAATTAAGTATCTAAATGAAAGTTGTAGATATCATTAAACCGTAAACGTACGTAAAAAGAACGTCCAAATCTGACTTCGTATGAGGAAGTTATGATTTTTCCAAAATCCGGATATAGCAGTAGACAGCTAAAAACTCGAAATAGAGATCGAGAGACTTTTGGCCGAAACAACCTAAATAAGAATTGAAGGTCTCAACCAAAGTAGCGCAACGGTAAAAATTCTAGCAAAAACGGACGCCGGATGAAGAAGTTATAGATTTTTAACGGGTTTTTCCAGTCCCGGCGTGTTGAAAATAAATAATTAAATATAAAGTCAAGATTTGCCAACGAAGTCTAAACGCGAGTTGTAGAGTATATTCTCGCCTACGCGTGCATATAAATAACGTCGAAAACGGAGCTTGTACGCGAAAGTTATGGATTTTACAAGTTTAAGGCTCAAAATCCGAGACTGTCAGGTCTGTCACGACCTGACACAATTTGCCACTACCCGGCAAGTGACTGAGGGCGTCCCATCAATGGAAGAGGGTAAGATTTTGCTCACCACAACGTGACAGAGATGGTCACGACGTGACACACCAAAAATGACCCTATAAATAGAAGCTTAAGGGTGTCGGGTTTGGTGCTTATCTCTTTCCATCTAAGTGTTGTTACTCTGCATAATTACCTCGATAAGCCATCCCGAAGCCCCGGTTTTCACACTTAAGTTCCAAAGGAAGGTTCTACACTCCTGAGATTTCCGATATTCCCGAGATTCCCAAGAATCCCGAGAAAATCAACTCTTCCAAGTCGAAGTTCTGCTCGATTATCATCTCGCTTTCTCCCATCAATCAAGTGAGTTCATACCCCTATAAACTACACTTTCAAATGTTTTATCAATGCTTTTTATACACTTTTAAGGGGGGGGGGGAATACAAGTAAACGCACGGTTATTATCGTGTGTAACATAAAGTTTCACTATATACTCTTTTATCAAGTAAATCATATATGATTCATAACTACTACATGGGAACTTTCGTATGCAATATATATTCTCGATAACATCTTGTCTTTTGGGAATAAAGCATGTTTATATATATACACGAATCAAACACGTTATTTATACTTTAAGTATATGTGATCATTTATGTCACTATAAATATTATACTTTACATAACAAGTGAGCGTTACACTAGGGTTTACTATACGAACGAAACACCCATTTTGAAGAACTATAATAGGTATAGTTTACGAGAAAATCATGAACATTTACATACTAGAAACACTATATCAAAGAGATATTTTCATACATAAGAACAAATGGACATTTTCATATGTAAATCTGTTTTATACTAAGTTTTGTGAGACATTTCATGTACTTTCGAGTATGCATTTTAAGTCTTGTATTATATACCAAAATCCATTGTATGGGGAGCATGATACTTGTGTATAGATCTATACGGGATTGACAATCCCACACCTAAGTTGTTAGCTACAGCTAGGTCGGCATGCCTGGGGTGACAAACGTCATAACTTTCCAACGCTTGAAAAACGTTGTTATAGGCATCCTGGTCAAATAGCATGGTTATAAGACTCACATGGAGTATTAAAACCACATTGATTTACGGGGTTTTTCAAATTCCTTAGCGATTTATACATAAACCTACTATTTTAGGCATAAAAAGCACTATTGCATTACAAGTTTTGAAACAATTAAACTACCCTCTACTATAGTAGAAAATATGGGATTTTCTAGGAACATTCAAACATGTACAAACCATTTCATTCTATTTCATACAAACATTGTTACTAAATACTTATGAACTCGCCAGCTTAAATGTTGATCTACTCTTTCAAAACTACTTGTATTTCTCAGGAGTTCAGTAAAACTGGTAAACAAGTACCTTTCAACAATGTAAACTTTTCAATTATATATATAATGGTTGTACTACTTTCTTTACTATGTATTCAATTGTTACGATACTACATGAAGTCATCCGCCCTCGAACGATTCCGCCGTTCTGGTTTGGGGGTGTGACAGATTGGCATCAAAGCATTGTTTATAGTAAACTAAGTATATCGAACCACATAAGATATACAAACTATAAATGCATAGGGACTCAAAGTCTCTGAAAAAAAACGTTTTTACACCTGAACCGCATTTCATTTTAACTTAAAATATTTGAGTCGTAAAAGCACAAATACATGCATACAATGATTTATTCTCATACTTAGAGCAATATAGAAGTATTATAAATAAATTGTATAGTGCAGGTGTGCCTTGGGATATGTAATCGGAACTGGGATAAATATAGCCTGATCAAATATATTTGTCCGAGAGCCGACTAACGTATGCCAGGGAGTGTCTGCAGTGAACAACAAATTTAAAACTTACCAAGAGCATATCATTCAGAATACTATGGGAGTATTTGGATATCTTCAACCGTCAAACTTAAAGGTAAAACTTTACGTGCTTTAGCTTATAGTCAATTCTAAATCCTATTCTCGTATAGACTCAATGGCTGGATTCCATCACCCCGACGACCCCTACTACCCCAACCAAGGTAATGAGGGATGGATTGTAGACAACCCCGAGGAGGAACCCATGGAAGACGAGGAAGAGGAAGATTCAGATAGCTCAGCCTCAGAGCCCGAGGTAATCAATCCGCCAGCCGTCCGACCTCCATCCGTTCAACCTCCTTTCAGGATGGGATTTCAAGGACCAACTCCCGTTTGGGGAAGCCACGTCCATCATTGGAGCCAGCAGCAAGGATTGCGTCCTCCTTACGGTATGTGTCGGGACTTCTATGATGTCAGCGGAGGAAGTTCAGCTGATTGAGCACTCCCAGTAATGTTAGGAAAGCTTGCCAATCAGGCTTATCAATATGGAGTCCAGGCAACCCAAATTCACGAGGTTGACATGAGGATGGAGGATAACGCAGGTGATATCCAACGCCTTGACATGCTACAACGGAATGCTCAACTCCACACCAACTCTCTCCAAGAGCAAATGACAACAGCTCTCTTCAAAATAAGAGATTTGAGGGAGCAACAAGCTGCCTTTGACGGGCACCTCATGGGAGCCAAGCAATCAGATGCGGAATCGAGCTCCAAGTGCAACCTGCGCCGCGAGTAGTACTCGCCTAACTCCCAAATTTTGATATAGAATAGGACCATCGGGTAAAAGTCTTACTTTCTTTAACTTCGTGTAATCGGAGACCTTTAGAAAGGTCAATTTTGTTTTAGCTTCGGATGTAACACAACCAAATGTTTAATATATATAGGGCATATCTCTTTCGTGTGTTAATGTTGTGCGTTTCTTTCGAGTTCATGAGTTTATTTATTGTTATTCAAACTCCATTGGCGAATCAAACTCAAAGCCCTGTGTTGCTCAAAACAAATTCTTGAACTATTAAAGATAGTTAACTCATTATCATTCAACTCTCAACTACCAAAACTTATAATCTTTTATTTTTATTTCTTGGCAGCGCGATGCTTCCTTGTCCAAACCTTAGACCCAGGCCGGGCACGATACCTCCACCACCACCACCTCCATCAACGGAAAATGCCACATTGATAGTTGTAGTAACAGCAGCAATGGCACAGATGAGTAATAATGGGTTGGGAGGATGAGTGAATAGCTCTATCAATGGCCAACGTCCAGACTGTTCAGGGGATTGTACCTTCAAGGACTTCACCAAAAGCAAGCCCATGACTTTTAATGGATCCGGATGGATAATGGCTCTATCACAATGGATAGAGAAAACAGAAGCGGTTTTCGAGATCTGTGCATGTCTGGAAGTGAGCATGGTAAAATTTGTCGCTTGTACATTCTATGAGAGAGCCCTGACGTGGTGGAATGGACACATCAAGTCACTAACCCTAGTAGTGGCAAATTCTATGGGCTGGGAGAATCTAAAACAACTGTTAATGCAAGAGTACTTTCCAAGGGGCGAAGTACAAACGCGAG
This sequence comes from Lactuca sativa, assembly GCF_002870075.4. Lineage (NCBI taxonomy): Eukaryota > Viridiplantae > Streptophyta > Magnoliopsida > Asterales > Asteraceae > Lactuca > Lactuca sativa. Next base: position 66,939,500 of record NC_056628.2, read on the forward strand.
AGCAGGAACTTTGGGGCCTTACTATGGTAGGCTCGGACATCACTACCTATACCAATAGGTTTAGTGATTTGGCAATCATTTGCCCAGGGATGGTTGCTCTAAAGAGCAAGAAGATCAAAAGATACATCTGGGGACTGTCACCCTAGATTCAAGGAAGTGTACTAGCTTCCAAACCAGTCACTTTTGATAGCGCCAAATAGTTGGCACAAGCTCTCGTTGACCATGGAATCTGTCAAGGCTTCACGACTGCTGTCCCAGAGCAAACCATAGGAAACAACAACAACAACGTCAGTACCAACAACAGCAAGAAGAAGTTCTGGAACAAGAGGAAGGGTCAGTCTTCATAGGAACCTTCCAAGAAACAACAACTAGTGGCAATGCATGCTGCTACTACCCCCACTGCTGGCCCAGTTACCCCTGCACCAGCGAAGCAATATGCGGGGAACCTACCAAAGTGTAACAAATGTAATTTCCATCACAACGGAAATTGTCGGGAGATGCACTGCAACAATTGCAACAAGAAAGGGCACACTGCCCGTTTCTGTAAGGTATCGACACGACCAATCACCCAAGTCCCTGGAGTCGGGGTGGGCCAGGCATGTTATGGATGCGGTGAGGCTGGACACTACAAGAGGGACTGCCCTAAGGCAAGGAATGCTGGCGGCATAGGAAGAGTGCTGGCAATAGGGCAGAACGAAGGAATAGTTGATCACACGGTGGTTATGGGTACGTTTCTCCTCAATAACGCTTATGCATGCATACTCTTTGATTGTGGTGCGGAAAGGAGTTTTATGAGTCATAAATTCAAGCACATACTAAAACAGAACCCTAAATCACTCAATAAGATATTCACAATAGAAATGGAAAACGGTAGAACAGAAGCACAGATGATATGTACATAGGTTACACACTAACTCTAAACGAACATTCATTTCAAATCGATCTAATGCCGATCAATATAAAGAGCTTTGATGTCATCATCGGTATGGATTGGTTAAGCCTACACCATGCTGATATTCTTTGTCACGAAAGGGTCGTTCGCCTAAACCTACCAAGCGGCAAAACTCTTGTCATTTATGGTGACAAACCCGGTTCCAATTTACAAATCATCTCTTGCATCAAAGCCCAAAAATACATAGGTAAGGAGTACCATGCCTTCTTAGCCCACTTAGTAGATAAAAAAAAAGAAAAAAAAAAAGCATCAAGGACATTCCGGAAGTCTGCGATTTTCCTGATATCTTCCCTGAAGATCTCCCAGGAGTCCCACCAGAACGACAAGTCGAGTTTAGGATCGATTTAATTCCCGGAGCTACCCCGGTAGCTAAGTCGTCGTATCGTCTGGCGCCAGCTGAGATGCAAGAATTATCCAGCCAATTAAACGAACTGCTCAACAAAAGATTCATTAGGCCAAGCTTCTCACCTTGGGGAGCACCAGTCCTATTCGTAAAGAAGAAGGATGGATCTTTCCGCATGTGCATCGATTACCGGGAACTCAACAAGCTCACTATCCAGAACCGATATCCTTTACCACGCATTGACGACTTGTTCGACCAACTCCAAGGAGCGAGTTATTTCTCGAAGATCGATTTGAGATCCGGGTATCACCAGTTGCGAGTCTCAGAAGGAGATGTTCCCAAAACCGCCTTTCGAACTCATTATGGTCACTACGAGTTTGTAGTGATGCCCTTTGGATTAACAAATGCATCGGCAGTGTTCATGGACTTAATGAATCGAGTGTGTCGTTCATTCCTAGACAAATTTGTGATCGTGTTCATAGAAGATATACGCCAAATTCTCAAAGTGAGAATTTTGGATTCGAAAATTAGATTTCCTAGGTCACGTGGTTAGCAAAGACGGGATACACGTGGACCCCTCCAAAATCAAGGTAATCAAGAACTGGTCAGCTCCCAAAACCCCAACGGAAATCCGACAATTCTTGGCCCTTGCTGGCTACTATCGAAGGTTTATACAGAACTTCTCGAAGATTGCCAAACCACTTACCACCCTGACCCAAAAGGGTGTTACTTTCAATTGGGAAGAAACACAAGACGCTTCATTCCAAACACTGAAGCAAGCTCTATGCAGCGCACCTATATTGTCCTTACCAGAAGGAACAGAAGACTTCGTGGTCTACTATGATGCATCTAATCAAGGTCTTGGATGTGTTCTAATGCAACGAGGAAACTTCATCGCCTATGCCTCAAGACAACTCAAGACGCACGAGGTTAACTACACTACACACGATCTTGAACTAGGAGCAGTCATTTTCGCGCTAAAGATCTGTAGACACTATCTCTATGGCACGAAATGCATGATTTTCACCGATCACAAGAGCCTTCAGCATATTCTCAATCAAAAGGAACTCAACATGAGGCAAAGACGATGGGTTGAACTGCTGAATGACTACGAATGCGAGATTCTCTATCACCCAGGAAAAGCGAATGTAGTAGCTGATGCTCTTAGTCGAAAGGAATACTCGGGCCGCCGAGTGAAATCATTAACCATGACGATCCATTCACACCTATCCACACAAATCAAGGAAGCTCAGAGGGAAGCCTTGAGAGCAGAGAACGTGGCAGGTGAAGCCTTAAGGGGGATGGATAAAAATCTTGAAGTCAAGGGTGACGGAGTTCGTTACTTCGTGGATCGGATCTGGACACCGAAGTTTGGGGGATTCAGAGATGTAGTCATGAATGAGGCTCATAAGACTCGATACTCCATGCACCCAGGTTCGGAAAAGATGTATCTAGATCTCAAGAAACTGTATTAGTGGCCGAACATGAAAGCAGAGATCGCTACCTATGTGGGCAAGTGTCTGACTTGCGCCAAAGTCAAGGTAGAGTACCAAAAGCCATCAGGATTACTACAACAGCCCGAAATACCCGAGTGGAAATGGGAACGCATAACCATGGACTTCATAACCAAATTACCCAAGACAGCAGGTGGGCTAGACACCATCTGGGTAATCGTAGATAAATTAACAAAATCCGCACACTTCCTACCCATAAAGGAAACCGACAAGATGGAGAAGCTAGCTCGAACATACATCCGAGAGATTATACGACTACATGGTGTGCCAATATCCATGATCTTTGACAGAGATAGTAGATTCACCACGCGGTTCTGGCAGTCGCTACAAAAATCTCTTGGAACGAAACTAGACATGAGTACTGCTTACCATCCACAAACCGACGGTCAAAGTGAGAGGACCATACATACCTTGGATGATATGCTAAGAGCTTGTGTAATCGATTTTGGTAAAGTGTGGGATACCCATTTACCACTATTCAAATTTTCATACAACAATAGCTATCACCCCAGCATTAAAGTTGCTCCATTTGAAGACCTCTACGGCCGGAAGTGCAGATCACCACTGTGCTAGGCTGAAGTGGGTGACACGCAACTAGCCAAGGGACAAGTACCGGACAGCACTCTCACTGGCCCGGAGATCATTAGAGAAACAACCAAGAAGATTGTACAAATTCATGAATGACTAAAGGCTTCAAGAGATAGACAAAAGAGTTATGCAGAAAAAAGACGGAAACCCTTGGAATTTCAGGTTGGGGACCAAGTGCTATTGAAGGTCTCACCCTAGAAAGAACTAATACGTTTTGGAAAACATGGGAAACTGAACCCATGGTATATCGGACCGTTCGAGATCCTTGCAAGGATCGGCCCGGTAGCCTACAAACTTCGTCTACCGCAGGAACTCGCTAATGTACATTCTACCTTTCATGTGTCGAACTTGAAGAAATGTTTATCCGATGAGACCCTCGTCGTCCCTTTAGACGAAATTGAAATCAACGAGAGTCTCCACTTTATAGAAGAACCAATTGAAAGCATGGATAGGGAAATTAAAAGAACAAAACAAAGTCGCATACCCATCGTGAAGGTCCGTTGGAATGCGAAGCGAGGACCTGAATACACCTGGGAACGCGAAGATCAGAAGAAACACAAGTACCCACATCTTTTTCCCTAATCCACAAGTGTTTTTCTCACATTAAATTTCGGGATGAAATTCCCTCTAACGGGGGGATGATGTGACAACCTGATATTTCGACTTTATGTAATGACATAAAAAGTCAAGTATTGTAACCACTTTTGAAATAATGAAATTAACTTTGAAAATAAAATGTACAAAAGTCTCTATTGGGTTACCTACTATGTTAAATATTGTGTCATGGTTTACAGAAATACTAAGAAAACTAAAATCCGAGTTATAACGAAAAAGTTATGACCATTCTAAGATTTCCGACAAAATCGGCAACACCGATTAAACGAAAAACGTGAAGTTTCAATACAATAGTTTTTAGCTTTAAGTATCTAAATGAAAGTTGTAGATATCATTAAACCGTAAACGTACATAAAAAGAACGTTCAAATCTGACTTCGTATGAGGAAGTTATGATTTTTCCAAGATCCGGATATAGAAGTAGACAGCTAAAAAATCGAAATATAGATCGAGAGACTTTTGGCCAAAACAACCTAAATAAGAATGGAAGGTCTCAACCAAAGTAGCGCAACGATAAAAAGTCTAGCAAAAACGGACAATAGATGAAGAAGTTATGGATTTTTAACGGGTTTTTCCAGTCCCGTCCTGTTAAAAATAAATTCAAAATTTGCCGACAAAGTCTAAACGAGAGCTGTAGAGTATATTCTCACCTACGCGTGCATATAAAGAACGTCGAAAACGGAGCTCGTACGCGAAAGTTAAGGATTTTACAAGTTTAAGGCTCAAAATCCAAGGTTGTCAGGTCTGTCACGACGTGACACAGTTTGCCACGAACCGGCAAGTGACTGAGGGCGTCCCATCAATGGAAGAGGATAATATTTTGCTCACCACGACGTGACACAGATGGTCATGACGTGACACACCATAAACGACCCTATAAATAGAAGCTTAAGGGTGCCGAGTTTGGTGCTCATCTCTTTCCATCTAAGTGTTGTGACTTTGCATAATTACCTCGATAAGCCATACCGAAGCCCCGATTTTCACACTTAAGTTCCGAAGGAAGTTTCTACACTCCCGAGACTCCCGAGAATCCCGAGAAAATCAACTCTTCCAAGTCGAAGTTCTGCTCGATTATCATCTCGCTTTCTCCCATCAATCAAGTGAGTTCATACCCCTATAAACTACACTTTCAAATGTTTTATCAATGCTTTTTATACACTTTTAAGGGGGGGAATACAAGTAAACGCACGGTTATTATCGTGTGTAACATAAAGTTTCACTATATACTCTTTTATCAAGTAAATCATATATGATTCATAACTACTACATGGGAACTTTCGTATGCAATATATATTCTCGATAACGTCTTATCTTTTGGGAATAAAACATGTTTATATATATACACGAATCAAACACGTTATTTATACTTTAAGTATATGTGATCATTTATGTCACTATAAATATTATACTTTACATAACAAGTGAGCATTACACTAGGGTTTAATATACGAACGAAACACCCATTTTGAAGAACTTTAATAGGTATAGTTTATGAGAAAATCATGAACATTTACATACTAGAAACACTATATCAAAGAGATATTTTCATACACAAGAAAAAATGGACATTTTCATATGTAAATTTGTTTTATACTAAGTTTTGTGAGACATTTCACGTACTTTCGAGTATGCATTTTATGTCCTGTATTATATACCAAAATCCATTGTAGGGGGAGTGTGATACTTGTGTATAGATCTATACAGGATTTACAATCCCACACCTAACCTGCTAGCTACAGCTAGGCCGGCATGCCTGGGGTGACAAACATCATAACTTTCCAACGCTTGAAGAATGTTATTATAGGCATCCTGGTCAAATAGCATGGTTATGAGACTCACATGGTGTATTAAAACCACATTGATTAACGGGTTTTTCAAATGCCTTAGCGATTTATACATAAACCTACTATTTTACGCATGAAAAGCACTATTGCATTACAAGTTTTGAAACAATTAAACTACCCTCTACTATAGTAGAAAATATGGGATTTTCTAGGAACATTCAAACATGTACAAACCATTTCATTCTATTTCATACAAACATTGTTACTAAATACTTATGAGCTCACCAGCTTAAATGTTGGTCTACTCTTTCAAAACTACTTGTACTTCTCAGGAGTTCAGTAAAATAGGTAAACAAACAGCTTTTGAAGAAGGGACACTGTGGCGTCAGTTTAGTTTCATTTTGACATCATATTGTAATTTGTTTTGAAACAAGTACCTTTCAACAATGTAAACTTTTAAATTATATATATGATGGTTGTACTACTTTCTTTACTATGTATTTAATTGTTACAATACTACATGAAGTCATCCGCCCTCGAACGATTCCGCCGTTCTAGTTTGCGGGTGTGACACAAGGGCTACTTGATGAGTTGATTGCCCTACTCGTCGAGTAGCAGCGGGTTGGCCACGTATTTTAATGAGCTACTCGCCGAGTTCAAGAAGGGACTCAGCGAGTAGGAGCTGGCTGATGAAACCCTAAATCCCGGGCTTTTGCACCCTATTTAAAGGACCATTGGCCTCCCCCAGCCTCCCCTTACCGCCCTTTGTTCCTCCTAAGACCTAAATCGTGTGTGTGTGTGTGTTCTTTTGGTGTGTTCAAGCTTGGAGGAGGAACTTTGAAGTAGGAAACACTTGGCGAAGCAAGGAAATCAAGGCTAGGAACTCATGGGGGAGCTAAGAGATTCATCAGTTGTCACTCCCAGGAAGGTATTAAGCTGTTCCTTTAGCTTATCTCTCTTTTGACCTCTTTTGGATGGGTTTTAAGAAAGGCTCCCCATGTTTAAGCTAAGATCTGAAGTTGTAACTTCAGATCTAGACTCTCTTTGACCTCTAGATCCATAAAGTCATCAGCCTTGCCTGGTAGGAGCCTTCCCTCAAGTGTGAGACTTCATTGTAAGCTTAGTTTTTCCATTTAAGGGTCTTAAAGCCTTGCATGAACGTAAAGTTTGCGACTTTACGTGATAAGCTTGCCCTAGAAGCTTCGATCTGTAATTTGGAACCTTGCCATGGCTTTAAAAGCGTCTGCATGGATGAAGGTCTGCAAGAACTTGGCGAGTTGGATGAACAACTCGGCGAGCCCGTTGAAGATAGCCATGAACTCGACGAGTTGGATGAACAACTCGGCGAGTCCGTTGAAGATTGCCTTGGACTCGACGAGTCGTTCTAAGACTCGGCGAGTCGGACAGGGTTTCTCCCAATTCTTGGACATATGAATTCGACGAGTTAAAAGGGAACTCAACGAGCTAACAAGGGGTTTCACGACTTCTCGAGTTCAGGAAAGACTCGACGAGTCGGTGAACTGCACTCGACGAGTCGAGTCAGCATAGACTATTGAATCTGACTGTGGACCTCGACTTGGACCAAGGGTTGACCAGTTGACTTCTGAGGGTATTCTGGTAATTTGGAGATTTGTGAAAAAGGGGTTTTATGGTAACTATAGGTGGTGGAGCGTTTTGCGCGTCATCTGAGCGTTTTACGACCCGTTATGTGCCGTTCCATTCAGTTCGTTATGATATGTTATTGCTGACTTGGTTATGTGGACTGTATGTGTTTCAATATTTTGGGGGTAACTCACTAAGATTTCGGGCTTACAGTTTCAGTTTATTGTTTCAAGTACATCAAAGGATTGCGGCAACACAAAGGCATGATCGTACAGCTCCTCATATTATGTTTACATTTCTGGAATACTCTGGTAAATAATATTTGAAAACAAAGTTGTAATGTTTTGATGAACTTGACATGTTTTAAAACTTTAAATTGGTTTGAAATTTTTGGGTGTTACAAGAACAAATAAGCATATAAATATATAAATAATTCTTTTTTTTTCATTCATATAAAGATTACACTACTAGAAAAAAGGCCTTTTACGACGCTCATTGCGCGTCGTAAAACGCTCAGATGACGCGCAAATGCGCGTCAAGGAAGACCCTATCATAACGAGAGACGACGCGCTTTTACGCGTCGTCTATAGACGACGGGCATTTATGATACGCATTGCGTATCATTAAAGCTGCTGTCAAGAAAGGACATGTCATAAATGAAGATGACACATATTTCTGCGTATCGTAATTTTTACTTTTTTTAAAAAAAAAAGTTATTTATAGATTTACTAATTTTCAAATTAAATTTGCATTTCATGTCTCATAATAAAAAATAAAATACCATATACAAAAAATACATTCCATTGCACAAAAGTTAATGTCATACAAAATACAAAATAAAATACAATAAATAAGAAAGATAATTCATTGCTTTTAAATTAATGTCAAATACAAATAATCATCGCTAACTATATAACCTAATACTACATTGCTATTAAAGGACATCATCATAACTCACTGAAGGTCTTGGAACAATGTTCTCGTCATCAACTCTTACACCAACCTTGCTTTAGTAGATATCAGAAATTTGTAAGATTATTCAACCGAAATAAAATAACATAAAAAACATACTTGTTATATGGCAGTGGCAGCGGGATTTCTCTGGGTTGGCTTCAACGGTGGTCTTCCGGTGGTGGCTGGTGATCACTGAAAAACAACACATCAGTAAAAAAACAAATCAAAGCATCCGTACCTATTCTGTGGGCAGTGGCCACCGGATTTCGGGGGTGTTCAACGGTGGTCCTCCGGTGGTGGCTTGTGGTCACCGGGGATATAGTGGAACACAACAACAAACTTCAACAATTGTATACCAACAAGAAATTACTAACCATAACTCTATATGGATGATTGCTTTTATGAGGATAAACCTCAGCACCAATAGAAAAGCACTCAACACATAGGTCAAAATCAAAGCAACAAGCACTCAACACAAAGAAGAGGACCCAACTTTAACTTCATGTAATTTTAGTTAACATGGCAAGATGAGCACCAACATGAGTTGTGTTTGCTGCATTTTCATACAAGCCTTTGAAGACCTATAACATGGTTGAGTATAATGTTAAAAAATTGTTTGTTAAGAAAGATAAACATCAAAAAATAAAATATAAATAGAATATTAAAATACCTTCTGAGCAATAGCCAATGCAGCAGCTGATGTGATAGCTCCAAGTCAATTTGACTCCTTTGTTGTTAAGCCAAACAATACAGAAAGATTGTGAAAGACCATGTAAATGTATGAATAGATGCTATTTTTATAAGAAAGATTGAAAAAGGAACAAAGGGTACTTGCCTTCTAGATTGTCTAGGATATAAGTCATTTGGATCTGGTGGTTCTGGTAAACATGCAACTGGTCCCACTTCAATACAGTCATTAGTCTCTTCAACAAAACTCGTCTCTGTTGAAAATAATAGAATGAACACCATAATTACCAAATAATCCTTCGATTGAATCCAACTTGTTGTCAAATCGATATCGATTCAGCTAGATAATACCAATTTCAATTTCAATTTCATGTACTCTGTTGTTTACTGATCCAGATCTAATTTATTTTATAGCAACTTACAAAAATCGTCCCATAGTGGAAAAAAAATTTGTCTACTAACTTACCGACATATCTCCCATGGATTTGCTGCATATTGGACAGATGTAATGCGTGCATGCATATGCCTATACATGAAAAAATTTCATACTGTATTTATAAAATATAAAAATGTAATAAGAAAATAAATACAGGGAGTTAGGAATGATGGGCCCACCGGGAAACAAGCAGAGTGCATAAAATGACCACAGGGAAGGGGTCTGACAGCTGCGCTTGAAGTAAACAAAAAATCACAAAAAATGGGGCAATTTGTTTCCAAGCCTTTCTCCCTACACTTATGATCCACCAGCTTTATCCCCATGCAGTAGTTGCATGTCATGCAATGAAAGAAATCAACTCCAAGACCTTTTCCAAGCCGACATAAATTGCAAAACGGGCAATGATACACTGTCCTGAAAACACCAAAACAGAACTTTGAAATAAGGACTAAGGTTTCTGGTGGAAGGCGTAAAATTCCCATTCTGCAGAGCAAATCCTTCTCCCTTGGAATCGGCATCAGCAATTCTTTTCCCATGATGAACCTTTCTCTGGAATTAGTGCTTTCTACAGCATATTTGTTCTAGGAAACACCAACATGTTGATGGACCTCATTTCTTGTCTGTGTGTTTCCTCAAGAGGCTTCAAACCAAAAACATCAGTCCATGTATGCATGTGTTCAACAATGGCAGGAATGATCAATTTCTAAATATGAAGGGATGAGAGTACCTGAAAAGAAAAGGATATATAAGTAATTTACACGCACCAAAAGCAAATAAAAGGTTCTACTTTTCCTTACTGATTCAATAGCAGATAACAACCTAAGACACATCCCTTGGCATCTATAAATATGGCGGGTCCCAATAAATAGCATCTATGCTAGCTGGGTGCCATGGATCCTAAACAAATTTTATTAAAATTTGAAATTAAGGTAAGAAATTGACAAATTTTATTAAAAGTAAGTAAAGCAACAAAGTCCTACCTGATGGATGCAACACAAATCATTTCATCACCCCTCTCCAATATAGTTGTAAAGAAGCCACTGTTAACCATTAAAGTTTGATCTACAAAAAAAATTGCAAAGAATTAGCAAATTCAGACATCAACTTAATGGGAGGTAATCAATTGTAAAACACTTTAAATAACAATACAATATAATATGAGGGTGCAGCTCTTACTTGAAAAAAAGATTCTTTTTTTAAAAAAAAAAAAAAACTATTAAATATATCCTCAAAAGAAGCTCCACACAACCTGAAAAAAACAAATAGCAAAGATAAGATACGGATTGCTTCTAACAGCTTTTAAAATATACAAACAGGGTTAATTACTAGCAGAGTTAAAAAGAAGCTGACCTCCAATAGGAGAAGCAGCTACTGATAGGAGATATACTAAATTGAGCATTGACAAAGTTCTGGAAGCTGGAAAGGCTTCTGTTGATGTTCCATCAAATGTAAATATGAGTTTCCTTCCAAAGAGTTGAAGCGTGAGCTTCCCTAGTCTTTCAAAATCCCAAACCATTCCACTACGATCTGTTTTAGAACTTCCTTGCTTATTAGCAGCACTATCAGGCCTCTGAATGTTGGAAACCAATGCCAAATCGGTTTCTAAAGAGTCTAAAATGGCCATATTACCCCCACAACAAGCCTGGCTAGGGACAAACTGAACAAGATTTGTGTCTTGAAAAAGTCCCTTGTACCGTCGTCCCATAAAATATATGGAACCAGGTGTCAATACTTCTTCAAACAGATAACACGATCGTATCTTACATGACAAATCACTGACCCTTGAGAAGGTTATTGGTGTCCCAATTGTTACCTGTAGAGACTTTCCAGCAGGAGAGAGGGAATACCCACACAACCTGAATAAAAAACACATAGAAAAGATAAGATACAAATTACTTCTTCTAACAGCTTCTAAAACATGTAGAGAGAGTTAATTACTTACCAGCAAATGTTAGGTTTTCTTGATTAAAAGGTTCAGCTGAAGCAAGCTCTTCAATAAGTTTCAGCAACTCCAACTGTAATTTTAGAGTAAAGAGCAACAATGAATGAATGAGGACCTTCAAAGCACCAGCATTATATATGCGCTCTTTATCAGGAAGAAACAAGCCTGATTGAGTAATGACAGAAAAAGCAACAGAAGAATTTGCATGAGCATTTGATGATGTGGCAGTTTTAGGTGTTGAAGCGATGGCTCAATCAGCCCTTTATCTCCCCAGCTGTTGTTACACGCAATAAATAAGTGAACTTTCATGCAAAGTGGTAGAAGCGATGGCTCAATCAGCCCTTTATCTCCCTAGAAACTATGAAGTTTTGTTAGGAGAAGAGAAAACCCAATGGCTTCACCAAATACTCTCTTAGCAGAACTATTATCTCCTAAAACCCTCCATAAAGCTCCAAAAATATCACATTTTGCATCATATTGAAGGCGATATTGAGATCCCAAAGAACAGGTAACCATCCCACTCTTTGATACTTCAACCAACATGCTCAGTTTCTCTAAATGAACCTAATTAATATACAACTTTTGGTCAATAAGAAACTTAACAAAAGATTAAAGGTTGGAAAAGTATGCAAAGATTTAGATTTAAATTTAGCGTACCTGTGAAGAATCTTCAATGATTAAACATGATATGACACGAAGGACACCTGGACGACGGATATCGGAGACCAAAAATGGTAGAGCAGTAGTTACACCATTTCCAACTCAGAATGTTACTTGATTTTGTTATGCTTTCTTCAGTAAATAGAACAAACAATTCTAAGAAGCTGAGATTGTGCCTTCTGCTTCAAAAAGAGAGAGCTTTCCAGAACCAGAACCCAATGATGGAGAAGATGCATCAGATGCAGGCGCTGTTGTGGTGCGATGTTGGAACTGTGGAGTCCGAGAAAAAACACAAATTGTGATGGGTAGTTATCGTTGTTGGTGATGTCCGATTCATCAAAAGCCCTAGTTTTTCGGTCAATGGTCTATTTTGTGAAAGAAGATATTACCATTGCAAATGCGTTATGTTTGATTAGGGTTTGCACAGAGAAGGAAGTAAAAGTCGGTCGTAGAGGAAGGGGTTTGCAGAGAGAAGGAAGGGAGAGAATGAAGTCGATCTGGCGGGTGTAGAGAGTACAGAGGAAGAGGAAGCGGGTGTTCAAAATTTTGGGGGATTTCATTTTCCCCCTTACCTGAGTCCCAGAAACGCGCGTTTAGTAAAAATTATAAAGTGACATTTGTAGAGGACACACTCTTTATAAGAGGTGCCCTCCGTGTTTTTTTTATTAGACATTAATTTTAGGATGCGCAAAAATACGTGTCCTTTATCCTTCAAATTTTGGAAGGCTGACATTATTTTTAAGGGCGCACAAAAATACGTATCGTAAATCAGCGAGTGTCATTGTTTGCGCGTCATTATGGTATTTTTCTTGTAGTGTTACAGTAGTTGTCCAAAGTGATTAAAGACTTTGACCTTCTTTAGCAGCAAACATGAACGTTACAGATGGTCGTCAGGTAAATCCACCATCTATATAAAAGGGCTTTAAGTGTGTTTGTAAGTTTTTAAATGTATAAGTGTTTTAAGGTGGACATAAAGGTTCTAAGGTACTAGGTATCTTTAATGAATATTGAAAACATTCTTCAATCTCTAAATTGTGAACCGTTGTAGTCTGTCAAACTCTTTGCTCAAGTTTGGTTGTGCACCGGCCCGACCATAAATAACATAGGTGCACGTTCCAAGTTTATTGATGGTATGGCTTATGTACGGTACTAACCTTAGTTGAGGTGTTTGACCTAAAGGGTTGAGTTGGCAGTTTTAATTGAAGGGATGTTTAGAATTTTATTAAGTGTTCTCATCACGGGTCAGAGTATATATATATATATATATATATATATATATATATATATATATATATATATATATATATAACTCTCATATATTATTGTTGGTGAGGTTCGCAGTGTTATTAATTATTGTTTTGTACTCCAAGACTACTAAGTACAGATGAGGTCGAGACAAGAAGCACTGGAGGGGAAGACCATTTTTGCAATTAAGCCATTCTGAAATCTAGCAACCTAAGCGGCCTTTCAAACTAGTTACCCTATACCGTAAGTAACCAAGAAGTAGTGTAGTTAATAATAATACTTTTTATTAGGAACTTTTTGCTATAGTTGTATTCCTCTTTCGAGGATACAAGCTCTCTATAGCCAATTTAGATCTGATACAAATCTGTCACACCCCCGACGAGGTGACAAAACATGTCGGGCTGTATGACTAAGTTCACGAATCACAGGTAAATTGAGTATATAGCACAAGTACGACAATAAACAAAACAACATTTTGTATTCCAACGTAATGTTTGAATACAAAGTTCTTCCAGATAATAATAGTACATGAATTGACTTAACTGGTAGGAAGACATAACAATAACTAGTACACTAGACTGCCTAAAATCCATGATTATCCGTCGTCTGAATTCTTGAATTACTGATTCCCTAATAATACATGTAATTTTAAGGCTCAACACAAGTTTGGTGAGAGTTACAGGTTTTCTGCTAACAGCAGTATGATACTCTTAAAAATTCTAAAAAAGTATTTTGTTTGTAAGTACAACCATAATTAAAATAGTGTTTGTAAAGATTCTTTGAATAAGTTTTGGAAACCAAATTGTATCTTTCATAAGTAAATCCATACATCAAACAGTTTTGAAAACAACCAATCCCATGGTTTGTACTAAGAGAGAGAGAGAGAGGGGGGGAGAGAGAGAGAGAGAGAGAGAAAGAAAGAGAGAGAGAGAGAGAGAGAGAGAGAGAGATTCTAGTTAATGTTTATAGTGAGTCCTATAGTCGAGCTATGCGACTAAATTTACCCCCTACAATGCTTCATTGTACGTCGCAGTAACGATAGTTGATACTTATCACCCGCTTCGATTGATCAGTCGAGGTTGTAGCTAGCAACCACAAGTGGGGATGTCACCCCCCTATGGATCTATACATATGTATCTCGCTCCGAAGATTAACGGTTTTAGTAGTGTGGGTATGCTAAGTGTTTAGACTTAGCCATTAAATATAGTCTCACTAAAAAGACCTTAACTAAGGTATGTGAATCCTTGAAATACCACGAAGTTTTATGACATGCTTTTTATGACATACAATGTCACATAAAATCATAGGTTTTGGAGTAAAATCACATATGTTATTTTTATTAGTTGTATCATTTTAACAACATTACATATGTATATATTGGGGTTTAAAACTAGTTTATGGATTCATAAAACAAACTGTCGGGAGAAATCGCAACTTGTCGCTTCTTAAACAAACCATCGGGATTAATTTAGTTTCCTTATTAACCAAAAACAATGTTTTGGTATAAATTAGTAAGTGCGGGGTTGTTTTTTAACTTAACCTAACTATACCGTTAATTTGCTAAAATAATTCGACAAGGGGCTGTTTCATCAAACTTAACCAAATGAGGGTTAATTTTGATTAAATGGGACTTAAGTTTAAGATGAGACTAATTTATTAAAAATAAATCAAAGGAGGGGCTAAAATGGTTTATTTAAATCAAAGTTTAGGGTTTTGGATTTACTTTGTAAAGAACATACATGAGAGGGGGTTATTTAATTATTTGGAATAAAAGAGTGAGGAGTTAGGACTTATTTTATGAACAAATTTTCAATGGGGGTGGGTTGTATTTCAATTGAAATGAAATTTGAGGAATTGTTTGATTTCTTCCTAATGATCGCATGCAGTAACTCAAAAAAAAGAAAAAAAATGGTTTCTCGTCCTTGTGATTACGCATGAAAACAAACAATACAAGAAAATAATGGTGGTGGTTGATACATACGGTGGCAGAAACAATTGGTGATAGTGGTTCAGCGGCAGTGGACGAAAGTGGTAGGTGGCTGAGCTGCTTTGGCACCTTGCTACCTCCTTTTTATTGTGATTCTATTGGCAAGAATGGGAGAGGGGTAAGGTTGGAAGTGGAGGGAGGGAGGAGGGTTGCTTTTGTTGGATTAATGTCTAAGTCCATAACTATAATTGTTAAGACTTGACCCGACCCGGCATGGTCTATTTGGGTTGCATGGCATCATGCATTTGGATAGACTATAATGAGAGAAATAACACTTAAGGTTTGTTAATATATTATAAGTTATTATATATTAATAAGATTATTTAATTAGTATTGATCAAGAATTAATCTAGAATTAATTAAATGATCAAAAGAAGACTAATTAAATATATGGGTTGATTGTGTAAATCATCCATACTTGTATAGTAGGCTAATGCTCCATGGATTATCAAGTTGGGCTAAAACCCATATGATGCTCCATGGTGTATTTGAACCCATGGATCCAAGGAAATGGAAAGCCATGACAATTAGGGTTTACCCTAATTGTAACAACTATATATGATCATATTCTTTGGCAAAATCGGCCACTGTGGGTAATAAGAGAAGGGCTAGCCGATTTCAAGTGTTCTACACTTCTCTCAAGGTTATTCCGAAAGCAATTGATGTTGTGTGAGCCATTTGAGGTGTCACACTTGGGGCACTAGGCACTCAAGCTTCTTGAGAACATTCTACACCAAAGAGGTATGTATTCTATCTTGTTATATTCATTGTTTTGTATGCTAGATTAGGATAATACCTTGGATGTTCATATTTGCATGTATAATATAGAAAACATAGATCCAAGGTATTTAGGGTTGCATGTACACTTAGGAGTGCTAGAATGCTCAAAACCCAAAGTGGTGTCAGAGACTAGGCTTGTTTTCTTGTTATACTTGCAAAGGTAGCTGAAAAATCAAGTTTTGATGCTGTCTGCCCAGCAGACTCGCCGAGTCCATGAATCGACTCACCGAGTCCAAGGAAAAATGCATCCAACTCGCCGAGTTGGTTCGTGCACTCGACGAGTTGGACCCCTGACAACATATATTCGATTGTTTTGGCTGGAATTGGACTAAGAACATTACCCTAAGATGTTTTTGGATTTATAAACTTGTTTTTGATGTGGTAATGTTCATGCTAAACCAATTTCTAAGATAATTGTCATAATTTCAAGATTTGTATTAGTTTGTATGTTCATGCTAATTTCTTGAAGATTGATGATTTGAATTATCTTGTTCTTAGATGAATAGAAAAGTTGTGTGAAATAGTTGATTTCAATCCATTTTAATCTAAGATTTGATTCCAAAGTGTGTTTTTGTAACTTGTCCTCAAGTAATATGAAAAGTCACATTTAAGAATCATAAAACTCATAAAAGTTGGCAAAGGTTACAAAATGAAGAGTCTAGATCTAATTAAATGGTTTTATGACTCCATAACTTGTCCTCAAGTTATGGAGGTTCAAGAGTCTCTTCATTAAATAATAAATAAATAAAATGTGTAACTTGTCTTCCATAAGTTATAAAATAAAGATAAGTTAATTCTTTTATTAGTTTAAAGTCTTCCATAACTTGTCCTCAAGTTATGGAACTTGAAGAGTTTTTTTAATAAAACTACTTTAAACTCATAAGTTATGAAATTAATTATTTTTGAATAGTTTCAAAACTTGCCCTCAAGTTTTGGAATTTGAAAAGTTTTCACTTATGAATACTTTAATTCCAAGTTAGCCCTTAGAATTTTAAAAGTTAAAATTCAACCCTTATACTTTATAATATTATAAGTTAATAATAATAATAATATATATATATATATATATATATATATATATATATATATATATATATATATATATATATGTATAAGAGTAAAAGTCAGTTTTACCATTAGTAGGCCTCATTCACGAAGCCGGTCTATAAGGGGGTATAAGGTTACTACCTATAAAATGGCAGTTTAATGGGTGTCCACTCTCACCCACCGCTTCCTTGACTTCTGGAGGGTCGTTAGCCGAACGGGTAGGACAAAGACTATAAGTTCTCCTTTCATTAAAAGTATTAATGATAAATACTAAGTAACTAAGCACTTACAATTCCCAATCTTAGTTACTTAGGAAAATGTGAATAAGGTGCTAATCCATGAAATTACACTTAGCACTTTGCTTAAGTCGGTTGGTGGAGCGTGTGTGGTTTACCGGCACACTAGCTTGATTTAACAAGGTAGGCAAAAGGTTTCTTAAAGTTTAATCATAGGCCGGTTGAGCGTGTGTGGTTTATCGGCACATCGGTTGGGTGATAAACATTTAAGAGTACCAAGTAATTTGCATGGTTACTTCACACCTTGTTTTGTGATCCTCGGCATCCCAGTCACAAAACCTGAAAGGCACACTCGAGATTGAAACATGCCATTGAACAGTTCAATGAATCTCAAAGATCTAGGAGTTTCAAAACCAATTAAAACCTAATAATACATTTCGTTTATCTTGGTGGAAATTGGTGAGTCGTCATTCACCTTCCTTAAAATATTTTATAGCTTGGATTACGACATCCCTCTTCTAAGTTATAAAAATAGTTTGTTGGGTCCTAGCCTTAATATTTCATATTGGGTGTCATATTAAGGACTTTAAATCAACTAAACTTGAATATCTCCCAAAAGATGTCTAGTTCAGACATCTATGATCTTCCCAAATCTCTTGGAACTTCACTTCCTCCACCTCCTCCAATTATTCTCCCTAACCCACAAGTTCAAGGTCACTCATATTGGCAAGGCAAGGTCTAGGTGTGATCACATCTTGGATATGAAGTCACATATTGACAAACCGGGAGAGTTGGGTGTCAAAGTCTTGAGAAAGTTGGTGGTTCAATCACTTTCTAAGTCACATAGTGAGTTCCTTTGGGACTCCTATGAAATAGACTATGACACGACCCTTAATAATCTTATCTATTTGCTTGGTACTGCTGAATTAGCAATGATTTGGAAGGCTAGTAAAGCAAATTTGATTAGAATATCGATTTCCCAACACTTTATGGACATTGACAATGGTGACACTGGAAATCCAGGAAAAGCATTCTCTTCCCAATAGAAAGGGATCGGCCATAGTCAACTTGGTTGACCAAATGGTAAAGATAAACGCTAAGTCTGTGATAGTCCCATGTACCATTATCAAAGAGCCCATATGTTAAAGTGCCAAAGGAAGGGGCAGTGGTTACGAAGCTGCCAAACTTACCTAAGGATGGTAAAGTCAATGGGTTTGACTTTATTTCAGGTAAAGTCCATTTGTCTAACTCTATTAAGTTTCTACTCTGAGATTCTTATTACATGATGTGACTGGGTCATATAGTGTTGTTTTAAGAATCAAAGGAAAAGTGGAGAAGGAAGTATATGTTGATTCTGATCGCGAAGATGGATTTCGATCGCATGGTTAATGATCAGAATTTTGAGCAGGTGCTTAAGAGTTATGATAAATTGCTTAGGAATAGATAACAACAAGTTTTCATATACATTTGCATTGTAAGGATTAGTTTTTCCGCAAAGTTTTAGAATAAAAGAAAAGTTTTTAATTTTTATTTATTTTAAGCATCCTTACAATGGCATTTGTGAAAGAAATTGTTGTTTATATGATTCCATTGATGGCAATAATGGAAAATGGTTTTGATTCTTTCATTTGTGGTAGTGTCTAAATTTACCAAATAAGGATATTTTCTCATCACCCAAGTTTCAATTGGACCGAAACTTGGAATCATGCAAGTTGTATAGTTTGATGAATGAGAACTTTCAAGCATTGGAAAATAAAGACTAATTACTTGTTCACATGGATGTGTGAGTCAAGTAAATGACTAAAGGGATCGAGTACACATTCTTGTGCACTGGTCAAGTCCACCACAAATAATCAATAAGACTATTCGTCATGATTTACTAAAATTTAGTAAATATGGTTATACTTACAGACTTAAGTGTAATTCTGATACATTGGATAATTTTCGATGTATGGCAGAATGAAGGAGAAGAATCAAATTAAGCAGAAGGATTAAAGTTTCTCAAATTTGAAAAGATGGGAGAGTACTTTAGTATCATGTTATATGATCATCTTAATGATTAAGAGAACTTATCACAATTCATCCTCTAAGTGCATTCTGATAGCTAAGAAGAGGAGCTATGAATTGTTGAAGTGGTTAAATCAAGAAGATGAGTCATACTTCGTTCCAAAACAATCCTTAGAGTTATACTCTAAGACTGTAACTTGAGTGACATATCTTAACGAAAGGTTTAAAAACACGTGTCAAATGTAAGAGTAAAAGTGTCCTACTCTTGTACATTTGAAGTTGGTAAGTTGTGATGTTTTGGATAAAACAAAGACCAACTTAGGCCAATTGTGTGAAGTGTTTGTCTTGATAAAGAATCTGCACTATCCCTTGAATATTTGACAAGAGAGTCTTATATTTCAAGAGGACAGTGGGAGTCTTAAAGGTCTTGAAAGTCTCAAGAACTAATCAAGAATAAAACCTGAGGTTCTTCACTAGCACACGACTTGAGATTTATAACCTATCGTGTTGACATATTCTGTGCCCATTCCAGTTAAAGTTGGCTTTGCATATGAGTTCTTAGAGTCCTCAATTGGTTGCACAGCTACTTGGAAGCTATGGTAGGCCCTTGTGCTGCCAAATGGCAAGAACTTAAGACTGCACAAGTTCAATCCATATGAGTTTGGATTTCTCACTAACCTTGTCTTGTGACTAAGGTTTTTGACAAATTCATATGGGTAGGAACTCATACACCATAAAAATCTAAGTGTCATAAGGCTTATCTCCGATTCATGAAAATGATGGTGAGGAAACACTTTCACTAAGTAGATTTGTAAGTAGATAGTAATCTTTGCATTCTCAAAGTTGTTAGTAGGCACATTAACATGGACTTATGAGAAATAGCAATGGTCTAAACAATTAAGGCTATGATTACGGAATCCCTTTTCATAGTTCTGAAATTTTTTAGACACACCTGTGAGCTATCTAAGATAAGGTGTATGATTTTGATAAAGTCTTATCAAAGCAATCTAGTATCAGAAATCTGAACTTTGGTAAAAAAAGTCAATAGTTGATTTCTGAGTACATGTCAAAGCTAGTTGGAGCATACGTGTTATGCTAATAATCATCATGTTAGTAGGAGCATGATAATTATGATAAGTATTGCAAGTTAGCAATGTTAATTATAGAAAACAAAAGTTTCAATTCGTGAGGTTGCAGGGGTTGAAAAAGTTGTTTTGCTATAATTAAGGGAGAGGAAATTATACTTCATTTCAATTATGAAAACCTGAGATTGAGTCTATAATCATTCTAAAGAGATTATATTGAGATTTTAATCACCATTAGTCAAGAATATATATATATATATATATATATATATATATATATATATATATATATATGAATTTCATGTTGGATTGGTTCAACTTAAGAAAATTCTATATATTGCGTTCTCAAAATTCGATTATGATTACGGCATCCCTTTTCATAGTAAAAATTTGAGAATATGGCAAACAAAAATTATTATGGCAAAAGAATGGTCTAGAACCATGTCTTTATGTGAAACATCATGAATCGTGTCCCATTTACTTTGGGTACAAGATCGATTACTTGTGCTATAATATTTATTCTCTCTGAATTTTCCAAATGCCTTAGGGAATTAAGGAGGAAAATGTCTAGAATTGGATATGACTAAAGCGATTAAGCAATTGTCGAGGACAATCTAAGGTTTACCAAAGATTGGTTGCTCAAGGACAGTTGGAAGTATAGTGTGAATTTTGGAAGGGCCATATTGACATAGTCTGAAAAGAGGCAACTCTTGTTCAGAAGTAGTAACCAAAATGGGAAATAGAGTTGTATCTATAGAAAGTAGCAATCTGTGTAAGATTAGAAAGACCTTAGTGCAAGAAGCATGTTCAAAGCAATGCATACTTTGAACATAAGGCTTTATGTCCATGGAGTAGGTCTTCATTGGAATACCCTGTAATGGTTGTTGACAAGTCTTTGTGACTTTGTACACATTCATTGCAAGAGGGTGGTGCATTTAAGTTTAAAGCCTAACAAAGATTTCGATTTGGGAGTGTGAAATTAGAATCATTGAAAGTTTGGTCAATTGGTTTATTTCACAAAGCAAGGATCATAGATAAACATAGAGTGCATACTTGGTGTATGGCAAAGCTATTGTTTAGGAAAACATAGTGTACATGCTTGGAGCATGGGATACCTAGTGTTTTAATTCAAGTATAAAGTTGATAAAACCGAAACAATGAATAATGAGTAATCAGTATGGTGATAAATAGAAGTGGTCTATTTATATTCATAGGGTTTGATACCATATTAGATTCATTTATTCTTTTGTTTCACTTTGCATGTTTTGACTTCCATAATAACTAGGTTATTCTTCCGGAATGACTAAGTTATTTAAACCATCCACAGTCGGTCATATGTTGGAAGTAGATATGAATCAAGACTGTCATGGGTTGGCTTGTAGAGGTCCAAATTGGTGGACAAAGTTGTGCTACTACGCTCATGAGTGCTCATAAGTTCTGAGTATTGGATTCAACCCGCGCTCATTTGAATCACTTCATGGATTTTATCACGAGTGATCATGAGATGATAATATCTTATATTCTTCAAACCTAGAGATATGAGTTGTTACTATGAGTTGGTTATACATTGATTGCACGAAACCACATTGGTAACTCGATGTTATCAAACGTGTCTTTGTGTATGATTCAACAAGTAGCAGAACAAGACACATGAGTCGAAGCTTATCCATTCCTTTTACCTTCGGGATAAAAGCGATATTTGTGGGCCCCTCGATGATTTAATGATGATACATGTGAGTGCTTGGCCAAGCCATGACTGATTTGATTTGTTCAATCAGTCAGTCGTCATAAATCGGAAATCGGGAAACAACAAATGGACAGAGAGAATGATTTATAATCCATGTCTCAGTCCATATGATATCTAGAATGGAGGAATATATGATCCTTTATCTAATGGACAAGTCATTGACAAAGGTCAGATATCATCGGCAAGGTTAGAGTTCGACAAGCTTTTGAGAGCTAAGATTGCCAGTTGGTTCTTGAAGTCATACGCAATAATAGTTTTAGACTTATCCAAGTGGGAGACTGTTGGATTAATGTCTAAGTCCATAACTATAATTGGTAAGACTTGACCCGACCCGGCATGGTCCATTTGGGTTGCATGGCATCATGCATTTGGATAGACTATAATGAGAGAAATAACACTTAAGGTTTGTTAATATATTATAAGTTATAATATATTAATAAGATTATTTAATTAGTATTGATCAAGAATTAATCTAGAATTAATTAAGTGATCAAAAGAAGACTAATTAAATATATGGGTTGATTGTGTAAATCATCCATACTTGTATAGTGGGCTAATGCTCCCTGGATTATCAAGTTGGGCTAAAACCCATATGATGCTCCATGGTGTATTTGAACCCATGGATCCAAGGAAATGGAAAGCCATGACAATTAGGGTTTACCCTAATTGTAACAACTATATATGATCATATTCTTTGGAAAAATCGGCCACTGTGGGTAATAAGAGAAGGGCTAGCCGATTTCAAGTGTTCTACACTTCTCTCAAGGTTATTCCGAAAGCAATTGATGTTGTGTGAGCCATTTGAGGTGTCACACTTGGGGCACTAGGCAATCAAGCTTCTTGAGAACATTCTACACCAAAGAGGTATGTATTCTATCTTGTTATATTCATTGTTTTGTATGCTAGATTAGGATAATACCTTGGATGTTCATATTTGCATGTATAATAGAGAAAACATAGATCCAAGGTATTTAGGGTTGCATGTACACTTAGGAGTGTTAGAATGCTCAAAACCCAACAGTTTTGGGTGGTGTTGACTTGCCAAAACAGTGGGAAGAGGGTGGGGAGGTAGTGGTTTTATGGTGGTGGTAAGGTAGTGTTGTGGTCATGTTTTCTAACCCAAGAAGGAGAAGCAAATAGGGGGAGAGATGTTGTGGTTGGTGATTTGTGTTGAGAATAAAGAAGTGTTGCCTTCTATTTATAGCTCAAGAACACACTTACAAGCCATGAGCACGATGCTCTTTCATCCAAGTCAACACACTAAGCTAGCCATGCTACGTACTTTTTGGTTAAGTGTGTATCCAACACAAGTAAGGTGGTGAAAGGCAGGGGATGTACACGCGAGTATTGGTTGGATTCTAGCTGCATGCAAGCAATGTTAGGACTGTCACTATTCGGATAAAACCGAATTATCCAATTGGACAATTTGGATTGGACTATTTGGTTCGGATATTCGGATTTTTGGATTGGTTTTTAACAAAACTGAATTATTATTTTGGATTTCGGATTGGTTTGGTTTATAAAATAACAACCGAATAGTCCAAAAAACCGAATAAACTTTTATTATTTATCTATTTATAATATATATCCATAGTTATTTATTAATTTGGTAATTTATTTTTTCAAATGGGTTCAAAATGTTTCACCTGATAAAAAAACATTAATATGCATTTTCTATCAAAAGTTTTCTATCTATAAAATATTTAACTATAATATATCTTCTTAGTAATTGTTTATAAATTTCAAAACACAACTAAATAATTTGTTTTTGGTTCTTGTGTAAAGTTGGGTAATATTATAATTATATATGGTTTTATAATGTTTTGTTTTTTGAAAACCGAATTATAAAAAACCGATCCAACTGAATTGTAATTGGATCGGATCAGATTTGAATTTTGATTGGACTATTCGGATCCATGTTTTGAAAACCGAAATCAATTTGGATTCACTTGATTGGATCGGATCAAACCGATCCATCCAAACGAACACCCCTAAGCAAAGTGATGGTGGGTGATGATGTCAAGTTTTCAAAAGAGTCCCAAAAGCAACATTAGTTTTGTGTATCGAGATCTAGACATCGATTTTTTTGAAAAAGTGGTGAATGATAGAGTCGAGTTCAAGGATTCCAAAAACTTGAATAGATTAAATTTTCGACTGGTAGAACTCTGGGAAATCATGTTTAAAGTTTCACGTCTAAATGACCCGAAACGCTCGATTATTCGACTTTTGTAAATATTTTTGCTAAAAATATTTTGAGTATGAAATTAAGTATTAGACCATAGTCTAAGTCCAAAAACGCTCTCGAAATTTCCATCTGAGGTGTGCAAGTGCCTCAACGGATCGATTCAGTTTTAGCAGTTTAAAAACATAGCGTTTTACTGGTTTGTTTTCTTATAATTGTCGTAACTTTTGCATACGAACTATGTTTTGAATGTTCTTTATATTTTTTTAAACGGAGGAAAATGTACTATGAGAGTAAAATGTTTACTTCGCTCACAACTGCTTAATACGAATTTTCAGTTTTTCAGACGCCTTATCTGGAGTTTCATTTTGAGTCGTTTGATTAGTTTGACAGTTTACACATTTGGAAGTAAGATGCCATTTGGTATCTTATAATACTTGAAATTAAATCATTTATTTTACAAAAGATGCACTAAAACTCAATGAGTTATATTACAAAGAGATTTATTGTGAATTGATTTTCCACAGTTTTAGACATAAATTCCTAGATGTCACACCCAATAAACAGTTTTCCGATCAATCAAAGACTTTGAATCATTATCACCATATTTACTCTTTCCAACAATATGACATCTTCTACTATAAAATCCAAATAGATCACCAACTCAACTCATCTATTACGATTTCGTATCGATTCAACAAGATATATGATTGATAAAATCAGATTACTCAAGGTGTGAGAGGGTGAATTCAATCCGTGGAAAAAAATGTAATGACTAAGATAAGTCCAGAACATATTAGGAAGCATTAAGAAAAGAATAACTATAGTGAATACTAAAATCTATTTGATTTAATAAAGAGAAAAAATATTCAAATGAATTGAAGAGTACAAAAACATGAATCAACTTGACAGAAGACTAAGAGCAATCAATGCGAATAATTTGATCTTGGGCAGATAAATTGAATCATGAACATTAACTCAAACACATTTAGATCATATTTTGAATTGTGCTTCTGGATCAACAGTAATAGATCGAGACTATGAATTTGGTTTTTGAATGTATTATCAATTAGGATTAGATCAAATCAATAATATGAGCTGCATTTCAATGAAAATGAATCCAATAAAAATGATTGTAATTCTTTTGGGTTAAATAAATGAAAGAAATCAATTAATTGGATTAAACGATTTGGAAAGAAAAGAAATAGATCCAATGGAGAGACTCACCAAAGACAATCTTTAGGTCGATTACACACGAAAGTTACGATCGAGGATCCCATGAAGATGACAAATGTGGAATTAAGAATTAATGCATAATCGAAAAGACCTGGTTTAACATTTAAGCACAAGATGTATACATAATGGAGTAGTTTAAAAAACTTGTAGAAGATGTGCTTGCTCTACAATACTCTCTTTCTCTCTCTCTCTCTCTCTCTCTCTCTCTCTCTCTAGAAATAGGCTACTCTATCAATATAATGGGAGCTCTCTTAAACCTATACAATGAATACTATACAAGTATTTATACTCTAGCTCAACCCATAACCTATATCAATAGTAGAAAGCCTAAGACACCATCTAATGAAGAGCTTTGGACCCTAACACTCTAATAGCTTGTAAGCTAAAGGAAGCAAAATTTGTATGTGCTCATGTTTAGAAAATATAGGGACATGTGGAAATATTGGAGAAGCTAAATGAAAATTTTGAAAAGGAGTTGGTCATTGATATGATTCTTAACTCTTCGGCTAGTTGTTATGATCAGATCATTATGAGTTATCATTTAAACAACACATAAGTGACATTGATGCAATTCCACAACTTGTTGTAGATAGCTGAAGCGGGAATGAAGAAGTCTCATCCAAATAGTATTTCAAGTGCTCATGTCTTGCCTATTCATCAAGGAAAAAGGAAGAAAAGGAAATCAATTACCCAATCTAAGTGGGAAAGTAAAGCCCACATTGGAGAGTCTAATGGTGGGTTAAAGAGGAAAGCCAACTATTAAGTCCCTCCTGTCGGTGATCCAAAAGAGACCCTTTTTCTATTATTGTGGCCAAAAGGGGCATTGGACGAGAAGTTGCCCAAAATACCTTCAAGATGTGAGAAAAGGAAAGGGAAATGTGTTGTAAGGTCCCTATTTGTAACCCAAAGATTTTCATTTTTATTTATTAATAAATCCAATTACATTAGAGTATAATGTAAAAACATGATTAGAATGCGCGTGTGTATAATCGAATCTTGCCCTTCTCATGAAGTACCTGAAAAACATTTGTAACAACTAGGTAAGCACTAGTCTTAGTGAGTTCCCTGAAATATTATATCCATCAATACATATACAATGCATACATCATATAGTTGGTCTGCACTTTGGCCTTCAATGTAAAACCCGCAGATCCGAGCTAGCCAATTTAGAGACAATGAGCGTCAAAAATGAGTTTTTAATGGAAGATTATTTAGAATAAATAATGTTAACTAAGTTGTAGAATATGTCTCAAGGGTTCCGTACATATAAAGAACGCCGAAATCCGAGTTATAACGAAGAAATTATGGTCCGTCGAAGTTTTACAGCAAAACCAGCACAGCACCGTGAAGCGTAAAAAGTGAATTTACGATAGAAGACTTTTTAGCCTTAGTATTCTAAACCAAAGTCGTAAAGTATGTTAAAATGAGAAAATCCATAAAAATAAAGCCCAAATCTGACTTCATGTAAGGAAGTTATGATTTTTCAAAGTTTCGGCTTAGTAGTGTACAGCCCAAAACTCGAATTTTAGTTTGAGCAGTTTCTGGCTTACACGACCTAAATGAGAGTTGAAGATCTCATTAATAGGAAATCAACGGTAAAAATACATACGAAAACGGAGTCCGTATGAAGGAGTTACGAATTCTTCGCGGTCATTTAGCAGTCTAATCTCCTCGTACTATTAAATTTAAGATCGGTCGAGAATTAGCTAACGGAATCTAAATGAAAGTTGTAGATCTTGTTTTTACCTACACGTGGAAAAAAAAGAACGTCAAAAACGGAGCTCGTATATGAAAGTTACGGGGTTTAGAAGTCGGCAGGGTGCTGCTGTAAAAGGGGTGACGTGGCTGAATATGGGTCAAGGCTTTCTCCCCAAGAAAATCCATCAGGTGATGACACATGGCATCGACTCGGCGAGTCCATGAACCGACTCAGCGATTCCATCAGGATTTCACCCTATAAATAGAGGTGTCGGGTTCCCTCATTTTCTCACCCCTCAACCCTCTTCTTTCTCTCTCTAAGCTCCCTAACCCCCCCCCCCCCCCCTTGCACCCGAAGGAAGCCCCGAGGATCCCGGAGTCCTAAGAAAAAGGGTCTTTTGGCTCAGAAACGCTGCTCCAGCGAAGCCTGATTTTGCGAAAAAAAACCCGCTGTAAGTGAGCTACGCCTACGCTATTTTTAATATAGCTTCTAATTAATTATAGTAACATTATTGGGACCTTAAAATAATTATTTGGGCTATTATTATGAGTTATATAGTGTTGTTTAATGCTTATATAATAATAATAACAGCTAGACTATTAAATTAGTCTCGATAAATACTGAACTAAACCCTAGTGGTAATGATACTAGGTAGGGGTGCAAACGAGCCAAGCTATTCATGAGCTACTCGGGATCGGATCGCTAAAAGCTCAACTCGAAACCGATTTTAGACGAGCCCGGGCTGAGCTCGAGCTTATTATTAAGCTCGTTTATTAAACGAGCTCGAGCTCGAGCCTATGTCACTAAGCTCGATTAGGCTCGCGAGCCTAAACGAGCCTTTATATAATATAATTTCTTATTTTTTTATATATTAAAATAATAACATATTTGTGGATTAGGAATTTAGGGTATTAGTAAACGAGCTTCTTAACGAGATCGAGCCGAGCTTAAGCTTATTTAGGCAAGTCAGACAAAAAATGAGCCGAGCCCGAGCCCGACTCGAGCTTGTATAATTATTTACGAGCTCGAGCCGAGCTCAATACAAGAAGCTCAAATCGAGCCGAGCTCGAGCTCGAGCTTCTTAGAACTTAAACGAGCCCGAGCCGAGCCTAGCCAGGCTCGGGCTCGGCTCGGCTCGTTTGCACCCCTAATACTAGGTTTTGTCGAGGGAAATTGTTTTAAAAGTAACAAAGTGTTGTCCATGTACCGAGTCACCACCATATCAGGTGAGTGCATAGTCCCTTTCATGAACATGATTTTAATACAAGTATTGATTGAAGTATTAATTATATTTTTATGTGCGAGTTAATTGATGTTGTCTTAAATACGTGTTAAAGAACATACCTAATTATATATGTTGATTTAGGATAAAAAGTAATCCTAAATTAATTATGAGGAATATTTGGTAGTATTTTCTTACGAGTACAAGTGAGTTATACTCAGAGAATAGAACTTTAGTATATGTCATTTATCCAGGAGCACGTGTTAGACACAGTCATTGTCCCTAGTCCGAAAGTATGGATTGGACATAATCAATTGTCATTAATCTGGGAGTATGGATTAAGACATAGTCAGTTGTCCTTAGTCCAGGAGTATGGATTAATACATAGTCATTCGTCCCTAGCCCGAGAGTATGGATTAGGCATAATCATTCGTCATTAATCCGAGAGTATGGATTAGTCATTCGTCCCAAGTCCGAGAGTATGGATTAGGCATAGTCATTCGTCATTAATCCGAGAGTATGGATTAGTCATTCATCCCTAGTCCGAGAGTATGGATTAGGCATAACCATTCGTCATTAATTTAAGAGTATGGATTAGGTAAAGTCGTTCATTTCTGATCCGGGAGTATGGATTAGGCAAAATGCTTAATCTTAGGTTTGAGAGTATGGATAGTCTCGTTGTGAGGATTGGCGGGGTGGGATAAGAGTTGCTTATACATATATGGTGAAATTGTATATTTTGTGAGTTCTAAATTATATATATGATAAAACATTGTGGGATTGAAATCCCTATGTACTCAGCAGGTTTCCCAACTTGACCCACTCAATTTATTTATATCACGGGTGTTGATATGAAGTCACATTACACTGAGAGATTAAGGAGATATAAATCACTAGTGATAATGAATATAAGTTCTGTTTATGTTTATGTTTCTGTATTGACGATGAAATACCAAATGTTTTAAAAATATTAAAAAAAATACTTTTCTTCGGAAATGCTTTGATAATGTAATTATCATGTTTTTCTAGGAACAAATTCCGCAACGTCTTTCTTAAAAAGAGGTACTCTGATTGTTACAAAGTATAAACAAAATCGGTCTTTTCTGGCCGTGAAAATGGGGATGTCACATTCAACATAAAGCAGGTCCACCCTTGGCCTTCAACATGAAGTTGTTCCGCACTTTAGCCTTTAGCATAACGCTAGTTTACCCGAGTCTATTGCCTTCAGCACAAGATTGGTCCACCCTCAGTTCCCCATATAATATATCACAGCATATATGACATACCGACAGTTCAACATACAGGCAACTAACTAAATTAGCCTAATGGCATATTATAGGGAAACTATATCCTTACATACAGAGGATATATATTGGAGCACATAATATAGCGAGAAAACTCACATGGATAATTACTCGTAAGATTAACAACAATCTATGCGATTCTACTACCGATTCAACTAGCAGATAGTGCGCCGAAAAAGTATTAATGTATAATACTTTAACCTATTAATTTCTATGATGATCTAGTAATGAAAACTAGATTCTTCACTAATTCCAATAAATACCAAGAGTTCTATCAAGTAAGGATCAACCAAGCCGGACAATTGGGAGGTAGGAACACTTTAGCGTATAGCCTTTCTGAAATCCAACAACCAAGCCAACATGACCATTCTAGTCATCTCTCTCGTAAGTAGATCAATAAGCATTATAACTGGAACTACTGATAAATCCTATCTATCTGTTCATAACAACGACTATGAATATAAATATAAGCTACACTTAAAGTAGAGTAAGTATAGCCTAACTTACCGAGAGTTTATCATGAAACCGGGAATTATGTGGGTAGAACTTTGATCCGGGAGCTTCTATTAGCCAACTATCTAACACCTCAGGGCTTCGCCGGAGTGATTGCAAACTAGAGAGTAAAAGAATAAAAGGCTAGAAACATTCTACAGAGAATATGGAAGAAGGTGTGAAGAAAATGAGGATAAATCTATTTCTATTTATAAGGTGGGGGAGGTTGCGCACCGCGTATCTGGTCTTCTGCGTGCAACTCATTTGGTCGGGGCGAGTGACGTGGCTCCATCCATCACGTGACAAGCTGCAGAAATCTAGTGGACCGTGTCTGTGTGTCAGTACATGCCACACATCTGGTCTGTGCGTGCGATTGCGCGCGAAGATTTTTGATTTCTTAAAAATTCCATATCTTCTCCGTACGAGTTTCGTTATCGACGGGATTTATATCCACGCATAGCTATGGACAAGATCTACAACTTTCGCTTAGACGTTGTCGGCCAATTTTTAATTTATTTTTAAATTTATATTCTTAACAAGCTTAGACTGTTAAAGCTCATATAAAAATCATAACTCTCTCATATAAATTCTGTTCTCAAATGTCTTTATATGGACCAAATCATATGGACAAGATCTTCAACTCTCGTTTAGATTATTTTTCCTAACAATCAACTGATTTCTATTTCAGTTTTTGTGTCATACACTGCTACGCTGAAACTTCTAAAAATCACAACTTCCTCTTCTGAAGTCAGTTTTGGACGTTATTTATACGCACACTCTCGGTTATGTGATTACTACGACTTTTGTCAAGAGTATTTATCTTAAATAGTTTTCTATTAGAGATGTCTATTTTGTGACTAATCGTTTATACTATAAGACGAAAATGGGGTGTTACAACTCTTCCCCACTTATAAAGATTCCATCTCCAAAATATTACTCCTAACACACTTTAGGATAATGCCTACACTACCCTACTAGGATTTTACGGGATCAACCTAATATCTTTCAGAGGTTATTGCATCAAATTCATTCATCTGTTCTTAATAGCCATAGAACTTTATTTTCTACCATAGACATATTCCCCAACTCCTCACAAAGTCATCCAAAGCCGGGAATTCGTCGGTTTGGACTTCCAGAAATTACATGCTACGATTTAAGATCTCCTTCAGACATGAAATGTTGACACATTCGACTCCATATAAAGTGATTAACTACAAATATTTATCTACGACATCGTAACGGGATTCATATTTCAGAACATGCGTCCATAAAGGCTCAAGGCATATCCTTAAAACACACAAGAATCTAGATTACAAATGGTATTCCAACCTAGTTCAAGTGTTCCAACATCCTGAATTTCAACCAAAGCTACTATTATGAGTTTATTGGTTTGAAAATACTAGAACCAATATTCTAATATTGGTGAAAGACTGGTAATATGGCTTTCTTACCTTTCAGTCTACTAGATTATAATGAATACTAGGTCGTTGAAGAGCCCTCTCACAAGGACCTAACTACATTACTTATAATCAAGGTACCACTACTGGGATTTAGATGCCATATCACTCTTCCCATCATCCACCCAGGCTTGAAGATTCACACCCATTATTTGATTGTCCTAGTCATCCCCTCGGGCACGAAGAAGATTTATTAATTACCCAGATCCTTAGTTTCAGTTTGGAATCACACGAGTGTTCATCTAGTTCACTCAAACTAGGGATCTGATACCAACTTGTAACGTCCCAATTTTTAACCCAAATTTTTTATTTTTATTTATCAATATATTCAATTTCATTAGAGTATAATTCAGAAACAATATTGCGAATACGCGTGTGTACAGTCGAACCTTTCCCTTTTCATGAAGTACCTGAAAACCATTTGTAACAACAGGATAAGTGTTAGGCTCAGTGAGTTACCTAAAATATCATATCCCACGATACATATACAATGCATACACATAGTGGCCTTCAACATAAAGGTGGTGCAACCTTGGCCTTCATCACGAATCTGGTCTGCCCTTTTTGCTTACAACATATAGTTGGTTTGCACTTTTCCCTTTAGATAGTATTAGTCTGCCCTTATCTATTGGCCTTCAAGACAAGATTAGTCTGCCCTTAACTCCCCGTATAATATATCAACATGTATATGACATACCGAAAATTCAACATACACACAACTAACTAAACTAGCATAATGGCATATTACAAGGAAATTATGTCCTAACATATAGTTGATATATATTGGAGCACATAATATAGTGAAATAACTCACATGGACAATTACTCGGAAGATTAACAGCTATTTAGGCGATTCTACTAAGGATCTGAATGGTGGATAGTATGCCAAAAACGTATTAACGTGTAATTTAACCTATTAATTTCTAAGATGATCTGGTAATGAAAACTAGATCCTTCACTAATCCCAGTGAATACCAAGAGTTCTATCAAGTAAGGATCAACCAGGCTCGATAGTCAAGAGACAGGACCATTTCGGCGTATTGCCTTTCTAAAATCCAACAACCAAGCCAACATGGCCATTCTAAACACCTCCCCCGTAAGTAGATCAATTAGCATTATAATGAGAATTGCTGATAAATCCTATCAATACATTCATAACAACGACTATGAATCTAAATATAAGCTACACTTAAAGCATAGTAAGTATAGCCTAACTTACAAAGAGTTTCTCATGAAACCAGGAATTATGCAGGCATAAATTTGATCTGGGAACTTCTATTCACCGACTATCTAACACCGTACGGCTTCGCCGGAGAGTAAAAGACTAAAAAGCTGGAAACGTTATAAAGAGAGTATGGAAGAAAGTGTGAAGAAAACAGCAAAAATTAATTTCAATTTATAGGGTTGGATAGATTTTGCATCGCACACCTGTCCCTGCATGTCGCGCATTTGGTCGGGGCTGGTGATGTGGATCCATCCATCGTATGACACATGGCAGAAATCTGGTGGAACACGTCTATATGTCGGTGTGCGTTGTACATTTGATTTGTATGTACGACTGCACGCAAAGATTTTTTTATTTTTTTATAAAATTCCATATCTTCTCCGTACGAGTTGAGTTTTCGAGGGGTTTTATATCCATGTGTAGCTATCGACGAGATCTACAACTTTAATTAGACCCCGCCGGCTAATTTTGACTTTATTTTTAATGTTATATTCTTAACAGGCATAGAGTGTTAAAGCCAGTATAAAAATCATAACTCTCTCATATGAATTTCGTTCTTGACTATCTTTATTTGGACGAAATCATATGGACGAGATATGCAAATCTCATTTAGATTGTTTTACTAACAATCTACCGATCTCTATTTTGGTTTCAATGTCATAGACCGCTACGCTGAAACTTCTAAAAATTATAACTTCTGATAATGAATTCAAATTTGGGCGTTCTTTATTTGCACGCTCTCGGTTCTGTGATTACTACGACTTTTATCAAGACTACTTATCCTACATAATACTCTATCAAAGATGTCTATTTATATGAATGTTCCTTGATGCTATAAGGCAAAAATGGGGTGTTATATGTCTCTGGTTCTTCGTTTGGTATGTACACTATCGAAATCAATAACACACAAATTTCTAATTGTTGGGTCCTTGATACAGGATGTGGTTTTCATGTTTGTCTGATATGCGTGGACTAAAGAAGCAAAGAAGTCGAACATGGAAGTTAAACCTGATCATGGGGAAGAGACTTTCTTCGCCTGTTACTAGGATCAGGATTTATGAGCTTGTGTTTGATAGTTGTGTTAGGATTTATTTACTTGACTGTCGTTATTCTTGTGACAAGAAAAGGAACATAATTTCATTCCATCCATTGTTTAGATATGGTTTTCGTTACTCTTTTGATAAGGATAATGGTTCTGTTTATGTTTATAAGAATGGTGTTGTTGTTTTCAAAGCTTATCATTGTAATGGCATGTATGTAACTGTTGTGCATGTTGAATATATTGGTAATGATGTGTATAATACTGATTCTTCTAATAGTATAGACAAATCATGCTTATGGAATTGTCGTCTTAGCCATATAAACAAGAAACACATCGCCCAACTCCAAAAGGATGGAGTGTTGGAATCATTTGACTTAAGGACATATGATGAATGCTAATATTTTTTGTTACACAAGATTACTAAGTCACCATTCATAGGGACTTGTGAATGAGGTGAAGGTTTGTTGTATCTCATTCACATTGATGTGTGTGGACCCTTCAGACATGCCATAAAGGATGTTAATCGTCACAATGTGACATTTACTAAAGATTATAGTAGATATGGTTATATTTACCTAATCAAATATAAATTAGAAACCTTTGAAAAGTTCAAAGAGATTAAGCACAAGGTAGAGAATCAACTGGGCAGAAAGATAAAGATTCTTCGATCCGATAGGGGTGGAGAGTATCTTTGTATTGAGTTCAACGATTATCTTAAGGAATGTGGAATAGTCTCATAATTGACCCCTATTTAGACACCAGAACTGAATGGTGTGCCTGAGAGGAGAAATCAGACCTTGCTAGACATGGTTTGTTCCATCATGAGTCAAGCTTCACTTCATGTATCATTCTAGGGGTATGCATTTGAGACAACCGTCGATATCCTTAATCTTGTTCCTACCAAGAAAGTTTCCAAAACACCTCATGAGATGTGGAGTGGGAAAGTTCCATCACTCGCATATATAGAGGTCTGAGGTTGTGAGGCTATTGTTAGGAATGAGACCCAAGATAAACTAGAACCAAGAGCCGAGAAGTGCGTATTTGTCGGTTACCCACAAAAATCATTTGGATACTTGTTCTCTAGAGCAAGTAAGATCATGGTCTTTGTAGCTCGAAGGGGATCCATGTGAGCGAGAGCTCGTATTCAAAGATGATAGTGGGAGTACAATTGATCTTGAAGAAATTCGTGAGTCAACCAATGAGGAATCTTTAGTTAACACTAGCACTCAATCTAAGGGTGACATACTTGTTGTGCCCATTGACAATTCATTACCTCTTCGTCAATCTAGTAGAGTTAGCCCCTCACCAGATTTTTATGGATTTTACATAACTTCAGATGATAACACATTTATTAGTGATAAAAACACTAGTAAATTTGGATGAACCAGACAACTACAAGGAAACGATGGCAGGACTTGAGGCTACAAAATGGAAGAGAAAATGTATAGCAAGATTTAGTCCATGTACAATAGTCAAGTGTGGAACTTAGTTGATCATGTACCCAGTTAGAAGATGGTGGGTTACAAATAGATCTTCAAGAAAAAGAACAAAATTGATAGGAACGTACACATGTTCAAGGCTTTGTTGGTTGTGAATGGCTTTGGTAACCTAGGGGGTTGACTATGATGAGACCTTCTCACCAGTAGCCAAGATTAAATAGATTAGGATAATGCCTTCCATAACTGCCTTTTATGATTATGAAGTATGGAAAATGGATGTTAAAATTGTTTTACTATATGTGAAGCTTACTGAGGATGTATATATGAGTCAGCCAGAAGGTTTTGAACATGCCAGATTTCCGAATAAGGCATGCAAGCTTGAGAAGTCCATATATGGACTAAAACAAGCATATTGTAGCTGGAATCTTTGCTTCCATGAGAAGGTCAAAGAGTTCGGATTCTCTATAAGTGAAGATGAGCCTTATGTGTATGTAAAAGCTAGCGGTATGTCATGACTTTTCTAGTTTTGTATGTCGATGCCATACTCTTTATGGGAAACTATATTCCAACTTTGCAAGATGTGAAATCTTGGCTTGGAAAATGTTTCATTATGAAGGATCTAGGAAAGGTGACATACATTCTTGGAATAAGGATTTACAAGTATAAAACGAAATATTTGACTCGGCTAGAGTACATAATTGGAGAATTCCAAGAAAACGGATTTTCCCATACATCATATTGTTAAATTGAGTAAGACTCAATGTCCCAATACTGATGAGGAAATAGTTGCTATGAGTCGAGTCCCATATAATTGAACTATTGAATCGATCATGTATGTTATGACTTGTAGTCGTCCTGATGTGTCTTATGCCTTGAGCATGGTTAGTCATTTTCAGGATAATCTTGGTAGAGCCCATTGGAGCGTAGTAAGGAATATAGTCAAGTATTTGTGTAGAAGAAAGACAATGTTCTTAGTTCTTAGTGACAAAGACGATTTCAAAGTGAGAGGTTATAGCGATGCCATTTTCAAACAAATCAGGATAATAGTTTTTCTCAATCTAGATGGGTATTCCTACTGAATGGTGGAACGGTAACTTGGAAAAGTTCCAAGAAGAAAACTATGGCTGATTCTACTTGGAAGTCAGAGTACATCGCAGTAAGTGAGGC
Organism: Lactuca sativa; assembly: GCF_002870075.4. Taxonomy (NCBI): domain Eukaryota; kingdom Viridiplantae; phylum Streptophyta; class Magnoliopsida; order Asterales; family Asteraceae; genus Lactuca; species Lactuca sativa. The sequence continues at coordinate 66,976,175 of NC_056628.2, forward strand.
AGCAAAGGAAGCAATATTTTTTGTGATAATGAAAATATGGTTGGTCTAACAAAAGTATAAAAGTAGTGTGGGAGGTCAAGGCATATTCATAGAAAATACCATTACATTAGACATAGGGTAGATATCACACCCCCAGCCAACGGTGGAAACACCGGACGGGCCTTGTAACATCATTCTTTGTATCATAGTTATATAGCATATATTGAACAGTACAAAAGCGTTTTATAAACTACATACCATTATTAATGATAGAAAGTTACGTTATTCTTGTTTCATAGTATTTACTATTTCACATGTCCTAATAGATATATATCCCATATGAACTGAAAGGATAATAGTAAAACTTCTCATGTTCAAGTAACAATCTAGCTTATTAAGTTCCTGAAAACCCACGCGTTTTGAAAATGCGTCAACATAAAGTTGGTGAGTCCACAGGTTTTGACTCTGAGAAAATAGTATTTTTCCAAGTTCGAAAAATATAAAACATAGTTTGAAAATGTATTTCAGACTCTTACCTATCTCTAACATATTGTATATATCCTATGTATATTGGTTTACCTAAGTGATACCTATAATTTCCATATACTATGAGTATAGGTTTTTATAATCCTAAACCAAGGAAGGTTACAACGTATAAATCTTATTTCAATTTTATATGAGTATGTGTGCTAGGTATAATTGTCTACTTAATGAACAAGTAGTATACCTACAAGTTTCTTGTACCTAGAGTATAATTGTTTGGGAAACTTATACTTAACATTCATACTTGTATATTGACAAAGTATAATGCTTCTAAAATTGTGCTACCATAAGTCCGTAACCGCTACTATATGACATAAAGGCCTCTGATTAAAAGATCCCACCAATGGTTCCATCATTGTTGCCATAATAAAATTGCCATTGGTGCCATAAAGGATTCCACCAAGGTAAATACTTCGCCCGTGCACTTCATGGACGTCGTATCCAAAGCAAAATAATCAATGGGACGGTTTGTCACCCGCAAACCGTTGGTTGTAGCTAGCAACCACGAGTGAGGGTGTCAACTCGTATATATCTATAGTCCCCCGTAAAACCATTTGGGTTGTAGCTACCAACCACGGATGGGGTGTTAACCCACATAGATCTATACACAACATCCTCGCTCACACGGGATTATTGGTTATAGATCAGAGGATTTCCCCTAAGATTTCTAATCTTAGTTGATGAATAAAATAGTTCATGTAGAATTTTTCGAGTTCCTATAGTTCTAATAGTGAGAGAATATTCGTGTCTAAAACCCTAAGTTACTAGACTATGCTTTTAAACATTACTCCTAATTTCATAATACTTAGGCAGTACAACAACTATAACTTGAAGTAAAACCATGTTTTATCTAACATAAAAACCAATAATCGCAACATACTTAACAAGTATATATATAACTTCTGAATATACTTCAGGGCTATATTAGTAACATACTAGGTTTTATTTAACATAAAACCAATAATAACAATATACTTAACGATTAGTATATAGAACTCCCGAGTATAACTCCGGGGCTATATCACACATAATATATAGAACACCCGAGTATAACTCCGGGTCTATATTAGTAAAATCTATAATAACAACATGCCAACAAGTTTAAGATAGTTGTATGATTTCAAAATATCAGATATATTCTAGGTATATATGATACAAAAAACCTATATCCCTGTTAATATAACTATTTATGTTGATACCAATATACTATCATAAAAACATAATATTAACTTTTATATAATATTTAGCATGTATTTTCCCCCGAAAACATTAAAAAATGGGGCTGTGAAACTCACTTTAGTAGCGTGATTTGATAGAATCTAACTAGAAACGGTCATCGGTTTGTGATCGTCAGGCTGGGGATAAGGAACGCCTTCAACAAACAAGAGAGATGATTGAGATTTTGGTGCAAGGAGGGTTAGGGTCGAACTTGCTAATTATAGGTTATCCAAGACAAGTTCATGTAGTGAACATATATATTCATGACGTGAAACATAGCTGCATCACCACGTAGACTTGCATTTGGGTCCAAGCTTCGGAAGGTGTCCGGATAACACTTTCATGTCGTGAACCTTTAATTTCACGTCGTGGAATCTTAACACATCACTCCCGTAGACTTCCGTACTGTATTCTAGCCTTGATAAGTGTCCTGGATCATCTTCATGTCGTAAACCTTCATGTTCACGTCGTGAACCATGACAGATTAGGGTTTCTTCCACGTGTCATGCTCTTAGACTGCTACATCTTCAGAAGATCATATCTTTCGTATACGAACTCCGTTTTTGACGTTATTTATATCCACGCGTAGGTATTTCTGAGTACTACAACTTTGTTTTAGATTCCAATAGCCAATTCACACTATATTTTAAGTTTCTTCTTATTATAGAGATTTATAGTGTTAGAGTTTATCATAACTTCTTTATGCGAAGTTAGATTGAGATTTGTTAAAATCTTTTGGAATTGTATAGACGTGTACTTTGATTTATACCATAAGGTATGCATGAAAGTTCATATTTATTTTAGAATTTTCCATGAACTATAAAGTAGGGTTATTGTATTACTTGTTTGACATATTCACATGTGATTATTGTTGACCTATTTTGACTGGTGTTACATTCTCCCCCGGTTGAAATAATTTCGTCCCGAAATTTATCTTGTACTAGATACCATCGAAGGGTCTTGGATAACTTCCCTGCTTTCGATTACGAATGCCCTGCCGCGGCCTAAACCTCCATGACTCCTTAACTTTGTACATTCCCTACTGAAGTGTCCAATCTCACCACACTCATAACACATTCTTCCTCCACCATAGCATGTTCCCACTATTTGTTCCTTCATTTATTGTTGCAGGTGTTGTGTTACTGCAGTAGCTGACGGTATGTCCCTGCTTGTTACACTGAGTTCACCATAAACAGTTACCTAGGTGATAACGATTACACTGAATGCACCATGGGAGTTTCCCATCATATTTACTTGGTTTTGTGGGTACTGCTATCGTGGCTGCATAATTAGTTGCCACATCTTGTCTCTTCTCAGATGATTGTTTGGGATTCTTCCCATTAAATTTGCGCTTGTATGTTCCAGATTTGGGAGACTCAGATTTTATGACCATAAATTCTACTTGGATTTCTATGGTGGTTAGCTGATGAGCTATGCGCTTTGTATTGTCATATGTTATAGGCTTTGATGTGATCACCGTTTCTTTGATTTGTGATGCTAGACCCCAGATATATCGCTCGATCTTCTTGTATTCTAGGGTTACAAGTTTTGGACACATCACTGCAAGGTCATTGAATATAGTGGTATAAGCATTTATCTCTGAACACTTCATTGTTAGGTTCCATACTTCTTGTTCCAGCTTTTGTATTTCTTCCCGAGGACAATACTCCTCTACTAGCATCATCTTCAACTCCTCCCATTTCACGGAATTTGCAGCATTAATTCCCATTGTATTTACATGGCTATTCCACCATGTTAACACCGCATTAGCGAAAGTACATGCTGCAAATCGTACTTTACAATCATCTGGACAGAAGCTTATTTAAAAGGCGGATTTTGTCTTTTCAATTCACCTAGTCAAATTAACAACCCCTTTAGTTCCATGGAAGGTGTTTGGTTTGCAACTCATAAAGTCCTTTTAGGTACACATTCTGGCGATTCCTACATTGCCTTCATTCCTAATTCCAACTGTTGTGACATTAGCTAAAGCTATAGCGATTCTCTGAGCTATAGTTTCTTCAAGTTCTGCCGAACTTATTGAGGGGTTTATTTCTGGTGGTGGTGGTTGCGGTTGTTGCTGTTGTTGTTGTGGTTCTGATCGTTGGTTAAGGTTTAGCTGAGCGCTACTTCTTCTAGGCATTTATATTTAGTTCCTAAATATTAAGAATGTTATGAGTTTTATGAAGTATTTTAATTAGTCATTAAATTACAAGTGTTAATGACTTCAATTATTCTTCAAGGTACAGAGCATAATGGACAAAACTATTTGGCACATGATTATTGTAATACTAGGCGAATGCCCGTGCGTTGCGTGGGATATAAAAAAATATTTTATATTAAAAATAACTAAATCATTGTTATTAAAAATTAAATAATAATTCATAAAAATTATAAAAAATGATTTTTAGTATTGTTATTATAATGAACTATATTATAAGAGATAAGGTTGAAACTTGAATTTGTTTTGCATATACAAAGTCATATGATTAAAATAGAAAAAAAAATTAAAATAAATAAATCATTATTGTTATCTATTAAATAATAATTTCATATTAAATTAAAACTTTTATATTAAATATTATCATTATGTAGAAAATACGATAATAGAGACATCTTTTTATCTATCTTAAATTTTATCATTCTGTACAACATATGATAATAGAGACAACTTTTTATCTTAAATAGTAAAAAAAATGTTTTGTATCATAAATATTACCATAATTATGTAGAATATATGGTAATAGTGACGTCTTTTATAAGGTTAAAACTTTAAATTGTATTACATACAGGATTGTAAAACTTAGCTAACACAACCAAATAGTCGGCATGTTACTTAAACTCGGCCTCCAATGGAAGCGAGTTTCCTTAACTTAGCTAGAAGACACCCAAATCCTTATTAAACTTGATCCAAATCTAAAACATACGGTCCAAAATCATTTTCAAAATTCTGAAATTTAATTGGTCAATTGTCAACAAAGACAATTTCACCAAAGAATACACTCAACGTCCTACAAAGTTAGATGCAAGGAAGATCTTATGGCTTAGTCCCTTTGAAATATTTCACAACTTTTCCCTATTTATAGTGGAGAATACATTCTCTTGTTTACTCTCATGATCAATGTGGGATGAAGACATTTTAATTAAACTCATTTCTTTATTTGCCAATAATTTCATTTTGTTAAATAAAATATTAAATAATAAAAATAAAACATTATCTAGAAAATTTATTGTTCAATAGTTTCATTTTTCAGTAATCTCGTAAGTTGCTATAAAAAAATTAAGTTTTTATTGAATAACTTTTTATTAAATCCTAAAATCATAAATCCAGTTAGGTACTTAATATAGAAAGTTTGTTTATATGTATTTTCATGACTCAAAATGTCATTATAAAATGAATTCATTTATAAAATATAATCGAGTATATATTTCGTGCTTTTGAATCAAAGTGATTTTTCAAACAATTATAATTTTATGTTTATGTAGATTTTTTTATATTTATATAACATTATGTAACTTATAATATTATTATAAACAATTTGAATAATCATGAGAGTTTCAAATATATGTGCTAAAAGGAAAATGCTTCATTTATCGGTCCCAATTGATCAAACTCGGACCGATTCAGCTTAATATACCAAACTACATAACATTTTTTCTATTGAAACCCGATTTGTATATATTTTGTGTTTTTGAATCAAATTTATTTTTCAAACAATTATAATTTTATGTTTAGGTAACTTATTTATAATATTATTAAAAACAATTTGAAAAATCATGGGAGTTTCAAATGTATGTGCTGAAATGAAAATGCTTCCTTTATCGGTTCAAATTGATCAAACTCAGATCGATTCAACTCAATATACCAAACTACATAACGGTTTTCCAACTGAAACTATGTTTGAACCTAAAATATCTTGTTCAAAACCATTTTCGGGATTCTAAAACTTAAATGGACAGTTGCCAATAAAGACAATCTCACCAAAGAATACTCTCAACATCTTAAAAAGGTAGGCATAAGGAAGTTCTCATAGTTTGGTCCCTTTGAAACATTTTACAACCTTTCCTATTTATATAAGAGGAAACTTTCTCTTGTTTACTCTCGTCATCGATGTGGGATGAAGACATTGTAATAAAACGCACTTTCTTGTTTATAAAACATTATTCAACTTATCGTTCTCTTGTTTACTCTCACCATCGATGTGGGATGAAGACATTGTAATAAAACGCACTTTCTTGTTTATAAAACATTATTCAACTTATTTAGTAAAACACCCTTTCTCTTATTTACCCTTTCTTTATTGTTCAATAGTTCCATTTTTCTATAATCTCGTAAGTGGCTATCCAAAAAAATAAGTTTTATTGAATAACTTTTTGTTTAATTCTAAAATCATAAATTCAGTTAGGTAATTAATATAGAAAGTTTGTTTATATGTATTTTCATGATTCAAAAGTTCATTATAAAAAGAATTCATTTATAAAATATAATCTAAGTATATATTTCGTGCTTTTGATGAAATCGAATTTTCAAACAATTATAATTTTATGTTTAGGTAGATTTTTTTATATTTATATAACATTATGTAACTTTTTTAAAATATCATTGGAAACAGTTTGAAAAATCATAGGAGTTTTAAATATATGTAATCAAAGGAAAATGCTTCTTTTATGGTCCAAATAGATCAAACTCGCACCGATTCAAATAAATATACCAAACTATATATTTTTTTTCTAGTGAAACCTGGTTTGTATATATTTCGTGCTTTTGAATCAAAGTGATTTTTCAAACAATTATAATTTTAGGTTTAGATAGATGCTTTTTTATATTTATATAAAATTATGTAACTTATTTATAATATTATTATAAATAATTTGAAAAATCATGGGAGTTTCAAATGTTTGTTGTGGAAGGAAAATGATTCATTTATCGGTCCAAATTGATCCAGCTCCGGTTCAACTCAATATACCCAACTACATAATTTTATTTCTAACTGAAACACGGTTTAAACCTGAAAAAATTCGGTTCAAATATATGGAATCCTAAAAGTTAATTGGACACTTGCCAATATAGACAATCTCACCAAATAATACCTTCAAAATCTACAAAGGTAGGCATGAGGAAGTTCTCATGGTTTGGTCCCTTTGAAACATTTCACAACATTTCCTATTTATAGAAGAAAAACCATTCTCTTGTTTACTCTCTCCATCGATGTGGGATGAAGACATTGTAATAAAACACCCTTTCTTGTTTATAGAACATTACTTAACTTATTTATAATATTATGGTAAAGAAATTGAAAAATCATGGGAGTTTCAAATGAATGTGGTGAAAGGAAGTTAAAAAAAGGGGTTTCAAATGCATGAGATTCAAGAAAAAATGCTAGCTTTATAAGTATGTATGATACGCTTCATATTTATTACTAGCGGTTACAACAATTTATTATAGGTTTATATGAGAAAAAATTCTAAAAACAAAAATTGCAAGGTTTACTACACCCTTGCTAGAAACTTTTCTCCATTACCTTAACTAGTCTGATTTTTCATTTCCAATCTTACTCGACCACTAGTTCTACTCTATCTACCAATATCCTAAATGAGGGTTTAGTAGTCAGAGATATGTCAAGAAAAAACTCTCTTAAGACTTTGGTTGGAAATTACATCCTTAGTCTTTCCCTTTCCCTTGGGATAAGAAACCTTATGAAAGCGTTCTTCTTTTTAGTAGGATATCCATGGCGAATGGCCAATATAGCGGTATTGGAGGTGGAGCTTTTAGTCTTAAACATACTTGCTTCGACAGTTTTCAACATGCCATGAAACTCCATCAAGGTCCTCCAAATTTTTCGTATTACACTTCATAACAAACTAGTGATATGAACTTGAAAGCGACTTGAGAACTATGTAAATGGCCAACTTGTTGGGAAATTTAACACCTATACTTTCCAATCTATCTATGTACGGCTTCATTTTCTGAACGTGGGTACACATAGAAGTCCTATCTAGATATTTACAAGCCATCGTGGATTTAACGTTCTTGAATCATTCTTGCCTAGCTTAATCGTGGAACATTTCCTTGAGTTGATAGTTTAGGTTATATGCACCCTATTTCTTAAAGCCCTTTTGGAGCTCGGAGGATATGGTTACGATCATATGGTAAGAAACATTAGTCGACTCAGCATAGTCTTTGTTATAAGAAACAATGTCATCATTTGAGGATTCTTCAATGATTTTAGGGTGCTCTTCGTCGAGAACATACTCCTTGTTCTAATACATCAATCTGGTCCTTAAGGTTCAGATCCAATATAAGTAGTTTGGACCAGTGAGCTTCTACCTAGAAAAAACTTAAAGGAGAGAGAAATAAAGGAGGATGAAAATTGTTGTTGCTGTTTAGGATCGACATCTACAAAAGAGAGAGTTTAGTTAGTTTGATATTATGCTTAAAACAATTTACCATTAAGAATTATTTACTAAGGCCATGATCTATATTTGGCTTTGTAATGTATAAAGGGATGTCGTAAACACGACAAGGTTATCTACATAGGCAAATATCTTTGCCAATTTTATTCTCTATGAAACTCCTAGATGTTTTTGAGATTCATTAACTATTAATGGCATGTTAATCTTCGATTGTACTTATTTCATTTCTATGAGAGGGATGTCGTGGATCACAAGAAAAATGGTGAATGAACCATGCAAAAACTATGTGATCATCATCTCAAGTTACGCTTAAGATTCACATCATTTCTAACCATAATCCTCACATTGATGTTTCGGCTAACCGCAGACCCTCCCTCCATCAATAGATTACAAGGAAATGTGTGTTTTTCATAGGTAACGCACGATTCACATTTTTAATTATATAAAACAAGAATTTTATTTTATTATTTTAGTTAATGATTTTAATGTAGAACATGTATCATATCAAACACTTTCAGAAACTCCACTCTTAAAATACAAACTAGTAGTGAGGTGGTAAGTTGTGAGCTTTTAAAAACCGACCTCATTAGGAATTGAATAGACCTCTTTAAACCTCTCTTATAGCATTAGAATTGATGAATCTAGTCATGGTTCGATTGAAAATGTTTTAATTTTACATGTGAGGACACGTATTGTAATTATGTGATACTTATAGTAACTATAATATATAATAAATTTAAATCTTTTAAATTTATTTCTTATTAAATATTCAAATTTTATTCTCTAGTAAATAATAATTAATATTTTAAATTTAATACTTATAATTTAATTTAATTTAAATAATATTTAAAATTTAAATATTCTAATTTTAGATTTAATTAAAATACTATTTAAAACTGAGATGACCTAAATTATACATATTTTAAAGGATATTTTATGGACATTTTTACAAGAAATATGCAAAAAAGGTACTTAATTCATTATAAATTGGTGCTTTGATGAAAAAGAAGTTAAAAATTATTGATATTAGGCTGGATTACAAAAGACTCAAGATCAAAACTTAACCAATTTAAGGCGTAGACAGATTTGATTAGTGGAGTTGTACTTAGGTTAAACATAATCAAGTTAAGTTAAAATTCATGATTGATCTGATAGCTTGGACAATTTAAGAAGTTACCACTAACCCTGGGACTGATCATACCAATTAATTCTTCCATAATACGACATAATAGACTGAGTCTAAGGGGGCTATTATTACTTGTTGACAACTTAGAATTATAGGATTATTGACTTGAATTTTCAATCTAATCAGTTTAGGAATCGGTGGATATCTTACCAACATCATTTAAAGGATATTACTTAATTGAACTAGGATGTACTGAATACAAATATGAGTGTCTTCTGATTATGTTATCTATACAATTAGTCACTCTTGTCATGTTTGTTTAATTTTTTATATATTGAGATTATTTAATTGCCTATGCTTTAATAAGAAGATACTGATACGTTAGAGCACTTCTATACCCCATGTGTTCGACACCCTTACTTACCTAATTTATGATATCATTGATCAGGTCCACTACCTATTACAGATAATAAGTTTGGTTTGTTAGGAATTATAAAGGTAAAACTAGTAGAATATTTTTCAAGCCTATATCTTTTATGTCATAAGTTTTTGGCTCCATTATCACATGGATTGGGTTTCAAGTTATCTCAAGGGTATAAACTATCTTTTACACATAAAAAACAAAGAGACTTGTTATTTTGGATATATCTTAAATATTCAAATTTAATTAACTATCAAATAATATTTAAAACTTGAATTTAATTTAAATATTCCGATTTAAATTCCATTTAAATCATATTTTAAATTAGGCATTTATCGAAATCGAAAATCAGAAAAATTTTGACGAGGCTTACTGCGCGTGACGAACGATTTGTTTTTTCATTATTCTTATTTAGGAATGGATATTACTAAGACCTAATGACTTTAATACCACTATTGGGACTTGTTACAATCTATACACACTAGTTTTACGTAATAGATTTAAACAAATAACCCTATTTGTATATGCATTCTAAGGAACTAGGTTTTTACTATAATAACAATCTACTTTCAAAAGTAAGAAATTACTAATCTTTGCTTCTTGATTTCTTGATTGAGGTCGTGTGATAGTCACACTTGCAAAAGATGATAAGGACCCAAACCAGCAATCTCTCTATTGGAATCACACCCAAACACCAACTAACATAACGACTTTTATTTGAGAGGTTCGAAAATCTCAATAACTCATAGAGGGTTATAGACTTCATACAAGAGAGAGTTTGAAACTTTTGGAGAACAAAAATAATCACTGGAATTTGAACCCTTAAAAGTCTATTTATAATCTCCAATTTAATTCAACTTTCCAAGGATTATCCTTATCCTTATTTGAATAAGTCCATATCTTTTATCCATAAGGATAAATTCGATCCCTTCTTTATTTTAGAAAGTTTTGGAATATTCCAATTAATTACTAATGAATTAATTAAAATTCAACCTATTTAATTAATTAAAACTATTTAATTAGTTTCAAAATAATTTTCAATTAATTTATTAATTCATAATAAATTAATAACTTTTTTTTTCTAATTCATTGTTAATTCATTGTTACTAAATAGGATTATAATAACAACCTAAAAGGACCATTTTATTATTAAAAATGTTATCAATTAATTAATGACCTTAAACATTCAATCCAACAGTTATAAAATAAGGACACTACATATTGAGCGCATTGATTTTCATAGTGTTGAAAGCAATGGAGATGGATTTCATTTCAATTTCTGGCTAATTAAAGGCGATAGAGACGGCCGACTTTTTGAATGCGATGGAGACCATAAGTTCATG